>NC_092595.1:27007500-27693750 GCF_047663525.1 Anas platyrhynchos
GGAGCCTTAACGCAGCCCCACATGCAACTGGACCCTCCGTATTCGCTCTTTCACAGCAACCCTAAATATAGCCCTGGCCCGCCTGACAGTCGACTGAAAACTCGGGCCCCAGAAAATGCATTAAAAGCCTAAATTGCCCATCCAAAAGTGCCCCCAAAGGAAGGCTTTGAGTACAAGTGAACTCTCCAGGGGAGCCTTTACGCAGCCCCACATGCAACTGGACCCTCTTGTTCACTGTTTATGAGCAACGCTTTATATACCCCTAGCCACCATGGCAGAAGACTGAAAACTCGGGCTCCAGAAAATGCATTTCAAGCCCCATTCACCCATCCAAAAGTGCCCCCAATGGAAGGCTTTGGGTACAACTGAACTCCCCAGGGGAGCCTTTATGCAGGCCCATACGCAACTGGACCCCCCGTGTTCGCTGTTTACAAGCAACCCTAAATATAACACTAGCCACCATGGCAGAAAACTGAAAACTCGGGCCACAGAAAAAGCGTTTCAAGCCCCATTCACCAATCCAGAAGTGCCCCCAAAGGAAGGCTTTGGGTACAAGTGAACTCCCCAGGGGAGCCTTTATGCAGCCCCACATGCAACTGGACCCTCCTTGTTCACTGTTTATGAGCAACCCTATATATAACCCTAGCCACCATGGCAGAAGACTGAAAAGTCGGGCCACAGAAAAAGCGTTTCAAGCCCCATTCACCCATCCAAAAGTGCCCCCAGAGGAAGGCTTTGGGTACAAGTGAACTCCCCAGGGGAGCCTTTATGCAGCCCCACATGCAACTGGACCCTCCGGGTTCACTCTTTCACAGCAACCCTAAATATAACCCTGGCCCGCCTGGCAGTCGACTGAAAACTCGGGCCACAGAAAATGCGTTAAAAGCCTAATTCGCCCATCCAAAAGTGCCCCCAGAGGAAGGCTTTGGGTACAACTGAACTCCCCAGGGGAGCCTTTACGCAGCCCCACATGCAACTGGACCCTCCTTGTTCACTGTTTATGAGCAACCCTATATATACCCCTAGCCACCATGGCAGAAGACTGAAAACTCGGGCTCCAGAAAATGCGTTTCAAGCCCCATTCACCCATCCAAAAGTGCCCCCAGAGGAAGGCTTTGGGTACAAGTGAACTCCCCAGGGGAGCCTTTATGCAGGCCCATACGCAACTGGACCCTCCGTGTTCGCTGTTTACAAGCAACCCTAAATATAACACTAGCCAGCATGGCAGAAAACTGAAAACGCGGGCCACAGAAAAAGCGTTTCAAGCCCCATTCACCCATCCAAAAGTGCCCCCAAAGGAAGGCTTTGGGTACAAGTGAACTCCCCAGGGGAGCCTTTATGCAGCCCCACATGCAACTGGACCATCCTTGTTCACTGTTTACGAGCAACCCTATATATACCCCTAGCCACCATGGCAGAAGACGGAAAACTGGGGCTCCAGAAAATGCGTTTCAAGCCCCATTCACCCATCCAAAAGTGCCCCCAGAGGAAGGCTTTGGGTACATCTGAACTCCCCAGGGGAGCCTTTATGCAGCCACACATGCAACTGGACCCTCCGGGTTCACTCTTTCACCGCAAGCCTAAATATAGCCCTCGGCGCAATGGGAGAAGACTGAAAAAGCGGGCCTCAGAAAACGCATTGCGATTCCCCTTGGACCATCCAAAAGTGCCCCCAAAGGAAGGCTTTGGGTACAACTGGACTCCCCAGGGGAGCCTTAACGCAGCCCCACATGCAACTGGACCCTCCTTGTTCACTGTTTAAGAGCAACCCTATATATACCCCTAGCCACCATGGCAGAAGACTGAAAACTCGGGCTCCAGAAAATGCGTTTCAAGCCCCATTCACCCATCCAAAAGTGCCCCCAGAGGAAGGCTTTGGGTACAACTGAACTCCCCGAGGGGCCTTTATGCAGCCCCACATGCAACTGGACCCTCCGGGTTCACTCTTTCACCGCAAGCCTAAATATAGCCCTAGCACTCCTGGCAGTCGACTGAAAGCTCGGGCCACAGAAAATGTGTTACGAGCCCCATTCGCCCATCCAGAAGTGCCCCCAAAGGAAGGCTTTGGGCACAAGTGAACTCCCCAGGGGAGCCTTTATGCAGCCCCAAATGCAACTGGACCCTCCGTGTTCGCTCTTTACAGCAACCCTAAATATAACCCTAGCCAGCATGGCAGAAGACTGAAAACTCGGGCCACAGAAAAAGCGTTTCAAGCCCCTTTCGCCCATCCAGAAGTGCCTCCAAAGGAAGGCTTTGGGTACAACTGAACTCCCCAGGGGAGCCTTTATGCAGCCCCATATGCAACTGGACCCTCCGTATTCGCTCTTTTACAGCAACCCTAAATATAACCCTGGCCCGCATGGCAGACGACTGAAAAATCGGGCCCCAGAAAACGTGCTACAAGCCCCATTCGACCATCCAAAAGTGCCCCCAAAGGAAGGCTTTGGGTACAACTGAACTCCCCAGGGGAGCCTTTATGCAGCCCCATATGCAACTGGACCCTCCGTATTCGCTCTTTTACAGCAACCCTAAATATAGCCCTGGCCCGCCTGGCAGTCGACTGAAAACTCGGGCCCCAGAAAATGCGTTAAAAGCCTAATTCGCCCATCCAGAAGTGCCCCCAGAGGAAGGCTTTGGGTACAACTGAACTCCCCAGGGGAGCCTTTATGCAGCCCCACATGCAACTGGACCCTCCTTGTTCACTGTTTACAAGCAACCCTAAATATACCCCTAGCCAGCATCGCAGAAGACTGAAAACTCGGGCCACAGAAAATGCGTTTCACGCCCCTTTCGCCCATCCAGAAGTGCCTCCAAAGGAAGGCTTTGGGTACAACTGAACTCCCCAGGGGAGCCTTTATGCAGCCCCACATGCAACTGGACCCTCCGTATTCGCTCTTTCACAGCAACCCTAAATATAACCCTGGCCCGCATGGCAGACGACTGAAAAATCGGGCCCCAGAAAACGTGCTACAAGCCCCATTCGACCATCCAAAAGTGCCCCCAAAGGAAGGCTTTGGGTACATCTGAACTCCCCAGGGGAGCCTTTCTGCAGGCCCATACGCAACTGGACCCCCCGTGTTCGCTGTTTACAAGCTACCCTAAATATACCCCTAGCCACCATGGCAGAAAACTGAAAACTCGGGCCACAGAAAAAGCGTTTCAAGCCCCATTCACCCATCCAGAAGTGCCCCCAAAGGAAGGCTTTGGGTACAAGTGAACTCCCCAGGGGAGCCTTTATGCAGCCCCACATGCAACTGGACCCTCCGGGTTCACTCTTTCACAGCAACCCTAAATATATCCCTGGCCCGCCTGGCAGTCGACTGAAAACTCGGGCACCAGAAAATGCGTTTCAAGCCCCATTCACCCATCCAAATGTGCCCCCAGAGGAAGGCTTTGGGTACAAGTGAACTCCCCAGGGGAGCCTTTATGCAGCCCCACATGCAACTGGACCCTCCGGGTTCACTCTTTCACCCCAAGCCTAAATATAGCCCTGGCCCGCCTGGCAGTCGACTGAAAACTCGGGCCCCAGAAAATGCGTTAAAAGCCTAATTCGCCCATCCAGAAGTGCCCCCAGAGGAAGGCTTTGGGTACAGCTGAACTCCCCAGGGGAGCCTTTATGCAGCCCCACATGCAACTGGACCCTCCGGGTTCACTCTTTCACCGCAAGCCTAAATATAGCCCTCGTCGCAATGGGAGAAGACTGAAAAAGCGGGCCTCAGAAAACGCATTGCGATTCCCCTTGGACCATCCAAAAGTGCCCCCAAAGGAAGGCTTTGGGTACAACTGGACTCCCCAGGGGAGCCTTAACGCAGCCCCACATGCAACTGGACCCTCCGTATTCGCTCTTTCACAGCAACCCTAAATATAGCCCTGGCCCGCCTGACAGTCGACTGAAAACTCGGGCCCCAGAAAATGCATTAAAAGCCTAAATTGCCCATCCAAAAGTGCCCCCAAAGGAAGGCTTTGAGTACAAGTGAACTCTCCAGGGGAGCCTTTACGCAGCCCCACATGCAACTGGACCCTCTTGTTCACTGTTTATGAGCAACGCTTTATATACCCCTAGCCACCATGGCAGAAGACTGAAAACTCGGGCTCCAGAAAATGCGTTTCAAGCCCCATTCACCCATCCAAAAGTGCCCCCAATGGAAGGCTTTGGGTACAACTGAACTCCCCAGGGGAGCCTTTATGCAGGCCCATACGCAACTGGACCCCCCGTGTTCGCTGTTTACAAGCAACCCTAAATATAACACTAGCCAGCATGGCAGAAAACTGAAAACTCGGCCACAGAAAAAGCGTTTCAAGCCCCATTCACCCATCCAGAAGTGCCCCCAAAGGAAGGCTTTGGGTACAACTGAACTCCCCAGGGGAGCCTTTATGCAGCCCCACATGCAACTGGACCCTCCGGGTTCACTCTTTCACAGCAACCCTAAACATAACCCTGGCCCGCCTGGCAGTCGACTGAAAACTCGGGCTCCAGAAAATGCGTTAAAAGCCTAATTCGCCCATCCAGAAGTGCCCCCAGAGGAAGGCTTTGGGTACAAGTGAACTCCCCAGGGGAGCCTTTATGCAGCCCCACATGCAACTGGACCCTCCGGGTTCACTCTTTCACTGCAAGCCTAAATATAGCCCTCGGCGCAATGGGAGAAGACTGAAAAAGCGGGCCTCAGAAAACGCATTGCGATTCACCTTGGACCATACAAAAGTGCCCCCAAAGGAAGGCTTTGGGTAACAACTGGACTCCCCAGGGGAGCCTTTACGCAGCCCCACATGCAACTGGACCCTCCGTGTTCGCTCTTTCACAGCAACCCTAAATATAACCCTAGCCAGCATGGCAGAAGTCTGAAAAGTCGGGCCACAGAAAAAGCGTTTCAAGCCCCTTTCGCCCATCCAGACGTGCCCCCAGAGGAAGGCTTTTGGTACAACTGAACTCCCCAGGGGAGCCTTTATGCAGCCCCACATGCAACTGGACCCTCCGTATTCGCTCTTTCAGAGCAACCCTAAATATAACCCTGGCCCGCATGGCAGACGACTGAAAAATCGGGCCCCAGAAAACGTGCTACAAGCCCCATTCGACCATCCAAAAGTGCCCCCAAACGAAGGCTTTGGGTACAACTGAACTCCCCAGGGGAACCTTTATGCAGGCCCATACGCAACTGGACCCCCCGTGTTCGCTGTTTACAAGCAACCCTAAATATAACACTAGCCAGCATGGCAGAAAACTGAAAACTCGGGCCACAGAAAATGCTTTTCAAGCCCCATTCACCCATCCAGAAGTGCCCCCAAAGGAAGGCTTTGGGTACATCTGAACTCCCCAGGGGAGCCTTTATGCAGCCCCACATGCAACTGGACCCTCCGGGTTCACTCTTTCACCACAAGCCTAAATATAGCCCTCGGCGCAATGGGAGAAGACTGAAAAAGCGGGCCTCAGAAAACGCATTGCGATTCCCCTTGGACCATCAAAAGTGCCCCCAAAGGAAGGCTTTGGGTACAACTGGACTCCCCAGGGGAGCCTTAACGCAGCCCCACATGCAACTGGACCCTCCTTGTTCACTGTTTAAGAGCAACCCTAAATATACCCCTAGCCACCATGGCAGAAGACTGAAAACTCGGGCTCCAGAAAATGTGTTTCAAGCCCCATTCACCCATCCAGAAGTGCCCCCAGAGGAAGGCTTTGGGTACAACTGAACTCCCCAGGGGAGCCTTTATGCAGCCCCACATGCAACTGGACCCTCCGGGTTCACTCTTTCACCGCAAGCCTAAATATATCCCTAGCACGCCTGGCAGTCGACTGAAAGCTCGGGCCACAGAAAATGTGTTAGGAGCCCCATTCGCCCATCCAAAAGTGCCCCCAGAGGAAGGCTTTGGGTACAAGTGAACTCCCCAGGGGAGCCTTTATGCAGCCCCACATGCAACTGGACCCTCCGTGTTCGCTCTTTACAGCAACCCTAAATATAACCCTAGCCAGCATGGCAGAAGACTGAAAACTCGTGCCACAGAAAAAGAGTTTCAAGCCCCTTTCGCCCATCCAGAAGTGCCCCCAAAGGAAGGCTTTGGGTACAACTGAACTCCCCAGGGGAGCCTTTATGCAGCCCCACATGCAACTGGACCCTCCTTGTTCACTGTTTACGAGCAACCCTAAATATACCTGTAGCCAGCATGGCAGAAGACTGAAAACTCGGGCTCCAGAAAATGCGTTTCAAGCCCCATTTACCCATCCAGAAGTGCCCCCAGAGGAAGGCTTTGGGTACAGCTGAACTCCCCAGGGGAGCCTTTATGCAGCCCCACATGCAACTGGACCCTCCGGGTTCACTCTTTCACCGCAAGCCTAAATATAGCCCTCGGCGCAATGGGAGAAGACTGAAAAAGCGGGCCTAAGAAAACGCATTGCGATTCCCCTTGGACCATCCCAATGTGCCCCCAAAGGAAGGCTTTGGGTACAACTGGACTCCCCAGGGGAGCCTTAACGCAGCCCCACATGCAACTGGACCCTCCGTGTTCGCTCTTTACAGCAACCCTAAATATAGCCCTGGCCCGCCTGGCAGTCGACTGAAAACTCGGGCCCCAGAAAAACTGTTAAAAGCCTAATACGCCCATCCAAAAGTGCCCCCAGAGGAAGGCTTTGGGTACAACTGAACTCTCCAGGGGAGCCTTTACGCAGCCCCACATGCAACTGGACCCTCCTTGTTCACTGTTTACGAGGAACCCTAAATATACCCCTAGCCACCATGGCAGAAGACTGAAAACTCAGGCTGCAGAAAATGCGTTTCAAGCCCCATTTACCCATCCAGAAGTGCCCCCAAAGGAAGGCTTTGGGTACAGCTGAACTCCCCAGGGGAGCCTTTATGCAGCCCCACATGCAACTGGACCCTCCGGGTTCACTCTTTCCCCGCAAGCCTAAATATAGCCCTCGGCGCAATGGGAGAAGACTGAAAAAGCGGGCCTAAGAAAACGCATTGCGATTCCCCTTGGACCATCCCAAAGTGCCCCCAAAGGAAGGCTTTGGGTACAACTGGACTCCCCAGGGGAGCCTTAACGCAGCCCCACATGCAACTGGACCCTCCGTGTTCGCTCTTTACAGCAACCCTAAATATAGCCCTGGCCCGCCTGGCATTCGACTGAAAACTCGGGCCCCAGAAAATGCATTAAAAGCCTAAATTGCCCATCCAAAAGTGCCCCCAAAGGAAGGCTTTGAGTACAAGTGAACTCTCCAGGGGAGCCTTTACGCAGCCCCACATGCAACTGGACCCTCTTGTTCACTGTTTATGAGCAACGCTTTATATACCCCTAGCCACCATGGCAGAAGACTGAAAACTCGGGCTCCAGAAAATGCGTTTCAAGCCCCATTCACCCATCCAAAAGTGCCCCCAATGGAAGGCTTTGGGTACAACTGAACTCCCCAGGGGAGCCTTTATGCAGGCCCATACGCAACTGGACCCCCCGTGTTCGCTGTTTACAAGCAACCCTAAATATAACACTAGCCAGCATGGCAGAAAACTGAAAACTCGGCCACAGAAAAAGCGTTTCAAGCCCCATTCACCCATCCAGAAGTGCCCCCAAAGGAAGGCTTTGGGTACAACTGAACTCCCCAGGGGAGCCTTTATGCAGCCCCACATGCAACTGGACCCTCCGGGTTCACTCTTTCACAGCAACCCTAAACATAACCCTGGCCCGCCTGGCAGTCGACTGAAAACTCGGGCCCCAGAAAATGCGTTAAAAGCCTAATTCGCCCATCCAGAAGTGCCCCCAGAGGAAGGCTTTGGGTACAACTGAACTCCCCAGGGGAGCCTTTATGCAGCCCCACATGCAACTGGACCCTCCGGGTTCACTCTTTCACCGCAAGCCTAAATAGAGCCCTCGGCGCAATGGGAGAAGACTGAAAAAGCGGGCCTCAGAAAACGCATTGCGATTCCCCTTGGACCATACAAAAGTGCCCCCAAAGGAAGGCTTTGGGTAACAACTGGACTCCCCAGGGGAGCCTTTACGCAGCCCCACATGCAACTGGACCCTCCGTGTTCGCTCTTTCACAGCAACCCTAAATATAACCCTAGCCAGCATGGCAGAAGTCTGAAAAGTCGGGCCACAGAAAAAGCGTTTCAAGCCCCTTTCGCCCATCCAGACGTGCCCCCAAAGGAAGGCTTTTGGTACAACTGAACTCCCCAGGGGAGCCTTTATGCAGCCCCACATGCAACTGGACCCTCCGTATTCGCTCTTTCAGAGCAACCCTAAATATATCCCTGGCCCGCATGGCAGACAACTGAAAAATCGGGCCCCAGAAAACGTGCTACAAGCCCCATTCGACCATCCAAAAGTGCCCCCAAACGAAGGCTTTGGGTACAACTGAACTCCCCAGGGGAACCTTTATGCAGGCCCATACGCAACTGGACCCCCCGTGTTCGCTGTTTACAAGCAACCCTAAATATAACACTAGCCAGCATGGCAGAAAACTGAAAACTCGGGCCACAGAAAATGCTTTTCAAGCCCCATTCACCCATCCAGAAGTGCCCCCAAAGGAAGGCTTTGGGTACATCTGAACTCCCCAGGGGAGCCTTTATGCAGCCCCACATGCAACTGGACCCTCCGGGTTCACTCTTTCACCACAAGCCTAAATATAGCCCTCGGCGCAATGGGAGAAGACTGAAAAAGCGGGCCTCAGAAAACGCATTGCGATTCCCCTTGGACCATCAAAAGTGCCCCCAAAGGAAGGCTTTGGGTACAACTGGACTCCCCAGGGGAGCCTTAACGCAGCCCCACATGCAACTGGACCCTCCTTGTTCACTGTTTAAGAGCAACCCTAAATATACCCCTAGCCACCATGGCAGAAGACTGAAAACTCGGGCTGCAGAAAATGCGTTTCAAGCCCCATTAACCCATCCAGAAGTGCCCCCAGAGGAAGGCTTTGGGTACAACTGAACTCCCCAGGGGAGCCTTTATGCAGCCCCACATGCAACTGGACCCTCCGGGTTCACTCTTTCACCGCAAGCCTAAATATATCCCTAGCACGCCTGGCAGTCGACTGAAAGCTCGGGCCACAGAAAATGTGTTAGGAGCCCCATTCGCCCATCCAAAAGTGCCCCCAGAGGAAGGCTTTGGGTACAAGTGAACTCCCCAGGGGAGCCTTTATGCAGCCCCACATGCAACTGGACCCTCCGTGTTCGCTCTTTACAGCAACCCTTAATATAACCCTAGCCAGCATGGCAGAAGACTGAAAACTCGGGCCACAGAAAAAGCGTTTCAAGCCCATTTCGCCCATCCAGAAGTGCCTCCAAAGGAAGGCTTTGGGTACAAGTGAACTCCCCAGGGGAGCCTTTATGCAGCCCCACATGCAACTGGACCCTCCGTGTTCGCTCTTTACAGCAACCCTAAATATAACCCTAGCCAGCATGGCAGAAGACTGAAAACTCGTGCCACAGAAAAAGAGTTTCAAGCCCCTTTCGCCCATCCAGAAGTGCCCCCAAAGGAAGGCTTTGGGTACAACTGAACTCCCCAGGGGAGCCTTTATGCAGCCCCACATGCAACTGGACCCTCCTTGTTCACTGTTTACGAGCAACCCTAAATATACCTGTAGCCAGCATGGCAGAAGACTGAAAACTCGGGCTCCAGAAAATGCGTTTCAAGCCCCATTTACCCATCCAGAAGTGCCCCCAGAGGAAGGCTTTGGGTACAGCTGAACTCCCCAGGGGAGCCTTTATGCAGCCCCACATGCAACTGGACCCTCCGGGTTCACTCTTTCACCGCAAGCCTAAATATAGCCCTCGGCGCAATGGGAGAAGACTGAAAAAGCGGGCCTAAGAAAACGCATTGCGATTCCCCTTGGACCATCCCAAAGTGCCCCCAAAGGAAGGCTTTGGGTACAACTGGACTCCCCAGGGGAGCCTTAACGCAGCCCCACATGCAACTGGACCCTCCGTGTTCGCTCTTTACAGCAACCCTAAATATAGCCCTGGCCCGCCTGGCAGTCGACTGAAAACTCGGGCCCCAGAAAAACTGTTAAAAGCCTAATACGCCCATCCAAAAGTGCCCCCAGAGGAAGGCTTTGGGTACAACTGAACTCTCCAGGGGAGCCTTTACGCAGCCCCACATGCAACTGGACCCTCCTTGTTCACTGTTTACGAGGAACCCTAAATATACCCCTAGCCACCATGGCAGAAGACTGAAAACTCAGGCTGCAGAAAATGCGTTTCAAGCCCCATTTACCCATCCAGAAGTGCCCCCAAAGGAAGGCTTTGGGTACAGCTGAACTCCCCAGGGGAGCCTTTATGCAGCCCCACATGCAACTGGACCCTCCGGGTTCACTCTTTCCCCGCAAGCCTAAATATAGCCCTCGGCGCAATGGGAGAAGACTGAAAAAGCGGGCCTAAGAAAACGCATTGCGATTCCCCTTGGACCATCCCAAAGTTCCCCCCAAGGAAGGCTTTGGGTACAACTGGACTCCCCAGGGGAGCCTTAACGCAGCCCCACATGCAACTGGACCCTCCGTGTTCGCTCTTTACAGCAACCCTAAATATAGCCCTGGCCCGCCTGGCATTCGACTGAAAACTCGGGCCCCAGAAAAACTGTTAAAAGCCTAATACGCCCATCCAAAAGTGCCCCCAGAGGAAGGCTTTGGGTACAACTGAACTCTCCAGGGGAGCCTTTACGCAGCCCCACATGCAACTGGACCCTCCTTGTTCACTGTTTACGAGGAACCCTAAATATACCCCTAGCCACCATGGCAGAAGACTGAAAACTCGGGCTGCAGAAAATGCGTTTCAAGCCCCATTCACCCATCCAGAAGTGCCCCCAAAGGAAGGCTTTGGGTACAACTGAACTCCCCAGGGGAGCCTTTATGCAGCCCCACATGCAACTGGACCCTCCGGGTTCACTCTTTCACCGCAAGCCTAAATATAACCCTAGCCAGCATGGCAGAAGACTGAAAACTCGGGCCACAGAAAAAGCGTTTCAAGCCCATTTCGCCCATCCAGAAGTGCCCCCAAAGGAAGGCTTTGGGTACAAGTGAACTCCCCAGGGGAGCCTTTATGCAGCCCCACATGCAACTGGACCCTCCGTATTCGCTCTTTCACAGCAACCCTAAATATATCACTGGCCCGCATGGACGACGACTGAAAAATCGGGCCCCAGAAAACGTGCTACAAGCCCCATTCGCCCATCCAGAAGTGCCCCCAGAGGAAGGCTTTGGGTACAACTGAACTCCCCAGGAGAGCCTTTATGCAGGCCCATACGCAACTGGACCCCCCGTGTTCGCTGTTTACAAGCAACCCTAAATATATCACTAGCCACCATGGCAGAAAACTGAAAACTCGGGCCACAGAAAAACTGTTAAAAGCCTAATTCGCCCATCCAAAAGTGCCCCCAGAGGAAGGCTTTGGGTACAACTGAACTCCCCAGGGGAGCGTTAACGCAGCCCCACATGCAACTGGACCCTCCGTGTTCGCTCTTTACAGCAACCCTAAATATAACCCTAGCCAGCATGGCAGAAGACTGAAAACTCGGGCCACAGAAAACGTGCTACAAGCCCCATTCGACCATCCAGAAGTGCCCCCAAAGGAAGGCTTTGGGTACAACTGAACTCCCCAGGGGAGCCTTTATGCAGGCCCATACGCAACTGGACCCCCCGTTTTCACTGTTTACAAGCAACCCTAAATATATCCCTGGCCCTCCTGGAAGTCGACTGAAAACTCGGGCCCCAGAAAATGCGTTAAAAGCCTAATTCGCCCATCCAAAAGTGCCCCCAGAGGAAGGCTTTGGGTACAAGTGAACTCCCCAGGGGAGCCTTTATGCAGCCCCACATGCAACTGGACCCTCCGTATTCTCTCTTTCACAGCAACCCTCAATATAGCCCTGGCCCGCCTGGCAGTCGACTGAAAACTCGGGCCCCAGAAAAACTGTTAAAAGCCTAATTCGCCCATCCAAAAGTGCCCCCAGAGGAAGGCTTTGGGTACAAGTGAACTCCCCAGGGGAGCCTTTACGCAGCCCCACATGCAACTGGACCCTCCTTGTTCACTGTTTACGAGCAACCCTAAATATACCCCTAGCCACCATGGCAGAAGACTGAAAACTCGGGCTCCAGAAAATGCGTTTCAAGCCCCATTCACCCATCCAGAAGTGCCCCCAAAGGAAGGCTTTGGGTACAACTGAACTCCCCAGGGGAGCCTTTATGCAGCCCCACATGCAACTGGACCCTCCGGGTTCACTCTTTCACCACAGGCCTAAATATAGCCCTAGCACGCCTGGCAGTCGACTGAAAGCTCGGGCCACAGAAAATGTGTTACGAGCCCCATTCGCCCATCCCAAAGTGCCCCCAAAGGAAGGCTTTGGGTACATCTGAACTCCCCAGGGGAGCCTTTACGCAGCCCCACATGCAACTGGACCCTCCGTGTTCGCTCTTTCAGAGCAACCCTAAATATAACCCTAGCCAGCATGGCAGAAGACTGAAAACTCGGGCCACAGAAAAAGAGTTTCAAGCCCCATTCGCCCATCCAGAAGTGCCCCCAAAGGAAGGCTTTGGGTACAACTGAACTCCCCAGGGGAGCCTTTATGCAGCCCCACATGCAACTGGACCCTCCTTGTTCACTGTTTACGAGCAACCCTAAATATACCCCTAGCCACCATGGCAGAAGACTGAAAACTCGGGCTGCAGAAAATGCGTTTCAAGCCCCTTTCGCCCATCCAGAAGTGCCCCCAAAGGAAGGCTTTGGGTACAAGTGAACTCCCCAGGGGAGCCTTTATGCAGCCCCACATGCAACTGGACCCTCCGTGTTCGCTCTTTACAGCAACCCTAAATATAACCCTAGCCAGCATGGCAGAAGACTTAAAACTCGGGCTCCAGAAAATGCGTTTCAAGCCCCATTTACCCATCCAGAAGTGCCCCCAAAGGAAGGCTTTGGGTACATCTGAACTCCCCACGGGAGCCTTTACGCAGCCCCACATGCAACTGGACCCTCCGGGTTCACTCTTTCACCGCAAGCCTAAATATAGCCCTCGGCGCAATGGGAGAAGACTGAAAAAGCGGGCCTAAGAAAACGCATTGCGATTCCCCTTGGACCATCCAGAAGTGCCCCCAAAGGAAGGCTTTGGGTAACACTGAACTCCCCAGGGGAGCCTTAACGCAGCCCCACATGCAACGTGACCCTCCGAATTCGCTCTTTCACAGCAACCCTAAATATAACCCTGGCCCGCCTGGCAGTCGATTGAAAACTCAAGCCCCAGAAAATGCATTAAAAGCCTAATTTGCCCATCCAAAAGTGCCCCCAGAGGAAGGCTTTGGGTACAAGTGAACTCCCCAGGGGAGCCTTTACGCAGCCCCACATGCAACTGGACCCTCCTTGTTCACTGTTTACGAGCAACCCTAAATATAACCCTAGCCAGCATGGCAGAAGACTGAAAACTCGGGCCACAGAAAAAGAGTTTCAAGCCCCTTTC
The DNA here is from genome assembly GCF_047663525.1 of Anas platyrhynchos. NCBI lineage: Eukaryota > Metazoa > Chordata > Aves > Anseriformes > Anatidae > Anas > Anas platyrhynchos. The sequence goes on from NC_092595.1 coordinate 27,020,920, forward strand.
GCCCATCCAGAAGTGCCCCCAAAGGAAGGCTTTGGGTACATCTGAACTCCCCAGGGGAGCCTTTATGCAGCCCCACATGCAACTGGACCCTTCTTGTTCACTATTTACGAGCAACCCTAAATATACCCCTAGCCACCATGGCAGAAGACTGAAAACTCGGGCTGCAGAAAAAGAGTTTCAAGCCCCTTTCGCCCATCCAGAAGTGCCCCCAAAGGAAGGCTTTGGGTACAAGTGAACTCCCCAGGGGAGCCTTTATGCAGCCCCACATGCAACTGGACCCTCCGTGTTCGCTCTTTACAGCAACCCTAAATATAACCCTAGCCAGCATGGCAGAAGACTTAAAACTCGGGCTCCAGAAAATGCGTTTCAAGCCCCATTTACCCATCCAGAAGTGCCCCCAAAGGAAGGCTTTGGGTACATCTGAACTCCCCACGGGAGCCTTTACGCAGCCCCACATGCAACTGGACCCTCCGGGTTCACTCTTTCACCGCAAGCCTAAATATAGCCCTCGGCGCAATGGGTGAAGACTGAAAAAGCGGGCCTAAGAAAACGCATTGCGATTCCCCTTGGACCATCCAGAAGTGCCCCCAAAGGAAGGCTTTGGGTAACACTGAACTCCCCAGGGGAGCCTTAACGCAGCCCCACATGCAACGTGACCCTCCGAATTCGCTCTTTCACAGCAACCCTAAATATAACCCTGGCCCGCCTGGCAGTCGATTGAAAACTCAAGCCCCAGAAAATGCATTAAAAGCCTAATTTGCCCATCCAAAAGTGCCCCCAGAGGAAGGCTTTGGGTACAAGTGAACTCCCCAGGGGAGCCTTTACGCAGCCCCACATGCAACTGGACCCTCCTTGTTCACTGTTTACGAGCAACCCTAAATATAACCCTGGCCCGCATGGCAGACGACTGAAAAATCGGGCCCCAGAAAACGTGCTACAAGCCCCATTCACCCATCCAGAAATGCCCCCAAAGGAAGGCTTTGGGTACAACTGAACTCCCCAGGGGAGCCTTTATGCAGGCCCATACGCAACTGGACCCCCCGTGTTCGCCGTTTACAAGCAACCCTAAATATAACACTAGCCAACATGGCAGAAAACTGAAAATTCGGGCCACAGAAAAAGCGTTTCAAGCCCCTTTCGCCCATCCAGAAGTGCCCCCAAAGGAAGGCTTTGGGTACAACTGAACTCCCCAGGGGAGCCTTTATGCAGCCCCACATGCAACTGGACCCTCCGGGTTCACTCTTTCACCGCAAGCCTAAATATAACCCTAGCCAGCATGGCAGAAGACTGAAAACTGGGGCTCCAGAAAATGCGTTTCAAGCCCCATTCACCCATCCAGAAGTGCCCCCAAAGGAAGGCTTTGGGTACAAGTGAACTCCCCAGGGGAGCCTTTATGCAGCCCCACATGCAACTGGACCCTCCGTATTCGCTCTTTCACAGCAACCCTAAATATAACCCTGGCCCGCATGGCAGACGACTGAAAAATCGGGCCCCAGAAAACGTGCTACAAGCCCCATTCGACCATCCAAAAGTGCCCCCAAACGAAGGCTTTGGGTACAACTGAACTTCCCAGGGGAGCCTTTATGCAGGCCCATACGCAACTGGACCCCCCGTGTTCGCTGTTTACAAGCAACCCTAAATATAACACTAGCCACCATGGCAGAAAACTAAAAACTCGGGCCACAGAAAAACTGTTAAAAGCCTAATTCGCCCATCCAGAAGTGCCCCCAGAGGAAGGCTTTGGGTACAACTGAACTCCCCAGGGGAGCCTTTATGCAGCCCCACATGCAACTGGACCCCCCGTTTTCGCTGTTTAGAAGCAACCCTAAATATATCCCTGGCCGTCCTGGCAGTCGACTGAAAACTCGGGCCCCAGAAAATGCGTTAAAAGCCTAATTCGCCCATCCAGAAGTGCCCCCAGAGGAAGGCTTTGGGTACAAGTGAACTCCCCAGGGGAGCCTTTACGCAGCCCCACATGCAACTGGACCGTCCTTGTTCACTGTTTACGAGCAACCCTAAATATACCCCTAGCCACCATGGCAGAAGACTGAAAACTGGGGCTCCAGAAAATGCGTTTCAAGCCCCATTCACCCATCCAGAAGTGCCCCCAAAGGAAGGCTTTGGGTACAACTGAACTCCCCAAGGGAGCCTTTACGCAGCCCCACATGCAACTGGACCCTCCGGGTTCACTCTTTCACCGCAAGCCTAAATATACCCCTAGCATGCCTGGCAGTCGACTGAAAGCTTAGGCCACAGAAATAGTGTTACGAGCCCCATTCGCCCATCCAAAAGTGCCCCCAAAGGAAGGCTTTGGGTACATCTGAACTCCCCAGGGGAGCCTTTATGCAGCCCCACATGCAACTGGACCCTCCGTATTCGCTCTTTCAGAGCAAACCTAAATATATCCCTGGCCCGCATGGCAGACGACTGAAAAATCGGGCCACAGAAAACATGCTACAAGCCCCATTCGACCATCCAAAAGTGCCCCCAAAGGAAGGCTTTGGGTACAACTGAACTCCCCAGGGGAGCCTTTATGCAGGCCCATACGCAACTGGACCCCCCGTGTTCGCTGTTTACAAGCAACCCTAAATATAACACTAGCCAGCATGGCAGAAGACTGAAAATTCGGACCACAGAAAAAGCGTTTCAAGCCCCTTTCGCCCATCCAGAAGTGCCCCCAAAGGAAGGCTTTGGGTACAAGTGAACTCCCCAGGGGAGCCTTTATGCAGCCCCACATGCAAATGGACCGTCCTTGTTCACTGTTTATGAGCAACCCTATATATACCCCTAGCCACCATGGCAGAAGACTGAAAACTGGGGCTCCAGAAAATGCGTTTCAAGCCCCATTCACCCATCCAGAAGTGCCCCCAAAGGAAGGCTTTGGGTACAAGTGAACTCCCCAGGGGAGCCTTTATGCAGCCCCACATGCTACTGGACCCTCCGGGTTCACTCTTTCACAGCAAGCCTAAATATAGCCCTAGCACGCCTGGCAGTCGACTGAAAGCTTGGGCCACAGAAAATGTGTTACGAGCCCCATTCGCCCATCCAAAAGTGCCCCCAAAGGAAGGCTTTGGGTACATCTGAACTCCCCAGGGGAGCCTTTACGCAGCCCCACATGCAACTGGACCCTCCGTGTTCGCTCTTTACAGCAACCCTAAATATAACCCTAGCCAGCATGGCAGAAGACTGAAAACTCGGGCCACAGAAAGAGCGTTTCAAGCCCCTTTCGCCCATCCAGAAGTGCCCCCAAAGGAAGGCTTTGGGTACATCTGAACTCCCCAGGGGAGCCTTTACGCAGCCCCACATGCAACTGGACCCTCCGTGTTCGCTCTTTCAGAGCAACCCGAAATATAACCCTGGCCCGCATGGCAGACGACTGAAAAATCGGGCCCCAGAAAACGTGCTACAAGCCCCATTCACCCATCCAGAAGTGCCCCCAAAGGAAGGCTTTGGGTACAACTGAACTCCCCAGGGGAGCCTTTATGCAGGCCCATACGCAACTGGACCCCCCGTGTTCGCTGCTTACAAGCAACCCTAAATATAACACTAGCCAGCATGGAAGAAAACTGAAAATTCGGACCACAGAAAAAGCGTTTCAAGCCCCTTTCGCCCATCCAGAAGTGCCCCCAAAGGAAGGCTTTGGGTACAAGTGAACTCCCCAGGGGAGCCTTTATGCAGCCCCACATGCAAATGGACCGTCCTTGTTCACTGTTTATGAGCAACCCTAAATATAACCCTAGCCACCATGGCAGAAGCCTGAAAACTGGGGCTCCAGAAAATGCGTTTCAAGCCCCATTCACCCATCCAGAAGTGCCCCCAAAGGAAGGCTTTGGGTACAACTGAACTCCCCAGGGGAGCCTTTATGCAGCCCCACATGCAACTGGACCCTCCGGGTTCACTCTTTCACCGCAAGCCTAAATATAGCCCTAGCACGCCTGGCAGTCGACTGAAAGCATGGGCCACAGAAAATGTGTTACGAGCCCCATTCGCCCATCCAAAAGTGCCCCCAAAGGAAGGCTTTGGGTACATCTGAACTCCCCAGGGGAGCCTTTACGCAGCCCCACATGCAACTGGACCCTCCGTGTTCGCTCTTTACAGCAACCCTAAATATAACACTAGCCAGCATGGCAGAAGACTGAAAACTCGGGCCACAGAAAGAGCGTTTCAAGCCCCTTTCGCCCATTCAGAAGTGCCCCCAAAGGAAGGCTTTGGGTACAAGTGAACTCCCCAGGGGAGCCTTTATGCAGCCCCACATGCAACTGGACCCTCCGTATTCGCTCTTTCAGAGCAAACCTAAATATATCCCTGGCCCGCATGGCAGACGACTGAAAAATCGGGCCACAGAAAACATGCTACAAGCCCCATTCGACCATCCAAAAGTGCCCCCAAAGGAAGGCTTTGGGTACAAGTGAACTCCCCAGGGGAGCCTTTATGCAGGCCCATACGCAACTGGACCCCCCGTGTTCGCTGTTTACAAGCAACCCTAAATATAACACTCGCCACCATGGCAGAAAACTAAAAACTCGGGCCATAGAAAAACTGTTAAAAGCCTAATTCGCCCATCCAAAAGTGCCCCCAGAGGAAGGCTTTGGGTACAACTGAACTCCCCAGGGGAGCCTTTATGCAGCCCCACATGCAACTGGACCCTCCGGGTTCACTCTTTCACAGCAACCCTATATATAGCCCTGGCCCGCCTGGCAGTCGACTGAAAGCTCGGGCCAAAGAAAATGCGTTAAAAGCCTAATTCGCCCATCCAAAAGTGCCCCCAGAGGAAGGCTTTGGGTACAACTGAACTCCCCAGGGGAGCCTTTACGCAGCCCCATATGCAACTGGACCCTCCTTGTTCACTGTTTACGAGCAACCCGAAATATACCCCTAGCCACCATGGCAGTCGACTGAAAGCTCGGGCCATAGAAAATGTGTTACGAGCCCCATTCGCCCATCCAAAAGTGCCCCCAAAGGAAGGCTTTGGGTACATCTGAACTCCCCAGGGGAGCCTTTACGCAGCCCCACATGCAACTGGACCCTCCGTGTTCGCTCTTTACAGCAACCCTAAATATAGCCCTGGCCCGCCTGGCAGTCGACTGAAAACTCGGGCCCCAGAAAAACTGTTAAAAGCCTAATACGCCCATGCAAAAGTGCCCCCAGAGGAAGGCTTTGGGTACAACTGAACTCCCCAGGGGAGCCTTTACGCAGCCCCACATGCAACTGGACCCTCCTTGTTCACTGTTTACGAGGAACCCTAAATATACCCCTAGCCACCATGGCAGAAGACTGAAAACTTGGGCTGCAGAAAATGCGTTTCAAGCCCCATTCACCCATCCAGAAGTGCCCCCAAAGGAAGGCTTTGGGTACAACTGAACTCCCCAGGGGAGCCTTTATGCAGCCCCACATGCAACTGGACCCTCCGGGTTCACTCTTTCACCGCAAGCCTAAATATAGCCCTAGCACGCCTGGCAGTCGACTGAAAGCTTGGGCCATAGAAAATTTGTTACGAGCCCCATTCGCCCATCCAGAAGTGCCCCCAAAGGAAGGCTTTGGGTACATCTGAACTCCCCAGGGGAGCCTTTACGCAGCCCCACATGCAACTGGACCCTCCGTGTTCGCTCTTTACAGCAACCCTAAATATAACCCTAGCCAGCATGGCAGAAGACTGAAAACTCGGGCCACAGAAAAAGAGTTTCAAGCCCCTTTCGCCCATCCAGAAGTGCCCCGAAAGGAAGGCTTTGGGTACAAGTGAACTCCCCAGGGGAGCCTTTATGCAGCCCCACATGCAACTGGACCCTCCGTATTCGCTCTTTCAGAGCAACCCTAAATATAACCCTGGCCCGCATGGCAGACGACTGAAAAATCGGGCCCCAGAAAACGTGCTACAAGCCCCATTCGACCATCCAAAAGTGCCCCCAAAGGAAGGCTTTGGGTACATCTGAACTCCCCAGGGGAGCCTTTATGCAGGCCCACATGCAAATGGACCCCCCGTGTTCGCTGTTTACAAGCAACCCTAAATATAACACTAGCCAGCATGGCAGAAAACTGAAAACTCGGGCCATAGAAAAACTTTTAAAAGCCTAATTCGCCCATCCAGATGTGCCCCCAAAGGAAGGCTTTGGGTACAACTGAACTCCCCAGGGGAGCCTTTATGCAGCCCCACATGCAACTGGACCCTCCTTGTTCACTGTTTATGAGCAACCCTATATATAACCCTAGCCACCATGGCAGAAGACTGAAAAGTCGGGCCACAGAAAAAGCGTTTCAAGCCCCATTCACCCATCCAAAAGTGCCCCCAGAGGAAGGCTTTGGGTACAAGTGAACTCCCCAGGGGAGCCTTTATGCAGCCCCACATGCAACTGGACCCTCCGGGTTCACTCTTTCACAGCAACCCTAAATATAACCCTGGCCCGCCTGGCAGTCGACTGAAAACTCGGGCCACAGAAAATGCGTTAAAAGCCTAATTCGCCCATCCAAAAGTGCCCCCAGAGGAAGGCTTTGGGTACAACTGAACTCCCCAGGGGAGCCTTTACGCAGCCCCACATGCAACTGGACCCTCCTTGTTCACTGTTTATGAGCAACCCTATATATACCCCTAGCCACCATGGCAGAAGACTGAAAACTCGGGCTCCAGAAAATGCGTTTCAAGCCCCATTCACCCATCCAAAAGTGCCCCCAGAGGAAGGCTTTGGGTACAAGTGAACTCCCCAGGGGAGCCTTTATGCAGGCCCATACGCAACTGGACCCTCCGTGTTCGCTGTTTACAAGCAACCCTAAATATAACACTAGCCAGCATGGCAGAAAACTGAAAACGCGGGCCACAGAAAAAGCGTTTCAAGCCCCATTCACCCATCCAAAAGTGCCCCCAAAGGAAGGCTTTGGGTACAAGTGAACTCCCCAGGGGAGCCTTTATGCAGCCCCACATGCAACTGGACCATCCTTGTTCACTGTTTACGAGCAACCCTATATATACCCCTAGCCACCATGGCAGAAGACGGAAAACTGGGGCTCCAGAAAATGCGTTTCAAGCCCCATTCACCCATCCAAAAGTGCCCCCAGAGGAAGGCTTTGGGTACATCTGAACTCCCCAGGGGAGCCTTTATGCAGCCACACATGCAACTGGACCCTCCGGGTTCACTCTTTCACCGCAAGCCTAAATATAGCCCTCGGCGCAATGGGAGAAGACTGAAAAAGCGGGCCTCAGAAAACGCATTGCGATTCCCCTTGGACCATCCAAAAGTGCCCCCAAAGGAAGGCTTTGGGTACAACTGGACTCCCCAGGGGAGCCTTAACGCAGCCCCACATGCAACTGGACCCTCCTTGTTCACTGTTTAAGAGCAACCCTATATATACCCCTAGCCACCATGGCAGAAGACTGAAAACTCGGGCTCCAGAAAATGCGTTTCAAGCCCCATTCACCCATCCAAAAGTGCCCCCAGAGGAAGGCTTTGGGTACAACTGAACTCCCCGAGGGGCCTTTATGCAGCCCCACATGCAACTGGACCCTCCGGGTTCACTCTTTCACCGCAAGCCTAAATATAGCCCTAGCACGCCTGGCAGTCGACTGAAAGCTCGGGCCACAGAAAATGTGTTACGAGCCCCATTCGCCCATCCAGAAGTGCCCCCAAAGGAAGGCTTTGGGCACAAGTGAACTCCCCAGGGGAGCCTTTATGCAGCCCCAAATGCAACTGGACCCTCCGTGTTCGCTCTTTACAGCAACCCTAAATATAACCCTAGCCAGCATGGCAGAAGACTGAAAACTCGGGCCACAGAAAAAGCGTTTCAAGCCCCTTTCGCCCATCCAGAAGTGCCTCCAAAGGAAGGCTTTGGGTACAACTGAACTCCCCAGGGGAGCCTTTATGCAGCCCCATATGCAACTGGACCCTCCGTATTCGCTCTTTTACAGCAACCCTAAATATAACCCTGGCCCGCATGGCAGACGACTGAAAAATCGGGCCCCAGAAAACGTGCTACAAGCCCCATTCGACCATCCAAAAGTGCCCCCAAAGGAAGGCTTTGGGTACAACTGAACTCCCCAGGGGAGCCTTTATGCAGCCCCATATGCAACTGGACCCTCCGTATTCGCTCTTTTACAGCAACCCTAAATATAGCCCTGGCCCGCCTGGCAGTCGACTGAAAACTCGGGCCCCAGAAAATGCGTTAAAAGCCTAATTCGCCCATCCAGAAGTGCCCCCAGAGGAAGGCTTTGGGTACAACTGAACTCCCCAGGGGAGCCTTTATGCAGCCCCACATGCAACTGGACCCTCCTTGTTCACTGTTTACAAGCAACCCTAAATATACCCCTAGCCAGCATCGCAGAAGACTGAAAACTCGGGCCACAGAAAATGCGTTTCACGCCCCTTTCGCCCATCCAGAAGTGCCTCCAAAGGAAGGCTTTGGGTACAACTGAACTCCCCAGGGGAGCCTTTATGCAGCCCCACATGCAACTGGACCCTCCGTATTCGCTCTTTCACAGCAACCCTAAATATAACCCTGGCCCGCATGGCAGACGACTGAAAAATCGGGCCCCAGAAAACGTGCTACAAGCCCCATTCGACCATCCAAAAGTGCCCCCAAAGGAAGGCTTTGGGTACATCTGAACTCCCCAGGGGAGCCTTTCTGCAGGCCCATACGCAACTGGACCCCCCGTGTTCGCTGTTTACAAGCTACCCTAAATATACCCCTAGCCACCATGGCAGAAAACTGAAAACTCGGGCCACAGAAAAAGCGTTTCAAGCCCCATTCACCCATCCAGAAGTGCCCCCAAAGGAAGGCTTTGGGTACAAGTGAACTCCCCAGGGGAGCCTTTATGCAGCCCCACATGCAACTGGACCCTCCGGGTTCACTCTTTCACAGCAACCCTAAATATATCCCTGGCCCGCCTGGCAGTCGACTGAAAACTCGGGCACCAGAAAATGCGTTTCAAGCCCCATTCACCCATCCAAATGTGCCCCCAGAGGAAGGCTTTGGGTACAAGTGAACTCCCCAGGGGAGCCTTTATGCAGCCCCACATGCAACTGGACCCTCCGGGTTCACTCTTTCACCCCAAGCCTAAATATAGCCCTGGCCCGCCTGGCAGTCGACTGAAAACTCGGGCCCCAGAAAATGCGTTAAAAGCCTAATTCGCCCATCCAGAAGTGCCCCCAGAGGAAGGCTTTGGGTACAGCTGAACTCCCCAGGGGAGCCTTTATGCAGCCCCACATGCAACTGGACCCTCCGGGTTCACTCTTTCACCGCAAGCCTAAATATAGCCCTCGTCGCAATGGGAGAAGACTGAAAAAGCGGGCCTCAGAAAACGCATTGCGATTCCCCTTGGACCATCCAAAAGTGCCCCCAAAGGAAGGCTTTGGGTACAACTGGACTCCCCAGGGGAGCCTTAACGCAGCCCCACATGCAACTGGACCCTCCGTATTCGCTCTTTCACAGCAACCCTAAATATAGCCCTGGCCCGCCTGACAGTCGACTGAAAACTCGGGCCCCAGAAAATGCATTAAAAGCCTAAATTGCCCATCCAAAAGTGCCCCCAAAGGAAGGCTTTGAGTACAAGTGAACTCTCCAGGGGAGCCTTTACGCAGCCCCACATGCAACTGGACCCTCCGTGTTCGCTCTTTCACAGCAACCCTAAATATAACCCTAGCCAGCATGGCAGAAGTCTGAAAAGTCGGGCCACAGAAAAAGCGTTTCAAGCCCCTTTCGCCCATCCAGACGTGCCCCCAGAGGAAGGCTTTTGGTACAACTGAACTCCCCAGGGGAGCCTTTATGCAGCCCCACATGCAACTGGACCCTCCGTATTCGCTCTTTCAGAGCAACCCTAAATATAACCCTGGCCCGCATGGCAGACGACTGAAAAATCGGGCCCCAGAAAACGTGCTACAAGCCCCATTCGACCATCCAAAAGTGCCCCCAAACGAAGGCTTTGGGTACAACTGAACTCCCCAGGGGAACCTTTATGCAGGCCCATACGCAACTGGACCCCCCGTGTTCGCTGTTTACAAGCAACCCTAAATATAACACTAGCCAGCATGGCAGAAAACTGAAAACTCGGGCCACAGAAAATGCTTTTCAAGCCCCATTCACCCATCCAGAAGTGCCCCCAAAGGAAGGCTTTGGGTACATCTGAACTCCCCAGGGGAGCCTTTATGCAGCCCCACATGCAACTGGACCCTCCGGGTTCACTCTTTCACCACAAGCCTAAATATAGCCCTCGGCGCAATGGGAGAAGACTGAAAAAGCGGGCCTCAGAAAACGCATTGCGATTCCCCTTGGACCATCAAAAGTGCCCCCAAAGGAAGGCTTTGGGTACAACTGGACTCCCCAGGGGAGCCTTAACGCAGCCCCACATGCAACTGGACCCTCCTTGTTCACTGTTTAAGAGCAACCCTAAATATACCCCTAGCCACCATGGCAGAAGACTGAAAACTCGGGCTCCAGAAAATGCGTTTCAAGCCCCATTCACCCATCCAGAAGTGCCCCCAGAGGAAGGCTTTGGGTACAACTGAACTCCCCAGGGGAGCCTTTATGCAGCCCCACATGCAACTGGACCCTCCGGGTTCACTCTTTCACCGCAAGCCTAAATATATCCCTAGCACGCCTGGCAGTCGACTGAAAGCTCGGGCCACAGAAAATGTGTTAGGAGCCCCATTCGCCCATCCAAAAGTGCCCCCAGAGGAAGGCTTTGGGTACAAGTGAACTCCCCAGGGGAGCCTTTATGCAGCCCCACATGCAACTGGACCCTCCGTGTTCGCTCTTTACAGCAACCCTAAATATAACCCTAGCCAGCATGGCAGAAGACTGAAAACTCGTGCCACAGAAAAAGAGTTTCAAGCCCCTTTCGCCCATCCAGAAGTGCCCCCAAAGGAAGGCTTTGGGTACAACTGAACTCCCCAGGGGAGCCTTTATGCAGCCCCACATGCAACTGGACCCTCCTTGTTCACTGTTTACGAGCAACCCTAAATATACCTGTAGCCAGCATGGCAGAAGACTGAAAACTCGGGCTCCAGAAAATGCGTTTCAAGCCCCATTTACCCATCCAGAAGTGCCCCCAGAGGAAGGCTTTGGGTACAGCTGAACTCCCCAGGGGAGCCTTTATGCAGCCCCACATGCAACTGGACCCTCCGGGTTCACTCTTTCACCGCAAGCCTAAATATAGCCCTCGGCGCAATGGGAGAAGACTGAAAAAGCGGGCCTAAGAAAACGCATTGCGATTCCCCTTGGACCATCCCAATGTGCCCCCAAAGGAAGGCTTTGGGTACAACTGGACTCCCCAGGGGAGCCTTAACGCAGCCCCACATGCAACTGGACCCTCCGTGTTCGCTCTTTACAGCAACCCTAAATATAGCCCTGGCCCGCCTGGCAGTCGACTGAAAACTCGGGCCCCAGAAAAACTGTTAAAAGCCTAATACGCCCATCCAAAAGTGCCCCCAGAGGAAGGCTTTGGGTACAACTGAACTCTCCAGGGGAGCCTTTACGCAGCCCCACATGCAACTGGACCCTCCTTGTTCACTGTTTACGAGGAACCCTAAATATACCCCTAGCCACCATGGCAGAAGACTGAAAACTCAGGCTGCAGAAAATGCGTTTCAAGCCCCATTTACCCATCCAGAAGTGCCCCCAAAGGAAGGCTTTGGGTACAGCTGAACTCCCCAGGGGAGCCTTTATGCAGCCCCACATGCAACTGGACCCTCCGGGTTCACTCTTTCCCCGCAAGCCTAAATATAGCCCTCGGCGCAATGGGAGAAGACTGAAAAAGCGGGCCTAAGAAAACGCATTGCGATTCCCCTTGGACCATCCCAAAGTGCCCCCAAAGGAAGGCTTTGGGTACAACTGGACTCCCCAGGGGAGCCTTAACGCAGCCCCACATGCAACTGGACCCTCCGTGTTCGCTCTTTACAGCAACCCTAAATATAGCCCTGGCCCGCCTGGCATTCGACTGAAAACTCGGGCCCCAGAAAATGCATTAAAAGCCTAAATTGCCCATCCAAAAGTGCCCCCAAAGGAAGGCTTTGAGTACAAGTGAACTCTCCAGGGGAGCCTTTACGCAGCCCCACATGCAACTGGACCCTCTTGTTCACTGTTTATGAGCAACGCTTTATATACCCCTAGCCACCATGGCAGAAGACTGAAAACTCGGGCTCCAGAAAATGCGTTTCAAGCCCCATTCACCCATCCAAAAGTGCCCCCAATGGAAGGCTTTGGGTACAACTGAACTCCCCAGGGGAGCCTTTATGCAGGCCCATACGCAACTGGACCCCCCGTGTTCGCTGTTTACAAGCAACCCTAAATATAACACTAGCCAGCATGGCAGAAAACTGAAAACTCGGCCACAGAAAAAGCGTTTCAAGCCCCATTCACCCATGCAGAAGTGCCCCCAAAGGAAGGCTTTGGGTACAACTGAACTCCCCAGGGGAGCCTTTATGCAGCCCCACATGCAACTGGACCCTCCGGGTTCACTCTTTCACAGCAACCCTAAACATAACCCTGGCCCGCCTGGCAGTCGACTGAAAACTCGGGCCCCAGAAAATGCGTTAAAAGCCTAATTCGCCCATCCAGAAGTGCCCCCAGAGGAAGGCTTTGGGTACAACTGAACTCCCCAGGGGAGCCTTTATGCAGCCCCACATGCAACTGGACCCTCCGGGTTCACTCTTTCACCGCAAGCCTAAATAGAGCCCTCGGCGCAATGGGAGAAGACTGAAAAAGCGGGCCTCAGAAAACGCATTGCGATTCCCCTTGGACCATACAAAAGTGCCCCCAAAGGAAGGCTTTGGGTAACAACTGGACTCCCCAGGGGAGCCTTTACGCAGCCCCACATGCAACTGGACCCTCCGTGTTCGCTCTTTCACAGCAACCCTAAATATAACCCTAGCCAGCATGGCAGAAGTCTGAAAAGTCGGGCCACAGAAAAAGCGTTTCAAGCCCCTTTCGCCCATCCAGACGTGCCCCCAAAGGAAGGCTTTTGGTACAACTGAACTCCCCAGGGGAGCCTTTATGCAGCCCCACATGCAACTGGACCCTCCGTATTCGCTCTTTCAGAGCAACCCTAAATATATCCCTGGCCCGCATGGCAGACAACTGAAAAATCGGGCCCCAGAAAACGTGCTACAAGCCCCATTCGACCATCCAAAAGTGCCCCCAAACGAAGGCTTTGGGTACAACTGAACTCCCCAGGGGAACCTTTATGCAGGCCCATACGCAACTGGACCCCCCGTGTTCGCTGTTTACAAGCAACCCTAAATATAACACTAGCCAGCATGGCAGAAAACTGAAAACTCGGGCCACAGAAAATGCTTTTCAAGCCCCATTCACCCATCCAGAAGTGCCCCCAAAGGAAGGCTTTGGGTACATCTGAACTCCCCAGGGGAGCCTTTATGCAGCCCCACATGCAACTGGACCCTCCGGGTTCACTCTTTCACCACAAGCCTAAATATAGCCCTCGGCGCAATGGGAGAAGACTGAAAAAGCGGGCCTCAGAAAACGCATTGCGATTCCCCTTGGACCATCAAAAGTGCCCCCAAAGGAAGGCTTTGGGTACAACTGGACTCCCCAGGGGAGCCTTAACGCAGCCCCACATGCAACTGGACCCTCCTTGTTCACTGTTTAAGAGCAACCCTAAATATACCCCTAGCCACCATGGCAGAAGACTGAAAACTCGGGCTGCAGAAAATGCGTTTCAAGCCCCATTAACCCATCCAGAAGTGCCCCCAGAGGAAGGCTTTGGGTACAACTGAACTCCCCAGGGGAGCCTTTATGCAGCCCCACATGCAACTGGACCCTCCGGGTTCACTCTTTCACCGCAAGCCTAAATATATCCCTAGCACGCCTGGCAGTCGACTGAAAGCTCGGGCCACAGAAAATGTGTTAGGAGCCCCATTCGCCCATCCAAAAGTGCCCCCAGAGGAAGGCTTTGGGTACAAGTGAACTCCCCAGGGGAGCCTTTATGCAGCCCCACATGCAACTGGACCCTCCGTGTTCGCTCTTTACAGCAACCCTTAATATAACCCTAGCCAGCATGGCAGAAGACTGAAAACTCGGGCCACAGAAAAAGCGTTTCAAGCCCATTTCGCCCATCCAGAAGTGCCTCCAAAGGAAGGCTTTGGGTACAAGTGAACTCCCCAGGGGAGCCTTTATGCAGCCCCACATGCAACTGGACCCTCCGTGTTCGCTCTTTACAGCAACCCTAAATATAACCCTAGCCAGCATGGCAGAAGACTGAAAACTCGTGCCACAGAAAAAGAGTTTCAAGCCCCTTTCGCCCATCCAGAAGTGCCCCCAAAGGAAGGCTTTGGGTACAACTGAACTCCCCAGGGGAGCCTTTATGCAGCCCCACATGCAACTGGACCCTCCTTGTTCACTGTTTACGAGCAACCCTAAATATACCTGTAGCCAGCATGGCAGAAGACTGAAAACTCGGGCTCCAGAAAATGCGTTTCAAGCCCCATTTACCCATCCAGAAGTGCCCCCAGAGGAAGGCTTTGGGTACAGCTGAACTCCCCAGGGGAGCCTTTATGCAGCCCCACATGCAACTGGACCCTCCGGGTTCACTCTTTCACCGCAAGCCTAAATATAGCCCTCGGCGCAATGGGAGAAGACTGAAAAAGCGGGCCTAAGAAAACGCATTGCGATTCCCCTTGGACCATCCCAAAGTGCCCCCAAAGGAAGGCTTTGGGTACAACTGGACTCCCCAGGGGAGCCTTAACGCAGCCCCACATGCAACTGGACCCTCCGTGTTCGCTCTTTACAGCAACCCTAAATATAGCCCTGGCCCGCCTGGCAGTCGACTGAAAACTCGGGCCCCAGAAAAACTGTTAAAAGCCTAATACGCCCATCCAAAAGTGCCCCCAGAGGAAGGCTTTGGGTACAACTGAACTCTCCAGGGGAGCCTTTACGCAGCCCCACATGCAACTGGACCCTCCTTGTTCACTGTTTACGAGGAACCCTAAATATACCCCTAGCCACCATGGCAGAAGACTGAAAACTCAGGCTGCAGAAAATGCGTTTCAAGCCCCATTTACCCATCCAGAAGTGCCCCCAAAGGAAGGCTTTGGGTACAGCTGAACTCCCCAGGGGAGCCTTTATGCAGCCCCACATGCAACTGGACCCTCCGGGTTCACTCTTTCCCCGCAAGCCTAAATATAGCCCTCGGCGCAATGGGAGAAGACTGAAAAAGCGGGCCTAAGAAAACGCATTGCGATTCCCCTTGGACCATCCCAAAGTTCCCCCCAAGGAAGGCTTTGGGTACAACTGGACTCCCCAGGGGAGCCTTAACGCAGCCCCACATGCAACTGGACCCTCCGTGTTCGCTCTTTACAGCAACCCTAAATATAGCCCTGGCCCGCCTGGCATTCGACTGAAAACTCGGGCCCCAGAAAAACTGTTAAAAGCCTAATACGCCCATCCAAAAGTGCCCCCAGAGGAAGGCTTTGGGTACAACTGAACTCTCCAGGGGAGCCTTTACGCAGCCCCACATGCAACTGGACCCTCCTTGTTCACTGTTTACGAGGAACCCTAAATATACCCCTAGCCACCATGGCAGAAGACTGAAAACTCGGGCTGCAGAAAATGCGTTTCAAGCCCCATTCACCCATCCAGAAGTGCCCCCAAAGGAAGGCTTTGGGTACAACTGAACTCCCCAGGGGAGCCTTTATGCAGCCCCACATGCAACTGGACCCTCCGGGTTCACTCTTTCACCGCAAGCCTAAATATAACCCTAGCCAGCATGGCAGAAGACTGAAAACTCGGGCCACAGAAAAAGCGTTTCAAGCCCATTTCGCCCATCCAGAAGTGCCCCCAAAGGAAGGCTTTGGGTACAAGTGAACTCCCCAGGGGAGCCTTTATGCAGCCCCACATGCAACTGGACCCTCCGTATTCGCTCTTTCACAGCAACCCTAAATATATCACTGGCCCGCATGGACGACGACTGAAAAATCGGGCCCCAGAAAACGTGCTACAAGCCCCATTCGCCCATCCAGAAGTGCCCCCAGAGGAAGGCTTTGGGTACAACTGAACTCCCCAGGAGAGCCTTTATGCAGGCCCATACGCAACTGGACCCCCCGTGTTCGCTGTTTACAAGCAACCCTAAATATATCACTAGCCACCATGGCAGAAAACTGAAAACTCGGGCCACAGAAAAACTGTTAAAAGCCTAATTCGCCCATCCAAAAGTGCCCCCAGAGGAAGGCTTTGGGTACAACTGAACTCCCCAGGGGAGCGTTAACGCAGCCCCACATGCAACTGGACCCTCCGTGTTCGCTCTTTACAGCAACCCTAAATATAACCCTAGCCAGCATGGCAGAAGACTGAAAACTCGGGCCACAGAAAACGTGCTACAAGCCCCATTCGACCATCCAGAAGTGCCCCCAAAGGAAGGCTTTGGGTACAACTGAACTCCCCAGGGGAGCCTTTATGCAGGCCCATACGCAACTGGACCCCCCGTTTTCACTGTTTACAAGCAACCCTAAATATATCCCTGGCCCTCCTGGAAGTCGACTGAAAACTCGGGCCCCAGAAAATGCGTTAAAAGCCTAATTCGCCCATCCAAAAGTGCCCCCAGAGGAAGGCTTTGGGTACAAGTGAACTCCCCAGGGGAGCCTTTATGCAGCCCCACATGCAACTGGACCCTCCGTATTCTCTCTTTCACAGCAACCCTCAATATAGCCCTGGCCCGCCTGGCAGTCGACTGAAAACTCGGGCCCCAGAAAAACTGTTAAAAGCCTAATTCGCCCATCCAAAAGTGCCCCCAGAGGAAGGCTTTGGGTACAAGTGAACTCCCCAGGGGAGCCTTTACGCAGCCCCACATGCAACTGGACCCTCCTTGTTCACTGTTTACGAGCAACCCTAAATATACCCCTAGCCACCATGGCAGAAGACTGAAAACTCGGGCTCCAGAAAATGCGTTTCAAGCCCCATTCACCCATCCAGAAGTGCCCCCAAAGGAAGGCTTTGGGTACAACTGAACTCCCCAGGGGAGCCTTTATGCAGCCCCACATGCAACTGGACCCTCCGGGTTCACTCTTTCACCACAGGCCTAAATATAGCCCTAGCACGCCTGGCAGTCGACTGAAAGCTCGGGCCACAGAAAATGTGTTACGAGCCCCATTCGCCCATCCCAAAGTGCCCCCAAAGGAAGGCTTTGGGTACATCTGAACTCCCCAGGGGAGCCTTTACGCAGCCCCACATGCAACTGGACCCTCCGTGTTCGCTCTTTCAGAGCAACCCTAAATATAACCCTAGCCAGCATGGCAGAAGACTGAAAACTCGGGCCACAGAAAAAGAGTTTCAAGCCCCATTCGCCCATCCAGAAGTGCCCCCAAAGGAAGGCTTTGGGTACAACTGAACTCCCCAGGGGAGCCTTTATGCAGCCCCACATGCAACTGGACCCTCCTTGTTCACTGTTTACGAGCAACCCTAAATATACCCCTAGCCACCATGGCAGAAGACTGAAAACTCGGGCTGCAGAAAATGCGTTTCAAGCCCCTTTCGCCCATCCAGAAGTGCCCCCAAAGGAAGGCTTTGGGTACATCTGAACTCCCCAGGGGAGCCTTTATGCAGCCCCACATGCAACTGGACCCTCCGTGTTCGCTCTTTACAGCAACCCTAAATATAACCCTAGCCAGCATGGCAGAAGACTTAAAACTCGGGCTCCAGAAAATGCGTTTCAAGCCCCATTTACCCATCCAGAAGTGCCCCCAAAGGAAGGCTTTGGGTACATCTGAACTCCCCACGGGAGCCTTTACGCAGCCCCACATGCAACTGGACCCTCCGGGTTCACTCTTTCACCGCAAGCCTAAATATAGCCCTCGGCGCAATGGGAGAAGACTGAAAAAGCGGGCCTAAGAAAACGCATTGCGATTCCCCTTGGACCATCCAGAAGTGCCCCCAAAGGAAGGCTTTGGGTAACACTGAACTCCCCAGGGGAGCCTTAACGCAGCCCCACATGCAACGTGACCCTCCGAATTCGCTCTTTCACAGCAACCCTAAATATAACCCTGGCCCGCCTGGCAGTCGATTGAAAACTCAAGCCCCAGAAAATGCATTAAAAGCCTAATTTGCCCATCCAAAAGTGCCCCCAGAGGAAGGCTTTGGGTACAAGTGAACTCCCCAGGGGAGCCTTTACGCAGCCCCACATGCAACTGGACCCTCCTTGTTCACTGTTTACGAGCAACCCTAAATATATCCCTAGCCAGCATGGCAGAAGACTGAAAACTCGGGCCACAGAAAAAGAGTTTCAAGCCCCTTTCGCCCATCCAGAAGTGCCCCCAAAGGAAGGCTTTGGGTACATCTGAACTCCCCAGGGGAGCCTTTATGCAGCCCCACATGCAACTGGACCCTTCTTGTTCACTATTTACGAGCAACCCTAAATATACCCCTAGCCACCATGGCAGAAGACTGAAAACTCGGGCTGCAGAAAAAGAGTTTCAAGCCCCTTTCGCCCATCCAGAAGTGCCCCCAAAGGAAGGCTTTGGGTACAAGTGAACTCCCCAGGGGAGCCTTTATGCAGCCCCACATGCAACTGGACCCTCCGTGTTCGCTCTTTACAGCAACCCTAAATATAACCCTAGCCAGCATGGCAGAAGACTTAAAACTCGGGCTCCAGAAAATGCGTTTCAAGCCCCATTTACCCATCCAGAAGTGCCCCCAAAGGAAGGCTTTGGGTACATCTGAACTCCCCACGGGAGCCTTTACGCAGCCCCACATGCAACTGGACCCTCCGGGTTCACTCTTTCACCGCAAGCCTAAATATAGCCCTCGGCGCAATGGGTGAAGACTGAAAAAGCGGGCCTAAGAAAACGCATTGCGATTCCCCTTGGACCATCCAGAAGTGCCCCCAAAGGAAGGCTTTGGGTAACACTGAACTCCCCAGGGGAGCCTTAACGCAGCCCCACATGCAACGTGACCCTCCGAATTCGCTCTTTCACAGCAACCCTAAATATAACCCTGGCCCGCCTGGCAGTCGATTGAAAACTCAAGCCCCAGAAAATGCATTAAAAGCCTAATTTGCCCATCCAAAAGTGCCCCCAGAGGAAGGCTTTGGGTACAAGTGAACTCCCCAGGGGAGCCTTTACGCAGCCCCACATGCAACTGGACCCTCCTTGTTCACTGTTTACGAGCAACCCTAAATATAACCCTAGCCAGCATGGCAGAAGACTGAAAACTCGGGCCACAGAAAAAGAGTTTCAAGCCCCTTTCGCCCATCCAGAAGTGCCCCCAAAGGAAGGCTTTGGGTACAACTGAACTCCCCAGGGGAGCCTTTATGCAGCCCCACATGCAACTGGACCCTTCTTGTTCACTGTTTACGAGCAACCCTAAATATACCCCTAGCCACCATGGCAGAAGACTGAAAACTCGGGCTGCAGAAAATGCGTTTCAAGCCCCTTTCGCCCATCCAGAAGTGCCCCCAAAGGAAGGCTTTGGGTACAAGTGAACTCCCCAAGGGAGCCTTTATGCAGCCCCACATGCAACTGGACCCTCCGTGTTCGCTCTTTACAGCAACCCTAAATATAACCCTAGCCAGCATGGCAGAAGACTTAAAACTCGGGCTCCAGAAAATGCGTTTCAAGCCCCATTTACCCATCCAGAAGTGCCCCCAAAGGAAGGCTTTGGGTACAACTGAACTCTCCAGGGGAGCCTTTACGCAGCCCCACATGCAACTGGACCCTCCGGGTTCACTCTTTCACCGCAAGCCTAAATATAGCCCTCGGCGCAATGGGAGAAGACTGAAAAAGCGGGCCTCAGAAAACGCATTGCGATTCCCCTTGGACCATCCAGAAGTGCCCCCAAAGGAAGGCTTTCGGTAACACTGAAATCCCCAGGGGAGCCTTAACGCAGCCCCACATGCAACGTGACCCTCCGTATTCGCTCTTTCACAGCAACCCTAAATATAGCCCTGGCCCGCCTGGCAGTCGATTGAAAACTCAAGCCGCAGAAAATGCATTAAAAGCCTAATTTGCCCATCCAAAAGTGCCCCCAGAAGAAGGCTTTGGGTACAAGTGAACTCCCCAGGGGAGCCTTTACGCAGCCCCACATGCAACTGGACCCTCCGTGTTCGCTCTTTACAGCAACCCTAAATATAACCCTAGCCAGCATGGCAGAAGACTGAAAACTCGGGCTCCAGAAAATGCGTTTCAAGCCCCATTCACCCATCCAGAAGTGCCCCCAAAGGAAGGCTTTGGGTACATCTGAACTCCCCAGGGGAGCCTTTACGCAGCCCCACATGCAACTGGACCCTCCGTGTTCGCTCTTTCAGAGCAACCCTAAATATAACCCTGGCCCGCATGGCAGACGACTGAAAAATCGGGCCCCAGAAAACGTGCTACAAGCCCCATTCACCCATCCAGAAATGCCCCCAAAGGAAGGCTTTGGGTACAACTGAACTCCCCAGGGGAGCCTTTATGCAGGCCCATACGCAACTGGACCCCCCGTGTTCGCCGTTTACAAGCAACCCTAAATATAACACTAGCCAACATGGCAGAAAACTGAAAATTCGGGCCACAGAAAAAGCGTTTCAAGCCCCTTTCGCCCATCCAGAAGTGCCCCCAAAGGAAGGCTTTGGGTACAACTGAACTCCCCAGGGGAGCCTTTATGCAGCCCCACATGCAACTGGACCCTCCGGGTTCACTCTTTCACCGCAAGCCTAAATATAACCCTAGCCAGCATGGCAGAAGACTGAAAACTGGGGCTCCAGAAAATGCGTTTCAAGCCCCATTCACCCATCCAGAAGTGCCCCCAAAGGAAGGCTTTGGGTACAAGTGAACTCCCCAGGGGAGCCTTTATGCAGCCCCACATGCAACTGGACCCTCCGTATTCGCTCTTTCACAGCAACCCTAAATATAACCCTGGCCCGCATGGCAGACGACTGAAAAATCGGGCCCCAGAAAACGTGCTACAAGCCCCATTCGACCATCCAAAAGTGCCCCCAAACGAAGGCTTTGGGTACAACTGAACTTCCCAGGGGAGCCTTTATGCAGGCCCATACGCAACTGGACCCCCCGTGTTCGCTGTTTACAAGCAACCCTAAATATAACACTAGCCACCATGGCAGAAAACTAAAAACTCGGGCCACAGAAAAACTGTTAAAAGCCTAATTCGCCCATCCAGAAGTGCCCCCAGAGGAAGGCTTTGGGTACAACTGAACTCCCCAGGGGAGCCTTTATGCAGCCCCACATGCAACTGGACCCCCCGTTTTCGCTGTTTAGAAGCAACCCTAAATATATCCCTGGCCGTCCTGGCAGTCGACTGAAAACTCGGGCCCCAGAAAATGCGTTAAAAGCCTAATTCGCCCATCCAGAAGTGCCCCCAGAGGAAGGCTTTGGGTACAAGTGAACTCCCCAGGGGAGCCTTTACGCAGCCCCACATGCAACTGGACCGTCCTTGTTCACTGTTTACGAGCAACCCTAAATATACCCCTAGCCACCATGGCAGAAGACTGAAAACTGGGGCTCCAGAAAATGCGTTTCAAGCCCCATTCACCCATCCAGAAGTGCCCCCAAAGGAAGGCTTTGGGTACAACTGAACTCCCCAAGGGAGCCTTTACGCAGCCCCACATGCAACTGGACCCTCCGGGTTCACTCTTTCACCGCAAGCCTAAATATACCCCTAGCATGCCTGGCAGTCGACTGAAAGCTTAGGCCACAGAAATAGTGTTACGAGCCCCATTCGCCCATCCAAAAGTGCCCCCAAAGGAAGGCTTTGGGTACATCTGAACTCCCCAGGGGAGCCTTTATACAGCCCCACATGCAACTGGACCCTCCGTATTCGCTCTTTCAGAGCAAACCTAAATATATCCCTGGCCCGCATGGCAGACGACTGAAAAATCGGGCCACAGAAAACATGCTACAAGCCCCATTCGACCATCCAAAAGTGCCCCCAAAGGAAGGCTTTGGGTACAACTGAACTCCCCAGGGGAGCCTTTATGCAGGCCCATACGCAACTGGACCCCCCGTGTTTGCTGTTTACAAGCAACCCTAAATATAACACTAGCCAGCATGGCAGAAGACTGAAAATTCGGACCACAGAAAAAGCGTTTCAAGCCCCTTTCGCCCATCCAGAAGTGCCCCCAAAGGAAGGCTTTGGGTACAAGTGAACTCCCCAGGGGAGCCTTTATGCAGCCCCACATGCAAATGGACCGTCCTTGTTCACTGTTTATGAGCAACCCTAAATATACCCCTAGCCACCATGGCAGAAGACTGAAAACTGGGGCTCCAGAAAATGCGTTTCAAGCCCCATTCACCCATCCAGAAGTGCCCCCAAAGGAAGGCTTTGGGTACAAGTGAACTCCCCAGGGGAGCCTTTATGCAGCCCCACATGCTACTGGACCCTCCGGGTTCACTCTTTCACAGCAAGCCTAAATATAGCCCTAGCACGCCTGGCAGTCGACTGAAAGCTTGGGCCACAGAAAATGTGTTACGAGCCCCATTCGCCCATCCAAAAGTGCCCCCAAAGGAAGGCTTTGGGTACATCTGAACTCCCCAGGGGAGCCTTTACGCAGCCCCACATGCAACTGGACCCTCCGTGTTCGCTCTTTACAGCAACCCTAAATATAACCCTAGCCAGCATGGCAGAAGACTGAAAACTCGGGCCACAGAAAGAGCGTTTCAAGCCCCTTTCGCCCATCCAGAAGTGCCCCCAAAGGAAGGCTTTGGGTACATCTGAACTCCCCAGGGGAGCCTTTACGCAGCCCCACATGCAACTGGACCCTCCGTGTTCGCTCTTTCAGAGCAACCCGAAATATAACCCTGGCCCGCATGGCAGACGACTGAAAAATCGGGCCCCAGAAAACGTGCTACAAGCCCCATTCACCCATCCAGAAGTGCCCCCAAAGGAAGGCTTTGGGTACAACTGAACTCCCCAGGGGAGCCTTTATGCAGGCCCATACGCAACTGGACCCCCCGTGTTCGCTGCTTACAAGCAACCCTAAATATAACACTAGCCAGCATGGAAGAAAACTGAAAATTCGGACCACAGAAAAAGCGTTTCAAGCCCCTTTCGCCCATCCAGAAGTGCCCCCAAAGGAAGGCTTTGGGTACAAGTGAACTCCCCAGGGGAGCCTTTATGCAGCCCCACATGCAAATGGACCGTCCTTGTTCACTGTTTATGAGCAACCCTAAATATAACCCTAGCCACCATGGCAGAAGCCTGAAAACTGGGGCTCCAGAAAATGCGTTTCAAGCCCCATTCACCCATCCAGAAGTGCCCCCAAAGGAAGGCTTTGGGTACAACTGAACTCCCCAGGGGAGCCTTTATGCAGCCCCACATGCAACTGGACCCTCCGGGTTCACTCTTTCACCGCAAGCCTAAATATAGCCCTAGCACGCCTGGCAGTCGACTGAAAGCATGGGCCACAGAAAATGTGTTACGAGCCCCATTCGCCCATCCAAAAGTGCCCCCAAAGGAAGGCTTTGGGTACATCTGAACTCCCCAGGGGAGCCTTTACGCAGCCCCACATGCAACTGGACCCTCCGTGTTCGCTCTTTACAGCAACCCTAAATATAACCCTAGCCAGCATGGCAGAAGACTGAAAACTCGGGCCACAGAAAGAGCGTTTCAAGCCCCTTTCGCCCATCCAGAAGTGCCCCCAAAGGAAGGCTTTGGGTACATCTGAACTCCCCAGGGGAGCCTTTACGCAGCCCCACATGCAACTGGACCCTCCGTGTTCGCTCTTTCAGAGCAACCCGAAATATAACCCTGGCCCGCATGGCAGACGACTGAAAAATCGGGCCCCAGAAAACGTGCTACAAGCCCCATTCACCCATCCAGAAGTGCCCCCAAAGGAAGGCTTTGGGTACAACTGAACTCCCCAGGGGAGCCTTTATGCAGGCCCATACGCAACTGGACCCCCCGTGTTCGCTGCTTACAAGCAACCCTAAATATAACACTAGCCAGCATGGAAGAAAACTGAAAATTCGGACCACAGAAAAAGCGTTTCAAGCCCCTTTCGCCCATCCAGAAGTGCCCCCAAAGGAAGGCTTTGGGTACAAGTGAACTCCCCAGGGGAGCCTTTATGCAGCCCCACATGCAAATGGACCGTCCTTGTTCACTGTTTATGAGCAACCCTAAATATAACCCTAGCCACCATGGCAGAAGCCTGAAAACTGGGGCTCCAGAAAATGCGTTTCAAGCCCCATTCACCCATCCAGAAGTGCCCCCAAAGGAAGGCTTTGGGTACAACTGAACTCCCCAGGGGAGCCTTTATGCAGCCCCACATGCAACTGGACCCTCCGGGTTCACTCTTTCACCGCAAGCCTAAATATAGCCCTAGCACGCCTGGCAGTCGACTGAAAGCATGGGCCACAGAAAATGTGTTACGAGCCCCATTCGCCCATCCAAAAGTGCCCCCAAAGGAAGGCTTTGGGTACATCTGAACTCCCCAGGGGAGCCTTTACGCAGCCCCACATGCAACTGGACCCTCCGTGTTCGCTCTTTACAGCAACCCTAAATATAACACTAGCCAGCATGGCAGAAGACTGAAAACTCGGGCCACAGAAAGAGCGTTTCAAGCCCCTTTCGCCCATTCAGAAGTGCCCCCAAAGGAAGGCTTTGGGTACAAGTGAACTCCCCAGGGGAGCCTTTATGCAGCCCCACATGCAACTGGACCCTCCGTATTCGCTCTTTCAGAGCAAACCTAAATATATCCCTGGCCCGCATGGCAGACGACTGAAAAATCGGGCCACAGAAAACATGCTACAAGCCCCATTCGACCATCCAAAAGTGCCCCCAAAGGAAGGCTTTGGGTACAAGTGAACTCCCCAGGGGAGCCTTTACGCAGCCCCATATGCAACTGGACCCTCCTTGTTCACTGTTTACGAGCAACCCGAAATATACCCCTAGCCACCATGGCAGTCGACTGAAAGCTCGGGCCATAGAAAATGTGTTACGAGCCCCATTCGCCCATCCAAAAGTGCCCCCAAAGGAAGGCTTTGGGTACATCTGAACTCCCCAGGGGAGCCTTTACGCAGCCCCACATGCAACTGGACCCTCCGGGTTCACTCTTTCACAGCAACCCTATATATAGCCCTGGCCCGCCTGGCAGTCGACTGAAAGCTCGGGCCAAAGAAAATGCGTTAAAAGCCTAATTCGCCCATCCAAAAGTGCCCCCAGAGGAAGGCTTTGGGTACAACTGAACTCCCCAGGGGAGCCTTTATGCAGCCCCACATGCAACTGGACCCTCCGGGTTCACTCTTTCACAGCAACCCTATATATAGCCCTGGCCCGCCTGGCAGTCGACTGAAAGCTCGGGCCAAAGAAAATGCGTTAAAAGCCTAATTCGCCCATCCAAAAGTGCCCCCAGAGGAAGGCTTTGGGTACAACTGAACTCCCCAGGGGAGCCTTTACGCAGCCCCATATGCAACTGGACCCTCCTTGTTCACTGTTTACGAGCAACCCGAAATATACCCCTAGCCACCATGGCAGTCGACTGAAAGCTCGGGCCATAGAAAATGTGTTACGAGCCCCATTCGCCCATCCAAAAGTGCCCCCAAAGGAAGGCTTTGGGTACATCTGAACTCCCCAGGGGAGCCTTTACGCAGCCCCACATGCAACTGGACCCTCCGTGTTCGCTCTTTACAGCAACCCTAAATATAGCCCTGGCCCGCCTGGCAGTCGACTGAAAACTCGGGCCCCAGAAAAACTGTTAAAAGCCTAATACGCCCATGCAAAAGTGCCCCCAGAGGAAGGCTTTGGGTACAACTGAACTCCCCAGGGGAGCCTTTACGCAGCCCCACATGCAACTGGACCCTCCTTGTTCACTGTTTACGAGGAACCCTAAATATACCCCTAGCCACCATGGCAGAAGACTGAAAACTTGGGCTGCAGAAAATGCGTTTCAAGCCCCATTCACCCATCCAGAAGTGCCCCCAAAGGAAGGCTTTGGGTACAACTGAACTCCCCAGGGGAGCCTTTACGCAGCCCCACATGCAACTGGACCCTCCGTGTTCGCTCTTTACAGCAACCCTAAATATAACCCTAGCCAGCATGGCAGAAGACTGAAAACTCGGGCCACAGAAAAAGAGTTTCAAGCCCCTTTCGCCCATCCAGAAGTGCCCCGAAAGGAAGGCTTTGGGTACAAGTGAACTCCCCAGGGGAGCCTTTATGCAGCCCCACATGCAACTGGACCCTCCGTATTCGCTCTTTCAGAGCAACCCTAAATATAACCCTGGCCCGCATGGCAGACGACTGAAAAATCGGGCCCCAGAAAACGTGCTACAAGCCCCATTCGACCATCCAAAAGTGCCCCCAAAGGAAGGCTTTGGGTACATCTGAACTCCCCAGGGGAGCCTTTATGCAGGCCCACATGCAAATGGACCCCCCGTGTTCGCTGTTTACAAGCAACCCTAAATATAACACTAGCCAGCATGGCAGAAAACTGAAAACTCGGGCCATAGAAAAACTTTTAAAAGCCTAATTCGCCCATCCAGATGTGCCCCCAAAGGAAGGCTTTGGGTACAACTGAACTCCCCAGGGGAGCCTTTATGCAGCCCCACATGCAACTGGACCCTCCGGGTTCACTCTTTCACAGCAACCCTAAATAAACCCTGGCCCGCCTGGCAGTCGACTGAAAGCTCGGGCCACAGAAAATGTGTTACGATCCCCATTCGCCCATCCAAAAGTGCCCCCAAAGGAAGGCTTTGGGTACATCTGAACTCCCCAGGGGAGCCTTTATGCAGCCCCACATGCAAATGGACCGTCCTTGTTCACTGTTTATGAGCAACCCTAAATATACCCCTAGCCACCATGGCAGAAGACTGAAAACTGGGGCCCCAGAAAATGCGTTTCAAGCCCCATTCACCCATCCAGAAGTGCACCCAAAGGAAGGCTTTGGGTACAACTGAACTCCCCAGGGGAGCCTTTATGCAGCCCCACATGCAACTGGACCCTCCGGGTTCACTCTTTCACAGCAAGCCTAAATATAGCCCTAGCACGCCTGGCAGTCGACTGAAAGCTTGGGCCACAGAAAATGTGTTACGAGCCCCATTCGCCCATCCAAAAGTGCCCCCAAAGGAAGGCTTTGGGTACATCTGAACTCCCCAGGGGAGCCTTTACGCAGCCCCACATGCAACTGGACCCTCCGTGTTCGCTCTTTACAGCAACCCTAAATATAACCCTAGCCAGCATGGCAGAAGACTGAAAACTCGGGCCACAGAAAGAGCGTTTCAAGCCCCTTTCGCCCATCCAGAAGTGCCCCCAAAGGAAGGCTTTGGGTACATCTGAACTCCCCAGGGGAGCCTTTACGCAGCCCCACATGCAACTGGACCCTCCGTGTTCGCTCTTTCAGAGCAACCCGAAATATAACCCTGGCCCGCATGGCAGACGACTGAAAAATCGGGCCCCAGAAAACGTGCTACAAGCCCCATTCACCCATCCAGAAGTGCCCCCAAAGGAAGGCTTTGGGTACAACTGAACTCCCCAGGGGAGCCTTTATGCAGGCCCATACGCAACTGGACCCACCGTGTTCGCTGTTTACAAGCAACCCTAAATATAACACTAGCCAGCATGGAAGAAAACTGAAAATTCGGACCACAGAAAAAGCGTTTCAAGCCCCTTTCGCCCATCCAGAAGTGCCCCCAAAGGAAGGCTTTGGGTACAAGTGAACTCCCCAGGGGAGCCTTTATGCAGCCCCACATGCAAATGGACCGTCCTTGTTCACTGTTTATGAGCAACCCTAAATATACCCCTAGCCACCATGGCAGAAGACTGAAAACTGGGGCTCCAGAAAATGCGTTTCAAGCCCCATTCACCCATCCAGAAGTGCCCCCAAAGGAAGGCTTTGGGTACAAGTGAACTCCCCAGGGGAGCCTTTATGCAGCCCCACATGCAACTGGACCCTCCGGGTTCACTCTTTCACCGCAAGCCTAAATATAGCCCTAGCACGCCTGGCAGTCGACTGAAAGCTTGGGCCACAGAAAATGTGTTACGAGCCCCATTCGCCCATCCAAAAGTGCCCCCAAAGGAAGGCTTTGGGTACATCTGAACTCCCCAGGGGAGCCTTTACGCAGCCCCACATGCAACTGGACCCTCCGTGTTCGCTCTTTACAGCAACCCTAAATATAACTTTAGCCAGCATGACAGAAGACTGAAAACTCGGGCCACAGAAAAAGCGTTTCAAGCCCCTTTCGCCCATCCAGAAGTGCCCCCAAAGGAAGGCTTTGGGTACAAGTGAACTCCCCAGGGGAGCCTTTATGCAGCCCCACATGCAACTGGACCCTCCGTATTCGCTCTTTCACAGCAACCCTAAATATAACCCTGGCCCGCATGGCAGACGACTGAAAAATCGGGCCCCAGAAAACGTGCTACAAGCCCCATTCACCCATCCAGAAGTGCCCCCAAAGGAAGGCTTTGGGTACAACTGAACTCCCCAGGGGAGCCTTTATGCAGGCCCATACGCAACTGGACCCCCCGTGTTCGCTGTTTACAAGCAACCCTAAATATAACACTAGCCAGCATGGCAGAAAACTGAAAACTCGGGCCACAGAAAAAGCGTTTCAAGCCCATTTCGCCCATCCAGAAGTGCCCCCAAAGGAAGGCTTTGGGTACAACTGGACTCCCCAGGGGAGCCTTTATGCAGCCCCACATGCAACTGGACCCTCCGTATTCGATCTTTCACAGCAACCCTAAATATAACCCTGGCCCGCATGGCAGACGACTGAAAAATCGGGCCCCAGAAAATGCGTTAAAAGCCTAATTCGCCCATCCAAAAGTGCCCCCAGAGGAAGGCTTTGGGTACAACTGAACTCCCCAGGGGAGCCGTTATGCAGCCCCACATGCAACTGGACCCCCCGTGTTCGCTGTTTACAAGCAACCCTAAATATAACACTCGCCACCATGGCAGAAAACTGAAAACTCGGGCCATAGAAAAACTGTTAAAAAGCTCTTTCGCCCATCCAAAGTGCCCCCAGAGGAAGGCTTTGGGTACAAGTGAACTCCCCAGGGGAGCCTTTATGCAGCCCTACATGCAACTGGACCCTCCGTGTTCGCTCTTTACAGCAACCCTAAATATAACACTAGCCAGCATGGCAGAAAACTGAAAACTCGGGCCACAGAAAAAGCGTTTCAAGCCCCTTTCGCCCATCCAGAAGTGCCCCCAGAGGAAGGCTTTGGGTACAAGTGAACTCCCCAGGGGAGCCTTTATGCAGCCCCACATGCAACTGGACCCTCCGTGTTCGCTCTTTACAGGAACCCTAAATATAACCCTAGCCAGCATGGCAGAAGACTGAAAACTCGGGCTGCAGAAAATGCGTTTCAAGCCCCATTTACCCATCCAGAAGTGCCCCCAAAGGAAGGCTTTGGGTACAGCTGAACTCCCCAGGGGAGCCTTTATGCAGCCCCACATGCAACTGGACCCTCCGGGTTCACTCTTTCATCGCAAGCCTAAATATAGCCCTCGGCGCAATGGGAGAAGACTGAAAAACGGGCCTAAGAAAACACATTGCGATTCCCCTTGGACCATCCCAAAGTGCCCCCAAAGGAAGGCTTTGGGTACAACTGGACTCCCCAGGGGAGCCTTAACGCAGCCCCACATGCAACTGGACCCTCCGTATTCGCTCTTTCACAGCAACCCTAAATATAGCCCTGGCCCGCCTGGCAGTCGACTGAAAACTCGGGCCCCAGAAAAACTGTTAAAAGCCTAATTCGCCCATCCAAAAGTGCCCCCAGAGGAAGGCTTTGGGTACAAGTGAACTCCCCAGGGGAGCCTTTATGCAGCCCCACATGCAACTGGACCCTCCTTGTTCACTGTTTACGAGCAACCCTAAATATACCCCTAGCCACCATGGCAGAAGACTGAAAACTCGGGCTGCAGAAAATGCGTTTCAAGCCCCATTTACCCATCCAGAAGTGCCCCCAAAGGAAGGCTTTGGGTACATCTGAACTCCCCAGGGGAGCCTTTATGCAGTCTCACATGCAACTGGACCCTCCGGGTTCACTCTTTCACCGCAAGCCTAAATATAGCCCTCGGCGCAATGGGAGAAGACTGAAAAAGCGGGCCTAAGAAAACGCATTGCGATTCCCCTTGGACCATCCAAAAGTGCCCCCAAAGGAAGGCTTTGGGTACAGCTGGACTCCCCAGGGGAGCCTTAACGCAGCCCCACATGCAACTGGACCCTCCGTATTCGCTCTTTCACAGCAACCCTAAATATAGCCCTGGCCCGCCTGGCAGTCGACTGAAAACTCGGGCCCCAGAAAAACTGTTAAAAGCCTAATTCGCCCATCCAAAAGTGCCCCCAGAGGAAGGCTTTGGGTACAAGTGAACTCCCCAGGGGAGCCTTTACGCAGCCCCACATGCAACTGGACCCTCCTTGTTCACTGTTTACGAGCAACCCTAAATATACCCCTAGCCACTATGGCAGAAGACTGAAAACTCGGGCTCCAGAAAATGCGTTTCAAGCCCCATTCACCCATCCAGAAGTGCCCCCAATGGAAGGCTTTGGGTACAACTGAACTCCCCAGGGGAGCCTTTATGCAGCCCCACATGCAACTGGACCCTCCGTATTCGCTCTTTCACAGCAACCCTAAATATAGCCCTGGCCCGCCTGGCAGTCGACTGAAAACTCGGGCCCCAGAAAAAGTGTTTAAAGCCTAATTCGCCCATCCAAAAGTGCCCCCAGAGGAAGGCTTTGGGTACAAGTGAACTCCCCAGGGGAGCCTTTACGCAGCCCCACATGCAACTGGACCCTCCTTGTTCACTGTTTACGAGCAACCCTAAATATACCCCTAGCCACCATGGCAAAAAAATGAAAACTCGGGCTCCAGAAAATGCGTTTCAAGCCCCATTCACCCATCCAGAAGTGCCCCCAAAGGAAGACTTTGG
Source organism: Anas platyrhynchos (assembly GCF_047663525.1). Classification (NCBI taxonomy): domain Eukaryota; kingdom Metazoa; phylum Chordata; class Aves; order Anseriformes; family Anatidae; genus Anas; species Anas platyrhynchos. The sequence continues at coordinate 27,051,701 of NC_092595.1, forward strand.
GTACAAGTGAAGTCCCCAGGGGAGCCTTTATGCAGCCCCACATGCAACTGGACCCTCAGGGTTCACTCTTTCACAGCAACCCTAAATATAACCCTAGCCAGCATGGCAGAAGACTGAAAAATCGGGCCCCAGAAAACGTGCTACAAGCCCCATTCGACCATCCAAAAGTGCCCCCAAAGGAAGGCTTTGGGTACAACTGAACTCCCCAGGGGAGCCTTTATGCAGGCCCATACGCAACTGGACCCCCCGTGTTCGCTGTTTACAAGCAACCCTAAATATAACACTAGCCAGCATGGCAGAAAACTGAAAACTCGGGCCACAGAAAAACTGTTAAAAGCCTAATTCGCCCATCCAGAAGTGCCCCCAGAGGAAGGCTTTGGGTACAACTGAACTCCCCAGGGGAGCGTTAACACAGCCCCACATGCACCTGGACCCTCCTTGTTCACTGTTTACAAGCAACCCTAAATATAACACTAGCCAGCATGGCAGAAAACTAAAAACTCGGGCCACAGAAAAAGCGTTTCAAGCCCCTTTCGCCCATCCAGAAGTGCCCCCAAAGGAAGGCTTTGGGTACAAGTGAACTCCCCAGGGGAGCCTTTATGCAGCCCCACATGCAACTGGACCCTCCGTATTCGCTCTTTCACAGCAAACCTAAATATAACCCTGGCCCGCATGGCAGACGACTGAAAAATCGGGCCCCAGAAAACGTGCTACAAGCCCCATTCGACCATCCAAAAGTGCCCCCAGAGGAAGGCTTTGGGTACAACTGAACTCCCCAGGGGAGCCTTTATGCAGGCCCATACGCAACTGGACCCCCCGTGTTCGCTGTTTACAAGCAACCCTAAATATAACACTCGCCACCATGGCAGAAAACTAAAAACTCGGGCCATAGAAAAACTGTTAAAAGCCTAATTCGCCCATCCAAAAGTGCCCCCAGAGGAAGGCTTTGGGTACAACTGAACTCCCCAGGGGAGCCTTTATGCAGCCCCACATGCAACTGGACCCTCCGGGTTCACTCTTTCACAGCAACCCTAAATATAGCCCTGGCCCGCCTGGCAGTCGACTGAAAGCTCGGGCCACAGAAAATGCGTTAAAAGCCTAATTCGCCCATCCAAAAGTGCCCCCAGAGGAAGGCTTTGGGTACAACTGAACTCCCCAAGGGAGCCTTTACGCAGCCCCATATGCAACTGGACCCTCCTTGTTCACTGTTTACGAGCAACCCTAAATATACCCCTAGCCACCATGGCAGTCGACTGAAAGCTCGGGCCATAGAAAATGTGTTACGAGCCCCATTAGCCCATCCAAAAGTGCCCCCAAAGGAAGGCTTTCGGTACATCTGAACTCCCCAGGGGAGCCTTTACGCAGCCCCACATGCAACTGGACCCTCCGTGTTCGCTCTTTACATCAACCCTAAATATAGCCCTGGCCCGCCTGGCAGTCGACTGAAAACTCGGGCCCCAGAAAAACTGTTAAAAGCCTAATACGCCCATCCAAAAGTGCCCCCAGAGGAAGGCTTTGGGTACAACTGAACTCTCCAGGGGAGCCTTTACGCAGCCCCACATGCAACTGGACCCTCCTTGTTCACTGTTTACGAGGAACCCTAAATATACCCCTAGCCACCATGGCAGAAGACTGAAAACTCGGGCTGCAGAAAATGCGTTTCAAGCCCCATTCACCCATCCAGAAGTGCCCCCAAAGGAAGGCTTTGGGTACAACTGAACTCCCCAGGGGAGCCTTTATGCAGCCCCACATGCAACAGGACCCTCCGGGTTCACTCTTTCACAGCAACCCTAAATATAGCCCTGGCCCGCCTGGCAGTCGACGGAAAGCTCGGGCCACAGAAAATGTGTTACGATCCCCATTCGCCCATCCAAAAGTGCCCCCAAAGGAAGGCTTTGGGTACATCTGAACTCCCCAGGGGAGCCTTTACGCAGCCCCACATGCAACTGGACCCTCCGTGTTCGCTCTTTACAGCAACCCTAAATATAACTTTAGCCAGCATGGCAGAAGTCTGAAAACTCGGGCCACAGAAAAAGCGTTTCAAGCCCCTTTCGCCCATCCAGAAGTGCCCCCAAAGCAAGGCTTTGGGTACAAGTGAACTCCCCAGGGGACCCTTTACGCAGCCCCACATGCAACTGGACCCTCCGTATTCGCTCTTTCACAGCAACCCGAAATATAACCCTGGCCCGCATGGCAGACGACTGAAAAATCGGGCCCCAGAAAACGTGCTACAAGCCCCATTCACCCATCCAGAAGTGCCCCCAAAGGAAGGCTTTGGGTACAACTGAACTCCCCAGGGGAGCCTTTATGCAGGCCCATACGCAACTGGACCCCCAGTGTTCGCTGTTTACAAGCAACCCTAAATATAACACTAGCCAGCATGGCAGAAAACTGAAAACTCGGGCCACAGAAAAAGCGTTTCAAGCCCCATTCACCCATCCAGAAGTGCCCCCAAAGGAAGGCTTTGGGTACAAGTGAACTCCCCAGGGGAGCCTTTACGCAGCCCCACATGCAACTGGACCCTCCGGGTTCACTCTTTCACCGCAAGCCTAAATATAGCCCTCGGCGCAATGGGAGAAGACTGAAAAAGCGGGCCTAAGAAAACGCATTGCGATTCCCCTTGGACCATCCCAAAGTGCCCCCAAAGGAAGGCTTTGGGTACATCTGAACTCCCCAGGGGAGCCTTTACGCAGCCCCACATGCAACTGGACCCTCCGTGTTCGCTCTTTACAGCAACCCTAAATATAACCCTAGCCAGCATGGCAGAAGACTGAAAACTCGGGCCCCAGAAAAAGCGTTTCAAGCCCCTTTCGCCCATCCAGAAGTGCCCCCAAAGGAAGGCTTTGGGTACAAGTGAACTCCCCAGGGGAGCCTTTATGCAGCCCCACATGCAACTGGACCCTCCGTATTCGCTTTTTCACAGCAACTCTAAATATAACCCTGGCCCTCATGGCAGACGACTGAAAACTCGGGCCCCAGAAAACGTGCTACAAGCCCCATTCGACCATCCAAAAGTGCCCCCAAAGGAAGGCTTTGGGTACAACTGAACTCCCCAGGGGAGCCTTTCCGCAGGCACATACGCAACTGGACCCCCCGTGTTCGCTGTTTACAAGCAACCCTAAATATACCCCTAGCCACCATGGCAGAAGACTGAAAACTCGGGCCAGAGAAAAAGTGTTACGAGCCTAATTCACCCATCCAAAAGTGCCCCCAAAGGAAGGCTTTGGGTACATCTGAACTCCCCAGGGGAGCCTTTACGCAGCCCCACATGCAACTGGACCCTCCGTGTTCGCTCTTTACAGCAACCCTAATTTTAACCCTGGCCCGCATGGCAGACGACTGAAAAATCGGGCCCCAGAAAACGTGCTACAAGCCCCTTTCGCCCATCCAGAAGTGCCCCCAAAGGAAGGCTTTGGGTAGAAGTGAACTCCCCAGGGGGGCCTTTATGCAGCCCCACATGCAACTGGACCCTCCTTGTTCACTGTTTACGAGCAACCCTAAATATACCCCTAGCCAGCATGGCAGAAGACTGAAAACTCGGGCTCCAGAAAATGCGTTTCAAGCCCCATTCACCCATCCAGAAGTGCCCCCAAAGGAAGGCTTTGGGTACAAGTGAACTCCCCAGGGGAGCCTTTACGCAGCCCCACATGCAACTGGCCCCTCCGGGTTCACTCTTTCACCGCAAGCCTAAATATAGCCCTCGGCGCAATGGGAGAAGACTGAAAAAGCGGGCCTAAGAAAACGCATTGCGATTCCCCTTGGACCATCCCAAAGTGCCCCCAAAGGAAGGCTTTGGGTACAACTGGACTCCCCAGGGGAGCCTTTATGCAGCCCCACATGCAACTGGACCCTCCGTATTCGATCTTTCACAGCAACCCTAAATATAACCCTGGCCCGCATGGCAGACGACTGAAAAATCGGGCCCCAGAAAATGCGTTAAAAGCCTAATTCGCCCATCCAAAAGTGCCCCCAGAGGAAGGCTTTGGGTACAGCTGAACTCCCCAGGGGAGCCTTTATGCAGCCCCACATGCAACTGGACCCTCCGTGTTCGCTCTTTACAAGCAACCCGATATATAACCCTAGCCAGCATGGCAGAAGACTGAAAACTCGGGCTGCAGAAAATGCGTTTCAAGGCCCTTTCGCCCATCCAGAAGTGCCCCCAAAAGAAGGCTTTGGGTACATCTGAACTCCCCAGGGGAGCCTTTATGCAGTCTCACATGCAACTGGACCCTCCGGGTTCACTCTTTCACCGCAAGCCTAAATATAGCCCTCGGCGCAATGGGAGAAGACTGAAAAAGCGGGCCTAAGAAAACGCATTGCGATTCCCCTTGGACCATCCCAAAGTGCCCCCAAAGGAAGGCTTTGGGTACAGCTGGACTCCCCAGGGGAGCCTTAACGCAGCCCCACATGCAACTGGACCCTCCGTATTCGCTCTTTCACAGCAACCCTAAATATAGCCCTGGCCCGCCTGGCAGTCGATTGAAAACTCGGGCCCCAGAAAAACTGTTAAAAGCCTAATTCGCCCATCCAAAAGTGCCCCCAGAGGAAGGCTTTGGGTACAAGTGAACTCCCCAGGGGAGCCTTTACGCAGCCCCACATGCAACTGGACCCTCCTTGTTCACTGTTTACGAGCAACCCTAAATATACCCCTAGCCACTATGGCAGAAGACTGAAAACTCGGGCTCCAGAAAATGCGTTTCAAGCCCCATTCACCCATCCAGAAGTGCCCCCAATGGAAGGCTTTGGGTACAACTGAACTCCCCAGGGGAGCATTTATGCAGCCCCACATGCAACTGGACCCTCCGTATTCGCTCTTTCACAGCAACCCTAAATATAGCCCTGGCCCGCCTGGCAGTCGACTGAAAACTCGGGCCCCAGAAAAAGTGTTAAAAGCCTAATTCGCCCATCCAAAAGTGCCCCCAGAGGAAGGCTTTGGGTACAAGTGAACTCCCCAGGCGAGCCTTTACGCAGCCCCACATGCAACTGGACCCTCCTTGTTCACTGTTTACGAGCAACCCTAAATATACCCCTAGCCACCATGGCAAAAAAATGAAAACTCGGGCTCCAGAAAATGCGTTTCAAGCCCCATTCACCCATCCAGAAGTGCCCCCAAAGGAAGACTTTGGGTACAAGTGAACTCCCCAGGGGAGCCTTTATGCAGCCCCACATGCAACTGGACCCTCCGTATTCGCTCTTTCACAGCAACTCTAAATATAACCCTGGCCCTCATGGCAGACGACTGAAAACTCGGGCCCCAGAAAACGTGCTACAAGCCCCATTCGACCATCCAAAAGTGCCCCCAAAGGAAGGCTTTGGGTACAACTGAACTCCCCAGGGGAGCCTTTCCGCAGGCACATACGCAACTGGACACCCCGTGTTCGCTGTTTACAAGCAACCCTAAATATACCCCTAGCCACCATGGCAGAAGACTGAAAACTCGGGCCACAGAAAAAGTGTTACGAGCCTAATTCGCCCATCCAAAAGTGGCCCCAAAGGAAGGCTTTGGGTACATCTGAACTCCCCAGGGGAGCCTTTACGCAGCCCCACATGCAACTGGACCCTCCGTGTTCGCTCTTTACAGCAACCCTAATTATAACCCTGGCCCGCATGGCAGACGACTGAAAAATCGGGCCCCAGAAAACGTGCTACAAGCCCCATTCACCCATCCAGAAGTGCCCCGAAAGGAAGGCTTTGGGTACAACTGAACTCCCCAGGGGAGCCTTTATGCAGGCCCATACGCAACTGGACCCCCCATGTTCGCTGTTTACAAGCAACCCTAAATATAACACTAGCCAGCATGGCAGAAAACTGAAAACTCGGGCCACAGAAAAAGCGTTTCAAGCCCCTTTCGCCCATCCAGAAGTGCCCCCAAAGGAAGGCTTTGGGTAGAAGTGAACTCCCCAGGGGGGCCTTTATGCAGCCCCACATGCAACTGGACCCTCCTTGTTCACTGTTTACGAGCAACCCTAAATATACCCCTAGCCAGCATGGCAGAAGACTGAAAACTCGGGCTCCAGAAAATGCGTTTCAAGCCCCATTCACCCATCCAGAAGTGCCCCCAAACGAAGGCTTTGGGTACAGCTGAACTCCCCAGGGGAGCCTTTATGCAGCCCCACATGCAACTGGACCCTCCGTATTCGCTCTTTCACAGCAACCCTAAATATAACCCTGGCCCGCCTGGCAGTCGACTGAAAACTAGGGCCCCAGAAAAACTGTTAAAAGCCCAATTCGCCCATCCAAAAGTGCCCCCAGAGGAAGGCTTTGGGTACAACTGAACTCCCCAGGCGAGCCTTTACGCAGCCCCACATGCAACTGGACCCTCCGTATTCGCTCTTTCACAGCAACCCTAAATATAACCCTGGCCCGCCTGGCAGTCGACTGAAAACTAGGGCCCCAGAAAAACTGTTAAAAGCCCAATTCGCCCATCCAAAAGTGCCCCCAGAGGAAGGCTTTGGGTACAACTGAACTCCCCAGGCGAGCCTTTACGCAGCCCCACATGCAACTGGACCCTCCTTGTTCACTGTTTACGAGCAACCCTAAATATACCCTTAGCCACCATGGCAAAAAAATGAAAACTCGGGCTCCAGAAAATGCGTTCAAGCCCCATTCACCCATCCAGAAGTGCCCCCAAAGGAAGGCTTTGAATACAACTGAACTCCCCAGGGGAGCCTTTATGCAGCCCCACATGCAACTGGACCCTCCGGGTTCACTCTTTCACCGCAAGCCTAAATATAGCCCTAGCACTCCTGGCAGTCGACTGAAAGCTCGGGCCACAGAAAATGTGTTACGAGCCCCATTTGCCCATCCAAAAGTGCCCCCAAAGGAAGGCTTTGGGTACAACTGAACTCCCCAGGGGAGCCTTTACGCAGCCCCACATGCAACTGGACCCTCCGGGTTCGCTCTTTACAGCAACCCTAAATATAACCCTAGCCAGCATGGCAGAAGACTGAAAACTCGGGCCACAGAAAAAGCGTTTCAAGCCCCTTTCGCCCATCCAGAAGTACCCCCAAAGGAAGAGTTTGGGTACAAGTGAACTCCCCAGGGGAGCCTTTATGCAGCCCCACATGCAACTGGACCCTCCGTATTCGCTCTTTCACAGCAACCCTAAATATAACCCTGGCCCGCCTGGCAGACGACTGAAAACTCGGGCCCCAGAAAACGTGCTACAAGCCGCATTCGCCCATCCAAAAGTGCCCCCAGAGGAAGGCTTTGGGTACAGCTGAACTCCCCAGGGGAGCCTTTATGCAGCCCCACATGCAACTGGACCCTCCGGGTTCACTCTTTCACCGCAAGCCTAAATATAGCCCTCGGCGCAATGGGAGAAGACTGAAAAAGAGGGCCTAAGAAAACGCATTGCGATTCCCCTTGGACCATCCCAAAGTGCCCCCAAAGGAAGGCTTTGGGTACAACTGGACTCCCCAGGGGAGCCTTTACGCAGCCCCACATGCAACTGGACCCTCCGTGTTCGCTCTTTACAGCAACCCTAAATATAACCCTAACCAGCATGGCAGAAGACTGAAAACTCGGTCCACAGAAAACGTGCTACAAGCCCCATTCGACCATCCAAAAGTGCCCCCAAAGAAAGGCTTTGGGTACAACTGAACTCCCCAGGGGAGCCTTTATGCAGGCCCATACGCAACTGGACCCCCCGTTTTCGCTGTTTACAAGCAACCCTAAATATATCCCTGGCCCTCATGGCAGTCAACTGAAAACTCGGGCCACAGAAAATGCGTTAAAAGCCTAATTCGCCCATCCAGAAGTGCCCCCAAAGGAAGGCTTTGGGTACAAGTGAACTCCCCAGGGGAGCCTTAACGCAGCCCCACATGCAACTGGACCCTCCGGGTTCACTCTTTCACAGCAACCCTAAATATAGCTCTGGCCCGCCTGGCAGTCGACTGAAAACTCGGGCCCCAGAAAAACTGTTAAAAGCCTAATTCGCCCATCCAAAAGTGCCCCCAGAGGAAGGCTTTGGGTACAACTGAACTCTCCAGGGGAGCCTTTACGCAGCCCCACATGCAACTGGACCCTCCTTGTTCACTGTTTACGAGCAACCCTAAATATACCCCTAGCCACCATGGCAGAAGACTGAAAACTCGGGCTCCAGAAAATGCGTTTCAAGCCCCATTCACCCATCCAGAAGTGCCCCCAAAGGAAGGCTTTGGGTACAAGTGAACTCCCCAGGGGAGCCTTTATGCAGCCCCACATGCAACTGGACCCTCCGGGTTCACTCTTTCACCGCAAGCCTAAATATAGCCCTAGCACGCCTGGCGGTCGACTGAAAGCTTGGGCCACAGAAAATGTGTTACGAGCCCCATTCGCCCATTCAAAAGTGCCCCCACAGGAAGGCTTTGGGTACATCTGAACTCCCCAGGGGAGCCTTTACGCAGCCCCACATGCAACTGGACAATCCGTGTTCGCTCTTTCAGAGCAAACCTAAATATAACCCTGGCCCGCATGGCAGACGACTGAAAAATCGGGCCCCAGAAAACATGCTACAAGCCCCATTCGACCATCCAAACGTGCCCCCAAACGAAGGCTTTGGGTACAACTGAACTCCCCAGGGGAGCCTTTATGCAGCCCCACATGCAACTGGACCCTCCGGGTTCACTCTTTCACCGCAAGCCTAAATATAGCCCTCGGCGCAATGGGAGAAGACTGAAAAAGAGGGCCTAAGAAAACGCATTGCGATTCCCCTTGGACCATCCCAAAGTGCCCCCAAAGGAAGGCTTTGGGTACAACTGGACTCCCCAGGGGAGCCTTTACGCAGCCCCACATGCAACTGGACCCTCCGTGTTCGCTCTTTACAGCAACCCTAAATATAACCCTAACCAGCATGGCAGAAGACTGAAAACTCGGTCCACAGAAAACGTGCTACAAGCCCCATTCGACCATCCAAAAGTGCCCCCAAAGAAAGGCTTTGGGTACAACTGAACTCCCCAGGGGAGCCTTTATGCAGGCCCATACGCAACTGGACCCCCCGTTTTCGCTGTTTACAAGCAACCCTAAATATATCCCTGGCCCTCATGGCAGTCAACTGAAAACTCGGGCCACAGAAAATGCGTTAAAAGCCTAATTCGCCCATCCAGAAGTGCCCCCAAAGGAAGGCTTTGGGTACAACTCAACTCCCCAGGGGAGCCTTAACGCAGCCCCACATGCAACTGGACCCTCCGGGTTCACTCTTTCACAGCAACCCTAAATATAGCTCTGGCCCGCCTGGCAGTCGACTGAAAACTCGGGCCCCAGAAAAACTGTTAAAAGCCTAATTCGCCCATCCAAAAGTGCCCCCAGAGGAAGGCTTTGGGTACAACTGAACTCTCCAGGGGAGCCTTTACGCAGCCCCACATGCAACTGGACCCTCCTTGTTCACTGTTTACGAGCAACCCTAAATATACCCCTAGCCACCATGGCAGAAGACTGAAAACTCGGGCTCCAGAAAATGCGTTTCAAGCCCCATTCACCCATCCAGAAGTGCCCCCAAAGGAAGGCTTTGGGTACAAGTGAACTCCCCAGGGGAGCCTTTATGCAGCCCCACATGCAACTGGACCCTCCGGGTTCACTCTTTCACCGCAAGCCTAAATATAGCCCTAGCACGCCTGGCGGTCGACTGAAAGCTTGGGCCACAGAAAATGTGTTACGAGCCCCATTCGCCCATTCAAAAGTGCCCCCACAGGAAGGGTTTGGGTACATCTGAACTCCCCAGGGGAGCCTTTACGCAGCCCCACATGCAACTGGACAATCCGTGTTCGCTCTTTCAGAGCAAACCTAAATATAACCCTGGCCCGCATGGCAGACGACTGAAAAATCGGGCCCCAGAAAACATGCTACAAGCCCCATTCGACCATCCAAACGTGCCCCCAAACGAAGGCTTTGGGTACAACTGAACTCCCCAGGGGAGCCTTTATGCAGCCCCACATGCAACTGGACCCTCCGGGTTCACTCTTTCACCGCAAGCCTAAATATAGCCCTCGGCGCAATGGGAGAAGACTGAAAAAGAGGGCCTAAGAAAACGCATTGCGATTCCCCTTGGACCATCCCAAAGTGCCCCCAAAGGAAGGCTTTGGGTACAACTGGACTCCCCAGGGGAGCCTTTACGCAGCCCCACATGCAACTGGACCCTCCGTGTTCGCTCTTTACAGCAACCCTAAATATAACCCTAACCAGCATGGCAGAAGACTGAAAACTCGGTCCACAGAAAACGTGCTACAAGCCCCATTCGACCATCCAAAAGTGCCCCCAAAGAAAGGCTTTGGGTACAACTGAACTCCCCAGGGGAGCCTTTATGCAGGCCCATACGCAACTGGACCCCCCGTTTTCGCTGTTTACAAGCAACCCTAAATATATCCCTGGCCCTCATGGCAGTCAACTGAAAACTCGGGCCACAGAAAATGCGTTAAAAGCCTAATTCGCCCATCCAGAAGTGCCCCCAAAGGAAGGCTTTGGGTACAACTCAACTCCCCAGGGGAGCCTTAACGCAGCCCCACATGCAACTGGACCCTCCGGGTTCACTCTTTCACAGCAACCCTAAATATAGCTCTGGCCCGCCTGGCAGTCGACTGAAAACTCGGGCCCCAGAAAAACTGTTAAAAGCCTAATTCGCCCATCCAAAAGTGCCCCCAGAGGAAGGCTTTGGGTACAACTGAACTCTCCAGGGGAGCCTTTACGCAGCCCCACATGCAACTGGACCCTCCTTGTTCACTGTTTACGAGCAACCCTAAATATACCCCTAGCCACCATGGCAGAAGACTGAAAACTCGGGCTCCAGAAAATGCGTTTCAAGCCCCATTCACCCATCCAGAAGTGCCCCCAAAGGAAGGCTTTGGGTACAAGTGAACTCCCCAGGGGAGCCTTTATGCAGCCCCACATGCAACTGGACCCTCCGGGTTCACTCTTTCACCGCAAGCCTAAATATAGCCCTAGCACGCCTGGCGGTCGACTGAAAGCTTGGGCCACAGAAAATGTGTTACGAGCCCCATTCGCCCATTCAAAAGTGCCCCCACAGGAAGGCTTTGGGTACATCTGAACTCCCCAGGGGAGCCTTTACGCAGCCCCACATGCAACTGGACAATCCGTGTTCGCTCTTTCAGAGCAAACCTAAATATAACCCTGGCCCGCATGGCAGACGACTGAAAAATCGGGCCCCAGAAAACATGCTACAAGCCCCATTCGACCATCCAAACGTGCCCCCAAACGAAGGCTTTGGGTACAACTGAACTCCCCAGGGGAGCCTTTATGCAGGCCCATACGCAACTGGACCCCCGTGTTCGCTGTTTACAAGCAACCCTAAATATAACACTAGCCAGCATGGCGGAAAACTGAAAACTCGGGCCATAGAAAAACTGTTAAAAGCCTAATTCGCCCATCCAAAAGTGCCCCCAGAGGAAGGCTTTGGGTACAAGTGAACTCCCCAGGCGAGCCTTTACGCAGCCCCACATGCAACTGGACCCTCCTTGTTCACTGTTTACGAGCAACCCTAAATATACCCTTAGCCACCATGGCAAAAAAATGAAAACTCGGGCTCCAGAAAATGCGTTCAAGCCCCATTCACCCATCCAGAAGTGCCCCCAAAGGAAGGCTTTGAATACAACTGAACTCCCCAGGGGAGCCTTTATGCAGCCCCACATGCAACTGGACCCTCCGGGTTCACTCTTTCACCGCAAGCCTAAATATAGCCCTAGCACTCCTGGCAGTCGACTGAAAGCTCGGGCCACAGAAAATGTGTTACGAGCCCCATTTGCCCATCCAAAAGTGCCCCCAAAGGAAGGCTTTGGGTACAACTGAACTCCCCAGGGGAGCCTTTACGCAGCCCCACATGCAACTGGACCCTCCGGGTTCGCTCTTTACAGCAACCCTAAATATAACCCTAGCCAGCATGGCAGAAGACTGAAAACTCGGGCCACAGAAAAAGCGTTTCAAGCCCCTTTCGCCCATCCAGAAGTACCCCCAAAGGAAGAGTTTGGGTACAAGTGAACTCCCCAGTGGAGCCTTTATGCAGCCCCACATGCAACTGGACCCTCCGTATTCGCTCTTTCACAGCAACCCTAAATATAACCCTGGCCCGCCTGGCAGACGACTGAAAACTCGGGCCCCAGAAAACGTGCTACAAGCCGCATTCGCCCATCCAAAAGTGCCCCCAGAGGAAGGCTTTGGGTACAGCTGAACTCCCCAGGGGAGCCTTTATGCAGCCCCACATGCAACTGGACCCTCCGGGTTCACTCTTTCACCGCAAGCCTAAATATAGCCCTCGGCGCAATGGGAGAAGACTGAAAAAGAGGGCCTAAGAAAACGCATTGCGATTCCCCTTGGACCATCCCAAAGTGCCCCCAAAGGAAGGCTTTGGGTACAACTGGACTCCCCAGGGGAGCCTTTACGCAGCCCCACATGCAACTGGACCCTCCGTGTTCGCTCTTTACAGCAACCCTAAATATAACCCTAACCAGCATGGCAGAAGACTGAAAACTCGGTCCACAGAAAACGTGCTACAAGCCCCATTCGACCATCCAAAAGTGCCCCCAAAGAAAGGCTTTGGGTACAACTGAACTCCCCAGGGGAGCCTTTATGCAGGCCCATACGCAACTGGACCCCCCGTTTTCGCTGTTTACAAGCAACCCTAAATATATCCCTGGCCCTCATGGCAGTCAACTGAAAACTCGGGCCACAGAAAATGCGTTAAAAGCCTAATTCGCCCATCCAGAAGTGCCCCCAAAGGAAGGCTTTGGGTACAACTCAACTCCCCAGGGGAGCCTTAACGCAGCCCCACATGCAACTGGACCCTCCGGGTTCACTCTTTCACAGCAACCCTAAATATAGCTCTGGCCCGCCTGGCAGTCGACTGAAAACTCGGGCCCCAGAAAAACTGTTAAAAGCCTAATTCGCCCATCCAAAAGTGCCCCCAGAGGAAGGCTTTGGGTACAACTGAACTCTCCAGGGGAGCCTTTACGCAGCCCCACATGCAACTGGACCCTCCTTGTTCACTGTTTACGAGCAACCCTAAATATACCCCTAGCCACCATGGCAGAAGACTGAAAACTCGGGCTCCAGAAAATGCGTTTCCAGCCCCATTCACCCATCCAGAAGTGCCCCCAAAGGAAGGCTTTGGGTACAAGTGAACTCCCCAGGGGAGCCTTTATGCAGCCCCACATGCAACTGGACCCTCCGGGTTCACTCTTTCACCGCAAGCCTAAATATAGCCCTAGCACGCCTGGCGGTCGACTGAAAGCTTGGGCCACAGAAAATGTGTTACGAGCCCCATTCGCCCATTCAAAAGTGTCCCCACAGGAAGGCTTTGGGTACATCTGAACTCCCCAGGGGAGCCTTTACGCAGCCCCACATGCAACTGGACAATCCGTGTTCGCTCTTTCAGAGCAAACCTAAATATAACCCTGGCCCGCATGGCAGACGACTGAAAAATCGGGCCCCAGAAAACATGCTACAAGCCCCATTCGACCATCCAAAAGTGCCCCCAAACGAAGGCTTTGGGTACAACTGAACTCCCCAGGGGAGCCTTTATGCAGGCCCATACGCAACTGGACCCCCGTGTTCGCTGTTTACAAGCAACCCTAAATATAACACTAGCCAGCATGGCGGAAAACTGAAAACTCGGGCCATAGAAAAACTGTTAAAAGCCTAATTCGCCCATCCAGAAGTGCCCCCAAAGGAAGGCTTTGGGTACAACTGAACTCCCCAGGGGAGCCTTTATGCAGCCCCACATGCAACTGGACCCTCCGATTTCACTCTTTCACAGCAACCCTAAATATAGCACTGGCCCGCCTGGCAGTCGACTGAAAGCTCGGGCCACAGAAAATGCGTTAAAAGCCTAATTCGCCCATCCAAAAGTGCCCCCAGAGGAAGGCTTTGGGTACAAATAACTCCCCAAGGGAGCCTTTACGCAGCCCCACATGCAACTGGACCCTCCTTGTTCACTGTTTACGAGCAACCCTAAATATACCCCTAGCCACCATGGCAGTCGACTGAAAGCTCGGGCCACAGAAAATGTGTTACGAGCCCCTTTCGCCCAATCCAAAAGTGCCCCCAAAGGAAGGCTTTGGGTACATCTGAACTTCCCAGGGGAGCCTTTATGCAGCCCCACATGCAACTGGACCCTCCGTATTCGCTCTTTCAGAGCAAACCGAAATATAACCCTGGCCCGCATGGCAGACGACTGAAAAATCGGGCCTCAGAAAACGTGCTACAAGCCCCATTAGACCATCCAAAAGTGCCCCCAAACGAAGGCTTTGGGTACAACTGAACTCCCCAGGGGAGCCTTTATGCAGGCCCATACGCAACTGGACCCCCCGTTTTCGCTGTTTACAAGCAACCCTAAATATATCCCTGGCCCTCCTGGCAGTCGACTGAAAACTCGGGCCCCAGAAAATGCGTTAAAATCCTAATTCGCCCATCCAAAAGTGCCCCCAGAGGAAGGCTTTGGGTACAACTGAACTCCCCAGGGGAGCCTTTATGCAGCCCCACATGCAACTGGACCCTCCGGGTTCACTCTTTCACAGCAACCCTAAATATATCCCTGGCCCGCCTGGCAGTCAACTGAAAGCTCGGGCCACAGAAAATGTGTTACGAGCCCCATTCACCCATCCAGAAGTGCCCCCAAAGTAAGGCTTTGGGTATAACTGAACTCCCCAGGGGAGCCTTTATGCAGGCCCATACGCAACTGGACCCCCCGTGTTCGCTGTTTACAAGCAACCCTAAATATAACACTAGCCAGCATGGCAGAAAACTGAAAATCGGGCCACAGAAAAAGCGTTTCAAGCCCCTTTCACCCCCTCCAGAAGTGCCTCCAAAGGAAGGCTTTGGGTACAAGTGAACTCCCCAGGGGAGACTTTATACAGCCCCACATGCAACTGGACCGTCCTTGTTCACTGTTTACGAGCAAACCTAAATGTACCCCTAGCCACCATGGCAGAAGACTGAAAACTCGGGCTCCAGAAAATGCGTTTCAAGCCCCATTCACCCATCCAGAAGTGCCCCGAAAGGAAGGCTTTGGGTACAACTGAACTCCCCAGGGGAGCCTTTATGCAGCCCCACATGCAACTGGACCCTCCGGGTTCACTCTTTCACCGCAAGCCTAAATATAGCACTCGGCGCAATGGGAGAAGACTGAAAAAGCGGGCCTCAGATAACGCATTGCGATTCCCCTTGGACCATCCCAAAGTGCCCCCAAAGGAAGGCTTTGGGTACAACTGGACTCCCCAGGGGAGCCTTAACGCAGCCCCACATGCAACTGGACCCTCCTTGTTCACTGTTTACGAGCAACCCTAAATATAACCCTAGCCAACATGGCAGAGGACTGAAAACTCGGGCTCCAGAAAATGCGTTTCAAGCCCCATTCACCCATCCAGAAGTGCCCCCAAAGGAAGGCTTTGGGTACAAGTGAACTCCCCAGGGGAGCCTTTACGCAGCCCCACATGCAACTGGACCCTCCGGGTTCACTGTTTACGAGCAACCCTAAATATACCCCTAGCCACCATGGCAGAAGACTGAAAATTCGGGCCCCAGAAAATGCGTTAAAAGCCTAATTCGCCCATCCAAAAGTGCCCCCAAAGGAAGGCTTTGGGTACAAGTGAACTCCCCAGGGGAGCCTTTATGCAGCCCCACATGCAACAGGACCCTCCAGGTTCACTCTTTCACCGCAAGCCTAAATATAGCCCTAGCACGCCTGGCAGTCGACTGAAAGCTTGGGCCACAGAAAATGTGTTACGAGCCCCATTCGCCCATCCAAAAGTGCCCCCAAAGGAAGGCTTTGGGTACATCTGAACTCCCCAGGGGAGCCTTTATGCAGCCCCACATGCAACTGGACCCTCCGTGTTCACTCTTTACAGCAACCCTAAATATAACCATAGCCAGCATGGCAGAAGACTGAAAACTCGGGCCACAGAAAAAGCGTTTCAAGCCCCTTTCGCCCATCCAGAAGTGCCCCCAAAGGAAGGCTTTGGGTACAACTGAACTCCCCAGGGGAGCCTTTATGCAGCCCCACATGCAACTGGACCCTCCGGGTTCACTCTTTCACCGCAAGCCTAAATATATCCCTGGCCCGCATGGCAGACGACTGAAAATTCGGGCCCCAGAAAATGCGTTAAAAGCCTAATTCGCCCATCCAAAAGTGCCCCCAGAGGAAGGCTTTGGGTACAAGTGAACTCCCCAGGGGAGCCTTTATGCAGCCCCACATGCAACTGGACCCTCCGGGTTCACTCTTTCACCACAAGCCTAAATATAGCCCTCTGCGCAATGGGAGCAGACTGAAAAAGCGGGCCTCAGAAAACGCATTGCGATTCCACTTCGACCATCCAGAAGTGCCCCCAGAGGAAGGCTTTGGGTACAAGTGAACTCCCCAGGGGAGCCTTTATGCAGCCCCACAGGCAACTGGACCCTCCGGGTTCACTCTTTCACAGCAACCCTAAATATAACCCTGGCCCGCCTGGCAGTCGACTGACAACTCGGGCCCCAGAAAAACTGTTAAAAGCCTAATTCGCCCATCCAAAAGTGCCCCCAGAGGAAGGCTTTGGGTACAACTGAACTCCCCAGGGGAGCCTTAACGCAGCCGCACATGCAACTGGACCCTCCGTATTCGCTCTTTCACAGCAACCCTAAATATAGCCCTGGCCCGCCTGGCAGTCGACTGAAAACTCGGGCCCCAGAAAATGCGTTAAAAGCCTAATTCGCCCATCCAGAAGTGCCCCCAGAGGAAGGCTTTGGGTACAAGTGAACTCCCCAGGGGAGCCTTTACGCAGCCCCACATGCAACTGGACCCTCCTTGTTCACTGTTTACGAGCAACCCTAAATATACCCCTAGCCACCATGGCAGAAGACTGAAAACTCGGGCTCCAGAAAATGCGTTTCAAGCCCCATTCACCCATCCAGAAGTGCCCCCAAAGGAAGGCTTTGGGTACAAGTGAACTCCCCAGGGGAGCCTTTATGCAGCCCCACATGCAACTGGACCCTCCGGGTTCACTCTTTCACCCCAAGCCTAAATATAGCCCTAGCACGCCTGGCAGTCGACTGAAAGCTCGGGTCACAGAAAATGTGTTACGAGCCCCATTCGCCCATCCAAAAGTGCCCCCAAAGGAAGGCTTTGGGTACATCTGAACTCCCCAGGGGAGCCTTTACGCAGCCCCACATGCAACTGGACCCTCCGTGTTCGCTCTTTCAGAGCAACCCTAAATATATCCCTGGCCCGCATGGCAGACGACTGAAAAATCGGGCCCCAGAAAACGTGCTACAAGCCCCATTCACCCATCCAGAAGTGCCCCCAAAGGAAGGCTTTGGGTACAACTGAACTCCCCAGGGGAGCCTTTATGCAGCCCCACATGCAACTGGACCCTCCGTATTCGCTCTTTCACAGCAACCCTAAATATAACCCTGGCCCTCATGGCAGACGACTGAAAACTCGGGCCCCAGAAAACGTGCTACAAGCCCCATTCGACCATCCAAAAGTGCCCCCAAAGGAAGGCTTTGGGTACAACTGAACTCCCCAGGGGAGCCTTTCCGCAGGCACATACGCAACTGGACCCCCCGTGTTCGCTGTTTACAAGCAACCCTAAATATACCCCTAGCCACCATGGCAGAAGACTGAAAACTCGGGCAACAGAAAATGTGTTACGAGCCTAATTCGCCCATCCAAATGTGCCCCCAAAGGAAGGCTTTGGGTACAACTGAACTCCCCAGGGGAGCCTTTACGCAGCCCCACATGCAACTGGACCCTCCGTGTTCGCTCTTTACAGCAACCCTAATTATAACACTGGCCCGCATGGCAGACGACTGAAAAATCGGGCCCCAGAAAACGTGCTACAAGCCCCATTCACCCATCCAGAAGTGCCCCCAAAGGAAGGCTTTGGGTACAACTGAACTCCCCAGGGGAGCCTTTATGCAGGCCCATACGCAACTGGACCCCCCATGTTCGCTGTTTACAAGCAACCCTAAATATAACACTAGCCAGCATGGCAGAAAACTGAAAACTCGGGCCACAGAAAAAGCGTTTCAAGCCCCTTTCGCCCATCCAGAAGTGCCCCCAAAGGAAGGCTTTGGGTAGAAGTGAACTCCCCAGGGGGGCCTTTATGCAGCCCCACATGCAACTGGACCCTCCTTGTTCACTGTTTATGAGCAACCCTAAATATACCCCTAGCCACCATGGCAGAAGACTGAAAACTCGGGCTCCAGAAAATGCGTTTCAAGCCCCATTCACCCATCCAGAAGTGCCCCCAAAGGAAGGCTTTGGGTACAACTGAACTCCCCAGGGGAGCCTTTACGCAGCCCCACATGCAACTGGCCCCTCCGGGTTCACTCTTTCACCGCAAGCCTAAATATACCCCTCGGCGCAATGGGAGAAGACTGAAAAAGCGGGCCTAAGAAAACGCATTGCGATTCCCCTTGGACCATCCCAAAGTGCCCCCAAAGGAAGGCTTTGGGTACAACTGGACTCCCCAGGGGAGCCTTTATGCAGCCCCACATGCAACTGGACCCTCCGTATTCGATCTTTCACAGCAACCCTAAATATAACCCTGGCCCGAAAGGCAGACGACTGAAAAATCGGGCCCCAGAAAATGCGTTAAAAGCCTAATTCGCCCATCCAAAAGTGCCCCCAAACGAAGGCTTTGGGTACAGCTGAACTCCCCAGGGGAGCCTTTATGCAGCCCCACATGCAACTGGACCCTCCGTGTTCGCTCTTTACAGCAACCCGAAATATAACCCTAGCCAGCATGGCAGAAGACTGAAAACTCGGGCTGCAGAAAATGCGTTTCAAGCCCCATTTACCCATCCAGAAGTGCCCCCAAAGGAAGGCTTTGGGTACAGCTGAACTCCCCAGGGGAGCCTTTATGCAGTCTCACATGCAACTGGACCCTCCGGGTTCACTCTTTCACCGCAAGCCTAAATATAGCCCTCGGCGCAATGGGAGAAGACTGAAACAGCGGGCCTAAGAAAACGCATTGCGATTCCCCTTGGACCATCCAAAAGTGCCCCCAAAGGAAGGCTTTGGGTACAACTGGACTCCCCAGGGGAGCCTTTACGCAGCCCCACATGCAACTGGACCCTCCTTGTTCACTGTTTACGAGCAACCCTAAATATACCCCTAGCCACTATGGCAGAAGACTGAAAACTCGGGCTCCAGAAAATGCGTTTCAAGCCCCATTCACCCATCCAGAAGTGCCCCCAATGGAAGGCTTTGGGTACAAGTGAACTCCCCAGGGGAGCCTTTATGCAGCCCCACATGCAACTGGACCCTCAGGGTTCACTCTTTCACCGCAAGCCTAAATATAACCCTAGCCAGCATGGCAGAAGACTGAAAACTCAGGCCACAGAAAAAGTGTTACGAGCCCCATTCACCCATCCAAAAGTGTCCCCAAAGGAAGGCTTTGGGTACAAGTGAACTCCCCAGGGGAGCCTTTATGCAGCCCTACATGCAACTGGACCCTCCGTATTCGCTCTTTCACAGCAACCCTAAATATAACCCTGTCCCGCATGGCAGACGACTGAAAAATCGGGCCCCAGAAAACGTGCTACAAGCCCCATTCGACCATCCAAAAGTGCCCCCAAAGGAAGGCTTTGGGTACAAGTGAACTCCCCAGGGGAGCCTTTATGCAGGCCCATACGCAACTGGACCCCCCGTGTTCGCTGTTTACAAGCAACCCTAAATATAACACTAGCCAGCATGGCAGAAAACTGAAAACTCGGGCCACAGAAAAAGCGTTTCAAGCCCCATTTACCCATCCAGAAGTGCCCCCAAAGGAAGGCTTTGGGTACAAGTGAACTCCCCAGGGGAGCCTTTATGCAGCCCCACATGCAACTGGACCCTCCGGGTTCACTGTTTCACAGCAACCCTAAATATAGCCCTGGCCCGCATGGCAGACGACTGAAAAATCGGGCCCCAGAAAACGTGCTACAAGCCCCATTCGACCATCCAAAAGTGCCCCCAAAGGAAGGCTTTGGGTACAACTGAACTCCCCAGGGGAGCCTTTACGCAGCCCCATACGCAACTGGACCCCCCGTGTTCGCTGTTTACAAGCAACCCTAAATATAACACTAGCCAGCATGGCAGAAAACTGAAAACTCGGGCCACAGAAAAACTGTTAAAAGCCTAATTCGCCCATCCAGAAGTGCCCCCAGAGGAAGGCTTTGGGTACAACTGAACTCCCCAGGGGAGCGTTAACACAGCCCCACATGCAACTGGACCCTCCTTGTTCACTGTTTACGAGCAACCCTAAATATACCCCTAGCCACCATGGCAGAAGACTGAAAACTCGGGCTCCAGAAAATGCGTTTCAAGCCCCATTCACCCATCCAGAAGTGCCCCCAAAGGAAGGCTTTGGGTACAACTGAACTCCCCAGGGGAGCCTTTATGCAGCCCCACATGCAACTGGACCCTCCGGGTTCACTCTTTCTCCGCAAGGCTAAATATAGCCCTCGGCGCAATGGGAGAAGACTGAAAAAGCGGGCCTAAGAAAACGCATTGCGATTCCCCTTGGACCATCCAGAAGTGCCCCCAAAGGAAGGCTTTGGGTACAACTGAACTCCCCAGGGGAGCCTTTATGCAGCCCCACATGCAACTGGACCCTCCGTATTCGCTCTTTCACAGCAACCCTAAATATAACCCTGGCCCGCCTGGCAGTCGACTGAAAACTCGGGCCCCAGAAAAACTGTTAAAAGCCCAATTCGCCCATCCAAAAGTGCCCCCAGAGGAAGGCTTTGGGTACAACTGAACTCCCCAGGCGAGCCTTTACGCAGCCCCACATGCAACTGGACCCTCCTTGTTCACTGTTTACGAGCAACCCTAAATATACCCTTAGCCACCATGGCAAAAAAATGAAAACTCGGGCTCCAGAAAATGCGTTTCAAGCCCCATTCACCCATCCAGAAGTGCCCCCAAAGGAAGGCTTTGAATACAACTGAACTCCCCAGGGGAGCCTTTATGCAGCCCCACATGCAACTGGACCCTCCGGGTTCACTCTTTCACCGCAAGCCTAAATATAGCCCTAGCACTCCTGGCAGTCGACTGAAAGCTCGGGCCACAGAAAATGTGTTACGAGCCCCATTTGCCCATCCAAAAGTGCCCCCAAAGGAAGGCTTTGGGTACAACTGAACTCCCCAGGGGAGCCTTTACGCAGCCCCACATGCAACTGGACCCTCCGGGTTCGCTCTTTACAGCAACCCTAAATATAACCCTAGCCAGCATGGCAGAAGACTGAAAACTCGGGCCACAGAAAAAGCGTTTCAAGCCCCTTTCGCCCATCCAGAAGTGCCCCCAAAGGAAGAGTTTGGGTACAAGTGAACTCCCCAGGGGAGCCTTTATGCAGCCCCACATGCAACTGGACCCTCCGTATTCGCTCTTTCACAGCAACCCTAAATATAACCCTGGCCCGCATGGCAGACGACTGAAAACTCGGGCCCCAGAAAACGTGCTACAAGCCCCATTCGCCCATCCAAAAGTGCCCCCAGAGGAAGGCTTTGGGTACAGCTGAACTCCCCAGGGGAGCCTTTATGCAGCCCCACATGCAACTGGACCCTCCGGGTTCACTCTTTCACCGCAAGCCTAAATATAACCCTCGGCGCAATGGGAGAAGACTGAAAAAGAGGGCCTAAGAAAACGCATTGCGATTCCCCTTGGACCATCCCAAAGTGCCCCCAAAGGAAGGCTTTGGGTACAACTGGACTCCCCAGGGGAGCCTTTATGCAGGCCCATACGCAACTGGACCCCCCGTTTTCGCTGTTTACAAGCAACCCTAAATATATCCCTGGCCCGCATGGCAGTCGACTGAAAACTCGGGCCCCAGAAAATGCGTTAAAAGCCTAATTCTCCCATCCAGAAGTGCCCCCAAAGGAAGGCTTTGGGTACAACTGAACTCCCCAGGGGAGCCTTAACGCAGCCCCACATGCAACTGGACCCTCCGGGTTCACTCTTTCACAGCAACCCTAAATATAGCCGTGGCCCGCCTGGCAGTCGACTGAAAACTCGGGCCCCAGAAAAACTGTTAAAAGCCTAATTCGCCCATCCAAAAGTGCCGCCAGAGGAAGGCTTTGGGTACAACTGAACTCTCCAGGGGAGCCTTTACGCAGCCCCACATGCAACTGGACCCTCCTTGTTCACTGTTTACGAGCAACCCTAAATATACCCCTAGCCACCATGGCAGAAGACTGAAAACTCGGGCTGCAGAAAATGCGTTTCAAGCCCCATTCACCCATCCAGAAGTGCCCCCAAAGGAAGGCTTTGGGTACAACTGAACTCCCCAGGGGAGCCTTTATGCAGCCCCACATGCAACTGGACCCTCCGGGTTCACTCTTTCACCGCAAGCCTAAATATAGCCCTAGCACGCCTGGCGGTCGACTGAAAGCTTGGGCCACAGAAAATGTGTTACGAGCCCCTTTCGCCCATTCAAAAGTGCCCCCAAAGGAAGGCTTTGCTTACATCTGAACTCCCCAGGGGAGCCTTAACGCAGCCCCACATGCACCTGGACAATCCGTATTCGCTCTTTCAGAGCAAACCTAAATATAACCCTGGCCCGCATGGCAGACGACTGAAAAATCGGGCCCCAGAAAACATGCTACAAGCCCCATTCGACCATCCAAAAGTGCCCCCAAACGAAGGCTTTGGGTACAACTGAACTCCCCAGGGGAGCCTTTATGCAGGCCCATACGCAACTGGACCCCCGTGTTCGCTGTTTACAAGCAACCCTAAATATAACACTAGCCAGCATGGCGGAAAACTGAAAACTCGGGCCATAGAAAAACTGTTAAAAGCCTAATTCGCCCATCCCAAAGTACCCCCAGAGGAAGGCTTTGGGTACAAGTGAACTCCCCAGGGGAGCCTTTATGCAGCCCCACATGCAACTGGACCCTCCGATTTCACTCTTTCACAACAACCCTAAATATAGCACTGGCCCGCCTGGCAGTCGACTGAAAGCTCGGGCCACAGAAAATGCGTTAAAAGCCTAATTCGCCCATCCAAAAGTGCCCCAAGAGGAAGGCTTTGGGTACAAATAACTCCCCAGGGGAGCCTTTACGCAGCCCCACATGCAACTGGACCCTCCTTGTTCACTGTTTACGAGCAACCCTAAATATAACCCTAGCCAGCATGGCAGAAGACTGAAAACTCGGGCCACAGAAAAAGCGTTTCAAGCCCCTTTCGCCCATCCAGAAGTGCCCCCAGAGGAAGGCTTTGGGTACAAGTGAACTCCCCAGGGGAGCCTTTATGCAGCCCCACATGCAACTGGACCCTCCGGGTTCACTCTTTCACCACAAGCCTAAATATAGCCCTCGGCGCAATGGGAGCAGACTGAAAAAGCGGGCCTCAGAAAACGCATTGCGATTCCACTTGGACCATCCAGAAGTGCCCCCAGAGGAAGGCTTTGGGTACAACTGAACTCCCCAGGGGTGCCTTTATGCAGCCCCACATGCAACTGGACCCTCCGGGTTCACTCTTTCACCGCAAGCCTAAATATAGCCCTCGGCGCAATGGGAGAAGACTGAAAAAGCGGGCCTAAGAAAACGCATTTCGATTCCCCTTGGACCATCCAGAAGTGCCCCCAAAGGAAGGCTTTGGGTACAACTGGACTCCCCAGGGGAGCCTTTACGCAGCCCCACATGCAACTGGACCCTCCGTGTTCGCTCTCTACAGCAACCCTAAATATAACCCTAGCCAGCATGGCAGAAGACTGAAAACTCGGGCCACAGAAAACGTGCTACAAGCCCCATTCGACCATCCAAAAGTGCCCCCAAAGAAAGGCTTTGGGTACAAATGAACTCCCCAGGGGAGCCTTTATGCAGGCCCATACGCAACTGGACCCCCCGTTTTCGCTGTTTACAAGCAACACTAAATATATCCCTGGCCCTCCTGGCAGTCGACTGAAAACTCGGGCCCCAGAAAATGCGTTAAAATCCTAATTCGCCCATCCAAAAGTGCCCCCAGAGGAAGGCTTTGGGTACAAGTGAACTCCCCAGGGGAGCCTTTATGCAGCCCCACATGCAACTGGACCCTCCGGGTTCACTCTTTCACAGCAACCCTAAATATATCCCTGGCCCGCCTGGCAGTCGACTGAAAGCTCGGGCCACAGAAAATGTGTTACGAGCCCCATTCACCCATCCAGATGTGCCCCCAAAGGAAGGCTTTGGGTATAACTGAACTCCCCAGGGGAGCCTTTATGCAGGCCCATACGCAACTGGACCCCCCGTGTTCGCTGTTTACAAGCAACCCTAAATATAACACTAGCCAGCATGGCAGAAAACTGAAAATCGGGCCACAGAAAAAGCGTTTCAAGCCCCTTTCGCCCATCCAGAAGTGCCCCCAAAGGAAGGCTTTGGGTACAAGTGAACTCCCCAGGGGAGACTTTATGCAGCCCCACATGCAACTGGACCGTCCTTGTTCACTGTTTACGAGCAAACCTAAATGTACCCCTAGCCACCATGGCAGAAGACTGAAAACTCGGGCTCCAGAAAATGCGTTTCAAGCCCCATTCACCCATCCAGAAGTGCCCCCAAAGGAAGGCTTTGGGTACAACTGAACTCCCCAGGGGAGCCTTTATGCAGCCCCACATGCAACTGGACCCTCCGGGTTCACTCTTTCACCGCAAGCCTAAATATAGCACTCGGCGCAATGGGAGAAGACTGAAAAAGCGGGCCTCAGATAACGCATTGCGATTCCCCTTGGACCATCCCAAAGTGCCCCCAAAGGAAGGCTTTGGGTACAACTGGACTCCCCAGGGGAGCCTTAACGCAGCCCCACATGCAACTGGACCCTCCTTGTTCACTGTTTACGAGCAACCCTAAATATAACCCTAGCCAACATGGCAGAGGACTGAAAACTCGGGCTCCAGAAAATGTGTTTCAAGATCCATTCACCCATCCAGAAGTGCCCCCAAAGGAAGGCTTTGGGTACAAGTGAACTCCCCAGGGGAGCCTTTACGCAGCCCCACATGCAACTGGACCCTCCGGGTTCACTGTTTACGAGCAACCCTAAATATACCCCTAGCCACCATGGCAGAAGACTGAAAATTCGGGCCCCAGAAAATGCGTTAAAAGCCTAATTCGCCCATCCAAAAGTGCCCCCAAAGGAAGGCTTTGGGTACAAGTGAACTCCCCAGGGGAGCCTTTATGCAGCCCCACATGCAACAGGACCCTCCAGGTTCACTCTTTCACCGCAAGCCTAAATATAGCCCTAGCACGCCTGGCAGTCGACTGAAAGCTTGGGCCACAGAAAATGTGTTACGAGCCCCATTCGCCCATCCAAAAGTGCCCCCAAAGGAAGGCTTTGGGTACATCTGAACTCCCCAGGGGAGCCTTTATGCAGCCCCACATGCAACTGGACCCTCCGTGTTCACTCTTTACAGCAACCCTAAATATAACCATAGCCACCATGGCAGAAGACTGAAAACTCGGGCCACAGAAAAAGCGTTTCAAGCCCCTTTCGCCCATCCAGAAGTGCCCCCAAAGGAAGGCTTTGGGTACAAGTGAACTCCCCAGGGGAGCCTTTATGCAGCCCCACATGCAACTGGACCCTCCGGGTTCACTCTTTCACCGCAAGCCTAAATATATCCCTGGCCCGCATGGCAGACGACTGAAAATTCGGGCCCCAGAAAATGCGTTATAAGCCTAATTCGCCCATCCAAAAGTGCCCCCAGAGGAAGGCTTTGGGTACAAGTGAACTCCCCAGGGGAGCCTTTATGCAGCCCCACATGCAACTGGACCCTCCGGGTTCACTCTTTCACCACAAGCCTAAATATAGCCCTCGGCGCAATGGGAGTAGACTGAAAAAGCGGGCCTCAGAAAACGCATTGCGATTCCACTTGGACCATCCAGAAGTGCCCCCAGAGGAAGGCTTTGGGTACAAGTGAACTCCCCAGGGGAGCCTTTATGCAGCCCCACATGCAACTGGACCCTCCGGGTTCACTCTTTCACAGCAACCCTAAATATAACCCTGGCCCGCCTGGCAGTCGACTGAAAACTCGGGCCCCAGAAAATGCGTTAAAAGCCTAATTCGCCCATCCAAAAGTGCCCCCAGAGGAAGGCTTTGGGTACAACTGAACTCCCCAGGGGAGCCTTAACGCAGCCGCACATGCAACTGGACCCTCCGTATTCGCTCTTTCACAGCAACCCTAAATATAGCCCTGGCCCGCCTGGCAGTCGACTGAAAACTCGGGCCCCAGAAAATGCGTTAAAAGCCTAATTCGCCCATCCAGAAGTGCCCCCAGAGGAAGGCTTTGGGTACAAGTGAACTCCCCAGGGGAGCCTTTACGCAGCCCCACATGCAACTGGACCCTCCTTGTTCACTGTTTACGAGCAACCCTAAATATACCCCTAGCCAGCATGGCAGAAGACTGAAAACTCGGGCTCCAGAAAATGCGTTTCAAGCCCCATTCACCCATCCAGAAGTGCCCCCAAAGGAAGGCTTTGGGTACAAGTGAACTCCCCAGGGGAGCCTTTATGCAGCCCCACATGCAACTGGACCCTCCGGGTTCACTCTTTCACCGCAAGCCTAAATATAGCCCTAGCACGCCTGGCAGTCGACTGAAAGCTCGGGTCACAGAAAATGTGTTACGAGCCCCATTCGCCCATCCAAAAGTGCCCCCAAAGGAAGGCTTTGGGTACATCTGAACTCCCCAGGGGAGCCTTTACGCAGCCCCACATGCAACTGGACCCTCCGTGTTCGCTCTTTCAGAGCAACCCTAAATATATCCCTGGCCCGCATGGCAGACGACTGAAAAATCGGGCCCCAGAAAACGTGCTACAAGCCCCATTCACCCATCCAGAAGTGCCCCCAAACGAAGGCTTTGGGTACAACTGAACTCCCCAGGGGAGCCTTTATGCAGGCCCATACGCAACTGGACCCTCCGGGTTCGCTGTTTACAAGCAACCCTATATATAACACTAGCCAGCATGGCAGAAAACTGAAAATCGGGCCACAGAAAAAGCGTTTCAAGCCCCTTTCGCCCATCCAGAAGTGCCCCCAAAGGAAGGCTTTGGGTACAAGTGAACTCCCCAGGGGAGCCTTTATGCAGCCCCACATGCAACTGGACCGTCCTTGTTCACTGTTTACGAGCAAACCTAAATGTACCCCTAGCCAGCATGGCAGAAGACTGATAACTCGGGCTCCAGAAAATGCGTTTCAAGCCCCATTCACCCATCCAGAAGTGCCCCCAAAGGAAGGCTTTGGGTACAACTGAACTCCCCAGGGGAGCCTTTATGCAGCCCCACATGCAACTGGACCCTCCGGGTTCACTCTTTCACCGCAAGCCTAAATATAGCACTCGGCGCAATGGGAGAAGACTGAAAAAGCGGGCCTCAGATAACGCATTGCGATTCCCATTCACCCATCCAAAAGTGCCCCCAAAGGAAGGCTTTGGGTACAAGTGAACTCCCCAGGGGAGCCTTAACGCAGCCCCACATGCAACTGGACCCTCCTTGTTCACTGTTTACGAGCAACCCTAAATATAACCCTAGCCAACTTGGCAGAGGACTGAAAACTCGGGCTCCAGAAAATGCGTTTCAAGATCCATTCACCCATCCAGAAGTGCCCCCAAAGGAAGGCTTTGGGTACAACTGAACTCCCCACGGGAGCCTTAACGCAGCCGCACATGCTACTGGACCCTCCGTATTCGCTCTTTCACAGCAACCCTAAATATAGCCCTGGCCCGCATGGCAGACGACTGAAAAATCGGGCCCCTGAAAATGCATTAAAAGCCTAATTCGCCCATGCAAAAGTGCCCCCAGAGGAAGGCTTTGGGTACAACTGAACTTCCCAGGGGAGCCTTTACACAGCCCCACATGCAACTGGACCCTCCTTGTTCACTGTTTACGAGCAACCCTAAATATACCCCTAGCCACCATGGGAGAAGACTGAAAACTGGGGCTCCAGAAATTGCGTTTCAAGCCGCATTCACCCATCCAGAAGTGCCCCCAAAGGAAGGCTTTGGGTACAACTGAACTCCCCAGGGGAGCCTTTATGCAGCCCCACATGCAACTGGACCCTGCGGGTTCACTCTTTCACAGCAACCCTAAATATAGCCCTGGCCCGCCTGGCAATCGACTGAAAGCTCGGGCCACAGAAAATGTGTTACGAGCCCCATTCGCCCATCCAAAAGTGCCCCCAAAGGAAGGCTTTGGGTACATCTGAACTCCCCAGGGGAGCCTTTACGCAGCCCCACATGCAACTGGACCCTCCGTGTTCGCTCTTTACAGCAACCCTAAATATAACCCTAGCCAGCATGGCAGAAGACTGAAAACTCGGGCCACAGAAAAAGCGTTTCAAGCCCCTTTCGCCCATCCAGAAGTGCCCCCAAAGGAAGGCTTTGGGTACAAGTGAACTCCCCAGGGGAGCCTTTATGCAGCCCCACATGCAACTGGACCCTCCGGGTTCACTCTTTCACCACAAGCCTAAATATAGCCCTCGGCGCAATGGGAGTAGACTGAAAAAGCGGGCCTCAGAAAACGCATTGCGATTCCACTTGGACCATCCAGAAGTGCCCCCAGAGGAAGGCTTTGGGTACAAGTGAACTCCCCAGGGGAGACTTTATGCAGCCCCACATGCAACTGGACCCTCCGGGTTCACTCTTTCACAGCAACCCTAAATATAACCCTGGCCCGCCTGGCAGTCGACTGAAAACTCGGGCCCCAGAAACACTGTTAAAAGCCTAATTCGCCCATCCAAAAGTGCCCCCAGAGGAAGGCTTTGGGTACAACTGAACTCCCCAGGGGAGCCTTAACGCAGCCGCACATGCAACTGGACCCTCCGTATTCGCTCTTTCACAGCAACCCTAAATATAGCCCTGGCCCGCCTGGCAGTCGACTGAAAACTCGGGCCCCAGAAAATGCGTTAAAAGCCTAATTCGCCCATCCAGAAGTGCCCCCAGAGGAAGGCTTTGGGTACAAGTGAACTCCCCAGGGGAGCCTTTACGCAGCCCCACATGCAACTGGACCCTCCTTGTTCACTGTTTACGAGCAACCCTAAATATACCCCTAGCCAGCATGGCAGAAGACTGAAAACTCGGGCTCCAGAAAATGCGTTTCAAGCCCCATTCACCCATCCAGAAGTGCCCCCAAAGGAAGGCTTTGGGTACAAGTGAACTCCCCAGGGGAGCCTTTATGCAGCCCCACATGCAACTGGACCCTCCGGGTTCACTCTTTCACCGCAAGCCTAAATATAGCCCTAGCACGCCTGGCAGTCGACTGAAAGCTCGGGTCACAGAAAATGTGTTACGAGCCCCATTCGCCCATCCAAAAGTGCCCCCAAAGGAAGGCTTTGGGTACATCTGAACTCCCCAGGGGAGCCTTTACGCAGCCCCACATGCAACTGGACCCTCCGTGTTCGCTCTTTCAGAGCAACCCTAAATATATCCCTGGCCCGCATGGCAGACGACAGAAAAATCGGGCCCCAGAAAACGTGCTACAAGCCCCATTCACCCATCCAGAAGTGCCCCCAAAGGAAGGCTTTGGGTACAACTGAACTCCCCAGGGGAGCCTTTATGCAGGCCCATACGCAACTGGACCCCCCGTGTTCGCTGTTTACAAGCAACCCTATATATAACACTAGCCAGCATGGCAGAAAACTGAAAATCGGGCCACAGAAAAAGCGTTTCAAGCCCCTTTCGCCCATCCAGAAGTGCCCCCAAAGGAAAACTTTGGGTACAAGTGAACTCCCCAGGGGAGCCTTTATGCAGCCCCACATGCAACTGGACCGTCCTTGTTCACTGTTTACGAGCAAACCTAAATGTACCCCTAGCCAGCATGGCAGAAGACTGATAACTCGGGCTCCAGAAAATGCGTTTCAAGCCCCATTCACCCATCCAGAAGTGCCCCCAAAGGAAGGCTTTGGGTACAAGTGAACTCCCCAGGGGAGCCTTTATGCAGCCCCACATGCAACTGGACCCTCCGGGTTCACTCTTTCACCGCAAGCCTAAATATAGCACTCGGCGCAATGGGAGAAGACTGAAAAAGCGGGCCTCAGATAACGCATTGCGATTCCCATTCACCCATCCAAAATTGCCCCCAAAGGAAGGCTTTGGGTACAAGTGAACTCCCCAGGGGAGCCTTAACGCAGCCCCACATGCAACTGGACCCTCCTTGTTCACTGTTTACGAGCAACCCTAAATATAACCCTAGCCAACTTGGCAGAGGACTGAAAACTCGGGCTCCAGAAAATGCGTTTCAAGATCCATTCACCCATCCAGAAGTGCCCCCAAAGGAAGGCTTTGGGTACAACTGAACTCCCCACGGGAGCCTTAATGCAGCCGCACATGCTACTGGACCCTCCGTATTCGCTCTTTCACAGCAACCCTAAATATAGCCCTGGCCCGCATGGCAGACGACTGAAAAATCGGGCCCCTGAAAATGCATTAAAAGCCTAATTCGCCCATGCAAAAGTGCCCCCAGAGGAAGGCTTTGGGTACAACTGAACTTCCCAGGGGAGCCTTTACACAGCCCCACATGCAACTGGACCCTCCTTGTTCACTGTTTACGAGCAACCCTAAATATACCCCTAGCCACCATGGGAGAAGACTGAAAACTGGGGCTCCAGAAATTGCGTTTCAAGCCGCATTCACCCATCCAGAAGTGCCCCCAAAGGAAGGCTTTGGGTACAACTGAACTCCCCAGGGGAGCCTTTATGCAGCCCCACATGCAACTGGACCCTGCGGGTTCACTCTTTCACAGCAACCCTAAATATAGCCCTGGCCCGCCTGGCAATCGACTGAAAACTCGGGCCCCAGAAAATGCGTTAAAAACCTAATTCGCCCATCCAAAAGTGCCCCCAGAGGAAGGCTTTGGGTACAACTGAACTCCCCAGGGGAGCCTTTATGCAGCCGCACATGCAACTGGACCCTCCGGGTTCACTGTTTACGAGCATCCCTAAATATACCCCTAGCCAGCATGGCAGAAGACTGAAAACCTGGACTCCAGAAAATGCGTTTCAAGCCCCATTCACCCATCCAGAAGTGCCCCCAAAGGAAGGCTTTGGGTACAAGTGAACTCCCCAGGGGAGCCTTTATGCAGCCCCACATGCAACTGGACCCTCCGTATTCGCTCTTTCACAGCAACCCTAAATATAACCCTGGCCCGCATGGCAGACGACTGAAAAATCGGGCCCCAGAAAACGTGCTACAAGCCCCATTTGACCATCCAAAAGTGCCCCCAAAGGAAGGCTTTGGGTACAACTGAACTCCCCAGGGGAGCCTTTATGCAGGCCCATACGCAACTGGACCCCCCGTGTTCGCTGTTTACAAGCAACCCTAAATATACCCCTAGCCAGCATGGCAGAAAACAGAAAACTCGGGCCACAGAAAAAGCCTTTCAAGCCCCATTCACCCATCCAGAAGTGCCCCCAAAGGAAGGCTTTGGGTACAAGTGAACTCCCCAGGGGAGCATTTATGCAGCCCCACATGCAACTGGACCCTCCGGGTTCACTCTTTCACAGCAACTCTATATATAGCCCTGGCCCGCCTGGCAGTCGACTGAAAACTCGGGCCCCAGAAAGTGCGTTAAAAGCCTAATTCGCCCATCCAGAAGTGCCCCCAGAGGAAGGCTTTGGGTACAAGTGAACTCCCCAGGGGAGCTTTTATGCAGCCCCACATGCAACTGGACCCTCCGGGTTCACTCTTTCACCGCAAGCCTAAATATAGCCCTCGGCGCAATGGGAGAAGACTGAAAAAGCGGGCCTCAGAAAGCGCATTGCGATTCCCCTTGGACCATCCAAAAGTGCCCCCAAAGGAAGGCTTTGGGTACAACTGGACTCCCCAGGGGAGCCTTTACGCAGCCCCACATGCAACTGGACCCTCCGTATTCGCTCTTTCACAGCAACCCTAAATATAGCCCTGGCCCGCCTGGCAGTCGACTGAAAACTCGGGCCCCAGAAAATGCGTAAAAAGCCTAATTCGCCCATCCAAAAGTGCCCCCAAAGGAAGGCTTTGGGTACAAGTGAACTCCCCAGGGGAGCCTTTATGCAGCCCCACATGCAACTGGACCCTCCGGGTTCACTCTTTCACAGCAACCCTAAATATAGCCCTGGCCCGCCTGGCAGTCGACTGAAAACTCGGGCCCCAGAAAATGCGTTAAAAGCCTAATTCGCCCATCCAGAAATGCCCCCAGAGGAAGGCTTTGGGTACAACTGAACTCCCCAGGGGAGCCTTTATGCAGCCCCACATGCAACTGCACCCTCCTTGTTCACTGTTTACGAGCAACCCTAAATATACCCCTAGCCACCATGGCAGAAGACTGAAAACTCGGGCTCCAGAAAATGCGTTTCAAGCCCCATTCACCCATCCAGAAGTGCCCCCAAAGGAAGGCTTTGGGTACAACTGAACTCCCCAGGGGAGCCTTTATGCAGCCCCACATGCAACTGGACCCTCCGGGTTCACTCTTTCACCACGAGCCTAAATATAGCCCTAGCACGCCTGGCAGTCGACTGAAAGCTCGGGCCCCAGAAAATGCGTTAAAAGCCTAATTCGCCCATCCAAAAGTGCCCCCAGAGGAAGGCTTTGGGTACAACTGAACTCCCCAGGGGAGCCTTTATGCAGCCCCACATGCAACTGGACCCTCCGGGTTCACTCTTTCACCGCAAGCCTAAATATAGCCCTCGGCGCAATGGGAGAAGACTGAAAAAGCGGGCCTCAGATAACGCATTGCGATTCCCCTTGGACCATCCAAAAGTGCCCCCAAAGGAAGGCTTTGGGTACAACTGGACTCCCCAGGGGAGCCTTAACGCAGCCCCACATGCAACTGGACCCTCCGTATTCGCTCTTTCACAGCAACCCTGAATATAGCCCTGGCCCGCCTGGCAGTCGACTGAAAGCTCGGGCCACAGAAAATGTGTTACGAGCCCCATTCGCCCATCCAAAAGTGCCCCCAAAGGAAGGCTTTGGGTACATCTGAACTCCCCAGCGGAGCCTTTACGCAGCCCCACATGCAACTGGACCCTCCGTGTTCGCTCTTTACAGCAACCCTAAATATAACCCTAGCCAGCATGGCAGAAGACTGAAAACTCGGGCCACAGAAAAAGCGTTTCAAGCCCCTTTCGCCCATCCAGAAGTGCCCCCAAAGGAAGGCTTTGGGTACAAGTGAACTCCCCAGGGGAGCCTTTATGCAGCCCCACATGCAACTGGACCCTCCGTATTCGCTCTTTCACAGCAACCCTAAATATAACCCTGGCCCGCATGGCAGACGACTGAAAAATCGGGCCCCAGAAAACGTGCTACAAGCCCCATTCGCCCATCCAAAAGTGCCCCCAAACGAAGGCTTTGGGTACAACTGAACTCCCCAGGGGAGCCTTTATGCAGGCCCATACGCAACTGGACCCCCCGTGTTCGCTGTTTACAAGCAACCCTAAATATAACACTAGCCAGCATGGCAGAAAACTGAAATCTCGGGCCACAGAAAAAGCGTTTCAAGCCCCATTCACCCATCCAGAAGTGCCCCCAAAGGAAGGCTTTGGGTACAAGTGAACTCCCCAGGGGAGCATTTATGCAGCCCCACATGCAACTGGACCCTCCGGGTTCACTCTTTCACAGCAACCCTAAATATAGCCCTGGCCCGCCTGGCAGTCGACTGAAAACTCGGGCCCCAGAAAATGCGTAAAAAGCCTAATTCGCCCATCCAAAAGTGCCCCCAAAGGAAGGCTTTGGGTATATCTGAACTCCCCAGGGGAGCCTTTATGCAGCCCCACATGCAACTGGACCCTCCGGGTTCACTCTTTCACAGCAACCCTAAATATAGCCCTGGCCCGCCTGGCAGTCGACTGAAAACTCGGGCCACAGAAAATGCGTTAAAAGCCTAATTCGCCCATCCAGAAGTGCCCCCAGAGGAAGGCTTTGGGTACAAGTGAACTCCCCAGGGGAGCCTTTATGCAGCCCCACATGCAACTGGACCCTCCTTGTTCACTGTTTACGAGCAACCCTAAATATACACCTAGCCACCATGGCAGAAGATTGAAAACTGGGGCTCCAGAAAATGCGTTTCAAGCCCCATTCACCCATCCAGAAGTGCCCCCAAAGGAAGGCTTTGGGTACAACTGAACTCCCCAGGGGAGCCTTAACGCAGCCCCACATGCAACTGGACCCTCCGGGTTCACTCTTTCACCACAAGCCTAAATATAGCCCTAGCACGCCTGGCAGTCGACTGAAAGCTTGGGCCACAGAAGATGTGTTACGAGCCCCATTCGCCCATCCAAAAGTGCCCCCAAAGGAAGGCTTTGGGTACAAGTGAACTCCCCAGGGGAGCCTTTACGCAGCCCCACATGCAACTGGACCCTCCGTATTCGCTCTTTCAGAGCAACCCTAAATATAACCCTGGCCCGCATGGCAGACGACTGAAAAATCGGGCCCCAGAAAACGTGCTACAAGCCCCATTCGACCATCCAAAAGTGCCCCCAAACGAAGGCTTTGGGTACAACTGAACTCCCCAGGGGAGCCTTAACGCAGCCCCACATGCAACTGGACCCTCCGTATTCGCTCTTTACAGCAACCCTAAATATAACCCTAGCCAGCATGGCAGAAGACTGAAAACTCGGGCCACAGAAAAAGCGTTTCAAGCCCCTTTCGCCCATCCAGAAGTGCCCCCAAAGGAAGGCTTTGGGTACAAGTGAACTCCCCAGGGGAGCCTTTATGCAGCCCCACATGCAACTGGACCCTCCGTATTCGCTCTTTCACAGCAACCCTAAATATAACCCTGGCCCGCATGGCAGACGACTGAAAAATCGGGCCCCAGAAAACGTGCTACAAGCCCCATTCGACCATCCAAAAGTGCCCCCAAACGAAGGCTTTGGGTACAACTGAACTCCCCAGGGGAGCCTTTATGCAGGCCCATACGCAACTGGACCCCCCGTGTTCGCTGTTTACAAGCAACCCTAAATATAACACTAGCCAGCATGGCAGAAAACTGAAAACTCGGGCCACAGAAAAAGCGTTTCAAGCCCCATTCACCCATCCAGAAGTGCCCCCAAAGGAAGGCTTTGGGTACAAGTGAACTCCCCAGGGGAGCATTTATGCAGGCCCACATGCAACTGGACCCTCCGGGTTCACTCTTTCACCGCAAGCCTAAATATAGCCCTGGCCCGCCTGGCAGTCGACTGAAAACTCGGGCCCCAGAAAATGCGTAAAAAACCTAATTCGCCCATCCAAAAGTGCCCCCAAAGGAAGGCTTTGGGTACAAGTGAACTCCCCAGGGGAGCCTTTATGCAGCCCCACATGCAACTGGACCCTCCGGGTTCACTCTTTCACAGCAACCCTAAATATAGCCCTGGCCCGCCTGGCAGTCGACTGAAAACTCGGGACCCAGAAAATGCGTTAAAAGCCTAATTCGCCCATCCAAAAGTGCCCCCAAAGGAAGGCTTTGGGTACAACTGAACTCCCCAGGGGAGCCTTTATGCAGCCCCACATGCAACTGGACCCTCCTTGTTCACTGTTTACGAGCAACCCTAAATATACCCCTAGCCACCATGGCAGAAGACTGAAAACTCGGGCTCCAGAAAATGCGTTTCAAGCCCCATTCACCCATCCAGAAGTGCCCCCAAAGGAAGGCTTTGGGTACAACTGAACTCCCCAGGGGAGCCTTTATGCAGCCCCACATGCAACTGGACCCTCCGGGTTCACTCTTGCACCACAAGCCTAAATATACCCCTAGCACGCCTGGCAGTCGACTGAAAGCTCGGGCCACAGATGTGTTACGAGCCCCATTCGCCCATCCAAAAGTGCCCCCAAAGGAAGGCTTTGGGTACATCTGAACTCCCCAGGGGAGCCTTAACGCAGCCCCACATGCAACTGGACCCTCCGTGTTCGCTCTTTACAGCAACCCTAAATATAACCCTAGCCAGCATGGCAGAAGACTGAAAACTCGGGCCACAGAAAAAGCGTTTCAAGCCCCTTTCGCCCATCCAGAAGTGCCCCCAAAGGAAGGCTTTGGGTACAAGTGAACTCCCCAGGGGAGCCTTTATGCAGCCCCACATGCAACTGGACCCTCCGTATTCGCTCTTTCAGAGCAACCCTAAATATAACCCTGGCCCGCATGGCAGACGACTGAAAAATCGGGCCCCAGAAAATGTGCTACAAGCCCCATTCGACCATCCAAAAGTGCCCCCAAACGAAGGCTTTGGGTACAACTGAACTCCCCAGGGGAGCCTTTATGCAGGCCCATACGCAACTGGACCCCCCGTGTTCGCTGTTTATAAGCAACCCTAAATATAACACTAGCCAGCATGGCAGAAAACAGAAAACTCGGGCCACAGAAAAAGCCTTTCAAGCCCCATTCACCCATCCAGAAGTGCCCCCAAACGAAGGCTTTGGGTACAACTGAACTCCCCAGGGGAGCATTTATGCAGCCCCACATGCAACTGGACCCTCCGGGTTCACTCTTTCACAGCAACCCTAAATATAGCCCTGGCCCGCATGGCAGTCGACTGAAAACTCGGGCCCCAGAAAATGCGTTAAAAGCCTAATTCGCCCATCCAGAAGTGCCCCCAGAGGAAGGCTTTGGGTACAAGTGAACTCCCCAGGGGAGCCTTTATGCAGCCCCACATGCAACTGGACCCTCCTTGTTCACTCTTTCACAGCAACCCTAAATATAGCCCTGGCCCGCATGGCAGTCGACTGAAAACTCGGGCCCCAGAAAATGCGTTAAAAGCCTAATTCGCCCATCCAGAAGTGCCCCCAGAGGAAGGCTTTGGGTACAACTGAACTCCCCAGGGGAGTCTTTATGCAGCCCCACATGCAACTGGACCCTCCTTGTTCACTGTTTACGAGCAACCCTAAATATACCCCTAGCCACCATGGCAGAAGACTGAAAACTCGGGCTCCAGAAAATGCGTTTCAAGCCCCATTCAACCATCCAGAAGTGCCCCCAAAGGAAGGCTTTGGGTACAAGTGAACTCCCCAGGGGAGCCTTTATGCAGCCCCACATGCAACTGGACCCTCCGTATTCGCTCTTTCAGAGCAACCCTAGATATAACCCTGGCCCGCATGTTAGACGACTGAAAAATCGGGCCCCAGAAAACGTGCTACAAGCCCCATTCGACCATCCAAAAGTGCCCCCAAACGAAGGCTTTGGGTACAAGTGAACTCCCCAGGGGAGCCTTTATGCAGGCCCATACGCAACTGGACCCCCCGTGTTCGCTGTTTACAAGCATCCCTAAATATAACACTAGCCAGCATCGCAGGAAACAGAAAACTCGGGCCCCAGAAAATGCGTTAAAAGCCTAATTCGCCCATCCAAAAGTGCCCCCAGAGGAAGACTTTGGGTACAACTGAACTCCCCAGGGGAGCCTTTACGAAGCCCCACATGCAACTGGACCCTCCTTGTTCACTGTTTACGAGCAACCCTAAATATACCCCTAGCCACCATGGCAGAAGACTGAAAACTCGGGCTCCAGAAAATGCGTTTCAAGCCCCATTCACCCATCCAGAAGTGCCCCCAAAGGAAGGCTTTGGGTACAACTGAACTCCCCAGGGGAGCCTTTATGCAGCCCCACATGCAACTGGACCCGCCGCGTTCACTCTTTCACCGCAAGCCTAAATATAGCCCTAGCACTCCTGGCAGTCTACTGAAAGCTCGGGCCACAGAAAATGTGTTACGAGCCCCATTCGCCCATCCAAAAGTGCCCCAAAGGAAGGCTTTGGGTACAAGTGAACTCCCCAGGGGAGCCTTTATGCAGCCCCACATGCAACTGGACCCTCCGTATTCGCTCTTTCAGAGCAACCCTAAATATAACCCTGGCCCGCATGGCAGACGACTGAAAAATCGGGCCCCAGAAAACGTGCTACAAGCCCCATTCGACCATCCAAAAGTGCCCCCAAACGAAGGCTTTGGGTACAACTGAACTCCCCAGGGGAACCTTTATGCAGGCCCATACGCAACTGGACCCCCCGTGTTCCCTGTTTACAAGCAACCCTAAATATAACACTAGCCACCATTGCAGAAAACTGAAAACTCGGGCCACAGAAAAAGCGTTTCAAGCCCCATTCACCCATCCAGAAGTGCCCCCAGAGGAAGGCTTTGGGTACAAGTGAACTCCCCAGGGGAGCCTTTATGCAGCCCCACATGCAACTGGACCCTCCGTATTCTCTCTTTCACAGCAACCCTCAATATAGCCCTGGCCAGCCTGGCAGTCGACTGAAAACTCGGGCCCCAGAAAATGCGTTAAAAGCCTAATTCGCCCATCCAAAAGTGCCCCCAAACGAAGGCTTTGGGTACAAGTGAACTCCCCAGGGGAGCCTTTACGCAGCCCCACATGCAACTGGACCCTCCTTGTTCACTGTTTATGAGCAACCCTATATATACCCCTAGCCACCATGGCAGAAGACTGAAAACTCGGGCTCCAGAAAATGCGTTTCAAGCCCCATTCACCCATCCAGAAGCGCCCCCAAAGGAAGGCTTTGGGTACAAGTGAACTCCCCAGGGGAGCCTTTATGCAGCCCCACATGCAACTGGACCCTCCGGGTTCACTCTTTCACCGCAAGCCTAAATATAGCCCTCGGCGCAATGGGAGAAGACTGAAAAAGCTGGCCTCAGAAAACGCATTGCGATTCCCCATTCACCCATCCAAAAGTGCCCCCAAAGGAAGGCTTTGGGTACAACTGGACGCCCCAGGGGAGCCTTAACGCAGCCCCACATGCAACTGGACCCTCCGTATTCGCTCTTTCACAGCTACCCTAAATATAGCCCTGGCCCGCCTGGCAGTCAACTGAAAACTCGGGCCCCAGAAAATGCATTAAAAGCCTAATTTCCCCACCCTAAAGTGCCTCCAGAGGAAGGCTTTGGGTACAACTGAACTCCCCGAGGGGCCTTTACGCAGCCCCACATGCAACTGGACCCTCCTTGTTCACTGTTTACGAGCAACCCTAAATATACCCCTAGCCACCATGGCAGAAGACTGAAAACTCGGGCTCCAGAAAATGCGTTTCAAGCCCCTTTCACCCATCCAGAAGTGCCCCCAAAGGAAGGCTTCGGGTACAAGTGAACTCCCCAGGGGAGCCTTTATGCAGCCCCACATGCAACTGGACCCTCCGTATTCGCTCTTTCACAGCAACCCTAAATATAACCCTGGCCCGCATGGCAGACGACTGAAAAATCGGGCCCCAGAAAACGTGCTACAAGCCCCATTCGACCATCCAAAAGTGCCCCCAAACGAAGGCTTTGGGTACAACTGAACTCCCCAGGGGAGCCTTTATGCAGGCCCATACGCAACTGGACCCCCCGTGTTCGCTGTTTACAAGCAACCCTAAATATAACACTAGCCAGCATGGCAGAAAACAGAAAACTCAGGCCACAGAAAAAGCGTTTCAAGCCCCATTCACCCATCCAGAAGTGCCCCCAATGGAAGGCTTTGGGTACAAGTGAACTCCCCAGGGGAGCCTTTATGCAGCCCCACATGCAACTGGACCCTCCGTGTTCGCTCTTTCACAGCAACCCTAAATATAGCCCTGGCCCGCCTGGCAGTCGACTGAAAATTCGGGCCACAGAAAATGCGTTAAAAGCCTAATGCGCCCATACAAATGTGCCCCCAGAGGAATGCTTTGGGTACAACTGAACTCCCCAGGGGAGCCTTTATGCAGCCCCACATGCAACTGGACCCTCCGGGTTCACTCTTTCACCGCAAGCCTAAATATAGCCCTCGGCGCAATGGGAGAAGACTGAAAAAGCTGGCCTCAGAAAACGCATTGCGATTCCCCTTGGACCATCCAAAAGTGCCCGCAAAGGAAGGCTTTGGGTACAACTGGACTCCCCAGGGGAGCCTTAACGCATCCCCACATGCAACTGGACCCTCCGTATTCGCTCTTTCAGAGCAACCCTAAATATATCCCTGGCCCGCCTGGCAGTCGACTGAAAACTCGGGACCCAGAAAATGCGTTAAAAGCCTAATTTCCCCACCCAAAAGTGCCCCCAGAGGAAGGCTTTGGGTACAAGTGAACTCCCCAGGGGAGCCATTACGCAGCACCACATGCAACTGGACCCTCCGTGTTCGCTCTTTACAGCAACCCTAAATATAACCCTAGCCAGCATGGCAGAAGACTGAAAACTCGGGCCCCAGAAAATGCGTTTCAAGCCCCTTTCGCCCATCCAGAAGTGCCCCCAATGGAAGGCTTTGGGTACAAGTGAACTCCCCAGGGGAGCCTTTATGCAGCCCCACATGCAACTGGACCCTCCGGGTTCACTCTTTCACAGCAGCCCTAAATATAGCCCTGGCCCGCCTGGCAGTCGACTGAAAACTCGGGCCACAGAAAATGCGTTAAAAGCCTAATTCGCCCATACAGAAGTGCACCCAGAGGAAGGCTTTGGGTACAAGTGAACTCCCCAGGGGAGCCTTTATGCAGCCCCACATGCAACTGGACCCTCCGGGTTCACTCTTTCACAGCAACCCTAAATATAGCCCTGGCCCGCCTGGCAGTCGACTGAAAACTCAGGCCCCAGAAAATGCGTTAAAAGCCTAATTCACCCATCCAAATGTGCCCCCAGAGGAAGGCTTTGGGTACAACTGAACTCCCCAGGGGAGCCTTAACGCAGCCCCACATGCAACTGGACCCTCCGGGTTCACTCTTTCACAGCAACCCTAAATATAGCCCTGGCCTGCCTGGCAGTCGACTGAAAACTCGGGCCACAGAAAATGCGTTAAAAGCCTAATTCGCCCATCCAGAAGTGCCCCCAAACGAAGGCTTTGGGTACAAGTGAACTCCCCAGGGGAGCCTTTATGCAGCCCCACATGCAACTGGACCCTCCTTGTTCACTGTTTATGAGCAACCCTATATATACCCCTAGCCAACATGGCAGAAGACTGAAAACTCGGGCTCCAGAAAATGCATTTCAAGCCCCATTCACCCATCCAGAAGTGCCCCCAAAGGAAGGCTTTGGGTACAAGTGAACTCCCCAGGGGAGCCTTTATGCAGCCCCACATGCAACTGGACCCTCCGCGTTCACTCTTTCCCCGCAAGCCTAAATATAGCCCTCGGCGCAATGGGAGAAGACTGAAAAAGCTGGCCTCAGAAAACGCATTGCGATTCCCCTTGGACCATCCAAAAGTGCCCCCAAAGGAAGGCTTTGGGTACAAATGGACTCCCCAGGGGAGCCTTAACGCATCCCCACATGCAACTGGACCCTCCGTATTCGCTCTTTCACAGCAACCCTAAATATAGCCCTGGCCCGCCTGGCAGTCGACTGAAAACTCGGGACCCAGAAAATGCGTTAAAAGCCTAATTTCCCCACCCAAAAGTGCCCCCAGAGGAAGGCTTTGGGTACAAGTGAACTCCCCAGGGGAGCCTTTACGCAGCCCCACATGCAACTGGACCCTCCGTGTTCGCTCTTTACAGCAACCCTAAATATAACCCTAGCCAGCATGGCAGAAGACTGAAAACTCGGGCCCCAGAAAATGCGTTTCAAGCCCCTTTCGCCCATCCAGAAGTGCCCCCAATGGAAGGCTTTGGGTACAAGTGAACTCCCCAGGGGAGCCTTTATGCAGCCCCACATGCAACTGGACCCTCCGGGTTCACTCTTTCACAGCAGCCCTAAATATAGCCCTGGCCCGCCTGGCAGTCGACTGAAAACTCGGGCCACAGAAAATGCGTTAAAAGCCTAATTCGCCCATACAGAAATGCACCCAGAGGAAGGCTTTGGGTACAAGTGAACTCCCCAGGGGGCCTTCATGCAGCCCCACATGCAACTGGACCCTCCGGGTTCACTCTTTCACAGCAACCCTAAATATAGCCCTGGCCCGCCTGGCAGTCGACTGAAAACTCAGGCCCCAGAAAATGCGTTAAAAGCCTAACTCACCCATCCAAATGTGCCCCCAGAGGAAGGCTTTGGGTACAACTGAACTCCCCAGGGGAGCCTTAACGCAGCCCCACATGCAACTGGACCCTCCGGGTTCACTCTTTCACAGCAACCCTAAATATATCCCTGGCCCGCCTGGCAGTCGACTGAAAACTCGGGCTCCAGAAAATGCGTAAAAAGCCTAATTCGCCCATCCAAAAGTGCCCCCAGAGGAAGGCTTTGGGTACAACTGAACTCCCCAGGGGAGCCTTTATGCAGCCCCACATGCAACTGGACCCTCCTTGTTCACTGTTTATGAGCAACCCTATATATACCCCTAGCCACCATGGCAGAAGACTG
This sequence comes from Anas platyrhynchos, assembly GCF_047663525.1. Lineage (NCBI taxonomy): Eukaryota > Metazoa > Chordata > Aves > Anseriformes > Anatidae > Anas > Anas platyrhynchos. The sequence continues at coordinate 27,093,770 of NC_092595.1, forward strand.
AAAACTCGGGCTCCAGAAAATGCGTTTCAAGCCCCATTCACCCATCCAAAAGTGCCCCCAAAGGAAGGCTTTGGGTACAAGTGAACTCCCCAGGGGAGCCTTTATGCAGCCCCACATGCAACTGGACCCTCCGTATTCGCTCTTTCACAGCAACCCTAAATATAGCCCTGGCCAGCCTGGCAGTCGACTGAAAACTCGGGCCCCAGAAAATGCATTAAAAGCCTAATTTCCCCACCCAAATGTGCCCCCAGAGGAAGGCTTTGGGTACAACTGAACTCCCCAGGGGAGCCTTTACGCAGCCCCACATGCAACTGGACCCTCCGTGTTCGCTCTTTACAGCAACCCTAAATATAACCCTAGCCAGCATGGCAGAAGACTGAAAATTCGGGCCACAGAAAAAGCGTTTCAAGCCCCTTTCGCCCATTCAGAAGTGCCCCCAAAGGAAGGCTTTGGGTACAAGTGAACTCCCCAGGGGAGCCTTTATGCAGCCCCACATGCAACTGGACCCTCCTTGTTCACTGTTTACGAGCAACCCTAAATATACCCCTAGCCACCATGGCAGAAGACTGAAAACTCGGGCTCCAGAAAATGCGTTTCAAGCCCCATTCACCCATCCAGAAGTGCCCCCAAAGGAAGGCTTTGGGTACAACTGAACTCCCCAGGGGAGCCTTTATGCAGCCCCACATGCAACTGGACCCTCCTTGTTCACTGTTTATGAGCAACCCTATATATACCCCTAGCCACCATGGCAGAAGACTGAAAAGTCGGGCCACAGAAAAAGCGATTCAAGCCCCATTCACCCATCCAAAAGTGCCCCCAGAGGAAGGCTTTGGGTACAACAGAACTCCCCAGGGGAGCCTTTATGCAGCCCCACATGCAACTGGACTCTCCGGGTTCACTCTTTCACAGCAACCCTAAATATAACCCTGGCCCGCCTGGCAGTCGACTGAAAACTCGGGCCCCAGAAAATGCGTTAAAAGCCTAATTCGCCCATCCAAAAGTGCCCCCAGAGGAAGGCTTTGGGTACAAGTGAACTCCCCAGGGGAGCCTTTACGCAGCCCCACATGCAACTGGACCCTCCTTGTTCACTGTTTATGAGCAACCCTATATATACCCCTAGCCACCATGGCAGAAAACTGAAAACTCGGGCTCCAGAAAATGCGTTTCAAGCCCCATTCACCCATCCAAAAGTGCCCCCAGAGGAAGGCTTTGGGTACAAGTGAACTCCCCAGGGGAGCCTTTATGCAGGCCCATACGCAACTGGACCCCCCGTGTTCGCTGTTTACAAGCAACCCTAAATATAACACTAGCCAGCATGGCAGAAAACTGAAAACGCGGGCCACAGAAAAAGCGTTTCAAGCCCCATTCACCCATCCAGAAGTGCCCCCAAAGGAAGGCTTTGGATACAAGTGAACTCCCCAGGGGAGCCTTTATGCAGCCCCACATGCAACTGGACCCTCCGGGTTCACTCTTTCACAGCAAGCCTAAATATAGCCCTCGGCGCAATGGGAGAAGACTGAAAAAGCGGGCCTCAGAAAACGCATTGCGATTCCCCATTCGCCCATCCAAAAGTGCCCCCAAAGGAAGGCTTTGGGTACAACTGGACGCCCCAGGGGAGCCTTAACGCAGCCCCACATGCAACTGGACCCTCCGTATTCGCTCTTTCACAGCTACCCTAAATATAGCCCTGGCCCGCCTGGCAGTCAACTGAAAACTCGGGCCCCAGAAAATGCGTAAAAAGCCTAATTCGCCCATCCAAAAGTGCCCCCAGAGGAAGGCTTTGGGTACAACTGAACTCCCCAGGGGAGCCTTTACGCAGCCCCACATGCAACTGGACCCTCCTTGTTCACTGTTTATGAGCAACCCTATATATACCCCTAGCCACCATGGCAGAAGACTGAAAACTCGGGCTCCAGAAAATGCGTTTAAAGCCCCATTCACCCATCCAAAAGTGCCCCCAAAGGAAGGCTTTGGGTACAAGTGAACTCCCCAGGGGAGCCTTTATGCAGCCCCACATGCAACTGGACCCTCCGTATTCGCTCTTTCACAGCAACCCTAAATATAGCCCTGGCCAGCCTGGCAGTCGACTGAAAACTCGGGCCCCAGAAAATGCATTAAAAGCCTAATTTCCCCACCCAAATGTGCCCCCAGAGGAAGGCTTTGGGTACAACTGAACTCCCCAGGGGAGCCTTTACGCAGCCCCACATGCAACTGGACCCTCCTTGTTCACTGTTTATGAGCAACCCTATATATACCCCTAGCCACCATGGCAGAAGACTGAAAACTCGGGCCCCAGAAAATGCGTTTCAAGCCCCTTTCGCCCATCCAGAAGTGCCCCCAATGGAAGGCTTTGGGTACAAGTGAACTCCCCAGGGGAGCCTTTATGCAGCCCCACATGCAACTGGACCCTCCGGGTTCACTCTTTCACAGCAGCCCTAAATATAGCCCTGGCCCGCCTGGCAGTCGACTGAAAACTCGGGCCACAGAAAATGCGTTAAAAGCCTAATTCGCCCATACAGAAATGCACCCAGAGGAAGGCTTTGGGTACAAGTGAACTCCCCAGGGGGCCTTCATGCAGCCCCACATGCAACTGGACCCTCCGGGTTCACTCTTTCACAGCAACCCTATATATAGCCCTGGCCCGCCTGGCAGTCGACTGAAAACTCAGGCCCCAGAAAATGCGTTAAAAGCCTAACTCACCCATCCAAATGTGCCCCCAGAGGAAGGCTTTGGGTACAACTGAACTCCCCAGGGGAGCCTTAACGCAGCCCCACATGCAACTGGACCCTCCGGGTTCACTCTTTCACAGCAACCCTAAATATATCCCTGGCCCGCCTGGCAGTCGACTGAAAACTCGGGCTCCAGAAAATGCGTAAAAAGCCTAATTCGCCCATCCAAAAGTGCCCCCAGAGGAAGGCTTTGGGTACAACTGAACTCCCCAGGGGAGCCTTTATGCAGCCCCACATGCAACTGGACCCTCCTTGTTCACTGTTTATGAGCAACCCTATATATACCCCTAGCCACCATGGCAGAAGACTGAAAACTCGGGCTCCAGAAAATGCGTTTCAAGCCCCATTCACCCATCCAAAAGTGCCCCCAAAGGAAGGCTTTGGGTACAAGTGAACTCCCCAGGGGAGCCTTTATGCAGCCCCACATGCAACTGGACCCTCCGTATTCGCTCTTTCACAGCAACCCTAAATATAGCCCTGGCCAGCCTGGCAGTCGACTGAAAACTCGGGCCCCAGAAAATGCATTAAAAGCCTAATTTCCCCACCCAAATGTGCCCCCAGAGGAAGGCTTTGGGTACAACTGAACTCCCCAGGGGAGCCTTTACGCAGCCCCACATGCAACTGGACCCTCCTTGTTCACTGTTTACGAGCAACCCTAAATATACCCCTAGCCACCATGGCAGAAGACTGAAAACTCGGGCCACAGAAAAAGCGTTTCAAGCCCCTTTCGCCCATCCAGAAGTGCCCCCAAAGGAAGGCTTTGGGTAGAAGTGAACTCCCCAGTGGAGCCTTTATACAGCCCCACATGCAACTGGACCCTCCGTATTCGCTCTTTCACAGCAACCCTAAATATAACCCTGGCCCGCATGGCAGACGACTGAAAACTCGGGCCACAGAAAAAGCGTTTCAAGCCCCATTCACCAATCCAGAAGTGCCCCCAAAGGAAGGCTTTGGGTACAACTGAACTCCCCAGGGGAGCCTTTATGCAGCCCCACATGCAACTGGACCCTCCTTGTTCACTGTTTATGAGCAACCCTATATATACCCCTAGCCACCATGGCAGAAGACTGAAAAGTCGGGCCACAGAAAAAGCGATTCAAGCCCCATTCACCCATCCAAAAGTGCCCCCAGAGGAAGGCTTTGGGTACAACAGAACTCCCCAGGGGAGCCTTTATGCAGCCCCACATGCAACTGGACTCTCCGGGTTCACTCTTTCACAGCAACCCTAAATATAACCCTGGCCCGCCTGGCAGTCGACTGAAAACTCGGGCCCCAGAAAATGCGTTAAAAGCCTAATTCGCCCATCCAAAAGTGCCCCCAGAGGAAGGCTTTGGGTACAAGTGAACTCCCCAGGGGAGCCTTTACGCAGCCCCACATGCAACTGGACCCTCCTTGTTCACTGTTTATGAGCAACCCTATATATACCCCTAGCCACCATGGCAGAAAACTGAAAACTCGGGCTCCAGAAAATGCGTTTCAAGCCCCATTCACCCATCCAAAAGTGCCCCCAGAGGAAGGCTTTGGGTACAAGTGAACTCCCCAGGGGAGCCTTTATGCAGGCCCATACGCAACTGGACCCCCCGTGTTCGCTGTTTACAAGCAACCCTAAATATAACACTAGCCAGCATGGCAGAAAACTGAAAACGCGGGCCACAGAAAAAGCGTTTCAAGCCCCATTCACCCATCCAGAAGTGCCCCCAAAGGAAGGCTTTGGATACAAGTGAACTCCCCAGGGGAGCCTTTATGCAGCCCCACATGCAACTGGACCCTCCGGGTTCACTCTTTCACAGCAAGCCTAAATATAGCCCTCGGCGCAATGGGAGAAGACTGAAAAAGCGGGCCTCAGAAAACGCATTGCGATTCCCCATTCGCCCATCCAAAAGTGCCCCCAAAGGAAGGCTTTGGGTACAACTGGACGCCCCAGGGGAGCCTTAACGCAGCCCCACATGCAACTGGACCCTCCGTATTCGCTCTTTCACAGCTACCCTAAATATAGCCCTGGCCCGCCTGGCAGTCAACTGAAAACTCGGGCCCCAGAAAATGCGTAAAAAGCCTAATTCGCCCATCCAAAAGTGCCCCCAGAGGAAGGCTTTGGGTACAACTGAACTCCCCAGGGGAGCCTTTACGCAGCCCCACATGCAACTGGACCCTCCTTGTTCACTGTTTATGAGCAACCCTATATATACCCCTAGCCACCATGGCAGAAGACTGAAAACTCGGGCTCCAGAAAATGCGTTTAAAGCCCCATTCACCCATCCAAAAGTGCCCCCAAAGGAAGGCTTTGGGTACAAGTGAACTCCCCAGGGGAGCCTTTATGCAGCCCCACATGCAACTGGACCCTCCGTATTCGCTCTTTCACAGCAACCCTAAATATAGCCCTGGCCAGCCTGGCAGTCGACTGAAAACTCGGGCCCCAGAAAATGCATTAAAAGCCTAATTTCCCCACCCAAATGTGCCCCCAGAGGAAGGCTTTGGGTACAACTGAACTCCCCAGGGGAGCCTTTACGCAGCCCCACATGCAACTGGACCCTCCTTGTTCACTGTTTATGAGCAACCCTATATATACCCCTAGCCACCATGGCAGAAGACTGAAAAGTCGGGCCACAGAAAAAGCGTTTCAAGCCCCATTCACCCATCCAAAAGTGCCCCCAGAGGAAGGCTTTGGGTACAACAGAACTCCCCAGGGGAGCCTTTATGCAGCCCCACATGCAACTGGACCCTCCGGGTTCACTCTTTCACAGCAACCCTAAATATAACCCTGGCCCGCCTGGCAGTCGACTGAAAACTCGGGCCCCAGAAAATGCGTTAAAAGCCTAATTCGCCCATCCAAAAGTGCCCCCAGAGGAAGGCTTTGGGTACAAGTGAACTCCCCAGGGGAGCCTTTACGCAGCCCCACATGCAACTGGACCCTCCGTGTTCGCTCTTTACAGCAACCCTAAATATAACCCTAGCCAGCATGGCAGAAGACTGAAAATTCGGGCCACAGAAAAAGCGTTTCAAGCCCCTTTCGCCCATTCAGAAGTGCCCCCAAAGGAAGGCTTTGGGTACAAGTGAACTCCCCAGGGGAGCCTTTATGCAGCCCCACATGCAACTGGACCCTCCTTGTTCACTGTTTACGAGCAACCCTAAATATACCCCTAGCCACCATGGCAGAAGACTGAAAACTCGGGCTCCAGAAAATGCGTTTCAAGCCCCATTCACCCATCCAGAAGTGCCCCCAAAGGAAGGCTTTGGGTACAAGTGAACTCCCCAGGGGAGCCTTTATGCAGCCCCACATGCAAGTGGACCTTCCGTATTAGCTCTTTCACTGCAAGCCTAAATATAGCCCTCGGCGCAATGGGAGAAGACTGAAAAAGCGGGCCTCAGAAAACGCATTGCGATTCCCCTTGTACCATCCAGAAGTGCCCCCAAAGGAAGGCTTTGGGTACAACTGGACTCCCCAGGGGAGCCTTAACGCAGCCCCACATGCAACTGGACCCTCCGTATTCGCTCTTTCACAGCAACCCTAAATATAGCCCTGGCCCGCCTGGCAGTCGACTGAAAACTTGGGCCCCAGAAAATGCATAAAAGCCTAATTCGCCCATCCAAAAGTGCCCCCAGAGGAAGGCTTTGGGTACAACTGAACTCCCCAGGGGAGCCTTTATGCAGCCCCACATGCAACTGGACCCTCCAGGTTCACTGTTTACGAGCAACCCTAAATATACCCCTAGCCACCATGGCAGAAGACTGAAAACTCGGGCTCCAGAAAATGCGTTTCAAGCCCCATTCACCCATCCAGAAGTGCCCCCAAAGGAAGGCTTTGGTACAACTGAACTCCCCAGGGGAGCCTTTATGCAGCCCCACATGCAACTGGACCCTCCGGGTTCACTCTTTCACCGCAAGCCTAAATATAGCCCTAGCACGCCTGGCAGTCGACTGAATGCTCGGGCCACAGAAAATGTGTTACAAGCCCCATTCGCCCATCCAAAAGTGCCCCCAAAGGAAGGCTTTGGGTACATCTGAACTCCCCAGGGGAGCCTTTACGCAGCCCCACATGCAACTGGACCCTCCGTGTTCGCTCTTTACAGCAACCCTAAATATAACCCTAGCCAGCATGGCAGAAGACTGAAAACTCGGGCTCCAGAAAATGCGTTTCAAGCCCCATTCACCCATCCAGAAGTGCCCCCAAAGGAAGGCTTTGGGTACAAGTGAACTCCCCAGGGGAGCCTTTATGCAGCCCCACATGCAAGTGGACCTTCCGTATTAGCTCTTTCACTGCAAGCCTAAATATAGCCCTCGGCGCAATGGGAGAAGACTGAAAAAGCGGGCCTCAGAAAACGCATTGCGATTCCCCTTGGACCATCCAGAAGTGCCCCCAAAGGAAGGCATTGGGTACAACTGGACTCCCCAGGGGAGCCTTTACGCAGCCCCACATGCAACTGGACCCTCCGTATTCGCTCTTTCACAGCCACTCTAAATATAGCCCTGGCCCGCCTGGCAGTCGACTGAAAACTTGGGCCCCAGAAAATGCCTAAAAGCCTAATTCGCCCATCCAAAAGTGCCCCCAGAGGAAGGCTTTGGGTACAACTGAACTCCCCAGGGGAGCCTTTATGCAGCCCCACATGCAACTGGACCCTCCTTGTTCACTGTTTACGAGCAACCCTAAATATACCCCTAGCCACCATGGCAGAAGACTGAAAACTCGGGCTCCAGAAAATGCGTTTCAAGCCCCATTCACCCATCCAGAAGTGCCCCTAATGGAAGGCTTTGGGTACAACTGAACTCCCCAGGGGAGCCTTTATGCAGCCCCACATGCAACTGGACCCTCCGGGTTCACTCTTTCACCGCAAGCCTAAATATAGCCCTAGCACGCCTGGCAGTCGACTGAAAGCTCGGGCCACAGAAAATGTGTTACAAGCCCCATTCGCCCATCCAAAAGTGCCCCCAAAGGAAGGCTTTCGGTACATCTGAACTCCCCAGGGGAGCCTTTACGCAGCCCCACATGCAACTGGACCCTCTGTATTCGCTCTTTCACAGCAAGCCTAAATATAACCCTAGCACGCCTGGCAGTCGACTGAAAGCTCGGGCCACAGAAAATGTGTTACAAGCCCCATTCGCCCATCCAAAAGTGCCCCCAAAGGAAGGCTTTGGGTACAAGTGAACTCCCCAGGGGAGCCTTTACGCAGCCCCACATGCAACTGGACCCTCCGTGTTCGCTCTTTACAACAACCCTAAATATAACCCTAGCCAGCATGGCAGAAGACTGAAAACTCGGGCTCCAGAAAATGCGTTTCAAGCCCCATTCACCCATCCAGAAGTGCCCCCAAAGGAAGGCTTTGGGTACAACTGGACTCCCCAGGGGAGCCTTTATGCAGCCCCACATGCAACTGGACCCTCCGTATTCGCTCTTTCACAGCAACCCTAAATATAGCCCTGGCCCGCCTGGCAGTCGACTGAAAACTTGGGCCACAGAAAAAGCGTTTCAAGCCCCTTTCGCCCATTCAGAAGTGCCCCCAAAGGAAGGCTTTGGGTACAAGTGAACTCCCCAGGGGAGCCTTTATGCAGCCCCACATGCAAGTGGACCTTCCGTATTAGCTCTTTCACTGCAAGCCTAAATATAGCCCTCGGCGCAATGGGAGAAGACTGAAAAAGCGGGCCTCAGAAAACGCATTGCGATTCCCCTTGTACCATCCAGAAGTGCCCCCAAAGGAAGGCTTTGGGTACAACTGGACTCCCCAGGGGAGCCTTAACGCAGCCCCACATGCAACTGGACCCTCCGTATTCGCTCTTTCACAGCAACCCTAAATATAGCCCTGGCCCGCCTGGCAGTCGACTGAAAACTTGGGCCCCAGAAAATGCATAAAAGCCTAATTCGCCCATCCAAAAGTGCCCCCAGAGGAAGGCTTTGGGTACAACTGAACTCCCCAGGGGAGCCTTTACGCAGCCCCACATGCAACTGGACCCTCCTTGTTCACTGTTTACGAGCAACCCTAAATATACCCCTAGCCACCATGGCAGAAGACTGAAAACTCGGGCTGCAGAAAATGCGTTTCAAGCCCCATTCACCCATCCAGAAGTGCCCCCAAAGGAAGGCTTTGGGTACAACTGAACTCCCCAGGGGAGCCTTTATGCAGCCCCACATGCAACTGGACCCTCCGGGTTCACTCTTTCACCACGAGCCTAAATATAGCCCTAGCACGCCTGGCAGTCGACTGAAAGCTCGGGCCACAGAAAATGTGTTACAAGCCCCATTCGCCCATCCAAAAGTGCCCCCAAAGGAAGGCTTTGTGTACATCTGAACTCCCCAGGGGAGCCTTTACGCAGCCCCACATGCAACTGGACCCTCTGTATTCGCTCTTTCACAGCAAGCCTAAATATAGCACTAGCACGCCTGGCAGTCGACTGAAAGCTCGGGCCACAGAAAATGTGTTACGAGCCTCATTCGCCCATCCAAAAGTGCCCCCAAAGGAAGGCTTTGGGTACATCTGAACAACCCAGGGGAGTCTTTACGCAGCCCCACATGCAACTGGACCCTCCGTGTTCGCTCTTTACAGCAACCCTAAATATAACAATAGCCAGCATGGCAGAAGACTGAAAACTCGGGCTCCAGAAAATGCATAAAAGCCTAATTCGCCCATCCAAAAGTGCCCCCACAGGAAGGCTTTGGGTACAACTGAACTCCCCAGGGGAGCCTTTATGCAGCCCCACATGCAACTGGACCCTCCTTGTTCACTGTTTACGAGCAACCCTAAATATACCCCTAGCCAGCATGGCAGAAGACTGAAAACTCGGGCTGCAGAAAATGCGTTTCAAGCCCCATTCACCCATCCAGAAGTGCCCCCAAAGGAAGGCTTTGGGTACAAGTGAACTCCCCAGGGGAGCCTTTATGCAGCCCCACATGCAAGTGGACCTTCCGTATTAGCTCTTTCACTGCAAGCCTAAATATAGCCCTCGGCGCAATGGGAGAAGACTGAAAAAGCGGGCCTCAGAAAACGCATTGCGATTCCCCTTGGACCATCCAGAAGTGCCCCCAAAGGAAGGCTTTGGGTACAACTGGACTCCCCAGGGGAGCCTTTACGCAGCCCCACATGCAACTGGACCCACCGTATTCGCTCTTTCACAGCAACCCTAAATATAGCCCTGGCCCGCCTGGCAGTCGACTGAAAACTTGGGCCCCAGAAAATGCATAAAAGCCTAATTCGCCCATCCAAAAGTGCCCCCAGAGGAAGGCTTTGGGTACAAGTGAACTCCCCAGGGGAGCCTTTATGCAGCCCCACATGCAACTGGACCCTCCTTGTTCACTGTTTACGAGCAAGCCTAAATATACCCCTAGCCACCATGGCAGAAGACTGAAAACTCGGGCTCCAGAAAATGCGTTTCAAGCCCCATTCTCCCATCCAGAAGTGCCCCGAAAGGAAGGCTTTGGGTACAAGTGAACTCCCCAGGGGAGCCTTTACGCAGCCCCACATGCAACTGGACCCTCCGTGTTCGCTCTTTACAGCAACCCTAAATATAACCCTAGCCAGCATGGCAGAAGACTGAAAACTCGGGCCACAGAAAAAGCGTTTCAAGCCCCTTTCGCCCATTCAGAAGTGCCCCCAAAGGAAGGCTTTGGGTACAACTGTACTCCCCAGGGGAGCCTTTATGCAGCCCCACATGCAACTGGACCCTCCTTGTTCACTGTTTACGAGCAACCCTAAATATACCCCTAGCCACCATGGCAGAAGACTGAAAACTCGGGCTCCAGAAAATGCGTTTCAAGCCCCATTCACCCATCCAGAAGTGCCCCCAAAGGAAGGCTTTGAGTACAAGTGAACTCCCCAGGGGAGCCTTTATGCAGCCCCACATGCAACTGGACCCTCCGGGTTCACTCTTTCACCGCAAGCCTAAATATAACCCTCGGCGCAATGGGAGAAGACTGAAAAAGCGGGCCTCAGAAAACGCATTGCGATTCCCCTTGGACTATCCAAAAGTGCCCCCAAAGGTAGGCTTTGGGTACAACTGGACTCCCCAGGGGAGCCTTTATGCAGCCCCACATGCAACTGGACCCTCCGTATTCGCTCTTTCACAGCAACCCTAAATATAGCCCTGGCCCGCCTGGCAGTCGACTGAAAACTCGGGCCCCAGAAAATGCGTTAAAAGCCTAATTCGCCCATCCAAAAGTGCCCCCAGAGGAAGGCTTTGGGTACAACTGAACTCCCCAGGGGAGCCTTAACGCAGCCCCACATGCAACTGGACCCTCCGTATTCGCTCTTTCACAGCAACCCTAAATATAGCCCTGGCCAGCCTGGCAGTCGACTGAAAACTCGGGCCCCAGAAAATGCGTTAAAAGCCTAATTCGCCCATCCAAAAGTGCCCCCAGAGGAAGGCTTTGGGTACAACTGAACTCCCCAGGGGAGCCTTTACGCAGCCCCACATGCAACTGGACCCTCCTTGTTCACTGTTTACAAGCAACCCTAAATATAACCCTAGCCACCATGGCAGAAGACTGAAAACTCGGGCTCCAGAAAATGCATTTCAAGCCCCATTCACCCTTCCAGAAGTGCCCCCAAAGGAAGGCTTTGGGTACAACTGAACTCCCCAGGGGAGCCTTTATGCAGCCCCACATGCAACTGGACCCTCCTTGTTCACTGTTTACGAGCAACCCTAAATATACCCCTAGCCACCATGGCAGAAGACTGAAAACTCGGGCTCCAGAAAATGCGTTTCAAGCCCCATTCTCCCATCCAGAAGTGCCCCGAAAGGAAGGCTTTGGGTACAAGTGAACTCCCCAGGGGAGCCTTTATGCAGCCCCACATGCAACTGGACCCTCCGGGTTCACTCTTTCACCGCAAGCCTAAATATAACCCTCGGCGCAATGGGAGAAGACTGAAAAAGCGGGCCTCAGAAAACGCATTGCGATTCCCCTTGGACTATCCAAAAGTGCCCCCAAAGGTAGGCTTTGGGTACAACTGGACTCCCCAGGGGAGCCTTTATGCAGCCCCACATGCAACTGGACCCTCCGTATTCGCTCTTTCACAGCAACCCTAAATATAGCCCTGGCCCGCCTGGCAGTCGACTGAAAACTCGGGCCCCAGAAAATGCGTTAAAAGCCTAATTCGCCCATCGAAAAGTGCCCCCAGAGGAAGGCTTTGGGTACAACTGAACTCCCCAGGGGAGCCTTAACGCAGCCCCACATGCAACTGGACCCTCCGTATTCGCTCTTTCACAGCAACCCTAAATATAGCCCTGGCCAGCCTGGCAGTCGACTGAAAACTCGGGCCCCAGAAAATGCGTTAAAAGCCTAATTCGCCCATCCAAAAGTGCCCCCAGAGGAAGGCTTTGGGTACAACTGAACTCCCCAGGGGAGCCATTACACAGCCCCACATGCAACTGGACCCTCCTTGTTCACTGTTTACAAGCAACCCTAAATATAACCCTAGCCACCATGGCAGAAGACTGAAAACTCGGGCTCCAGAAAATGCATTTCAAGCCCCATTCACCCTTCCAGAAGTGCCCCCAAAGGAAGGCTTTGGGTACAACTGAACTCCGCAGGGGAGCCTTTATGCAGCCCCACATGCAACTGGACCCTCCGGGTTCACTCTTTCACCGCAAGCCTAAATATAGCCCTCGGCGCATTGGGAGAAGACTGAAAAAGCGGGCCTCAGAAAACGCATTTCGATTCCCCTTGGACCATGCAAAAGTGCACCCAAAGGAAGGCTTTGGGTACAAGTGAACTCCCCAGGGGAGCCTTTATGCAGCCCCACATGCAACTGGACCCTCCGGGTTCACTCTTTCACCGCAAGCCTAAATATAGCCCTAGCACGCCTGGCAGTCGACTGAAAGCTCGGGCCACAGAAAATGTGTTACAAGCCCCATTCGCCCATCCAAAAGTGCCCCCAAAGGAAGGCTTTGGGTACATCTGAACTCCCCAGGGGAGCCTTTACGCAGCCCCACATGCAACTGGACCCTCCGTGTTCGCTCTTTACAGCAACCCTAAATATAACCCTAGCCAGCATGGCAGAAGACTGAAAACTCGGGCCACAGAAAAAGCGTTTCAAGCCCCTTTCGCCCATTCAGAAGTGCCCCCAAAGGAAGGCTTTGGGTACAACTGAACTCCCCAGGGGAGCCTTTATGAAGCCCCACATGCAACTGGACCCTCCTTGTTCACTGTTTACGAGCAACCCTAAATATACCCCTAGCCACCATGGCAGAAGACTGAAAACTCGGGCTCCAGAAAATGCGTTTCAAGCCCCATTCACCCATCCAGAAGTGCCCCGAAAGGAAGGCTTTGGGTACAACTGAACTCCCCAGGGGAGCCTTTATGCAGCCCCACATGCAACTGGACCCTCCGGGTTCACTCTTTCACCGCAAGCCTAAATATAAACCTCGGCGCAATGGGAGAAGACTGAAAAAGCGGGCCTCAGAAAACGCATTGCGATTCCCCTTGGACTATCCAAAAGTGCACCCAAAGGAAGGCTTTGGGTACAACTGAACTCCCCAGGGGAGCCTTTATGCAGCCCCACATGCAACTGGACCCTCCGTATTCGCTCTTTCACAGCAACCCTAAATATAGCCCTGGCCCGCCTGGTAGTCGACTGAAAACTCGGGCCCCAGAAAATGCGTTAAAAGCCTAATTCGCCCATCCAAAAGTGCCCCCAGAGGAAGGCTTTGGGTACAAATGAACTCCCCAGGGGAGCCTTAACGCAGCCCCACATGCAACTGGACCCTCCGTATTTGCTCTTTCACAGCAACCCTAAATATAGCCCTGGCCAGCCTGGCAGTCGACTGAAAACTCGGGCCCCAGAAAATGCGTTAAAAGCCTAATTCGCCCATCCAAAAGTGCCCCCAGAGGAAGGCTTTGGGTACATCTGAACTCCCCAGGGGAGCCTTTACGCAGCCCCACATGCAACTGGACCCTCCGTGTTCGCTCTTTACAGCAACCCTAAATATAACCCTAGCCAGCATTGCAGAAGACTGAAAACTCGGGCCACAGAAAAAGCGTTTCAAGCCCCTTTCGCCCATTCAGAAGTGCCCCCAAAGGAAGGCTTTGGGTACAAGTGAACTCCCCAGGGGAGCCTTTATGCAGCCCCACATGCAACTGGACCCTCCTTGTTCACTGTTTACGAGCAACCCTAAATATACCCCTAGCCACCATGGCAGAAGACTGAAAACTCGGGCTCCAGAAAATGCGTTTCGAGCCCCATTCACCCATCCAGAAGTGCCCCGAAAGGAAGGCTTTGGGTACAAGTGAACTCCCCAGGGGAGCCTTTATGCAGCCCCACATGCAACTGGACCCTCCGGGTTCACTCTTTCACCGCAAGCCTAAATATAACCCTAGCACGCCTGGCAGTCGACTGAAAGCACGGGCCACAGAAAATGTGTTACAAGCCCCATTCGCCCATCCAAAAGTGCCCCCAAAGGAAGGCTTTGGGTACATCTGAACTCCCCAGGGGAGCCTTTACGCAGCCCCACATGCAACTGGACCCTCCGTGTTCGCTCTTTACAGCAACCCCAAATATAACCCTAGCCAGCATGGCAGAAGACTGAAAACTCGGGCCACAGAAAAAGCGTTTCAAGCCCCTTTCGCCCATTCAGAAGTGCCCCCAAAGGAAGGCTTTGGGTACAACTGAACTCCCCAGGGGAGCATTTATGCAGCCCCACATGCAACTGGACCCTCCTTGTTCACTGTTTACGAGCAACCCTAAATATACCCCTAGCCACCATGGCAGAAGACTGAAAACTTGGGCTCCAGAAAATGCGTTTCCAGCCCCATTCACCCATCCAGAAGTGCCCCGAAAGGAAGGCTTTGGGTACAAGTGAACTCCCCAGGGGAGCCTTTATGCAGCCCCACATGCAACTGGACCGTCCGTATTCGCTCTTTCACAGCAACCCTAAATATAGCCCTGGCCCGCCTGGCAGTCGACTGAAAACTCGGGCCCCAGAAAATGCGTTAAAAGCCTAATTCGCCTATCCAAAAGTGCCCCCAGAGGAAGGCTTTGGGTACAAATGAACTCCCCAGGGGAGCCTTAACGCAGCCCCACATGCAACTGGACCCTCCGTATTTGCTCTTTCACAGCAACCCTAAATATAGCCCTGGCCAGCCTGGCAGTCGACTGAAAACTCGGGCCCCAGAAAATGCGTTAAAAGCCTAATTCGCCCATCCAAAAGTGCCCCCAGAGGAAGGCTTTGGGTACAAGTGAACTCCCCAGGGGAGCCTTTACGCAGCCCCACATGCAACTGGACCCTGCTTGTTCACTGTTTACAAGCAACCCTAAATATACCCCTAGCCACCATGGCAGAAGACTGAAAACTCGGGCTCCAGAAAATGCGTTTCCAGCCCCATTCACCCATCCAGAAGTGCCCCGAAAGGAAGGCTTTGGGTACAAGTGAACTCCCCAGGGGAGCCTTTATGCAGCCCCACATGCAACTGGACCCTCCGGGTTCACTCTTTCACCGCAAGCCTAAATATAGCCCTAGCACGCCTGGCAGTCGACTGAAAGCTCGGGCCACAGAAAATGTGTTACAAGCCCCATTCGCCCATCCAAAAGTGCCCCCAAAGGAAGGCTTTGGGTACATCTGAACTCCCCAGGGGAGCCTTTACGCAGCCCCACATGCAACTGGACCCTCCGTGTTCGCTCTTTACAGCAACCCCAAATATAACCCTAGCCAGCATGGCAGAAGACTGAAAACTCGGGCCACAGAAAAAGCGTTTCAAGCCCCTTTCGCCCATTCAGAAGTGCCCCCAAAGGAAGGCTTTGGGTACAACTGAACTCCCCAGGGGAGCCTTTACGCAGCCCCACATGCAACTGGACCCTCCTTGTTCACTGTTTACAAGCAACCCTAAATATAACCCTAGCCACCATGGCAGAAGACTGAAAACTCGGGCTCCAGAAAATGCATTTCAAGCCCCATTCACCCTTCCAGAAGTGCCCCCAAAGGAAGGCTTTGGGTACAACTGAACTCCCCAGGGGAGCCTTTATGCAGCCCCACATGCAACTGGACCCTCCTTGTTCACTGTTTACGAGCAACCCTAAATATACCCCTAGCCACCATGGCAGAAGACTGAAAACTCGGGCTCCAGAAAATGCGTTTCAAGCCCCATTCTCCCATCCAGAAGTGCCCCGAAAGGAAGGCTTTGGGTACAAGTGAACTCCCCAGGGGAGCCTTTATGCAGCCCCACATGCAACTGGACCCTCCGGGTTCACTCTTTCACCGCAAGCCTAAATATAACCCTCGGCGCAATGGGAGAAGACTGAAAAAGCGGGCCTCAGAAAACGCATTGCGATTCCCCTTGGACTATCCAAAAGTGCCCCCAAAGGTAGGCTTTGGGTACAACTGGACTCCCCAGGGGAGCCTTTATGCAGCCCCACATGCAACTGGACCCTCCGTATTCGCTCTTTCACAGCAACCCTAAATATAGCCCTGGCCCGCCTGGCAGTCGACTGAAAACTCGGGCCCCAGAAAATGCGTTAAAAGCCTAATTCGCCCATCGAAAAGTGCCCCCAGAGGAAGGCTTTGGGTACAACTGAACTCCCCAGGGGAGCCTTAACGCAGCCCCACATGCAACTGGACCCTCCGTATTCGCTCTTTCACAGCAACCCTAAATATAGCCCTGGCCAGCCTGGCAGTCGACTGAAAACTCGGGCCCCAGAAAATGCGTTAAAAGCCTAATTCGCCCATCCAAAAGTGCCCCCAGAGGAAGGCTTTGGGTACAACTGAACTCCCCAGGGGAGCCATTACACAGCCCCACATGCAACTGGACCCTCCTTGTTCACTGTTTACAAGCAACCCTAAATATAACCCTAGCCACCATGGCAGAAGACTGAAAACTCGGGCTCCAGAAAATGCATTTCAAGCCCCATTCACCCTTCCAGAAGTGCCCCCAAAGGAAGGCTTTGGGTACAACTGAACTCCGCAGGGGAGCCTTTATGCAGCCCCACATGCAACTGGACCCTCCGGGTTCACTCTTTCACCGCAAGCCTAAATATAGCCCTCGGCGCATTGGGAGAAGACTGAAAAAGCGGGCCTCAGAAAACGCATTTCGATTCCCCTTGGACCATGCAAAAGTGCACCCAAAGGAAGGCTTTGGGTACAAGTGAACTCCCCAGGGGAGCCTTTATGCAGCCCCACATGCAACTGGACCCTCCGGGTTCACTCTTTCACCGCAAGCCTAAATATAGCCCTAGCACGCCTGGCAGTCGACTGAAAGCTCGGGCCACAGAAAATGTGTTACAAGCCCCATTCGCCCATCCAAAAGTGCCCCCAAAGGAAGGCTTTGGGTACATCTGAACTCCCCAGGGGAGCCTTTACGCAGCCCCACATGCAACTGGACCCTCCGTGTTCGCTCTTTACAGCAACCCTAAATATAACCCTAGCCAGCATGGCAGAAGACTGAAAACTCGGGCCACAGAAAAAGCGTTTCAAGCCCCTTTCGCCCATTCAGAAGTGCCCCCAAAGGAAGGCTTTGGGTACAACTGAACTCCCCAGGGGAGCCTTTATGAAGCCCCACATGCAACTGGACCCTCCTTGTTCACTGTTTACGAGCAACCCTAAATATACCCCTAGCCACCATGGCAGAAGACTGAAAACTCGGGCTCCAGAAAATGCGTTTCAAGCCCCATTCACCCATCCAGAAGTGCCCCGAAAGGAAGGCTTTGGGTACAACTGAACTCCCCAGGGGAGCCTTTATGCAGCCCCACATGCAACTGGACCCTCCGGGTTCACTCTTTCACCGCAAGCCTAAATATAAACCTCGGCGCAATGGGAGAAGACTGAAAAAGCGGGCCTCAGAAAACGCATTGCGATTCCCCTTGGACTATCCAAAAGTGCACCCAAAGGAAGGCTTTGGGTACAACTGAACTCCCCAGGGGAGCCTTTATGCAGCCCCACATGCAACTGGACCCTCCGTATTCGCTCTTTCACAGCAACCCTAAATATAGCCCTGGCCCGCCTGGTAGTCGACTGAAAACTCGGGCCCCAGAAAATGCGTTAAAAGCCTAATTCGCCCATCCAAAAGTGCCCCCAGAGGAAGGCTTTGGGTACAAATGAACTCCCCAGGGGAGCCTTAACGCAGCCCCACATGCAACTGGACCCTCCGTATTTGCTCTTTCACAGCAACCCTAAATATAGCCCTGGCCAGCCTGGCAGTCGACTGAAAACTCGGGCCCCAGAAAATGCGTTAAAAGCCTAATTCGCCCATCCAAAAGTGCCCCCAGAGGAAGGCTTTGGGTACATCTGAACTCCCCAGGGGAGCCTTTACGCAGCCCCACATGCAACTGGACCCTCCGTGTTCGCTCTTTACAGCAACCCTAAATATAACCCTAGCCAGCATTGCAGAAGACTGAAAACTCGGGCCACAGAAAAAGCGTTTCAAGCCCCTTTCGCCCATTCAGAAGTGCCCCCAAAGGAAGGCTTTGGGTACAAGTGAACTCCCCAGGGGAGCCTTTATGCAGCCCCACATGCAACTGGACCCTCCTTGTTCACTGTTTACGAGCAACCCTAAATATACCCCTAGCCACCATGGCAGAAGACTGAAAACTCGGGCTCCAGAAAATGCGTTTCGAGCCCCATTCACCCATCCAGAAGTGCCCCGAAAGGAAGGCTTTGGGTACAAGTGAACTCCCCAGGGGAGCCTTTATGCAGCCCCACATGCAACTGGACCCTCCGGGTTCACTCTTTCACCGCAAGCCTAAATATAGCCCTAGCACGCCTGGCAGTCGACTGAAAGCACGGGCCACAGAAAATGTGTTACAAGCCCCATTCGCCCATCCAAAAGTGCCCCCAAAGGAAGGCTTTGGGTACATCTGAACTCCCCAGGGGAGCCTTTACGCAGCCCCACATGCAACTGGACCCTCCGTGTTCGCTCTTTACAGCAACCCCAAATATAACCCTAGCCAGCATGGCAGAAGACTGAAAACTCGGGCCACAGAAAAAGCGTTTCAAGCCCCTTTCGCCCATTCAGAAGTGCCCCCAAAGGAAGGCTTTGGGTACAACTGAACTCCCCAGGGGAGCCTTTATGCAGCCCCACATGCAACTGGACCCTCCTTGTTCACTGTTTACGAGCAACCCTAAATATACCCCTAGCCACCATGGCAGAAGACTGAAAACTTGGGCTCCAGAAAATGCGTTTCCAGCCCCATTCACCCATCCAGAAGTGCCCCGAAAGGAAGGCTTTGGGTACAAGTGAACTCCCCAGGGGAGCCTTTATGCAGCCCCACATGCAACTGGACCCTCCGTATTCGCTCTTTCACAGCAACCCTAAATATAGCCCTGGCCCGCCTGGCAGTCGACTGAAAACTCGGGCCCCAGAAAATGCGTTAAAAGCCTAATTCGCCTATCCAAAAGTGCCCCCAGAGGAAGGCTTTGGGTACAAATGAACTCCCCAGGGGAGCCTTAACGCAGCCCCACATGCAACTGGACCCTCCGTATTTGCTCTTTCACAGCAACCCTAAATATAGCCCTGGCCAGCCTGGCAGTCGACTGAAAACTCGGGCCCCAGAAAATGCGTTAAAAGCCTAATTCGCCCATCCAAAAGTGCCCCCAGAGGAAGGCTTTGGGTACAAGTGAACTCCCCAGGGGAGCCTTTACGCAGCCCCACATGCAACTGGACCCTCCTTGTTCACTGTTTACAAGCAACCCTAAATATACCCCTAGCCACCATGGCAGAAGACTGAAAACTCGGGCTCCAGAAAATGCGTTTCCAGCCCCATTCACCCATCCAGAAGTGCCCCGAAAGGAAGGCTTTGGGTACAAGTGAACTCCCCAGGGGAGCCTTTATGCAGCCCCACATGCAACTGGACCCTCCGGGTTCACTCTTTCACCGCAAGCCTAAATATAGCCCTAGCACGCCTGGCAGTCGACTGAAAGCTCGGGCCACAGAAAATATGTTACAAGCCCCATTCGCCCATTAAAAAGTGCCCCCAAAGGAAGGCTTTGGGTACATCTGAACTCCCCAGGGGAGCCTTTACGCAGCCCCACATGCAACTGGACCCTCCGTGTTCGCTCTTTACAGCAACCCCAAATATAACCCTAGCCAGCATGGCAGAAGACTGAAAACTCGGGCCACAGAAAAAGCGTTTCAAGCCCCTTTCGCCCATTCAGAAGTGCCCCCAAAGGAAGGCTTTGGGTACAACTGAACTCCCCAGGGGAGCCTTTATGCAGCCCCACATGCAACTGGACCCTCCTTGTTCACTGTTTACGAGCAACCCTAAATATACCCCTAGCCACCATGGCAGAAGACTGAAAACTCGGGCTCCAGAAAATGCGTTTCAAGCCCCATTCACCCATCCAGAAGTGCCCCCAAAGGAAGGCTTTGGGTACAACTGAACTCCCCAGGGGAGCCTTTATGCAGCCCCACATGCAACTGGACCCTCCGGGTTCACTCTTTCACCGCAAGCCTAAATATAACCCTCGGCGCAATGGGAGAAGACTGAAAAAGCGGGCCTCAGAAAACGCATTGCGATTCCCCTTGGACTATCCAAAAGTGCCCCCAAAGGTAGGCTTTGGGTACAACTGGACTCCCCAGGGGAGCCTTTATGCAGCCCCACATGCAACTGGACCCTCCGTATTCGCTCTTTCACAGCAACCCTAAATATAGCCCTGGCCCGCCTGGCAGTCGACTGAAAACTCGGGCCCCAGAAAATGCGTTAAAAGCCTAATTCGCCCATCCAAAAGTGCCCCCAGAGGAAGGCTTTGGGTACAACTGAACTCCCCAGGGGAGCCTTAACGCAGCCCCACATGCAACTGGACCCTCCGTATTCGCTCTTTCACAGCAACCCTAAATATAGCCCTGGCCAGCCTGGCAGTCGACTGAAAACTCGGGCCCCAGAAAATGCGTTAAAAGCCTAATTCGCCCATCCAAAAGTGCCCCCAGAGGAAGGCTTTGGGTACAACTGAACTCCCCAGGGGAGCCTTTACGCAGCCCCACATGCAACTGGACCCTCCTTGTTCACTGTTTACAAGCTACCCTAAATATAACCCTAGCCACCATGGCAGAAGACTGAAAACTCGGGCTCCAGAAAATGCATTTCAAGCCCCATTCACCCTTCCAGAAGTGCCCCCAAAGGAAGGCTTTGGGTACAAGTGAACTCCCCAGGGGAGCCTTTATGCAGCCCCACATGCAACTGGACCCTCCGGGTTCACTCTTTCACCGCAAGCCTAAATATAGCCCTCGGCGCATTGGGAGAAGACTGAAAAAGCGGGCCTCAGAAAACGCATTTCGATTCCCCTTGGACCATGCAAAAGTGCACCCAAAGGAAGGCTTTGGGTACAAGTGAACTCCCCAGGGGAGCCTTTATGCAGCCCCACATGCAACTGGACCCTCCGGGTTCACTCTTTCACCGCAAGCCTAAATATAGCCCTAGCACGCCTGGCAGTCGACTGAAAGCTCGGGCCACAGAAAATGTGTTACAAGCCCCATTCGCCCATCCAAAAGTGCCCCCAAAGGAAGGCTTTGGGTACATCTGAACTCCCCAGGGGAGCCTTTACGCAGCCCCACATGCAACTGGACCCTCCGTGTTCGCTCTTTACAGCAACCCCAAATATAACCCTAGCCAGCATGGCAGAAGACTGAAAACTCGGGCCACAGGAAAAGCGTTTCAAGCCCCTTTCGCACATTCAGAAGTGCTCCCAAAGGAAGGCTTTGGGTACAACTGAACTCCCCAGGGGAGCCTTTATGAAGCCCCACATGCAACTGGACCCTCCTTGTTCACTGTTTACGAGCAACCCTAAATATACCCCTAGCCACCATGGCAGAAGACTGAAAACTCGGGCTCCAGAAAATGCGTTTCAAGCCCCATTCACCCATCCAGAAGTGCCCCCAAAGGAAGGCTTTGGGTACAACTGAACTCCCCAGGGGAGCCTTTATGCAGCCCCACATGCAACTGGACCCTCCGGGTTCACTCTTTCACCGCAAGCCTAAATATAAACCTCGGCGCAATGGGAGAAGACTGAAAAAGCGGGCCTCAGAAAACGCATTGCGATTCCCCTTGGACTATCCAAAAGTGCACCCAAAGGAAGGCTTTGGGTACAACTGAACTCCCCAGGGGAGCCTTTATGCAGCCCCACATGCAACTGGACCCTCCGTATTCGCTCTTTCACAGCAACCCTAAATATAGCCCTGGCCCGCCTGGCAGTCGACTGAAAACTCGGGCCCCAGAAAATGCGTTAAAAGCCTAATTCGCCCATCCAAAAGTGCCCCCAGAGGAAGGCTTTGGGTACAAATGAACTCCCCAGGGGAGCCTTAACGCAGCCCCACATGCAACTGGACCCTCCGTATTTGCTCTTTCACAGCAACCCTAAATATAGCCCTGGCCCGCCTGGCAGTCGACTGAAAACTCGGGCCCCAGAAAATGCGTTAAAAGCCTAATTCGCCCATCCAAAAGTGCCCCCAGAGGAAGGCTTTGGGTACATCTGAACTCCCCAGGGGAGCCTTTACGCAGCCCCACATGCAACTGGACCCTCCGTGTTCGCTCTTTACAGCAACCCTAAATATAACCCTAGCCAGCATGGCAGAAGACTGAAAACTCGGGCCACAGAAAAAGCGTTTCAAGCCCCTTTCGCCCATTCAGAAGTGCCCCCAAAGGAAGGCTTTGGGTACAACTGAACTCCCCAGGGGAGCCTTTATGCAGCCCCACATGCAACTGGACCCTCCTTGTTCACTGTTTACGAGCAACCCTAAATATACCCCTAGCCACCATGGCAGAAGACTGAAAACTCGGGCTCCAGAAAACGCGTTTCAAGCCCCATTCACCCATCCAGAAGTGCCCCCAAAGGAAGGCTATGGGTACAACTGAACTCCCCAGGGGAGCCTTTATGCAGCCCCACATGCAACTGGACCCTCCGGGTTCACTCTTTCACCGCAAGCCTAAATATAGCCCTAGCACGCCTGGCAGTCGACTGAAAGCTCGGGCCCCAGAAAACGTGCTACAAGCCCCATTCGCCCATCCAAAAGTGCCCCCAAAGGAAGGCTTTGGGTACATCTGAACTCCCCAGGGGAGCCTTTACGCAGCCCCACATGCAACTGGACCCTCCGTGTTCGCTCTTTACAGCAACCCCAAATATAACCCTAGCCAGCATGGCAGAAGACTGAAAACTCGGGCCACAGAAAAAGCGTTTCAAGCCCCTTTCGCACATTCAGAAGTGCTCCCAAAGGAAGGCTTTGGGTACAAGTGAACTCCCCAGGGGAGCCTTTATGAAGCCCCACATGCAACTGGACCCTCCTTGTTCACTGTTTACGAGCAACCCTAAATATACCCCTAGCCACCATGGCAGAAGACTGAAAACTCGGGCTCCAGAAAATGCGTTTCAAGCCCCATTCACCCATCCAGAACTGCCCCCAAAGGAAGGCTTTGGGTACAACTGAACTCCCCAGGGGAGCCTTTATGCAGCCCCACATGCAACTGGACCCTCCGGGTTCACTCTTTCACCGCAAGCCTAAATATAAACCTCGGCGCAATGGGAGAAGACTGAAAAAGCGGGCCTCAGAAAACGCATTGCGATTCCCCTTGGACTATCCAAAAGTGCACCCAAAGGAAGGCTTTGGGTACAACTGAACTCCCCAGGGGAGCCTTTATGCAGCCCCACATGCAACTGGACCCTCCGTATTTGCTCTTTCACAGCAACCCTAAATATAGCCCTGGCCAGCCTGGCAGTCGACTGAAAACTCGGGCCCCAGAAAATGCGTTAAAAGCCTAATTCGCCCATCCAAAAGTGCCCCCAGAGGAAGGCTTTGGGTACAACTGAACTCCCCAGGGGAGCCTTTACGCAGCCCCACATGCAACTGGACCCTCCGTGTTCGCTCTTTACAGCAACCCTAAATATAACCCTAGCCAGCATGGCAGAAGACTGAAAACTCGGGCCACAGAAAAAGCGTTTCAAGCCCCTTTCGCCCATTCAGAAGTGCCCCCAAAGGAAGGCTTTGGGTACAACTGAACTCCCCAGGGGAGCCTTTATGCAGCCCCACATGCAACTGGACCCTCCGGGTTCACTCTTTCACCGCAAGCCTAAATATAGCCCTAGCACGCCTGGCAGTCGACTGAAAGCTCGGGCCACAGAAAATGTGTTACAAGCCCCATTCGCCCATCCAAAAGTGCCCCCAAAGGAAGGCTTTGGGTACATCTGAACTCCCCAGGGGAGCCTTTACGCAGCCCCACATGCAACTGGACCCTCCGTGTTCGCTCTTTACAGCAACCCCAAATATAACCCTAGCCAGCATGGCAGAAGACTGAAAACTCGGGCCACAGAAAAAGCGTTTCAAGCCCCTTTCGCCCATTCAGAAGTGCCCCCAAAGGAAGGCTTTGGGTACAACTGAACTCCCCAGGGGAGCCTTTATGCAGCCCCACATGCAACTGGACCCTCCTTGTTCACTGTTTACGAGCAACCCTAAATATACCCCTAGCCACCATGGCAGAAGACTGAAAACTCGGGCTCCAGAAAATGCGTTTCAAGCCCCATTCACCCATCCAGAAGTGCCCCCAAAGGAAGGCTTTGGGTACAACTGAACTCCCCAGGGGAGCCTTTATGCAGCCCCACATGCAACTGGACCCTCCGGGTTCACTCTTTCACCGCAAGCCTAAATATAAACCTCGGCGCAATGGGAGAAGACTGAAAAAGCGGGCCTCAGAAAACGCATTGCGATTCCCCTTGGACTATCCAAAAGTGCACCCAAAGGAAGGCTTTGGGTACAACTGAACTCCCCAGGGGAGCCTTTATGCAGCCCCACATGCAACTGGACCCTCCGTATTCGCTCTTTCACAGCAACCCTAAATATAGCCCTGGCCCGCCTGGCAGTCGACTGAAAACTCGGGCCCCAGAAAATGCGTTAAAAGCCTAATTCGCCCACCCAAAAGTGCCCCCAGAGGAAGGCTTTGGGTACAAATGAACTCCCCAGGGGAGCCTTAACGCAGCCCCACATGCAACTGGACCCTCCGTATTTGCTCTTTCACAGCAACCCTAAATATAGCCCTGGCCAGCCTGGCAGTCGACTGAAAACTCGGGCCCCAGAAAATGCGTTAAAAGCCTAATTCGCCCATCCAAAAGTGCCCCCAGAGGAAGGCTTTGGGTACATCTGAACTCCCCAGGGGAGCCTTTACGCAGCCCCACATGCAACTGGACCCTCCGTGTTCGCTCTTTACAGCAACCCTAAATATAACCCTAGCCAGCATGGCAGAAGACTGAAAACTCGGGCCACAGAAAAAGCGTTTCAAGCCCCTTTCGCCCATTCAGAAGTGCCCCCAAAGGAAGGCTTTGGGTACAACTGAACTCCCCAGGGGAGCCTTTATGCAGCCCCACATGCAACTGGACCCTCCTTGTTCACTGTTTACGAGCAACCCTAAATATACCCCTAGCCACCATGGCAGAAGACTGAAAACTCGGGCTCCAGAAAACGCGTTTCAAGCCCCATTCACCCATCCAGAAGTGCCCCGAAAGGAAGGCTTTGGGTACAACTGAACTCCCCAGGGGAGCCTTTATGCAGCCCCACATGCAACTGGACCCTCCGGGTTCACTCTTTCACCGCAAGCCTAAATATAGCCCTAGCACGCCTGGCAGTCGACTGAAAGCTCGGGCCACAGAAAATGTGTTACAAGCCCCATTCGCCCATTAAAAAGTGCCCCCAAAGGAAGGCTTTGGGTACATCTGAACTCCCCAGGGGAGCCTTTACGCAGACCCACATGCAACTGGACCCTCCGTGTTCGCTCTTTACAGCAACCCCAAATATAACCCTAGCCAGCATGGCAGAAGACTGAAAACTCGGGCCACAGAAAAAGCGTTTCAAGCCCCTTTCGCCCATTCAGAAGTGCCCCCAAAGGAAGGCTTTGGGTACAACTGAACTCCCCAGGGGAGCCTTTACGCAGCCCCACATGCAACTGGACCCTCCTTGTTCACTGTTTACGAGCAACCCTAAATATACCCCTAGCCACCATGGCAGAAGACTGAAAACTTGGGCTCCAGAAAATGCGTTTCCAGCCCCATTCACCCATCCAGAAGTGCCCCGAAAGGAAGGCTTTGGGTACAAGTGAACTCCCCAGGGGAGCCTTTATGCAGCCCCACATGCAACTGGACCCTCCGTATTCGCTCTTTCACAGCAACCCTAAATATAGCCCTGGCCCGCCTGGCAGTCGACTGAAAACTCGGGCCCCAGAAAATGCGTTAAAAGCCTAATTCGCCTATCCAAAAGTGCCCCCAGAGGAAGGCTTTGGGTACAAATGAACTCCCCAGGGGAGCCTTAACGCAGCCCCACATGCAACTGGACCCTCCGTATTTGCTCTTTCACAGCAACCCTAAATATAGCCCTGGCCAGCCTGGCAGTCGACTGAAAACTCGGGCCCCAGAAAATGCGTTAAAAGCCTAATTCGCCCATCCAAAAGTGCCCCCAGAGGAAGGCTTTGGGTACAAGTGAACTCCCCAGGGGAGCCTTTACGCAGCCCCACATGCAACTGGACCCTGCTTGTTCACTGTTTACAAGCAACCCTAAATATACCCCTAGCCACCATGGCAGAAGACTGAAAACTCGGGCTCCAGAAAATGCGTTTCCAGCCCCATTCACCCATCCAGAAGTGCCCCGAAAGGAAGGCTTTGGGTACAAGTGAACTCCCCAGGGGAGCCTTTATGCAGCCCCACATGCAACTGGACCCTCCGGGTTCACTCTTTCACCGCAAGCCTAAATATAGCCCTAGCACGCCTGGCAGTCGACTGAAAGCTCGGGCCACAGAAAATGTGTTACAAGCCCCATTCGCCCATCCAAAAGTGCCCCCAAAGGAAGGCTTTGGGTACATCTGAACTCCCCAGGGGAGCCTTTACGCAGCCCCACATGCAACTGGACCCTCCGTGTTCGCTCTTTACAGCAACCCCAAATATAACCCTAGCCAGCATGGCAGAAGACTGAAAACTCGGGCCACAGAAAAAGCGTTTCAAGCCCCTTTCGCCCATTCAGAAGTGCCCCCAAAGGAAGGCTTTGGGTACAACTGAACTCCCCAGGGGAGCCTTTATGCAGCCCCACATGCAACTGGACCCTCCTTGTTCACTGTTTACGAGCAACCCTAAATATACCCCTAGCCACCATGGCAGAAGACTGAAAACTCGGGCTCCAGAAAATGCGTTTCAAGCCCCATTCACCCATCCAGAAGTGCCCCCAAAGGAAGGCTTTGGGTACAACTGAACTCCCCAGGGGAGCCTTTATGCAGCCCCACATGCAACTGGACCCTCCGGGTTCACTCTTTCACCGCAAGCCTAAATATAACCCTCGGCGCAATGGGAGAAGACTGAAAAAGCGGGCCTCAGAAAACGCATTGCGATTCCCCTTGGACTATCCAAAAGTGCCCCCAAAGGTAGGCTTTGGGTACAACTGGACTCCCCAGGGGAGCCTTTATGCAGCCCCACATGCAACTGGACCCTCCGTATTCGCTCTTTCACAGCAACCCTAAATATAGCCCTGGCCCGCCTGGCAGTCGACTGAAAACTCGGGCCCCAGAAAATGCGTTAAAAGCCTAATTCGCCCATCCAAAAGTGCCCCCAGAGGAAGGCTTTGGGTACAACTGAACTCCCCAGGGGAGCCCTAACGCAGCCCCACATGCAACTGGACCCTCCGTATTCGCTCTTTCACAGCAACCCTAAATATAGCCCTGGCCAGCCTGGCAGTCGACTGAAAACTCGGGCCCCAGAAAATGCGTTAAAAGCCTAATTCGCCCATCCAAAAGTGCCCCCAGAGGAAGGCTTTGGGTACAACTGAACTCCCCAGGGGAGCCTTTACGCAGCCCCACATGCAACTGGACCCTCCTTGTTCACTGTTTACAAGCAACCCTAAATATAACCCTAGCCACCATGGCAGAAGACTGAAAACTCGGGCTCCAGAAAATGCATTTCAAGCCCCATTCACCCTTCCAGAAGTGCCCCCAAAGGAAGGCTTTGGGTACAAGTGAACTCCCCAGGGGAGCCTTTATGCAGCCCCACATGCAACTGGACCCTCCGGGTTCACTCTTTCACCGCAAGCCTAAATATAGCCCTCGGCGCATTGGGAGAAGACTGAAAAAGCGGGCCTCAGAAAACGCATTTCGATTCCCCTTGGACCATGCAAAAGTGCACCCAAAGGAAGGCTTTGGGTACAAGTGAACTCCCCAGGGGAGCCTTTATGCAGCCCCACATGCAACTGGACCCTCCGGGTTCACTCTTTCACCGCAAGCCTAAATATAGCCCTAGCACGCCTGGCAGTCGACTGAAAGCTCGGGCCACAGAAAATGTGTTACAAGCCCCATTCGCCCATCCAAAAGTGCCCCCAAAGGAAGGCTTTGGGTACATCTGAACTCCCCAGGGGAGCCTTTACGCAGCCCCACATGCAACTGGACCCTCCGTGTTCGCTCTTTACAGCAACCCCAAATATAACCCTAGCCAGCATGGCAGAAGACTGAAAACTCGGGCC
This sequence comes from Anas platyrhynchos, assembly GCF_047663525.1. Taxonomy (NCBI): domain Eukaryota; kingdom Metazoa; phylum Chordata; class Aves; order Anseriformes; family Anatidae; genus Anas; species Anas platyrhynchos. The sequence continues at coordinate 27,121,874 of NC_092595.1, forward strand.
ACAGGAAAAGCGTTTCAAGCCCCTTTCGCACATTCAGAAGTGCTCCCAAAGGAAGGCTTTGGGTACAACTGAACTCCCCAGGGGAGCCTTTATGAAGCCCCACATGCAACTGGACCCTCCTTGTTCACTGTTTACGAGCAACCCTAAATATACCCCTAGCCACCATGGCAGAAGACTGAAAACTCGGGCTCCAGAAAATGCGTTTCAAGCCCCATTCACCCATCCAGAAGTGCCCCCAAAGGAAGGCTTTGGGTACAACTGAACTCCCCAGGGGAGCCTTTATGCAGCCCCACATGCAACTGGACCCTCCGGGTTCACTCTTTCACCGCAAGCCTAAATATAAACCTCGGCGCAATGGGAGAAGACTGAAAAAGCGGGCCTCAGAAAACGCATTGCGATTCCCCTTGGACTATCCAAAAGTGCACCCAAAGGAAGGCTTTGGGTACAACTGAACTCCCCAGGGGAGCCTTTATGCAGCCCCACATGCAACTGGACCCTCCGTATTCGCTCTTTCACAGCAACCCTAAATATAGCCCTGGCCCGCCTGGCAGTCGACTGAAAACTCGGGCCCCAGAAAATGCGTTAAAAGCCTAATTCGCCCATCCAAAAGTGCCCCCAGAGGAAGGCTTTGGGTACAAATGAACTCCCCAGGGGAGCCTTAACGCAGCCCCACATGCAACTGGACCCTCCGTATTTGCTCTTTCACAGCAACCCTAAATATAGCCCTGACCAGCCTGGCAGTCGACTGAAAACTCGGGCCCCAGAAAATGCGTTAAAAGCCTAATTCGCCCATCCAAAAGTGCCCCCAGAGGAAGGCTTTGGGTACATCTGAACTCCCCAGGGGAGCCTTTACGCAGCCCCACATGCAACTGGACCCTCCGTGTTCGCTCTTTACAGCAACCCTAAATATAACCCTAGCCAGCATGGCAGAAGACTGAAAACTCGGGCCACAGAAAAAGCGTTTCAAGCCCCTTTCGCCCATTCAGAAGTGCCCCCAAAGGAAGGCTTTGGGTACAACTGAACTCCCCAGGGGAGCCTTTATGCAGCCCCACATGCAACTGGACCCTCCGGGTTCACTCTTTCACCGCAAGCCTAAATATAGCCCTAGCACGCCTGGCAGTCGACTGAAAGCTCGGGCCACAGAAAATGTGTTACAAGCCCCATTCGCCCATCCAAAAGTGCCCCCAAAGGAAGGCTTTGGGTACATCTGAACTCCCCAGGGGAGCCTTTACGCAGCCCCACATGCAACTGGACCCTCCGTGTTCGCTCTTTACAGCAACCCCAAATATAACCCTAGCCAGCATGGCAGAAGACTGAAAACTCGGGCCACAGAAAAAGCGTTTCAAGCCCCTTTCGCCCATTCAGAAGTGCCCCCAAAGGAAGGCTTTGGGTACAACTGAACTCCCCAGGGGAGCCTTTATGCAGCCCCACATGCAACTGGACCCTCCTTGTTCACTGTTTACGAGCAACCCTAAATATACCCCTAGCCACCATGGCAGAAGACTGAAAACTCGGGCTCCAGAAAATGCGTTTCTAGCCCCATTCACCCATCCAGAAGTGCCCCCAAAGGAAGGCTTTGGGTACAACTGAACTCCCCAGGGGAGCCTTTATGCAGCCCCACATGCAACTGGACCCTCCGGGTTCACTCTTTCACCGCAAGCCTAAATATAAACCTCGGCGCAATGGGAGAAGACTGAAAAAGCGGGCCTCAGAAAACGCATTGCGATTCCCCTTGGACTATCCAAAAGTGCACCCAAAGGAAGGCTTTGGGTACAACTGAACTCCCCAGGGGAGCCTTTATGCAGCCCCACATGCAACTGGACCCTCCGTATTCGCTCTTTCACAGCAACCCTAAATATAGCCCTGGCCCGCCTGGCAGTCGACTGAAAACTCGGGCCCCAGAAAATGCGTTAAAAGCCTAATTCGCCCATCCAAAAGTGCCCCCAGAGGAAGGCTTTGGGTACAAATGAACTCCCCAGGGGAGCCTTAACGCAGCCCCACATGCAACTGGACCCTCCGTATTTGCTCTTTCACAGCAACCCTAAATATAGCCCTGGCCCGCCTGGCAGTCGACTGAAAACTCGGGCCCCAGAAAATGCGTTAAAAGCCTAATTCGCCCATCCAAAAGTGCCCCCAAAGGAAGGCTTTGGGTACATCTGAACTCCCCAGGGGAGCCTTTACGCAGCCCCACATGCAACTGGACCCTCCGTGTTCGCTCTTTACAGCAACCCTAAATATAACCCTAGCCAGCATGGCAGAAGACTGAAAACTCGGGCCACAGAAAAAGCGTTTCAAGCCCCTTTCGCCCATTCAGAAGTGCCCCCAAAGGAAGGCTTTGGGTACAAGTGAACTCCCCAGGGGAGCCTTTACGCAGCCCCACATGCAACTGGACCCTCCTTGTTCACTGTTTATGAGCAACCCTATATATACCCCTAGCCACCATGGCAGAAGACTGAAAACTCGGGCTCCAGAAAATGCGTTTAAAGCCCCATTCACCCATCCAAAAGTGCCCCCAAAGGAAGGCTTTGGGTACAAGTGAACTCCCCAGGGGAGCCTTTATGCAGCCCCACATGCAACTGGACCCTCCGTATTCGCTCTTTCACAGCAACCCTAAATATAGCCCTGGCCAGCCTGGCAGTCGACTGAAAACTCGGGCCCCAGAAAATGCATTAAAAGCCTAATTTCCCCACCCAAATGTGCCCCCAGAGGAAGGCTTTGGGTACAACTGAACTCCCCAGGGGAGCCTTTACGCAGCCCCACATGCAACTGGACCCTCCTTGTTCACTGTTTATGAGCAACCCTATATATACCCCTAGCCACCATGGCAGAAGACTGAAAAGTCGGGCCACAGAAAAAGCGTTTCAAGCCCCATTCACCCATCCAAAAGTGCCCCCAGAGGAAGGCTTTGGGTACAACAGAACTCCCCAGGGGAGCCTTTATGCAGCCCCACATGCAACTGGACCCTCCGGGTTCACTCTTTCACAGCAACCCTAAATATAACCCTGGCCCGCCTGGCAGTCGACTGAAAACTCGGGCCCCAGAAAATGCGTTAAAAGCCTAATTCGCCCATCCAAAAGTGCCCCCAGAGGAAGGCTTTGGGTACAAGTGAACTCCCCAGGGGAGCCTTTACGCAGCCCCACATGCAACTGGACCCTCCGTGTTCGCTCTTTACAGCAACCCTAAATATAACCCTAGCCAGCATGGCAGAAGACTGAAAATTCGGGCCACAGAAAAAGCGTTTCAAGCCCCTTTCGCCCATTCAGAAGTGCCCCCAAAGGAAGGCTTTGGGTACAAGTGAACTCCCCAGGGGAGCCTTTATGCAGCCCCACATGCAACTGGACCCTCCTTGTTCACTGTTTACGAGCAACCCTAAATATACCCCTAGCCACCATGGCAGAAGACTGAAAACTCGGGCTCCAGAAAATGCGTTTCAAGCCCCATTCACCCATCCAGAAGTGCCCCCAAAGGAAGGCTTTGGGTACAAGTGAACTCCCCAGGGGAGCCTTTATGCAGCCCCACATGCAAGTGGACCTTCCGTATTAGCTCTTTCACTGCAAGCCTAAATATAGCCCTCGGCGCAATGGGAGAAGACTGAAAAAGCGGGCCTCAGAAAACGCATTGCGATTCCCCTTGTACCATCCAGAAGTGCCCCCAAAGGAAGGCTTTGGGTACAACTGGACTCCCCAGGGGAGCCTTAACGCAGCCCCACATGCAACTGGACCCTCCGTATTCGCTCTTTCACAGCAACCCTAAATATAGCCCTGGCCCGCCTGGCAGTCGACTGAAAACTTGGGCCCCAGAAAATGCATAAAAGCCTAATTCGCCCATCCAAAAGTGCCCCCAGAGGAAGGCTTTGGGTACAACTGAACTCCCCAGGGGAGCCTTTATGCAGCCCCACATGCAACTGGACCCTCCAGGTTCACTGTTTACGAGCAACCCTAAATATACCCCTAGCCACCATGGCAGAAGACTGAAAACTCGGGCTCCAGAAAATGCGTTTCAAGCCCCATTCACCCATCCAGAAGTGCCCCCAAAGGAAGGCTTTGGGTACAACTGAACTCCCCAGGGGAGCCTTTATGCAGCCCCACATGCAACTGGACCCTCCGGGTTCACTCTTTCACCGCAAGCCTAAATATAGCCCTAGCACGCCTGGCAGTCGACTGAATGCTCGGGCCACAGAAAATGTGTTACAAGCCCCATTCGCCCATCCAAAAGTGCCCCCAAAGGAAGGCTTTGGGTACATCTGAACTCCCCAGGGGAGCCTTTACGCAGCCCCACATGCAACTGGACCCTCCGTGTTCGCTCTTTACAGCAACCCTAAATATAACCCTAGCCAGCATGGCAGAAGACTGAAAACTCGGGCTCCAGAAAATGCGTTTCAAGCCCCATTCACCCATCCAGAAGTGCCCCGAAAGGAAGGCTTTGGGTACAAGTGAACTCCCCAGGGGAGCCTTTATGCAGCCCCACATGCAAGTGGACCTTCCGTATTAGCTCTTTCACTGCAAGCCTAAATATAGCCCTCGGCGCAATGGGAGAAGACTGAAAAAGCGGGCCTCAGAAAACGCATTGCGATTCCCCTTGGACCATCCAGAAGTGCCCCCAAAGGAAGGCATTGGGTACAACTGGACTCCCCAGGGGAGCCTTTACGCAGCCCCACATGCAACTGGACCCTCCGTATTCGCTCTTTCACAGCCACTCTAAATATAGCCCTGGCCCGCCTGGCAGTCGACTGAAAACTTGGGCCCCAGAAAATGCCTAAAAGCCTAATTCGCCCATCCAAAAGTGCCCCCAGAGGAAGGCTTTGGGTACAACTGAACTCCCCAGGGGAGCCTTTATGCAGCCCCACATGCAACTGGACCCTCCTTGTTCACTGTTTACGAGCAACCCTAAATATACCCCTAGCCACCATGGCAGAAGACTGAAAACTCGGGCTCCAGAAAATGCGTTTCAAGCCCCATTCACCCATCCAGAAGTGCCCCTAATGGAAGGCTTTGGTACAACTGAACTCCCCAGGGGAGCCTTTATGCAGCCCCACATGCAACTGGACCCTCCGGGTTCACTCTTTCACCGCAAGCCTAAATATAGCCCTAGCACGCCTGGCAGTCGACTGAAAGCTCGGGCCACAGAAAATGTGTTACAAGCCCCATTCGCCCATCCAAAAGTGCCCCCAAAGGAAGGCTTTCGGTACATCTGAACTCCCCAGGGGAGCCTTTACGCAGCCCCACATGCAACTGGACCCTCTGTATTCGCTCTTTCACAGCAAGCCTAAATATAACCCTAGCACGCCTGGCAGTCGACTGAAAGCTCGGGCCACAGAAAATGTGTTACAAGCCCCATTCGCCCATCCAAAAGTGCCCCCAAAGGAAGGCTTTGGGTACAAGTGAACTCCCCAGGGGAGCCTTTACGCAGCCCCACATGCAACTGGACCCTCCGTGTTCGCTCTTTACAACAACCCTAAATATAACCCTAGCCAGCATGGCAGAAGACTGAAAACTCGGGCTCCAGAAAATGCGTTTCAAGCCCCATTCACCCATCCAGAAGTGCCCCCAAAGGAAGGCTTTGGGTACAACTGGACTCCCCAGGGGAGCCTTTATGCAGCCCCACATGCAACTGGACCCTCCGTATTCGCTCTTTCACAGCAACCCTAAATATAGCCCTGGCCCGCCTGGCAGTCGACTGAAAACTTGGGCCACAGAAAAAGCGTTTCAAGCCCCTTTCGCCCATTCAGAAGTGCCCCCAAAGGAAGGCTTTGGGTACAAGTGAACTCCCCAGGGGAGCCTTTATGCAGCCCCACATGCAAGTGGACCTTCCGTATTAGCTCTTTCACTGCAAGCCTAAATATAGCCCTCGGCGCAATGGGAGAAGACTGAAAAAGCGGGCCTCAGAAAACGCATTGCGATTCCCCTTGTACCATCCAGAAGTGCCCCCAAAGGAAGGCTTTGGGTACAACTGGACTCCCCAGGGGAGCCTTAACGCAGCCCCACATGCAACTGGACCCTCCGTATTCGCTCTTTCACAGCAACCCTAAATATAGCCCTGGCCCGCCTGGCAGTCGACTGAAAACTTGGGCCCCAGAAAATGCATAAAAGCCTAATTCGCCCATCCAAAAGTGCCCCCAGAGGAAGGCTTTGGGTACAACTGAACTCCCCAGGGGAGCCTTTACGCAGCCCCACATGCAACTGGACCCTCCTTGTTCACTGTTTACGAGCAACCCTAAATATACCCCTAGCCACCATGGCAGAAGACTGAAAACTCGGGCTCCAGAAAATGCGTTTCAAGCCCCATTCACCCATCCAGAAGTGCCCCCAAAGGAAGGCTTTGGTACAAGTGAACTCCCCAGGGGAGCCTTTATGCAGCCCCACATGCAACTGGACCCTCCGGGTTCACTCTTTCACCGCAAGCCTAAATATAGCCCTAGCACGCCTGGCAGTCGACTGAAAGCTCGGGCCACAGAAAATGTGTTACAAGCCCCATTCGCCCATCCAAAAGTGCCCCCAAAGGAAGGCTTTGTGTACATCTGAACTCCCCAGGGGAGCCTTTACGCAGCCCCACATGCAACTGGACCCTCTGTATTCGCTCTTTCACAGCAAGCCTAAATATAGCACTAGCACGCCTGGCAGTCGACTGAAAGCTCGGGCCACAGAAAATGTGTTACGAGCCTCATTCGCCCATCCAAAAGTGCCCCCAAAGGAAGGCTTTGGGTACATCTGAACAACCCAGGGGAGTCTTTACGCAGCCCCACATGCAACTGGACCCTCCGTGTTCGCTCTTTACAGCAACCCTAAATATAACAATAGCCAGCATGGCAGAAGACTGAAAACTCGGGCTCCAGAAAATGCATAAAAGCCTAATTCGCCCATCCAAAAGTGCCCCCACAGGAAGGCTTTGGGTACAACTGAACTCCCCAGGGGAGCCTTTATGCAGCCCCACATGCAACTGGACCCTCCTTGTTCACTGTTTACGAGCAACCCTAAATATACCCCTAGCCAGCATGGCAGAAGACTGAAAACTCGGGCTGCAGAAAATGCGTTTCAAGCCCCATTCACCCATCCAGAAGTGCCCCCAAAGGAAGGCTTTGGGTACAAGTGAACTCCCCAGGGGAGCCTTTATGCAGCCCCACATGCAAGTGGACCTTCCGTATTAGCTCTTTCACTGCAAGCCTAAATATAGCCCTCGGCGCAATGGGAGAAGACTGAAAAAGCGGGCCTCAGAAAACGCATTGCGATTCCCCTTGGACCATCCAGAAGTGCCCCCAAAGGAAGGCTTTGGGTACAACTGGACTCCCCAGGGGAGCCTTTACGCAGCCCCACATGCAACTGGACCCACCGTATTCGCTCTTTCACAGCAACCCTAAATATAGCCCTGGCCCGCCTGGCAGTCGACTGAAAACTTGGGCCCCAGAAAATGCATAAAAGCCTAATTCGCCCATCCAAAAGTGCCCCCAGAGGAAGGCTTTGGGTACAAGTGAACTCCCCAGGGGAGCCTTTATGCAGCCCCACATGCAACTGGACCCTCCTTGTTCACTGTTTACGAGCAAGCCTAAATATACCCCTAGCCACCATGGCAGAAGACTGAAAACTCGGGCTCCAGAAAATGCGTTTCAAGCCCCATTCTCCCATCCAGAAGTGCCCCGAAAGGAAGGCTTTGGGTACAAGTGAACTCCCCAGGGGAGCCTTTATGCAGCCCCACATGCAACTGGACCCTCCGGGTTCACTCTTTCACCGCAAGCCTAAATATAACCCTCGGCGCAATGGGAGAAGACTGAAAAAGCGGGCCTCAGAAAACGCATTGCGATTCCCCTTGGACTATCCAAAAGTGCCCCCAAAGGTAGGCTTTGGGTACAACTGGACTCCCCAGGGGAGCCTTTATGCAGCCCCACATGCAACTGGACCCTCCGTATTCGCTCTTTCACAGCAACCCTAAATATAGCCCTGGCCCGCCTGGCAGTCGACTGAAAACTCGGGCCCCAGAAAATGCGTTAAAAGCCTAATTCGCCCATCCAAAAGTGCCCCCAGAGGAAGGCTTTGGGTACAACTGAACTCCCCAGGGGAGCCTTAACGCAGCCCCACATGCAACTGGACCCTCCGTATTCGCTCTTTCACAACAACCCTAAATATAGCCCTGGCCAGCCTGGCAGTCAACTGAAAACTCGGGCCCCAGAAAATGCGTTAAAAGCCTAATTCGCCCATCCAAAAGTGCCGCCAGAGGAAGGCTTTGGGTACAAGTGAACTCCCCAGGGGAGCCTTTACGCAGCCCCACATGCAACTGGACCCTCCTTGTTAACTGTTTACGAGCAACCCTAAATATACCCCTAGCCACCATGGCAGAAGACTGAAAACTCGGGCTCCAGAAAATGCGTTTCAAGCCCCATTCACCCATCCAGAAGTGCCCCCAAAGGAAGGCTTTGGTACAACTGAACTCCCCAGGGGAGCCTTTATGCAGCCCCACATGCAACTGGACCCTCCGGGTTCACTCTTTCACCGCAACACTAAATATAGCCCTAGCACGCCTGGCAGTCGACTGAAAGCTCGGGCCACAGAAAATGTGTTACGAGCCCCATTCGCCCATCCAAAAGTGCCCCCAAAGGAAGGCTTTGGGTACAAGTGAACTCCCCAGGGGAGCCTTTACGCAGCCCCACATGCAACTGGACCCTCCGTGTTCGCTCTTTACAGCAACCCTAAATATAACCCTAGCCAGCATGGCAGAAGACTGAAAACTCGGGCCACAGAAAAAGCGTTTCAAGCCCCTTTCGCCCATTCAGAAGTGCCCCCAAAGGAAGGCTTTGGGTACAACTGAACTCCCCAGGGGAGCCTTTATGCAGCCCCACATGCAACTGGACCCTCCTTGTTCACTGTTTACGAGCAACCCTAAATATACCCCTAGCCACCATGGCAGAAGACTGAAAACTCGGGCTCCAGAAAATGCGTTTCAAGCCCCATTCACCCATCCAGAAGTGCCCCCAAAGGAAGGCTTTGGGTACAACTGGACTCCCCAGGGGAGCCTTTATGCAGCCCCACATGCAACTGGACCCTCCGGGTTCACTCTTTCACCGCAAGCCTAAATATAACCCTCGGCGCAATGGGAGAAGACTGAAAAAGCGGGCCTCAGAAAACGCATTGCGATTCCCCTTGGACTATCCAAAAGTGCCCCCAAAGGTAGGCTTTGGGTACAACTGGACTCCCCAGGGGAGCCTTTATGCAGCCCCACATGCAACTGGACCCTCCGTATTCGCTCTTTCACAGCAACCCTAAATATAGCCCTGGCCCGCCTGGCAGTCGACTGAAAACTCGGGCCCCAGAAAATGCGTTAAAAGCCTAATTTGCCCATCCAAAAGTGCCCCCAGAGGAAGGCTTTGGGTACAACTGAACTCCCCAGGGGAGCCTTAACGCAGCCCCACATGCAACTGGACCCTCCGTATTCGCTCTTTCACAGCAACCCTAAATATAGCCCTGGCCAGCCTGGCAGTCGACTGAAAACTCGGGCCCCAGAAAATGCGTTAAAAGCCTAATTCGCCCATCCAAAAGTGCCCCCAGAGGAAGGCTTTGGGTACAACTGAACTCCCCAGGGGAGCCTTTACGCAGCCCCACATGCAACTGGACCCTCCTTGTTCACTGTTTACAAGCAACCCTAAATATAACCCTAGCCACCATGGCAGAAGACTGAAAACTCGGGCTCCAGAAAATGCATTTCAAGCCCCATTCACCCTTCCAGAAGTGCCCCCAAAGGAAGGCTTTGGGTACAACTGAACTCCCCAGGGGAGCCTTTATGCAGCCCCACATGCAACTGGACCCTCCTTGTTCACTGTTTACGAGCAACCCTAAATATACCCCTAGCCACCATGGCAGAAGACTGAAAACTCGGGCTCCAGAAAATGCGTTTCAAGCCCCATTCTCCCATCCAGAAGTGCCCCGAAAGGAAGGCTTTGGGTACAAGTGAACTCCCCAGGGGAGCCTTTATGCAGCCCCACATGCAACTGGACCCTCCGGGTTCACTCTTTCACCGCAAGCCTAAATATAACCCTCGGCGCAATGGGAGAAGACTGAAAAAGCGGGCCTCAGAAAACGCATTGCGATTCCCCTTGGACTATCCAAAAGTGCCCCCAAAGGTAGGCTTTGGGTACAACTGGACTCCCCAGGGGAGCCTTTATGCAGCCCCACATGCAACTGGACCCTCCGTATTCGCTCTTTCACAGCAACCCTAAATATAGCCCTGGCCCGCCTGGCAGTCGACTGAAAACTCGGGCCCCAGAAAATGCGTTAAAAGCCTAATTCGCCCATCGAAAAGTGCCCCCAGAGGAAGGCTTTGGGTACAACTGAACTCCCCAGGGGAGCCTTAACGCAGCCCCACATGCAACTGGACCCTCCGTATTCGCTCTTTCACAGCAACCCTAAATATAGCCCTGGCCAGCCTGGCAGTCGACTGAAAACTCGGGCCCCAGAAAATGCGTTAAAAGCCTAATTCGCCCATCCAAAAGTGCCCCCAGAGGAAGGCTTTGGGTACAACTGAACTCCCCAGGGGAGCCATTACACAGCCCCACATGCAACTGGACCCTCCTTGTTCACTGTTTACAAGCAACCCTAAATATAACCCTAGCCACCATGGCAGAAGACTGAAAACTCGGGCTCCAGAAAATGCATTTCAAGCCCCATTCACCCTTCCAGAAGTGCCCCCAAAGGAAGGCTTTGGGTACAACTGAACTCCGCAGGGGAGCCTTTATGCAGCCCCACATGCAACTGGACCCTCCGGGTTCACTCTTTCACCGCAAGCCTAAATATAGCCCTCGGCGCATTGGGAGAAGACTGAAAAAGCGGGCCTCAGAAAACGCATTTCGATTCCCCTTGGACCATGCAAAAGTGCACCCAAAGGAAGGCTTTGGGTACAAGTGAACTCCCCAGGGGAGCCTTTATGCAGCCCCACATGCAACTGGACCCTCCGGGTTCACTCTTTCACCGCAAGCCTAAATATAGCCCTAGCACGCCTGGCAGTCGACTGAAAGCTCGGGCCACAGAAAATGTGTTACAAGCCCCATTCGCCCATCCAAAAGTGCCCCCAAAGGAAGGCTTTGGGTACATCTGAACTCCCCAGGGGAGCCTTTACGCAGCCCCACATGCAACTGGACCCTCCGTGTTCGCTCTTTACAGCAACCCTAAATATAACCCTAGCCAGCATGGCAGAAGACTGAAAACTCGGGCCACAGAAAAAGCGTTTCAAGCCCCTTTCGCCCATTCAGAAGTGCCCCCAAAGGAAGGCTTTGGGTACAACTGAACTCCCCAGGGGAGCCTTTATGAAGCCCCACATGCAACTGGACCCTCCTTGTTCACTGTTTACGAGCAACCCTAAATATACCCCTAGCCACCATGGCAGAAGACTGAAAACTCGGGCTCCAGAAAATGCGTTTCAAGCCCCATTCACCCATCCAGAAGTGCCCCGAAAGGAAGGCTTTGGGTACAACTGAACTCCCCAGGGGAGCCTTTATGCAGCCCCACATGCAACTGGACCCTCCGGGTTCACTCTTTCACCGCAAGCCTAAATATAAACCTCGGCGCAATGGGAGAAGACTGAAAAAGCGGGCCTCAGAAAACGCATTGCGATTCCCCTTGGACTATCCAAAAGTGCACCCAAAGGAAGGCTTTGGGTACAACTGAACTCCCCAGGGGAGCCTTTATGCAGCCCCACATGCAACTGGACCCTCCGTATTCGCTCTTTCACAGCAACCCTAAATATAGCCCTGGCCCGCCTGGTAGTCGACTGAAAACTCGGGCCCCAGAAAATGCGTTAAAAGCCTAATTCGCCCATCCAAAAGTGCCCCCAGAGGAAGGCTTTGGGTACAAATGAACTCCCCAGGGGAGCCTTAACGCAGCCCCACATGCAACTGGACCCTCCGTATTTGCTCTTTCACAGCAACCCTAAATATAGCCCTGGCCAGCCTGGCAGTCGACTGAAAACTCGGGCCCCAGAAAATGCGTTAAAAGCCTAATTCGCCCATCCAAAAGTGCCCCCAGAGGAAGGCTTTGGGTACATCTGAACTCCCCAGGGGAGCCTTTACGCAGCCCCACATGCAACTGGACCCTCCGTGTTCGCTCTTTACAGCAACCCTAAATATAACCCTAGCCAGCATTGCAGAAGACTGAAAACTCGGGCCACAGAAAAAGCGTTTCAAGCCCCTTTCGCCCATTCAGAAGTGCCCCCAAAGGAAGGCTTTGGGTACAAGTGAACTCCCCAGGGGAGCCTTTATGCAGCCCCACATGCAACTGGACCCTCCTTGTTCACTGTTTACGAGCAACCCTAAATATACCCCTAGCCACCATGGCAGAAGACTGAAAACTCGGGCTCCAGAAAATGCGTTTCGAGCCCCATTCACCCATCCAGAAGTGCCCCGAAAGGAAGGCTTTGGGTACAAGTGAACTCCCCAGGGGAGCCTTTATGCAGCCCCACATGCAACTGGACCCTCCGGGTTCACTCTTTCACCGCAAGCCTAAATATAGCCCTAGCACGCCTGGCAGTCGACTGAAAGCTCGGGCCACAGAAAATGTGTTACAAGCCCCATTCGCCCATCCAAAAGTGCCCCCAAAGGAAGGCTTTGGGTACATCTGAACTCCCCAGGGGAGCCTTTACGCAGCCCCACATGCAACTGGACCCTCCGTGTTCGCTCTTTACAGCAACCCCAAATATAACCCTAGCCAGCATGGCAGAAGACTGAAAACTCGGGCCACAGAAAAAGCGTTTCAAGCCCCTTTCGCCCATTCAGAAGTGCCCCCAAAGGAAGGCTTTGGGTACAACTGAACTCCCCAGGGGAGCCTTTATGCAGCCCCACATGCAACTGGACCGTCCGTATTCGCTCTTTCACAGCAACCCTAAATATAGCCCTGGCCCGCCTGGCAGTCGACTGAAAACTCGGGCCCCAGAAAATGCGTTAAAAGCCTAATTCGCCTATCCAAAAGTGCCCCCAGAGGAAGGCTTTGGGTACAAATGAACTCCCCAGGGGAGCCTTTACGCAGCCCCACATGCAACTGGACCCTCCGTATTCGCTCTTTCACAGCCACTCTAAATATAGCCCTGGCCCGCCTGGCAGTCGACTGAAAACTTGGGCCCCAGAAAATGCCTAAAAGCCTAATTCGCCCATCCAAAAGTGCCCCCAGAGGAAGGCTTTGGGTACAACTGAACTCCCCAGGGGAGCCTTTATGCAGCCCCACATGCAACTGGACCCTCCTTGTTCACTGTTTACGAGCAACCCTAAATATACCCCTAGCCACCATGGCAGAAGACTGAAAACTCGGGCTCCAGAAAATGCGTTTCAAGCCCCATTCACCCATCCAGAAGTGCCCCTAATGGAAGGCTTTGGTACAACTGAACTCCCCAGGGGAGCCTTTATGCAGCCCCACATGCAACTGGACCCTCCGGGTTCACTCTTTCACCGCAAGCCTAAATATAGCCCTAGCACGCCTGGCAGTCGACTGAAAGCTCGGGCCACAGAAAATGTGTTACAAGCCCCATTCGCCCATCCAAAAGTGCCCCCAAAGGAAGGCTTTCGGTACATCTGAACTCCCCAGGGGAGCCTTTACGCAGCCCCACATGCAACTGGACCCTCTGTATTCGCTCTTTCACAGCAAGCCTAAATATAACCCTAGCACGCCTGGCAGTCGACTGAAAGCTCGGGCCACAGAAAATGTGTTACAAGCCCCATTCGCCCATCCAAAAGTGCCCCCAAAGGAAGGCTTTGGGTACAAGTGAACTCCCCAGGGGAGCCTTTACGCAGCCCCACATGCAACTGGACCCTCCGTGTTCGCTCTTTACAACAACCCTAAATATAACCCTAGCCAGCATGGCAGAAGACTGAAAACTCGGGCTCCAGAAAATGCGTTTCAAGCCCCATTCACCCATCCAGAAGTGCCCCCAAAGGAAGGCTTTGGGTACAACTGGACTCCCCAGGGGAGCCTTTATGCAGCCCCACATGCAACTGGACCCTCCGTATTCGCTCTTTCACAGCAACCCTAAATATAGCCCTGGCCCGCCTGGCAGTCGACTGAAAACTTGGGCCACAGAAAAAGCGTTTCAAGCCCCTTTCGCCCATTCAGAAGTGCCCCCAAAGGAAGGCTTTGGGTACAAGTGAACTCCCCAGGGGAGCCTTTATGCAGCCCCACATGCAAGTGGACCTTCCGTATTAGCTCTTTCACTGCAAGCCTAAATATAGCCCTCGGCGCAATGGGAGAAGACTGAAAAAGCGGGCCTCAGAAAACGCATTGCGATTCCCCTTGTACCATCCAGAAGTGCCCCCAAAGGAAGGCTTTGGGTACAACTGGACTCCCCAGGGGAGCCTTAACGCAGCCCCACATGCAACTGGACCCTCCGTATTCGCTCTTTCACAGCAACCCTAAATATAGCCCTGGCCCGCCTGGCAGTCGACTGAAAACTTGGGCCCCAGAAAATGCATAAAAGCCTAATTCGCCCATCCAAAAGTGCCCCCAGAGGAAGGCTTTGGGTACAACTGAACTCCCCAGGGGAGCCTTTACGCAGCCCCACATGCAACTGGACCCTCCTTGTTCACTGTTTACGAGCAACCCTAAATATACCCCTAGCCACCATGGCAGAAGACTGAAAACTCGGGCTCCAGAAAATGCGTTTCAAGCCCCATTCACCCATCCAGAAGTGCCCCCAAAGGAAGGCTTTGGTACAAGTGAACTCCCCAGGGGAGCCTTTATGCAGCCCCACATGCAACTGGACCCTCCGGGTTCACTCTTTCACCGCAAGCCTAAATATAGCCCTAGCACGCCTGGCAGTCGACTGAAAGCTCGGGCCACAGAAAATGTGTTACAAGCCCCATTCGCCCATCCAAAAGTGCCCCCAAAGGAAGGCTTTGTGTACATCTGAACTCCCCAGGGGAGCCTTTACGCAGCCCCACATGCAACTGGACCCTCTGTATTCGCTCTTTCACAGCAAGCCTAAATATAGCACTAGCACGCCTGGCAGTCGACTGAAAGCTCGGGCCACAGAAAATGTGTTACGAGCCTCATTCGCCCATCCAAAAGTGCCCCCAAAGGAAGGCTTTGGGTACATCTGAACAACCCAGGGGAGTCTTTACGCAGCCCCACATGCAACTGGACCCTCCGTGTTCGCTCTTTACAGCAACCCTAAATATAACAATAGCCAGCATGGCAGAAGACTGAAAACTCGGGCTCCAGAAAATGCATAAAAGCCTAATTCGCCCATCCAAAAGTGCCCCCACAGGAAGGCTTTGGGTACAACTGAACTCCCCAGGGGAGCCTTTATGCAGCCCCACATGCAACTGGACCCTCCTTGTTCACTGTTTACGAGCAACCCTAAATATACCCCTAGCCAGCATGGCAGAAGACTGAAAACTCGGGCTGCAGAAAATGCGTTTCAAGCCCCATTCACCCATCCAGAAGTGCCCCCAAAGGAAGGCTTTGGGTACAAGTGAACTCCCCAGGGGAGCCTTTATGCAGCCCCACATGCAAGTGGACCTTCCGTATTAGCTCTTTCACTGCAAGCCTAAATATAGCCCTCGGCGCAATGGGAGAAGACTGAAAAAGCGGGCCTCAGAAAACGCATTGCGATTCCCCTTGGACCATCCAGAAGTGCCCCCAAAGGAAGGCTTTGGGTACAACTGGACTCCCCAGGGGAGCCTTTACGCAGCCCCACATGCAACTGGACCCACCGTATTCGCTCTTTCACAGCAACCCTAAATATAGCCCTGGCCCGCCTGGCAGTCGACTGAAAACTTGGGCCCCAGAAAATGCATAAAAGCCTAATTCGCCCATCCAAAAGTGCCCCCAGAGGAAGGCTTTGGGTACAAGTGAACTCCCCAGGGGAGCCTTTATGCAGCCCCACATGCAACTGGACCCTCCTTGTTCACTGTTTACGAGCAAGCCTAAATATACCCCTAGCCACCATGGCAGAAGACTGAAAACTCGGGCTCCAGAAAATGCGTTTCAAGCCCCATTCTCCCATCCAGAAGTGCCCCGAAAGGAAGGCTTTGGGTACAAGTGAACTCCCCAGGGGAGCCTTTATGCAGCCCCACATGCAACTGGACCCTCCGGGTTCACTCTTTCACCGCAAGCCTAAATATAACCCTCGGCGCAATGGGAGAAGACTGAAAAAGCGGGCCTCAGAAAACGCATTGCGATTCCCCTTGGACTATCCAAAAGTGCCCCCAAAGGTAGGCTTTGGGTACAACTGGACTCCCCAGGGGAGCCTTTATGCAGCCCCACATGCAACTGGACCCTCCGTATTCGCTCTTTCACAGCAACCCTAAATATAGCCCTGGCCCGCCTGGCAGTCGACTGAAAACTCGGGCCCCAGAAAATGCGTTAAAAGCCTAATTCGCCCATCCAAAAGTGCCCCCAGAGGAAGGCTTTGGGTACAACTGAACTCCCCAGGGGAGCCTTAACGCAGCCCCACATGCAACTGGACCCTCCGTATTCGCTCTTTCACAACAACCCTAAATATAGCCCTGGCCAGCCTGGCAGTCAACTGAAAACTCGGGCCCCAGAAAATGCGTTAAAAGCCTAATTCGCCCATCCAAAAGTGCCGCCAGAGGAAGGCTTTGGGTACAAGTGAACTCCCCAGGGGAGCCTTTACGCAGCCCCACATGCAACTGGACCCTCCTTGTTAACTGTTTACGAGCAACCCTAAATATACCCCTAGCCACCATGGCAGAAGACTGAAAACTCGGGCTCCAGAAAATGCGTTTCAAGCCCCATTCACCCATCCAGAAGTGCCCCCAAAGGAAGGCTTTGGTACAACTGAACTCCCCAGGGGAGCCTTTATGCAGCCCCACATGCAACTGGACCCTCCGGGTTCACTCTTTCACCGCAACACTAAATATAGCCCTAGCACGCCTGGCAGTCGACTGAAAGCTCGGGCCACAGAAAATGTGTTACGAGCCCCATTCGCCCATCCAAAAGTGCCCCCAAAGGAAGGCTTTGGGTACAAGTGAACTCCCCAGGGGAGCCTTTACGCAGCCCCACATGCAACTGGACCCTCCGTGTTCGCTCTTTACAGCAACCCTAAATATAACCCTAGCCAGCATGGCAGAAGACTGAAAACTCGGGCCACAGAAAAAGCGTTTCAAGCCCCTTTCGCCCATTCAGAAGTGCCCCCAAAGGAAGGCTTTGGGTACAACTGAACTCCCCAGGGGAGCCTTTATGCAGCCCCACATGCAACTGGACCCTCCTTGTTCACTGTTTACGAGCAACCCTAAATATACCCCTAGCCACCATGGCAGAAGACTGAAAACTCGGGCTCCAGAAAATGCGTTTCAAGCCCCATTCACCCATCCAGAAGTGCCCCCAAAGGAAGGCTTTGGGTACAACTGGACTCCCCAGGGGAGCCTTTATGCAGCCCCACATGCAACTGGACCCTCCGGGTTCACTCTTTCACCGCAAGCCTAAATATAACCCTCGGCGCAATGGGAGAAGACTGAAAAAGCGGGCCTCAGAAAACGCATTGCGATTCCCCTTGGACTATCCAAAAGTGCCCCCAAAGGTAGGCTTTGGGTACAACTGGACTCCCCAGGGGAGCCTTTATGCAGCCCCACATGCAACTGGACCCTCCGTATTCGCTCTTTCACAGCAACCCTAAATATAGCCCTGGCCCGCCTGGCAGTCGACTGAAAACTCGGGCCCCAGAAAATGCGTTAAAAGCCTAATTCGCCCATCCAAAAGTGCCCCCAGAGGAAGGCTTTGGGTACAACTGAACTCCCCAGGGGAGCCTTAACGCAGCCCCACATGCAACTGGACCCTCCGTATTCGCTCTTTCACAGCAACCCTAAATATAGCCCTGGCCAGCCTGGCAGTCGACTGAAAACTCGGGCCCCAGAAAATGCGTTAAAAGCCTAATTCGCCCATCCAAAAGTGCCCCCAGAGGAAGGCTTTGGGTACAACTGAACTCCCCAGGGGAGCCTTTACGCAGCCCCACATGCAACTGGACCCTCCTTGTTCACTGTTTACAAGCAACCCTAAATATAACCCTAGCCACCATGGCAGAAGACTGAAAACTCGGGCTCCAGAAAATGCATTTCAAGCCCCATTCACCCTTCCAGAAGTGCCCCCAAAGGAAGGCTTTGGGTACAACTGAACTCCCCAGGGGAGCCTTTATGCAGCCCCACATGCAACTGGACCCTCCTTGTTCACTGTTTACGAGCAACCCTAAATATACCCCTAGCCACCATGGCAGAAGACTGAAAACTCGGGCTCCAGAAAATGCGTTTCAAGCCCCATTCTCCCATCCAGAAGTGCCCCGAAAGGAAGGCTTTGGGTACAAGTGAACTCCCCAGGGGAGCCTTTATGCAGCCCCACATGCAACTGGACCCTCCGGGTTCACTCTTTCACCGCAAGCCTAAATATAACCCTCGGCGCAATGGGAGAAGACTGAAAAAGCGGGCCTCAGAAAACGCATTGCGATTCCCCTTGGACTATCCAAAAGTGCCCCCAAAGGTAGGCTTTGGGTACAACTGGACTCCCCAGGGGAGCCTTTATGCAGCCCCACATGCAACTGGACCCTCCGTATTCGCTCTTTCACAGCAACCCTAAATATAGCCCTGGCCCGCCTGGCAGTCGACTGAAAACTCGGGCCCCAGAAAATGCGTTAAAAGCCTAATTCGCCCATCGAAAAGTGCCCCCAGAGGAAGGCTTTGGGTACAACTGAACTCCCCAGGGGAGCCTTAACGCAGCCCCACATGCAACTGGACCCTCCGTATTCGCTCTTTCACAGCAACCCTAAATATAGCCCTGGCCAGCCTGGCAGTCGACTGAAAACTCGGGCCCCAGAAAATGCGTTAAAAGCCTAATTCGCCCATCCAAAAGTGCCCCCAGAGGAAGGCTTTGGGTACAACTGAACTCCCCAGGGGAGCCATTACACAGCCCCACATGCAACTGGACCCTCCTTGTTCACTGTTTACAAGCAACCCTAAATATAACCCTAGCCACCATGGCAGAAGACTGAAAACTCGGGCTCCAGAAAATGCATTTCAAGCCCCATTCACCCTTCCAGAAGTGCCCCCAAAGGAAGGCTTTGGGTACAACTGAACTCCGCAGGGGAGCCTTTATGCAGCCCCACATGCAACTGGACCCTCCGGGTTCACTCTTTCACCGCAAGCCTAAATATAGCCCTCGGCGCATTGGGAGAAGACTGAAAAAGCGGGCCTCAGAAAACGCATTTCGATTCCCCTTGGACCATGCAAAAGTGCACCCAAAGGAAGGCTTTGGGTACAAGTGAACTCCCCAGGGGAGCCTTTATGCAGCCCCACATGCAACTGGACCCTCCGGGTTCACTCTTTCACCGCAAGCCTAAATATAGCCCTAGCACGCCTGGCAGTCGACTGAAAGCTCGGGCCACAGAAAATGTGTTACAAGCCCCATTCGCCCATCCAAAAGTGCCCCCAAAGGAAGGCTTTGGGTACATCTGAACTCCCCAGGGGAGCCTTTACGCAGCCCCACATGCAACTGGACCCTCCGTGTTCGCTCTTTACAGCAACCCTAAATATAACCCTAGCCAGCATGGCAGAAGACTGAAAACTCGGGCCACAGAAAAAGCGTTTCAAGCCCCTTTCGCCCATTCAGAAGTGCCCCCAAAGGAAGGCTTTGGGTACAACTGAACTCCCCAGGGGAGCCTTTATGAAGCCCCACATGCAACTGGACCCTCCTTGTTCACTGTTTACGAGCAACCCTAAATATACCCCTAGCCACCATGGCAGAAGACTGAAAACTCGGGCTCCAGAAAATGCGTTTCAAGCCCCATTCACCCATCCAGAAGTGCCCCGAAAGGAAGGCTTTGGGTACAACTGAACTCCCCAGGGGAGCCTTTATGCAGCCCCACATGCAACTGGACCCTCCGGGTTCACTCTTTCACCGCAAGCCTAAATATAAACCTCGGCGCAATGGGAGAAGACTGAAAAAGCGGGCCTCAGAAAACGCATTGCGATTCCCCTTGGACTATCCAAAAGTGCACCCAAAGGAAGGCTTTGGGTACAACTGAACTCCCCAGGGGAGCCTTTATGCAGCCCCACATGCAACTGGACCCTCCGTATTCGCTCTTTCACAGCAACCCTAAATATAGCCCTGGCCCGCCTGGTAGTCGACTGAAAACTCGGGCCCCAGAAAATGCGTTAAAAGCCTAATTCGCCCATCCAAAAGTGCCCCCAGAGGAAGGCTTTGGGTACAAATGAACTCCCCAGGGGAGCCTTAACGCAGCCCCACATGCAACTGGACCCTCCGTATTTGCTCTTTCACAGCAACCCTAAATATAGCCCTGGCCAGCCTGGCAGTCGACTGAAAACTCGGGCCCCAGAAAATGCGTTAAAAGCCTAATTCGCCCATCCAAAAGTGCCCCCAGAGGAAGGCTTTGGGTACATCTGAACTCCCCAGGGGAGCCTTTACGCAGCCCCACATGCAACTGGACCCTCCGTGTTCGCTCTTTACAGCAACCCTAAATATAACCCTAGCCAGCATTGCAGAAGACTGAAAACTCGGGCCACAGAAAAAGCGTTTCAAGCCCCTTTCGCCCATTCAGAAGTGCCCCCAAAGGAAGGCTTTGGGTACAAGTGAACTCCCCAGGGGAGCCTTTATGCAGCCCCACATGCAACTGGACCCTCCTTGTTCACTGTTTACGAGCAACCCTAAATATACCCCTAGCCACCATGGCAGAAGACTGAAAACTCGGGCTCCAGAAAATGCGTTTCGAGCCCCATTCACCCATCCAGAAGTGCCCCGAAAGGAAGGCTTTGGGTACAAGTGAACTCCCCAGGGGAGCCTTTATGCAGCCCCACATGCAACTGGACCCTCCGGGTTCACTCTTTCACCGCAAGCCTAAATATAGCCCTAGCACGCCTGGCAGTCGACTGAAAGCTCGGGCCACAGAAAATGTGTTACAAGCCCCATTCGCCCATCCAAAAGTGCCCCCAAAGGAAGGCTTTGGGTACATCTGAACTCCCCAGGGGAGCCTTTACGCAGCCCCACATGCAACTGGACCCTCCGTGTTCGCTCTTTACAGCAACCCCAAATATAACCCTAGCCAGCATGGCAGAAGACTGAAAACTCGGGCCACAGAAAAAGCGTTTCAAGCCCCTTTCGCCCATTCAGAAGTGCCCCCAAAGGAAGGCTTTGGGTACAACTGAACTCCCCAGGGGAGCCTTTATGCAGCCCCACATGCAACTGGACCGTCCGTATTCGCTCTTTCACAGCAACCCTAAATATAGCCCTGGCCCGCCTGGCAGTCGACTGAAAACTCGGGCCCCAGAAAATGCGTTAAAAGCCTAATTCGCCTATCCAAAAGTGCCCCCAGAGGAAGGCTTTGGGTACAAATGAACTCCCCAGGGGAGCCTTAACGCAGCCCCACATGCAACTGGACCCTCCGTATTTGCTCTTTCACAGCAACCCTAAATATAGCCCTGGCCAGCCTGGCAGTCGACTGAAAACTCGGGCCCCAGAAAATGCGTTAAAAGCCTAATTCGCCCATCCAAAAGTGCCCCCAGAGGAAGGCTTTGGGTACAAGTGAACTCCCCAGGGGAGCCTTTACGCAGCCCCACATGCAACTGGACCCTCCTTGTTCACTGTTTACAAGCAACCCTAAATATACCCCTAGCCACCATGGCAGAAGACTGAAAACTCGGGCTCCAGAAAATGCGTTTCCAGCCCCATTCACCCATCCAGAAGTGCCCCGAAAGGAAGGCTTTGGGTACAAGTGAACTCCCCAGGGGAGCCTTTATGCAGCCCCACATGCAACTGGACCCTCCGGGTTCACTCTTTCACCGCAAGCCTAAATATAGCCCTAGCACGCCTGGCAGTCGACTGAAAGCTCGGGCCACAGAAAATGTGTTACAAGCCCCATTCGCCCATCCAAAAGTGCCCCCAAAGGAAGGCTTTGGGTACATCTGAACTCCCCAGGGGAGCCTTTACGCAGCCCCACATGCAACTGGACCCTCCGTGTTCGCTCTTTACAGCAACCCCAAATATAACCCTAGCCAGCATGGCAGAAGACTGAAAACTCGGGCCACAGAAAAAGCGTTTCAAGCCCCTTTCGCCCATTCAGAAGTGCCCCGAAAGGAAGGCTTTGGGTACAAGTGAACTCCCCAGGGGAGCCTTTATGCAGCCCCACATGCAACTGGACCCTCCGGGTTCACTCTTTCACCGCAAGCCTAAATATAACCCTCGGCGCAATGGGAGAAGACTGAAAAAGCGGGCCTCAGAAAACGCATTGCGATTCCCCTTGGACTATCCAAAAGTGCCCCCAAAGGTAGGCTTTGGGTACAACTGGACTCCCCAGGGGAGCCTTTATGCAGCCCCACATGCAACTGGACCCTCCGTATTCGCTCTTTCACAGCAACCCTAAATATAGCCCTGGCCCGCCTGGCAGTCGACTGAAAACTCGGGCCCCAGAAAATGCGTTAAAAGCCTAATTCGCCCATCGAAAAGTGCCCCCAGAGGAAGGCTTTGGGTACAACTGAACTCCCCAGGGGAGCCTTAACGCAGCCCCACATGCAACTGGACCCTCCGTATTCGCTCTTTCACAGCAACCCTAAATATAGCCCTGGCCAGCCTGGCAGTCGACTGAAAACTCGGGCCCCAGAAAATGCGTTAAAAGCCTAATTCGCCCATCCAAAAGTGCCCCCAGAGGAAGGCTTTGGGTACAACTGAACTCCCCAGGGGAGCCATTACACAGCCCCACATGCAACTGGACCCTCCTTGTTCACTGTTTACAAGCAACCCTAAATATAACCCTAGCCACCATGGCAGAAGACTGAAAACTCGGGCTCCAGAAAATGCATTTCAAGCCCCATTCACCCTTCCAGAAGTGCCCCCAAAGGAAGGCTTTGGGTACAACTGAACTCCGCAGGGGAGCCTTTATGCAGCCCCACATGCAACTGGACCCTCCGGGTTCACTCTTTCACCGCAAGCCTAAATATAGCCCTCGGCGCATTGGGAGAAGACTGAAAAAGCGGGCCTCAGAAAACGCATTTCGATTCCCCTTGGACCATGCAAAAGTGCACCCAAAGGAAGGCTTTGGGTACAAGTGAACTCCCCAGGGGAGCCTTTATGCAGCCCCACATGCAACTGGACCCTCCGGGTTCACTCTTTCACCGCAAGCCTAAATATAGCCCTAGCACGCCTGGCAGTCGACTGAAAGCTCGGGCCACAGAAAATGTGTTACAAGCCCCATTCGCCCATCCAAAAGTGCCCCCAAAGGAAGGCTTTGGGTACATCTGAACTCCCCAGGGGAGCCTTTACGCAGCCCCACATGCAACTGGACCCTCCGTGTTCGCTCTTTACAGCAACCCTAAATATAACCCTAGCCAGCATGGCAGAAGACTGAAAACTCGGGCCACAGAAAAAGCGTTTCAAGCCCCTTTCGCCCATTCAGAAGTGCCCCCAAAGGAAGGCTTTGGGTACAACTGAACTCCCCAGGGGAGCCTTTATGAAGCCCCACATGCAACTGGACCCTCCTTGTTCACTGTTTACGAGCAACCCTAAATATACCCCTAGCCACCATGGCAGAAGACTGAAAACTCGGGCTCCAGAAAATGCGTTTCAAGCCCCATTCACCCATCCAGAAGTGCCCCGAAAGGAAGGCTTTGGGTACAACTGAACTCCCCAGGGGAGCCTTTATGCAGCCCCACATGCAACTGGACCCTCCGGGTTCACTCTTTCACCGCAAGCCTAAATATAAACCTCGGCGCAATGGGAGAAGACTGAAAAAGCGGGCCTCAGAAAACGCATTGCGATTCCCCTTGGACTATCCAAAAGTGCACCCAAAGGAAGGCTTTGGGTACAACTGAACTCCCCAGGGGAGCCTTTATGCAGCCCCACATGCAACTGGACCCTCCGTATTCGCTCTTTCACAGCAACCCTAAATATAGCCCTGGCCCGCCTGGTAGTCGACTGAAAACTCGGGCCCCAGAAAATGCGTTAAAAGCCTAATTCGCCCATCCAAAAGTGCCCCCAGAGGAAGGCTTTGGGTACAAATGAACTCCCCAGGGGAGCCTTAACGCAGCCCCACATGCAACTGGACCCTCCGTATTTGCTCTTTCACAGCAACCCTAAATATAGCCCTGGCCAGCCTGGCAGTCGACTGAAAACTCGGGCCCCAGAAAATGCGTTAAAAGCCTAATTCGCCCATCCAAAAGTGCCCCCAGAGGAAGGCTTTGGGTACATCTGAACTCCCCAGGGGAGCCTTTACGCAGCCCCACATGCAACTGGACCCTCCGTGTTCGCTCTTTACAGCAACCCTAAATATAACCCTAGCCAGCATTGCAGAAGACTGAAAACTCGGGCCACAGAAAAAGCGTTTCAAGCCCCTTTCGCCCATTCAGAAGTGCCCCCAAAGGAAGGCTTTGGGTACAAGTGAACTCCCCAGGGGAGCCTTTATGCAGCCCCACATGCAACTGGACCCTCCTTGTTCACTGTTTACGAGCAACCCTAAATATACCCCTAGCCACCATGGCAGAAGACTGAAAACTCGGGCTCCAGAAAATGCGTTTCGAGCCCCATTCACCCATCCAGAAGTGCCCCGAAAGGAAGGCTTTGGGTACAAGTGAACTCCCCAGGGGAGCCTTTATGCAGCCCCACATGCAACTGGACCCTCCGGGTTCACTCTTTCACCGCAAGCCTAAATATAGCCCTAGCACGCCTGGCAGTCGACTGAAAGCACGGGCCACAGAAAATGTGTTACAAGCCCCATTCGCCCATCCAAAAGTGCCCCCAAAGGAAGGCTTTGGGTACATCTGAACTCCCCAGGGGAGCCTTTACGCAGCCCCACATGCAACTGGACCCTCCGTGTTCGCTCTTTACAGCAACCCCAAATATAACCCTAGCCAGCATGGCAGAAGACTGAAAACTCGGGCCACAGAAAAAGCGTTTCAAGCCCCTTTCGCCCATTCAGAAGTGCCCCCAAAGGAAGGCTTTGGGTACAACTGAACTCCCCAGGGGAGCCTTTATGCAGCCCCACATGCAACTGGACCCTCCTTGTTCACTGTTTACGAGCAACCCTAAATATACCCCTAGCCACCATGGCAGAAGACTGAAAACTTGGGCTCCAGAAAATGCGTTTCCAGCCCCATTCACCCATCCAGAAGTGCCCCGAAAGGAAGGCTTTGGGTACAAGTGAACTCCCCAGGGGAGCCTTTATGCAGCCCCACATGCAACTGGACCCTCCGTATTCGCTCTTTCACAGCAACCCTAAATATAGCCCTGGCCCGCCTGGCAGTCGACTGAAAACTCGGGCCCCAGAAAATGCGTTAAAAGCCTAATTCGCCTATCCAAAAGTGCCCCCAGAGGAAGGCTTTGGGTACAAATGAACTCCCCAGGGGAGCCTTAACGCAGCCCCACATGCAACTGGACCCTCCGTATTTGCTCTTTCACAGCAACCCTAAATATAGCCCTGGCCAGCCTGGCAGTCGACTGAAAACTCGGGCCCCAGAAAATGCGTTAAAAGCCTAATTCGCCCATCCAAAAGTGCCCCCAGAGGAAGGCTTTGGGTACAAGTGAACTCCCCAGGGGAGCCTTTACGCAGCCCCACATGCAACTGGACCCTCCTTGTTCACTGTTTACAAGCAACCCTAAATATACCCCTAGCCACCATGGCAGGAGACTGAAAACTCGGGCTCCAGAAAATGCGTTTCCAGCCCCATTCACCCATCCAGAAGTGCCCCGAAAGGAAGGCTTTGGGTACAAGTGAACTCCCCAGGGGAGCCTTTATGCAGCCCCACATGCAACTGGACCCTCCGGGTTCACTCTTTCACCGCAAGCCTAAATATAGCCCTAGCACGCCTGGCAGTCGACTGAAAGCTCGGGCCACAGAAAATGTGTTACAAGCCCCATTCGCCCATTAAAAAGTGCCCCCAAAGGAAGGCTTTGGGTACATCTGAACTCCCCAGGGGAGCCTTTATGCAGCCCCACATGCAACTGGACCCTCCGGGTTCACTCTTTCACCGCAAGCCTAAATATAGCCCTAGCACGCCTGGCAGTCGACTGAAAGCTCGGGCCACAGAAAATGTGTTACAAGCCCCATTCGCCCATTAAAAAGTGCCCCCAAAGGAAGGCTTTGGGTACAACTGAACTCCCCAGGGGAGCCTTTATGCAGCCCCACATGCAACTGGACCCTCCTTGTTCACTGTTTACGAGCAACCCTAAATATACCCCTAGCCACCATGGCAGAAGACTGAAAACTCGGGCTCCAGAAAATGCGTTTCAAGCCCCATTCACCCATCCAGAAGTGCCCCCAAAGGAAGGCTTTGGGTACAACTGAACTCCCCAGGGGAGCCTTTATGCAGCCCCACATGCAACTGGACCCTCCGGGTTCACTCTTTCACCGCAAGCCTAAATATAACCCTCGGCGCAATGGGAGAAGACTGAAAAAGCGGGCCTCAGAAAACGCATTGCGATTCCCCTTGGACTATCCAAAAGTGCCCCCAAAGGTAGGCTTTGGGTACAACTGGACTCCCCAGGGGAGCCTTTATGCAGCCCCACATGCAACTGGACCCTCCGTATTCGCTCTTTCACAGCAACCCTAAATATAGCCCTGGCCCGCCTGGCAGTCGACTGAAAACTCGGGCCCCAGAAAATGCGTTAAAAGCCTAATTCGCCCATCCAAAAGTGCCCCCAGAGGAAGGCTTTGGGTACAACTGAACTCCCCAGGGGAGCCTTAACGCAGCCCCACATGCAACTGGACCCTCCGTATTCGCTCTTTCACAGCAACCCTAAATATAGCCCTGGCCAGCCTGGCAGTCGACTGAAAACTCGGGCCCCAGAAAATGCGTTAAAAGCCTAATTCGCCCATCCAAAAGTGCCCCCAGAGGAAGGCTTTGGGTACAACTGAACTCCCCAGGGGAGCCTTTACGCAGCCCCACATGCAACTGGACCCTCCTTGTTCACTGTTTACAAGCTACCCTAAATATAACCCTAGCCACCATGGCAGAAGACTGAAAACTCGGGCTCCAGAAAATGCATTTCAAGCCCCATTCACCCTTCCAGAAGTGCCCCCAAAGGAAGGCTTTGGGTACAAGTGAACTCCCCAGGGGAGCCTTTATGCAGCCCCACATGCAACTGGACCCTCCGGGTTCACTCTTTCACCGCAAGCCTAAATATAGCCCTCGGCGCATTGGGAGAAGACTGAAAAAGCGGGCCTCAGAAAACGCATTTCGATTCCCCTTGGACCATGCAAAAGTGCACCCAAAGGAAGGCTTTGGGTACAAGTGAACTCCCCAGGGGAGCCTTTATGCAGCCCCACATGCAACTGGACCCTCCGGGTTCACTCTTTCACCGCAAGCCTAAATATAGCCCTAGCACGCCTGGCAGTCGACTGAAAGCTCGGGCCACAGAAAATGTGTTACAAGCCCCATTCGCCCATCCAAAAGTGCCCCCAAAGGAAGGCTTTGGGTACATCTGAACTCCCCAGGGGAGCCTTTACGCAGCCCCACATGCAACTGGACCCTCCGTGTTCGCTCTTTACAGCAACCCCAAATATAACCCTAGCCAGCATGGCAGAAGACTGAAAACTCGGGCCACAGGAAAAGCGTTTCAAGCCCCTTTCGCACATTCAGAAGTGCTCCCAAAGGAAGGCTTTGGGTACAACTGAACTCCCCAGGGGAGCCTTTATGAAGCCCCACATGCAACTGGACCCTCCTTGTTCACTGTTTACGAGCAACCCTAAATATACCCCTAGCCACCATGGCAGAAGACTGAAAACTCGGGCTCCAGAAAATGCGTTTCAAGCCCCATTCACCCATCCAGAAGTGCCCCCAAAGGAAGGCTTTGGGTACAACTGAACTCCCCAGGGGAGCCTTTATGCAGCCCCACATGCAACTGGACCCTCCGGGTTCACTCTTTCACCGCAAGCCTAAATATAAACCTCGGCGCAATGGGAGAAGACTGAAAAAGCGGGCCTCAGAAAACGCATTGCGATTCCCCTTGGACTATCCAAAAGTGCACCCAAAGGAAGGCTTTGGGTACAACTGAACTCCCCAGGGGAGCCTTTATGCAGCCCCACATGCAACTGGACCCTCCGTATTCGCTCTTTCACAGCAACCCTAAATATAGCCCTGGCCCGCCTGGCAGTCGACTGAAAACTCGGGCCCCAGAAAATGCGTTAAAAGCCTAATTCGCCCATCCAAACGTGCCCCCAGAGGAAGGCTTTGGGTACAAATGAACTCCCCAGGGGAGCCTTAACGCAGCCCCACATGCAACTGGACCCTCCGTATTTGCTCTTTCACAGCAACCCTAAATATAGCCCTGACCAGCCTGGCAGTCGACTGAAAACTCGGGCCCCAGAAAATGCGTTAAAAGCCTAATTCGCCCATCCAAAAGTGCCCCCAGAGGAAGGCTTTGGGTACATCTGAACTCCCCAGGGGAGCCTTTACGCAGCCCCACATGCAACTGGACCCTCCGTGTTCGCTCTTTACAGCAACCCTAAATATAACCCTAGCCAGCATGGCAGAAGACTGAAAACTCGGGCCACAGAAAAAGCGTTTCAAGCCCCTTTCGCCCATTCAGAAGTGCCCCCAAAGGAAGGCTTTGGGTACAACTGAACTCCCCAGGGGAGCCTTTATGCAGCCCCACATGCAACTGGACCCTCCGGGTTCACTCTTTCACCGCAAGCCTAAATATAGCCCTAGCACGCCTGGCAGTCGACTGAAAGCTCGGGCCACAGAAAATGTGTTACAAGCCCCATTCGCCCATCCAAAAGTGCCCCCAAAGGAAGGCTTTGGGTACATCTGAACTCCCCAGGGGAGCCTTTACGCAGCCCCACATGCAACTGGACCCTCCGTGTTCGCTCTTTACAGCAACCCCAAATATAACCCTAGCCAGCATGGCAGAAGACTGAAAACTCGGGCCACAGAAAAAGCGTTTCAAGCCCCTTTCGCCCATTCAGAAGTGCCCCCAAAGGAAGGCTTTGGGTACAACTGAACTCCCCAGGGGAGCCTTTATGCAGCCCCACATGCAACTGGACCCTCCTTGTTCACTGTTTACGAGCAACCCTAAATATACCCCTAGCCACCATGGCAGAAGACTGAAAACTCGGGCTCCAGAAAATGCGTTTCAAGCCCCATTCACCCATCCAGAAGTGCCCCCAAAGGAAGGCTTTGGGTACAACTGAACTCCCCAGGGGAGCCTTTATGCAGCCCCACATGCAACTGGACCCTCCGGGTTCACTCTTTCACCGCAAGCCTAAATATAAACCTCGGCGCAATGGGAGAAGACTGAAAAAGCGGGCCTCAGAAAACGCATTGCGATTCCCCTTGGACTATCCAAAAGTGCACCCAAAGGAAGGCTTTGGGTACAACTGAACTCCCCAGGGGAGCCTTTATGCAGCCCCACATGCAACTGGACCCTCCGTATTCGCTCTTTCACAGCAACCCTAAATATAGCCCTGGCCCGCCTGGCAGTCGACTGAAAACTCGGGCCCCAGAAAATGCGTTAAAAGCCTAATTCGCCCATCCAAAAGTGCCCCCAGAGGAAGGCTTTGGGTACAAATGAACTCCCCAGGGGAGCCTTAACGCAGCCCCACATGCAACTGGACCCTCCGTATTTGCTCTTTCACAGCAACCCTAAATATAGCCCTGGCCCGCCTGGCAGTCGACTGAAAACTCGGGCCCCAGAAAATGCGTTAAAAGCCTAATTCGCCCATCCAAAAGTGCCCCCAGAGGAAGGCTTTGGGTACATCTGAACTCCCCAGGGGAGCCTTTACGCAGCCCCACATGCAACTGGACCCTCCGTGTTCGCTCTTTACAGCAACCCTAAATATAACCCTAGCCAGCATGGCAGAAGACTGAAAACTCGGGCCACAGAAAAAGCGTTTCAAGCCCCTTTCGCCCATTCAGAAGTGCCCCCAAAGGAAGGCTTTGGGTACAACTGAACTCCCCAGGGGAGCCTTTATGCAGCCCCACATGCAACTGGACCCTCCTTGTTCACTGTTTACGAGCAACCCTAAATATACCCCTAGCCACCATGGCAGAAGACTGAAAACTCGGGCTCCAGAAAACGCGTTTCAAGCCCCATTCACCCATCCAGAAGTGCCCCCAAAGGAAGGCTTTGGGTACAACTGAACTCCCCAGGGGAGCCTTTATGCAGCCCCACATGCAACTGGACCCTCCGGGTTCACTCTTTCACCGCAAGCCTAAATATAGCCCTAGCACGCCTGGCAGTCGACTGAAAGCTCGGGCCCCAGAAAACGTGCTACAAGCCCCATTCGCCCATCCAAAAGTGCCCCCAAAGGAAGGCTTTGGGTACATCTGAACTCCCCAGGGGAGCCTTTACGCAGCCCCACATGCAACTGGACCCTCCGTGTTCGCTCTTTACAGCAACCCCAAATATAACCCTAGCCAGCATGGCAGAAGACTGAAAACTCGGGCCACAGAAAAAGCGTTTCAAGCCCCTTTCGCACATTCAGAAGTGCTCCCAAAGGAAGGCTTTGGGTACAAGTGAACTCCCCAGGGGAGCCTTTATGAAGCCCCACATACAACTGGACCCTCCTTGTTCACTGTTTACGAGCAACCCTAAATATACCCCTAGCCACCATGGCAGAAGACTGAAAACTCGGGCTCCAGAAAATGCGTTTCAAGCCCCATTCACCCATCCAGAAGTGCCCCCAAAGGAAGGCTTTGGGTACAACTGAACTCCCCAGGGGAGCCTTTATGCAGCCCCACATGCAACTGGACCCTCCGGGTTCACTCTTTCACCGCAAGCCTAAATATAAACCTCGGCGCAATGGGAGAAGACTGAAAAAGCGGGCCTCAGAAAACGCATTGCGATTCCCCTTGGACTATCCAAAAGTGCACCCAAAGGAAGGCTTTGGGTACAACTGAACTCCCCAGGGGAGCCTTTATGCAGCCCCACATGCAACTGGACCCTCCGTATTTGCTCTTTCACAGCAACCCTAAATATAGCCCTGGCCAGCCTGGCAGTCGACTGAAAACTCGGGCCCCAGAAAATGCGTTAAAAGCCTAATTCGCCCATCCAAAAGTGCCCCCAGAGGAAGGCTTTGGGTACATCTGAACTCCCCAGGGGAGCCTTTACGCAGCCCCACATGCAACTGGACCCTCCGTGTTCGCTCTTTACAGCAACCCTAAATATAACCCTAGCCAGCATGGCAGAAGACTGAAAACTCGGGCCACAGAAAAAGCGTTTCAAGCCCCTTTCGCCCATTCAGAAGTGCCCCCAAAGGAAGGCTTTGGGTACAACTGAACTCCCCAGGGGAGCCTTTATGCAGCCCCACATGCAACTGGACCCTCCGGGTTCACTCTTTCACCGCAAGCCTAAATATAGCCCTAGCACGCCTGGCAGTCGACTGAAAGCTCGGGCCACAGAAAATGTGTTACAAGCCCCATTCGCCCATCCAAAAGTGCCCCCAAAGGAAGGCTTTGGGTACATCTGAACTCCCCAGGGGAGCCTTTACGCAGCCCCACATGCAACTGGACCCTCCGTGTTCGCTCTTTACAGCAACCCCAAATATAACCCTAGCCAGCATGGCAGAAGACTGAAAACTCGGGCCACAGAAAAAGCGTTTCAAGCCCCTTTCGCCCATTCAGAAGTGCCCCCAAAGGAAGGCTTTGGGTACAACTGAACTCCCCAGGGGAGCCTTTATGCAGCCCCACATGCAACTGGACCCTCCTTGTTCACTGTTTACGAGCAACCCTAAATATACCCCTAGCCACCATGGCAGAAGAGTGAAAACTCGGGCTCCAGAAAATGCGTTTCAAGCCCCATTCACCCATCCAGAAGTGCCCCCAAAGGAAGGCTTTGGGTACAACTGAACTCCCCAGGGGAGCCTTTATGCAGCCCCACATGCAACTGGACCCTCCGGGTTCACTCTTTCACCGCAAGCCTAAATATAAACCTCGGCGCAATGGGAGAAGACTGAAAAAGCGGGCCTCAGAAAACGCATTGCGATTCCCCTTGGACTATCCAAAAGTGCACCCAAAGGAAGGCTTTGGGTACAACTGAACTCCCCAGGGGAGCCTTTATGCAGCCCCACATGCAACTGGACCCTCCGTATTCGCTCTTTCACAGCAACCCTAAATATAGCCCTGGCCCGCCTGGCAGTCGACTGAAAACTCGGGCCCCAGAAAATGCGTTAAAAGCCTAATTCGCCCACCCAAAAGTGCCCCCAGAGGAAGGCTTTGGGTACAAATGAACTCCCCAGGGGAGCCTTAACGCAGCCCCACATGCAACTGGACCCTCCGTATTTGCTCTTTCACAGCAACCCTAAATATAGCCCTGGCCAGCCTGGCAGTCGACTGAAAACTCGGGCCCCAGAAAATGCGTTAAAAGCCTAATTCGCCCATCCAAAAGTGCCCCCAGAGGAAGGCTTTGGGTACATCTGAACTCCCCAGGGGAGCCTTTACGCAGCCCCACATGCAACTGGACCCTCCGTGTTCGCTCTTTACAGCAACCCTAAATATAACCCTAGCCAGCATGGCAGAAGACTGAAAACTCGGGCCACAGAAAAAGCGTTTCAAGCCCCTTTCGCCCATTCAGAAGTGCCCCCAAAGGAAGGCTTTGGGTACAACTGAACTCCCCAGGGGAGCCTTTATGCAGCCCCACATGCAACTGGACCCTCCTTGTTCACTGTTTACGAGCAACCCTAAATATACCCCTAGCCACCATGGCAGAAGACTGAAAACTCGGGCTCCAGAAAACGCGTTTCAAGCCCCATTCACCCATCCAGAAGTGCCCCGAAAGGAAGGCTTTGGGTACAACTGAACTCCCCAGGGGAGCCTTTATGCAGCCCCACATGCAACTGGACCCTCCGGGTTCACTCTTTCACCGCAAGCCTAAATATAGCCCTAGCACGCCTGGCAGTCGACTGAAAGCTCGGGCCACAGAAAATGTGTTACAAGCCCCATTCGCCCATTAAAAAGTGCCCCCAAAGGAAGGCTTTGGGTACATCTGAACTCCCCAGGGGAGCCTTTACGCAGACCCACATGCAACTGGACCCTCCGTGTTCGCTCTTTACAGCAACCCCAAATATAACCCTAGCCAGCATGGCAGAAGACTGAAAACTCGGGCCACAGAAAAAGCGTTTCAAGCCCCTTTCGCCCATTCAGAAGTGCCCCCAAAGGAAGGCTTTGGGTACAACTGAACTCCCCAGGGGAGCCTTTACGCAGCCCCACATGCAACTGGACCCTCCTTGTTCACTGTTTACGAGCAACCCTAAATATACCCCTAGCCACCATGGCAGAAGACTGAAAACTTGGGCTCCAGAAAATGCGTTTCCAGCCCCATTCACCCATCCAGAAGTGCCCCGAAAGGAAGGCTTTGGGTACAAGTGAACTCCCCAGGGGAGCCTTTATGCAGCCCCACATGCAACTGGACCCTCCGTATTCGCTCTTTCACAGCAACCCTAAATATAGCCCTGGCCCGCCTGGCAGTCGACTGAAAACTCGGGCCCCAGAAAATGCGTTAAAAGCCTAATTCGCCTATCCAAAAGTGCCCCCAGAGGAAGGCTTTGGGTACAAATGAACTCCCCAGGGGAGCCTTAACGCAGCCCCACATGCAACTGGACCCTCCGTATTTGCTCTTTCACAGCAACCCTAAATATAGCCCTGGCCAGCCTGGCAGTCGACTGAAAACTCGGGCCCCAGAAAATGCGTTAAAAGCCTAATTCGCCCATCCAAAAGTGCCCCCAGAGGAAGGCTTTGGGTACAAGTGAACTCCCCAGGGGAGCCTTTACGCAGCCCCACATGCAACTGGACCCTGCTTGTTCACTGTTTACAAGCAACCCTAAATATACCCCTAGCCACCATGGCAGAAGACTGAAAACTCGGGCTCCAGAAAATGCGTTTCCAGCCCCATTCACCCATCCAGAAGTGCCCCGAAAGGAAGGCTTTGGGTACAAGTGAACTCCCCAGGGGAGCCTTTATGCAGCCCCACATGCAACTGGACCCTCCGGGTTCACTCTTTCACCGCAAGCCTAAATATAGCCCTAGCACGCCTGGCAGTCGACTGAAAGCTCGGGCCACAGAAAATGTGTTACAAGCCCCATTCGCCCATCCAAAAGTGCCCCCAAAGGAAGGCTTTGGGTACATCTGAACTCCCCAGGGGAGCCTTTACGCAGCCCCACATGCAACTGGACCCTCCGTGTTCGCTCTTTACAGCAACCCCAAATATAACCCTAGCCAGCATGGCAGAAGACTGAAAACTCGGGCCACAGAAAAAGCGTTTCAAGCCCCTTTCGCCCATTCAGAAGTGCCCCCAAAGGAAGGCTTTGGGTACAACTGAACTCCCCAGGGGAGCCTTTATGCAGCCCCACATGCAACTGGACCCTCCTTGTTCACTGTTTACGAGCAACCCTAAATATACCCCTAGCCACCATGGCAGAAGACTGAAAACTCGGGCTCCAGAAAATGCGTTTCAAGCCCCATTCACCCATCCAGAAGTGCCCCCAAAGGAAGGCTTTGGGTACAACTGAACTCCCCAGGGGAGCCTTTATGCAGCCCCACATGCAACTGGACCCTCCGGGTTCACTCTTTCACCGCAAGCCTAAATATAACCCTCGGCGCAATGGGAGAAGACTGAAAAAGCGGGCCTCAGAAAACGCATTGCGATTCCCCTTGGACTATCCAAAAGTGCCCCCAAAGGTAGGCTTTGGGTACAACTGGACTCCCCAGGGGAGCCTTTATGCAGCCCCACATGCAACTGGACCCTCCGTATTCGCTCTTTCACAGCAACCCTAAATATAGCCCTGGCCCGCCTGGCAGTCGACTGAAAACTCGGGCCCCAGAAAATGCGTTAAAAGCCTAATTCGCCCATCCAAAAGTGCCCCCAGAGGAAGGCTTTGGGTACAACTGAACTCCCCAGGGGAGCCCTAACGCAGCCCCACATGCAACTGGACCCTCCGTATTCGCTCTTTCACAGCAACCCTAAATATAGCCCTGGCCAGCCTGGCAGTCGACTGAAAACTCGGGCCCCAGAAAATGCGTTAAAAGCCTAATTCGCCCATCCAAAAGTGCCCCCAGAGGAAGGCTTTGGGTACAACTGAACTCCCCAGGGGAGCCTTTACGCAGCCCCACATGCAACTGGACCCTCCTTGTTCACTGTTTACAAGCAACCCTAAATATAACCCTAGCCACCATGGCAGAAGACTGAAAACTCGGGCTCCAGAAAATGCATTTCAAGCCCCATTCACCCTTCCAGAAGTGCCCCCAAAGGAAGGCTTTGGGTACAAGTGAACTCCCCAGGGGAGCCTTTATGCAGCCCCACATGCAACTGGACCCTCCGGGTTCACTCTTTCACCGCAAGCCTAAATATAGCCCTCGGCGCATTGGGAGAAGACTGAAAAAGCGGGCCTCAGAAAACGCATTTCGATTCCCCTTGGACCATGCAAAAGTGCACCCAAAGGAAGGCTTTGGGTACAAGTGAACTCCCCAGGGGAGCCTTTATGCAGCCCCACATGCAACTGGACCCTCCGGGTTCACTCTTTCACCGCAAGCCTAAATATAGCCCTAGCACGCCTGGCAGTCGACTGAAAGCTCGGGCCACAGAAAATGTGTTACAAGCCCCATTCGCCCATCCAAAAGTGCCCCCAAAGGAAGGCTTTGGGTACATCTGAACTCCCCAGGGGAGCCTTTACGCAGCCCCACATGCAACTGGACCCT
This sequence comes from Anas platyrhynchos, assembly GCF_047663525.1. Classification (NCBI taxonomy): domain Eukaryota; kingdom Metazoa; phylum Chordata; class Aves; order Anseriformes; family Anatidae; genus Anas; species Anas platyrhynchos. The sequence goes on from NC_092595.1 coordinate 27,157,476, forward strand.
CCGTGTTCGCTCTTTACAGCAACCCCAAATATAACCCTAGCCAGCATGGCAGAAGACTGAAAACTCGGGCCACAGGAAAAGCGTTTCAAGCCCCTTTCGCACATTCAGAAGTGCTCCCAAAGGAAGGCTTTGGGTACAACTGAACTCCCCAGGGGAGCCTTTATGAAGCCCCACATGCAACTGGACCCTCCTTGTTCACTGTTTACGAGCAACCCTAAATATACCCCTAGCCACCATGGCAGAAGACTGAAAACTCGGGCTCCAGAAAATGCGTTTCAAGCCCCATTCACCCATCCAGAAGTGCCCCCAAAGGAAGGCTTTGGGTACAACTGAACTCCCCAGGGGAGCCTTTATGCAGCCCCACATGCAACTGGACCCTCCGGGTTCACTCTTTCACCGCAAGCCTAAATATAAACCTCGGCGCAATGGGAGAAGACTGAAAAAGCGGGCCTCAGAAAACGCATTGCGATTCCCCTTGGACTATCCAAAAGTGCACCCAAAGGAAGGCTTTGGGTACAACTGAACTCCCCAGGGGAGCCTTTATGCAGCCCCACATGCAACTGGACCCTCCGTATTCGCTCTTTCACAGCAACCCTAAATATAGCCCTGGCCCGCCTGGCAGTCGACTGAAAACTCGGGCCCCAGAAAATGCGTTAAAAGCCTAATTCGCCCATCCAAAAGTGCCCCCAGAGGAAGGCTTTGGGTACAAATGAACTCCCCAGGGGAGCCTTAACGCAGCCCCACATGCAACTGGACCCTCCGTATTTGCTCTTTCACAGCAACCCTAAATATAGCCCTGACCAGCCTGGCAGTCGACTGAAAACTCGGGCCCCAGAAAATGCGTTAAAAGCCTAATTCGCCCATCCAAAAGTGCCCCCAGAGGAAGGCTTTGGGTACATCTGAACTCCCCAGGGGAGCCTTTACGCAGCCCCACATGCAACTGGACCCTCCGTGTTCGCTCTTTACAGCAACCCTAAATATAACCCTAGCCAGCATGGCAGAAGACTGAAAACTCGGGCCACAGAAAAAGCGTTTCAAGCCCCTTTCGCCCATTCAGAAGTGCCCCCAAAGGAAGGCTTTGGGTACAACTGAACTCCCCAGGGGAGCCTTTATGCAGCCCCACATGCAACTGGACCCTCCGGGTTCACTCTTTCACCGCAAGCCTAAATATAGCCCTAGCACGCCTGGCAGTCGACTGAAAGCTCGGGCCACAGAAAATGTGTTACAAGCCCCATTCGCCCATCCAAAAGTGCCCCCAAAGGAAGGCTTTGGGTACATCTGAACTCCCCAGGGGAGCCTTTACGCAGCCCCACATGCAACTGGACCCTCCGTGTTCGCTCTTTACAGCAACCCCAAATATAACCCTAGCCAGCATGGCAGAAGACTGAAAACTCGGGCCACAGAAAAAGCGTTTCAAGCCCCTTTCGCCCATTCAGAAGTGCCCCCAAAGGAAGGCTTTGGGTACAACTGAACTCCCCAGGGGAGCCTTTATGCAGCCCCACATGCAACTGGACCCTCCTTGTTCACTGTTTACGAGCAACCCTAAATATACCCCTAGCCACCATGGCAGAAGACTGAAAACTCGGGCTCCAGAAAATGCGTTTCTAGCCCCATTCACCCATCCAGAAGTGCCCCCAAAGGAAGGCTTTGGGTACAACTGAACTCCCCAGGGGAGCCTTTATGCAGCCCCACATGCAACTGGACCCTCCGGGTTCACTCTTTCACCGCAAGCCTAAATATAAACCTCGGCGCAATGGGAGAAGACTGAAAAAGCGGGCCTCAGAAAACGCATTGCGATTCCCCTTGGACTATCCAAAAGTGCACCCAAAGGAAGGCTTTGGGTACAACTGAACTCCCCAGGGGAGCCTTTATGCAGCCCCACATGCAACTGGACCCTCCGTATTCGCTCTTTCACAGCAACCCTAAATATAGCCCTGGCCCGCCTGGCAGTCGACTGAAAACTCGGGCCCCAGAAAATGCGTTAAAAGCCTAATTCGCCCATCCAAAAGTGCCCCCAGAGGAAGGCTTTGGGTACAAATGAACTCCCCAGGGGAGCCTTAACGCAGCCCCACATGCAACTGGACCCTCCGTATTTGCTCTTTCACAGCAACCCTAAATATAGCCCTGGCCCGCCTGGCAGTCGACTGAAAACTCGGGCCCCAGAAAATGCGTTAAAAGCCTAATTCGCCCATCCAAAAGTGCCCCCAAAGGAAGGCTTTGGGTACATCTGAACTCCCCAGGGGAGCCTTTACGCAGCCCCACATGCAACTGGACCCTCCGTGTTCGCTCTTTACAGCAACCCTAAATATAACCCTAGCCAGCATGGCAGAAGACTGAAAACTCGGGCCACAGAAAAAGCGTTTCAAGCCCCTTTCGCCCATTCAGAAGTGCCCCCAAAGGAAGGCTTTGGGTACAACTGAACTCCCCAGGGGAGCCTTTACGCAGCCCCACATGCAACTGGACCCTCCTTGTTCACTGTTTACGAGCAACCCTAAATATACCCCTAGCCACCATGGCAGAAGACTGAAAACTCGGGCTCCAGAAAACGCGTTTCAAGCCCCATTCACCCATCCAGAAGTGCCCCGAAAGGAAGGCTTTGGGTACAACTGAACTCCCCAGGGGAGCCTTTATGCAGCCCCACATGCAACTGGACCCTCCTTGTTCACTGTTTACGAGCAACCCTAAATATACCCCTAGCCACCATGGCAGAAGACTGAAAACTCGGGCTCCAGAAAATGCGTTTCAAGCCCCATTCACCCATCCAGAAGTGCCCCCAAAGGAAGGCTTTGGGTACAACTGAACTCCCCAGGGGAGCCTTTATGCAGCCCCACATGCAACTGGACCCTCCGGGTTCACTCTTTCACCGCAAGCCTAAATATAAACCTCGGCGCAATGGGAGAAGACTGAAAAAGCGGGCCTCAGAAAACGCATTGCGATTCCCCTTGGACTATCCAAAAGTGCCCCCAAAGGAAGGCTTTGGGTACAACTGAACTCCCCAGGGGAGCCTTTATGCAGCCCCACATGCAACTGGACCCTCCGTATTCGCTCTTTCACAGCAACCCTAAATATAGCCCTGGCCCGCCTGGCAGTCGACTGAAAACTCGGGCCCCAGAAAATGCGTTAAAAGCGTAATTCGCCCATCCAAAAGTGCCCCCAGAGGAAGGCTTTGGGTACATCTGAACTCCCCAGGGGAGCCTTTACGCAGCCCCACATGCAACTGGACCCTCCGTGTTCGCTCTTTACAGCAACCCTAAATATAACCCTAGCCAGCATGGCAGAAGACTGAAAACTCGGGCCACAGAAAAAGCGTTTCAAGCCCCTTTCGCCCATTCAGAAGTGCCCCCAAAGGAAGGCTTTGGGTACAACTGAACTCCCCAGGGGAGCCTTTATGCAGCCCCACATGCAACTGGACCCTCCTTGTTCACTGTTTACGAGCAACCCTAAATATACCCCTAGCCACCATGGCAGAAGACTGAAAACTCGGGCTCCAGAAAACGCGTTTCAAGCCCCATTCACCCATCCAGAAGTGCCCCGAAAGGAAGGCTTTGGGTACAACTGAACTCCCCAGGGGAGCCTTTATGCAGCCCCACATGCAACTGGACCCTCCGGGTTCACTCTTTCACCGCAAGCCTAAATATAGCCCTAGCACGCCTGGCAGTCGACTGAAAGCTCGGGCCACAGAAAATGTGTTACAAGCCCCATTCGCCCATTAAAAAGTGCCCCCAAAGGAAGGCTTTGGGTACATCTGAACTCCCCAGGGGAGCCTTTACGCAGACCCACATGCAACTGGACCCTCCGTGTTCGCTCTTTACAGCAACCCCAAATATAACCCTAGGCAGCATGGCAGAAGACTGAAAACTCGGGCCACAGAAAAAGCGTTAAAAGCCTAATTCGCCCATCGAAAAGTGCCCCCAGAGGAAGGCTTTGGGTACAAGTGAACTCCCCAGGGGAGCCTTAACGCAGCCCCACATGCAACTGGACCCTCCGTATTCGCTCTTTCACAGCAACCCTAAATATAGCCCTGGCCCGCCTGGCAGTCGACTGAAAACTCGGGCCCCAGAAAATGCACTAAAAGCCTAATTCGCCCATCCAAAAGTGCCCCCAGAGGAAGGCTTTGGGTACAACTGAACTCCCCAGGGGAGCCTTTACGCAGCCCCACATGCAACTGGACCCTCCGTGTTCGCTCTTTACAGCAACCCTAAATATAACCCTAGCCAGCATGGCAGAAGACTGAAAACTCGGGCCACAGAAAAAGCGTTTCAAGCCCCTTTCGCCCATCCAGAAGTGCCCCCAAAGGAAGGCTTTGGGTACAAGTGAACTCCCTAGGGGAGCCTTTATGCAGCCCCACATGCATCTAGGTCCTAGTGCGGCTAGCACACACGTCGACCAGGAAAGGAGCTAAGGTGCTCGGGACGGACGGCTGCCGCTCCGGGACGGATAGTTGCCGAGAGAACGGAACACAGCCTCCTTCTTCGCGTCAAGGCTGGCACCCACACCGCTTGTGGTCGGTTAGCCGTGTCTTGCGATCACTTTCGTCGAGCCGCCCAAGGCGGGACCCGGACCCCGGCGCGGCTAGAACACACGTCGCGCAGGACCGGAGCCTAGGGGCTCGGGTAGCCGGACCCACGCAGCCCGTAGAGGGACACACGTTTCCTGCGATCGAAATAGCGGAGCCGACAGAGGTTCGACCGGGTCCTAGTGCGGCTAGCACACACATCGCCCGGGACCGGAGCGTGGCTGTTCGGGAAGGACGGCCGCCGCTCCGGACAGGACAGAAGCTTTCGTCTCGGGGACAGCCAGCCCCCGAGCCAGAGGATGACAGCCTCTTGTTTCACGACACGGCTGCTACGCATGCAGCTCGTGGCCGGACCACTGTGTCGTGGGATCTCCTTCCCCGAGCCGCTCAAGACAGAACCCGGAACCTAGTGCGGCTAGCACACAAGTCGCCCAGGACCGAAGCCCAGGGTCCATATCCGGACGCCTGTCGCTCTGGACTGTCTGAATTCCCGGTCCCCGGCACTGTGTAACTCCGAGCCGCTGAACGACAGCCTCCACTTCTCGACACGGCTGGCAGCCACAGCGCTTGTGGCCGGACAACCGTGTCTTGCGATCACTTTCGTCGAGCCGCCCAAGGCGGGACCCGGACCCCGGCGCGGCTAGCACACACGTCGCCCAGGACCGAAGCCCAGGGTCCACATCCGTCCGCCTGCCGCTCTGGACTGTCTGAATCCCCGGTCCCCGGCACTGCGTAACTCCGAGCCGCTGAACGACAGCCTCCACTTCTCGACACGGCTGGCAGCCACAGCGCTTGTGGCCGGACAACCGTGTCGTAGGATCTCCTTCCCCGAGGCGCCCGAAATGGGATCCGGACCCCGGTGCTCGAGCAAACACGACACCCAGGATGGAGTCAAAGGGCTCGGGAAGCCGGACCCACGCTGCCCGTGGAGGGACACTCGTGTCTTGCGATCGAAAGAGCGGAGCCGACCGAGGTCCCACCCGGACCCCAATGCGGCTAGCACACACGTCGCCCAGGATAGGAGCGTGTTTGTTCGGGACGGACGGCTGCCGCTCCGTAGAGGACAAAACCCCTTGGCCCCGCGACTGCCAGCCCACGAGCCGGCGGTGGACAGCCTGACGCTTCGCGGCAAGTCTGGCTCCCATGCCGCTCGTGGCCGGACAACCGTGTCATGGGATCGTTGTCCCCAGTCCGCCCGAATCGGGATTCTTACCTTTGCGCGGCTAGCATACACGTCTCCCAGGACCGGAGTCTTGGCGTTCGGGAAAGACGGCGGCCTCTCCGGGACGAATAGTTGCCGAGAGAACGGAACACAGCCTCCTTCTTCGCGGCAAGGCTGGCACCCACACCGCTTGTGGCCGGTTACCCGTGCCTTGCGATCACTTTCGTCGAGCCGCCCAAGGCGGGACCCGGACCCCGGCGCGGCTAGAACACACGTCGCGCAGGACCGGAGCCTAAGGGTTCGGGAAGCCGGACCCACGCAGCCCGTAGAGGGACACACGTTTCCTGCGATCGAAATAGCGGAGCCGACAGAGGTTCGACCGGGTCCTAGTGCAGCTAGCGCACACTTCGCCCAGGACCGGAGCGTGGCTGTTCGGGAAGGACGGCCGCCGCTCCGGACAGGACAGAAGCTTTCGTCTCGGGGACAACCAGCCCCCGAGCCAGAGGATGACAGCCTCTTGTTTCACGACACGGCTGCTACGCATGCAGCTCGTGGCCGGACCACTGTGTCTTGGGATCTCCTTCCCCGAGCCGCTCAAGACAGAACCCGGACCTCAGTGCGGCTGGCACACACGTCGCCCAGGATAGGAGCGTGGTTGTTCGGGACGGACGGCTGCCGCTCCTTGACGGATAGTTGCCGAGAGAACGGAACACTGCCTCCTTCTTCGCGGCAAGGCTGGCACCCACACCGCTTGTGGTCGGTTAGCCGTGTCTTGCGATCACTTTCGTCGAGCCTCCCAAGGCGGGACCCGGACCCCGGTGCGGCTAGCACACACGTCGCCCAGGATAGGAGCGTGGTTTTTCGGGACGGACGGCTGCCGCTCCGGGACGTATAGTTGCCGAGAGAACGGAACACAGCTTCCTGCTTCGCGGCAACGCTGGCAGCCACACCGCTTGTGGCCGCACAACCGTGTCTTGCGATCACTTTCGTCGAGCCGCCCAAGGCGGGACCCGGACCCCGGTGCGGCTAGCACACACGTCGCCCACGACCGAAGCCCAGGGTCCACATCCGTCCGCCTGCCGCTCTGGAATGTCTGAATCCCCGGTCCCAGGGACGGCGTAACTCCTAGCCGGTGAACGAAAGCCTGACGCTTCGCGGCAAGTCTGGCTCTCATGCCGCTCGTGGCCGGACAACCGTGTCTTGGGATCGTTGTCCCCAGTCCGCCCGAGACGGGACCCGGACACCGGTGCGGCTAGCACACACGTCGCCCGGGACCGGAGCGTGGCTGTTCGGGAAGGACGGCCGCCGCTCCGGGCAGGACAGAAGCTTTCGTCTCGGGGACAGCCAGCCCCCGAGCCAGAGGATGACAGCCTCTTGTTTCACGACACGGCTGCTACGCATGCAGCTCGTGGCCGGACCACTGTGTCGTGGGATCTCCTTCCCCGATCCGCTCAAGACAGAACCCGGACCTCAGTGCGGCTAGCACACACGTCGCCCAGGATAGGAGCGTGGTTGTTCGGGACGGACGGCTGCCGCTCCGTAGAGGACAGAACCCCATGTCCCCGCGACTGCCAGCCCACGAGTCGGCGGAGGACAGCCACACGCTTCGCGGCAAGGCTGGCAGGCACACCGCTTGTGGCCGGTCACCCGTATCTTGCGATCATTTTAGTCGAGCCGCCCAAGGCGGGACCCGGACCCCGGTGCGGCTAGAACACACGTCGCGCAGGACCGGAGCCTAGGGGCTCGGGAAGCCGGACCCACGCAGCCCGTAGAGGGACACACGTTTCCTGCGATCGAAATAGCGGAGCCGACAGAGGTTCGACCGGGTCCTAGTGCGGATAGCACACACATCGCCCGGGACCGGAGCGTGGCTGTTCGGGAAGGACGGCCGCGTCTCCGGGCAGGACAGAAGCTTTCCTCTCGGAGACAACCAGCCCCCGAGCCAGAGGATGACAGCCTCTTGTTTCACGACACGGCTGCTACGCATGCAGCTCGTGGCCGGACCACTGTGTCGTGGGATCTCCTTCCCCGATTCGCCCAAGACAGAACCCGGACCCCAGTGCGGCTAGCACACACGTCGCCCAGGATAGGAGCGTGGTTGTTCGGGACGGACGGCTGCCGCTCCGGGACGGATAGTTGCCGAGAGAACGGAACACAGCTTCCTGCTTCGCGGCAACGCTGGCAGCCACACCGCTTGTGGCCGCACAACCGTGTCTTGCGATCACTTTCGTCGAGCCGCCCAAGGCGGGACCCGGACCCCGGCGCGGCTAGAACACAAGTCGCGCAGGACCGGAGCCTAACGGTTCGGGAAGCCGGACCCACGCAGCCCGTAGAGGGACACACGTTTCCTGCGATCGAAATAGCGGAGCCGACAGAGGTTCGACCGGGTCCTAGTGCAGCTAGCGCACACTTCGCCCAGGACCGGAGCGTGGCTGTTCGGGAAGGACGGCCGCCGCTCCGGACAGGACAGAAGCTTTCGTCTCGGGGACAGCCAGCCCCCGAGCCAGAGGATGACAGCCTCTTGTTTCACGACACGGCTGCTACGCATGCAGCTCGTGGCCGGACCACTGTGTCGTGGGATCTCCTTCCCCGAGCCGCTCAAGACAGAACCCGGACCTCAGTGCGGCTAGCACACACGTCGCCCAGGATAGGAGCGTGGTTGTTCGGGACGGACGGCTGCCGCTCCGTAGAGGACAGAACCCCTTGTCCCCGCGACTGCCAGCCCACGAGCCGGCGGAGGACAGCCACACGCTTCGCGGCAAGGCTGGCAGGCACACCGCTTGTGGCCGGTTACCCGTGTCTTGCGATCACTTTCGTCGAGCCGCCCAAGGCGGGACCCGGACCCCGGCGCGGCTAGCACACACGTCGCCCAGGACCGAAGCCCAGGGTCCACATCCGTCCGCCTGCCGCTCTGGACTGTCTGAATCCCCGGTCCCCGGCACTGCATAACTCCGAGCCGCTGAACGACAGCCTCCACTTCTCGACACGGCTGGCAGCCACAGCGCTTGTGGCCGGACAACCGTGTCGTAGGATCTCCTTCCCCGAGACGCCCGAAATGGGATCCGGACCCCGGTGCTCGAGCAAACACGACACCCAGGATGGAGTCAAAGGGCTCGGGAAGCCGGACCCACGCTGCCCGTGGAGGGACACTCGTGTCTTCCGATCGAAAGAGCGGAGCCGACCGAGGTCCCACCCGGACCCCAGTGCGGCTAGCACACACGTCGCCCAGGATAGGAGCGTGTTTGTTCGGGACGGACGGCTGCCGCTCCGTAGAGGACAAAACCCCTTGGCCCCGCGACTGCCAGCCCACGAGCCGGCGGTGGACAGCCTGACGCTTCGCGGCAAGTCTGGCTCCCATGCCGCTCGTGGCCGGACAACCGTGTCATGGGATCGTTGTCCCCAGTCCGCCCGAATCGGGATTCTTACCTTTGCGCGGCTAGCATACACGTCTCCCAGGACCGGAGTCTTGGCGTTCGGGAAAGACGGCGGCCTCTCCGGGACGAATAGTTGCCGAGAGAACGGAACACAGCCTCCTTCTTCGCGGCAAGGCTGGCACCCACACCGCTTGTGGCCGGTTACCCGTGCCTTGCGATCACTTTCGTCGAGCCGCCCAAGGCGGGACCCGGACCCCGGCGCGGCTAGAACACACGTCGCGCAGGACCGGAGCCTAAGGGTTCGGGAAGCCGGACCCACGCAGCCCGTAGAGGGACACACGTTTCCTGCGATCGAAATAGCGGAGCCGACAGAGGTTCGACTGGGTCCTAGTGCGGCTAGCGCACACTTCGCCCAGGACCGGAGCGTGGCTGTTCGGGAAGGACGGCCGCCGCTCCGGACAGGACAGAAGCTTTCCTCTCGGGGACAACCAGCCCCCGAGCCAGAGGATGACAGCCTCTTGTTTCACGACACGGCTGCTACGCATGCAGCTCGTGGCCGGACCACTGTGTCGTGGGACCTCCTTCCCCGAGCCGCTCAAGACAGAACCCGGACCTCAGTGCGGCTGGCACACACGTCGCCCAGGATAGGAGAGTGGTTGTTCGGGACGGACGGCTGCCGCTCCGTAGAGGACAGAACCCCTTGTCACCGCGACTGCCAGCCCACGAGTCGGCGGAGGACAGCCACACGCTTCGCGGCAAGGCTGGCAGGCACACCGCTTGTGGCCGCACAACCGTATCTTGCGATCATTTTAGTCGAGCCGCCCAAGGCGGGACCCGGACCCCGGCGCGGCTAGAACACACGTCGCGCAGGACCGGAGCCTAGGGGCTCGGGAAGCCGGACCCACGCAGCCCGTAGAGGGACACACGTTTCCTGCGATCGAAATAGCGGAGCCGACAGAGGTTCGACCGGGTCCTAGTGCGGATAGCACACACATCGCCCGGGACCGGAGCGTGGCTGTTCGGGAAGGACGGCCGCCGCTCCGGGCAGGACAGAAGCTTTCCTCTCGGAGACAACCAGCCCCCGAGCCAGAGGATGACAGCCTCTTGTTTCACGACACGGCTGCTACGCATGCAGCTCGTGGCCGGACCACTGTGTCGTGGGATCTCCTTCCCCGATTCGCCCAAGACAGAACCCGGACCCCAGTGCGGCTAGCACACACGTCGCCCAGGATAGGAGCGTGGTTGTTCGGGACGGACGGCTGCCGCTCCGGGACGGATAGTTGCCGAGAGAACGGAACACAGCTTCCTGCTTCGCGGCAACGCTGGCAGCCACACCGCTTGTGGCCGCACAACCGTGTCTTGCGATCACTTTCGTCGAGCCGCCCAAGGCGGGACCCGGACCCCGGCGCGGCTAGAACACAAGTCGCGCAGGACCGGAGCCTAACGGTTCGGGAAGCCGGACCCACGCAGCCCGTAGAGGGACACACGTTTCCTGCGATCGAAATAGCGGAGCCGACAGAGGTTCGACCGGGTCCTAGTGCAGCTAGCGCACACTTCGCCCAGGACCGGAGCGTGGCTGTTCGGGAAGGACGGCCGCCGCTCCGGACAGGACAGAAGCTTTCGTCTCGGGGACAGCCAGCCCCCGAGCCAGCGGATGACAGCCTCTTGTTTCACGACACGGCTGCTACGCATGCAGCTCGTGGCCGGACCACTGTGTCGTGGGACCTCCTTCCCCGAGCCGCTCAAGACAGAACCCGGACCTCAGTGCGGCTGGCACACACGTCGCCCAGGATAGGAGAGTGGTTGTTCGGGACGGACGGCTGCCGCTCCGTAGAGGACAGAACCCCTTGTCCCCGCGACTGCCAGCCCACGAGTCGGCGGAGGACAGCCACACGCTTCGCGGCAAGGCTGGCAGGCACACCGCTTGTGGCCGCACAACCGTATCTTGCGATCATTTTAGTCGAGCCGCCCAAGGCGGGACCCGGACCCCGGCGCGGCTAGAACACACGTCGCGCAGGACCGGAGCCTAGGGGCTCGGGAAGCCGGACCCACGCAGCCCGTAGAGGGACACACGTTTCCTGCGATCGAAATAGCGGAGCCGACAGAGGTTCGACCGGGTCCTAGTGCGGACAGCACACACATCGCCCGGGACCGGAGCGTGGCTGTTCGGGAAGGACGGCCGCCGCTCCGGACAGGACAGAAGCTTTCCTCTCGGGGACAACCAGCCCCCGAGCCAGAGGATGACAGCCTCTTGTTTCACGACACGGCTGCTACGCATGCAGCTCGTGGCCGGAGCACTGTGTCGTGGCATCTCCTTCCCCGATTCGCCCAAGACAGAACCCGGACCACAGTGCGGCTAGCACACACGTCGCCCAGGATAGGAGCGTGGTTGTTCGGGACGGACGGCTGCCGCTCCTTGACGGATAGTTGCCGAGAGAACGGAACACAGCCTCCTTCTTCGCGTCAAGGCTGGCACCCACACCGCTTGTGGTCGGTTAGCCGTGTCTTGCGATCACTTTCGTCGAGCCTCCCAAGGCGGGACCCGGACCCCGGTGCGGCTAGCACACACGTCGCCCAGGATAGGAGCGTGGTTTTTCGGGACGGACGGCTGCCGCTCCGGGACGGATAGTTGCCGAGAGAACGGAACACAGCTTCCTGCTTCGCGGCAACGCTGGCAGCCACACCGCTTGTGGCCGCACAACCGTGTCTTGCGATCACTTTCGTCGAGCCGCCCAAGGCGGGACCCGGACCCCGGTGCGGCTAGCACACACGTCGCCCACGACCGAAGCCCAGGGTCCACATCCGTCCGCCTGCCGCTCTGGAATGTCTGAATCCCCGGTCCCAGGGACGGCGTAACTCCTAGCCGGTGAACGAAAGCCTGACGCTTAACGGCAAGTCTGGCTATCATGCCGCTCGTGGCCGGACAACCGTGTCTTGGGATCCTTGTCCCCAGTCCGCCCGAGACGGGACCCGGACCCCGGTGCGCCTAGCACACACGTCGCGCAGGACCGGAGCCTAGGGGCTCGGGAAGCCGGACCCACGCAGCCCGTAGAGGGACACACGTTTCCTGCGATCGAAATAGCGGAGCCGACAGAGGTTCGACCGGGTCCTAGTGCGGATAGCACACACATCGCCCGGGACCGGAGCGTGGCTGTTCGGGAAGGACGGCCGCCGCTCCGGACAGGACAGAAGCTTTCGTCTCGGGGACAACCAGCCCCCGAGCCAGAGGATGACAGCCTCTTGTTTCACGACACGGCTGCTACGCATGCAGCTCGTGGCCGGAGCACTGTGTCGTGGCATCTCCTTCCCCGATTCGCCCAAGACAGAACCCGGACCACAGTGCGGCTAGCACACACGTCGCCCAGGATAGGAGCGTGGTTGTTCGGGACGGACGGCTGCCGCTCCGGGACGGATAGTTGCCGAGAGAACGGAACACAGCTTCCTGTTTCGCGGCAAGGCTGGCACCCACACCGCTTGTGGTCGGTTAGCCGTGTCTTGCGATCACTTTCGTCGAGCCTCCCAAGGCGGGACCCGGACCCCGGTGCGGCTAGCACACACGTCGCCCAGGATAGGAGCGTGGTTTTTCGGGACGGACGGCTGCCGCTCCGGGACGGATAGTTGCCGAGAGAACGGAACACAGCTTCCTGCTTCGCGGCAACGCTGGCAGCCACACCGCTTGTGGCCGCACAACCGTGTCTTGCGATCACTTTCGTCGAGCCGCCCAAGGCGGGACCCGGACCCCGGCGCGGCTAGCACACACGTCGCCCACGACCGAAGCCCAGGGTCCACATCCGTCCGCCTGCCGCTCTGGAATGTCTGAATCCCCGGTCCCAGGGACGGCGTAACTCCTAGCCGGTGAACGAAAGCCTGACGCTTAACGGCAAGTCTGGCTATCATGCCGCTCGTGGCCGGACAACCGTGTCTTGGGATCCTTGTCCCCAGTCCGCCCGAGACGGGACCCGGACCCCGGTGCGCCTAGCACACACGTCGCGCAGGACCGGAGCCTAGGGGCTCGGGAAGCCGGACCCACGCAGCCCGTAGAGGGACACACGTTTCCTGCGATCGAAATAGCGGAGCCGACAGAGGTTCGACCGGGTCCTAGTGCGGATAGCACACACATCGCCCAGGACCGGAGCGTGGCTGTTCGGGAAGGACGGCCGCCGCTCCGGACAGGACAGAAGCTTTCGTCTCGGGGACAGCCAGCCCCCGAGCCAGAGGATGACAGCCTCTTGTTTCACGACACGGCTGCTACGCATGCAGCTCGTGGCCGGACCACTGTGTCGTGGGATCTCCTTCCCCGATTCGCCCAAGACAGAACCCGGACCCCAGTGCGGCTAGCACACACGTCGCCCAGGATAGGAGCGTGGTTGTTCGGGACGGACGGCAGCCGCTCCGGGACGGATAGTTGCCGAGAGAACGGAATACAGCTTCCTGTTTCGCGGCAAGGCTGGCACCCACACCGCTTGTGGCCGGTTACCCGTGTCTTGCGATCACTTTCGTCGAGCCGCCCAAGGCGGGACCCGGACCCCGGCGCGGCTAGAACACACGTCGCGCAGGACCGGAGCCTAAGGGTTCGGGAAGCCGGACCCACGCAGCCCGTAGAGGGACACACGTTTCCTGCGATCGAAATAGCGGAGCCGACAGAGGTTCGACCGGGTCCTAGTGCAGCTAGCGCACACTTCGCCCAGGACCGGAGCGTGGCTGTTCGGGAAGGACGGCCGCCGCTCCGGACAGGACAGAAGCTTTCGTCTCGGGGACAGCCAGCCCCCGAGCCAGCGGATGACAGCCTCTTGTTTCACGACACGGCTGCTACGCATGCAGCTCGTGGCCGGACCACTGTGTCGTGGGATCTCCTTCCCCGATCCGCTCAAGACAGAACCCGGACCTCAGTGCGGCTAGCACACAAGTCGCCCAGGACCGAAGCCTAGGGTCCATATCCGGACGCCTGTCGCTCTGGACTGTCTGAATTCCCGGGCCCCGGCACTGTGTAACTCCGAGCCGCTGAACGACAGCCTCCACTTCTCGACACGGCTGGCAGACACAGCGCTTGTGGCCGGACAACCGTGTCTTGCGATCACTTTCGTCGAGCCGCCCAAGGCGGGACCCGGACCCCGGCGCGGCTAGCACACACGTCGCCCACGACCGAAGCCCAGGGTCCACATCCGTCCGCCTGCCGCTCTGGAATGTCTGAATCCCCGGTCCCAGGGACGGCGTAACTCCTAGCCGGTGAACGAAAGCCTGACGCTTAACGGCAAGTCTGGCTATCATGCCGCTCGTGGCCGGACAACCGTGTCTTGGGATCCTTGTCCCCAGTCCGCCCGAGACGGGACCCGGACCCCGGTGCGCCTAGCACACACGTCGCGCAGGACCGGAGCCTAGGGGCTCGGGAAGCCGGACCCACGCAGCCCGTAGAGGGACACACGTTTCCTGCGATCGAAATAGCGGAGCCGACAGAGGTTCGACCGGGTCCTAGTGCGGATAGCACACACATCGCCCGGGACCGGAGCGTGGCTGTTCGGGAAGGACGGCCGCCGCTCCGGACAGGACAGAAGCTTTCGTCTCGGGGACAACCAGCCCCCGAGCCAGAGGATGACAGCCTCTTGTTTCACGACACGGCTGCTACGCATGCAGCTCGTGGCCGGAGCACTGTGTCGTGGCATCTCCTTCCCCGATTCGCCCAAGACAGAACCCGGACCACAGTGCGGCTAGCACACACGTCGCCCAGGATAGGAGCGTGGTTGTTCGGGACGGACGGCTGCCGCTCCTTGACGGATAGTTGCCGAGAGAACGGAACACAGCCTCCTTCTTCGCGTCAAGGCTGGCACCCACACCGCTTGTGGTCGGTTAGCCGTGTCTTGCGATCACTTTCGTCGAGCCTCCCAAGGCGGGACCCGGACCCCGGTGCGGCTAGCACACACGTCGCCCAGGATAGGAGCGTGGTTTTTCGGGACGGACGGCTGCCGCTCCGGGACGGATAGTTGCCGAGAGAACGGAACACAGCTTCCTGCTTCGCGGCAACGCTGGCAGCCACACCGCTTGTGGCCGCACAACCGTGTCTTGCGATCACTTTCGTCGAGCCGCCCAAGGCGGGACCCGGACCCCGGTGCGGCTAGCACACACGTCGCCCACGACCGAAGCCCAGGGTCCACATCCGTCCGCCTGCCGCTCTGGAATGTCTGAATCCCCGGTCCCAGGGACGGCGTAACTCCTAGCCGGTGAACGAAAGCCTGACGCTTAACGGCAAGTCTGGCTATCATGCCGCTCGTGGCCGGACAACCGTGTCTTGGGATCCTTGTCCCCAGTCCGCCCGAGACGGGACCCGGACCCCGGTGCGCCTAGCACACACGTCGCGCAGGACCGGAGCCTAGGGGCTCGGGAAGCCGGACCCACGCAGCCCGTAGAGGGACACACGTTTCCTGCGATCGAAATAGCGGAGCCGACAGAGGTTCGACCGGGTCCTAGTGCGGATAGCACACACATCGCCCAGGACCGGAGCGTGGCTGTTCGGGAAGGACGGCCGCCGCTCCGGACAGGACAGAAGCTTTCGTCTCGGGGACAGCCAGCCCCCGAGCCAGAGGATGACAGCCTCTTGTTTCACGACACGGCTGCTACGCATGCAGCTCGTGGCCGGACCACTGTGTCGTGGGATCTCCTTCCCCGATTCGCCCAAGACAGAACCCGGACCCCAGTGCGGCTAGCACACACGTCGCCCAGGATAGGAGCGTGGTTGTTCGGGACGGACGGCTGCCGCTCCGGGACGGATAGTTGCCGAGAGAACGGAACACAGCTTCCTGTTTCGCGGCAAGGCTGGCACCCACACCGCTTGTGGCCGGTTACCCGTGTCTTGCGATCACTTTCGTCGAGCCGCCCAAGGCGGGACCCGGACCCCGGCGCGGCTAGAACACACGTCGCGCAGGACCGGAGCCTAGGGGTTCGGGAAGCCGGACCCACGCAGCCCGTAGAGGGACACACGTTTCCTGCGATCGAAATAGCGGAGCCGACAGAGGTTCGACCGGGTCCTAGTGCAGCTAGCGCACACTTCGCCCAGGACCGGAGCGTGGCTGTTCGGGAAGGACGGCCGCCGCTCCGGACAGGACAGAAGCTTTCGTCTCGGGGACAGCCAGCCCCCGAGCCAGCGGATGACAGCCTCTTGTTTCACGACACGGCTGCTACGCATGCAGCTCGTGGCCGGACCACTGTGTCGTGGGATCTCCTTCCCCGATCCGCTCAAGACAGAACCCGGACCTCAGTGCGGCTAGCACACAAGTCGCCCAGGACCGAAGCCCAGGGTCCATATCCGGACGCCTGTCGCTCTGGACTGTCTGAATTCCCGGGCCCCGGCACTGTGTAACTCCGAGCCGCTGAACGACAGCCTCCACTTCTCGACACGGCTGGCAGACACAGCGCTTGTGGCCGGACAACCGTGTCTTGCGATCACTTTCGTCGAGCCGCCCAAGGCGGGACCCGGACCCCGGCGCGGCTAGAACACACGTCGCGCAGGACCGGAGCCTAGGGGTTCGGGAAGCCGGACCCACGCAGCCCGGAGAGGGACACACGTTTCCTGCGATCGAAATAGCGGAGCCGACAGAGGTTCGACCGGGTCCTAGTGCGGCTAGCGCACACTTCGCCCAGGACCGGAGCGTGGCTGTTCGGGAAGGACGGCCGCCGCTCCGGACAGGACAGAAGCTTTCCTCTCGGGGACAACCAGCCCCCGAGCCAGAGGATGACAGCCTCTTGTTTCACGACACGGCTGCTACGCATGCAGCTCGTGGCCGGAGCACTGTGTCGTGGGATCTCCTTCCCCGATTCGCCCAAGACAGAACCCGGACCCCAGTGCGGCTAGCACACACGTCGCCCAGGATAGGAGCGTGGTTGTTCGGGACGGACGGCTGCCGCTCCGGGACGGATAGTTGCCGAGAGAACGGAACACTGCCTCCTTCTTCGCGGCAAGGCTGGCAGCCACACCGCTTGTGGCCGGTTACCCGTGTCTTGCGATCACTTTCGTCGAGCCGCCCAAGGCGGGACCCGGACCCCGGCGCGGCTAGAACACACGTCGCGCAGGACCGGAGCCTAGGGGCTCGGGAAGCCGGACCCACGCAGCCCGTAGAGGGACACACGTTTCCTGCGATCGAAATAGCGGAGCCGACAGAGGTTCGACCGGGTCCTAGTGCGGATAGCACACACATCGCCCGGGACCGGAGCGTGGCTGTTCGGGAAGGACGGCCGCCGCTCCGGGCAGGACAGAAGCTTTCGTCTCGGGGACAACCAGCCCCCGAGCCAGAGGATGACAGCCTCTTGTTTCACGACACGGCTGCTACGCATGCAGCTCGTGGCCGGAGCACTGTGTCGTGGGATCTCCTTCCCCGATTCGCCCAAGACAGAACCCGGACCACAGTGCGGCTAGCACACACGTCGCCCAGGATAGGAGCGTGGTTGTTCGGGACGGACGGCTGCCGCTCCTTGACGGATAGTTGCCGAGAGAACGGAACACAGCCTCCTTCTTCGCGTCAAGGCTGGCACCCACACCGCTTGTGGTCGGTTAGCCGTGTCTTGCGATCACTTTCGTCGAGCCTCCCAAGGCGGGACCCGGACCCCGGTGCGGCTAGCACACACGTCGCCCAGGATAGGAGCGTGGTTTTTCGGGACGGACGGCTGCCGCTCCGGGACGGATAGTTGCCGAGAGAACGGAACACAGCTTCCTGCTTCGCGGCAACGCTGGCAGCCACACCGCTTGTGGCCGCACAACCGTGTCTTGCGATCACTTTCGTCGAGCCGCCCAAGGCGGGACCCGGACCCCGGTGCGGCTAGCACACACGTCGCCCACGACCGAAGCCCAGGGTCCACATCCGTCCGCCTGCCGCTCTGGAATGTCTGAATCCCCGGTCCCAGGGACGGCGTAACTCCTAGCCGGTGAACGAAAGCCTGACGCTTAACGGCAAGTCTGGCTATCATGCCGCTCGTGGCCGGACAACCTTTCTTGAGATCGTTGTCCCCAGTCCGCCCGAGACGGGACCCGGACCCCGGTGCGCCTAGCACACACGTCGCGCAGGACCGGAGCCTAGGGGCTCGGGAAGCCGGACCCACGCAGCCCGTAGAGGGACACACGTTTCCTGCGATCGAAATAGCAGAGCCGACAGAGGTTCGACCGGGTCCTAGTGCGGATAGCACACACATCGCCCAGGACCGGAGCGTGGCTGTTCGGGAAGGACGGCCGCCGCTCCGGACAGGACAGAAGCTTTCGTCTCGGGGACAGCCAGCCCCCGAGCCGGAGGATGACAGCCTCTTGTTTCACGACACGGCTGCTACGCATGCAGCTCGTGGCCGGACCACTGTGTCGTGGGATCTCCTTCCCCGATTCGCCCAAGACAGAACCCGGACCCCAGTGCGGCTAGCACACACGTCGCCCAGGATAGGAGCGTGGTTGTTCGGGACGGACGGCTGCCGCTCCGGGACGGATAGTTGCCGAGAGAACGGAACACAGCTTCCTGTTTCGCGTCAAGGCTGGCACCCACACCGCTTGTGGTCGGTTACCCGTGTCTTGCGATCACTTTCGTCGAGCCGCCCAAGGCGGGACCCGGACCCCGGCGCGGCTAGAACACACGTCGCGCAGGACCGGAGCCTAAGGGTTCGGGAAGCCGGACCCACGCAGCCCGTAGAGGGACACACGTTTCCTGCGATCGAAATAGCGGAGCCGACAGAGGTTCGACCGGGTCCTAGTGCGGCTAGCGCACACTTCGCCCAGGACCGGAGCGTGGCTGTTCGGGAAGGACGGCCGCCGCTCCGGACAGGACAGAAGCTTTCGTCTCGGGGACAGCCAGCCCCCGAGCCAGCGGATGACAGCCTCTTGTTTCACGACACGGCTGCTACGCATGCAGCTCGTGGCCGGACCACTGTGTCGTGGGATCTCCTTCCCCGATCCGCTCAAGACAGAACCCGGACCTCAGTGCGGCTAGCACACAAGTCGCCCAGGACCGAAGCCCAGGGTCCATATCCGGACGCCTGTCGCTCTGGACTGTCTGAATTCCCGGGCCCCGGCACTGTGTAACTCCGAGCCGCTGAACGACAGCCTCCACTTCTCGACACGGCTGGCAGACACAGCGCTTGTGGCCGGACAACCGTGTCTTGCGATCACTTTCGTCGAGCCGCCCAAGGCGGGACCCGGACCCCGGCGCGGCTAGCACACACGTCGCCCACGACCGAAGCCCAGGGTCCACATCCGTCCGCCTGCCGCTCTGGAATGTCTGAATCCCCGGTCCCAGGGACGGCGTAACTCCTAGCCGGTGAACGAAAGCCTGACGCTTAACGGCAAGTCTGGCTATCATGCCGCTCGTGGCCGGACAACCGTGTCTTGGGATCCTTGTCCCCAGTCCGCCCGAGACGGGACCCGGACCCCGGTGCGCCTAGCACACACGTCGCGCAGGACCGGAGCCTAGGGGCTCGGGAAGCCGGACCCACGCAGCCCGTAGAGGGACACACGTTTCCTGCGATCGAAATAGCGGAGCCGACAGAGGTTCGACCGGGTCCTAGTGCAGCTAGCGCACACTTCGCCCAGGACCGGAGCGTGGCTGTTCGGGAAGGACGGCCGCCGCTCCGGACAGGACAGAAGCTTTCGTCTCGGGGACAGCCAGCCCCCGAGCCAGCGGATGACAGCCTCTTGTTTCACGACACGGCTGCTACGCATGCAGCTCGTGGCCGGACCACTGTGTCGTGGGATCTCCTTCCCCGATCCGCTCAAGACAGAACCCGGACCTCAGTGCGGCTAGCACACAAGTCGCCCAGGACCGAAGCCCAGGGTCCATATCCGGACGCCTGTCGCTCTGGACTGTCTGAATTCCCGGGCCCCGGCACTGTGTAACTCCGAGCCGCTGAACGACAGCCTCCACTTCTCGACACGGCTGGCAGACACAGCGCTTGTGGCCGGACAACCGTGTCTTGCGATCACTTTCGTCGAGCCGCCCAAGGCGGGACCCGGACCCCGGCGCGGCTAGAACACACGTCGCGCAGGACCGGAGCCTAGGGGTTCGGGAAGCCGGACCCACGCAGCCCGTAGAGGGACACACGTTTCCTGCGATCGAAATAGCGGAGCCGACAGAGGTTCGACCGGGTCCTAGTGCAGCTAGCGCACACTTCGCCCAGGACCGGAGCGTGGCTGTTCGGGAAGGACGGCCGCCGCTCCGGACAGGACAGAAGCTTTCGTCTCGGGGACAGCCAGCCCCCGAGCCAGCGGATGACAGCCTCTTGTTTCACGACACGGCTGCTACGCATGCAGCTCGTGGCCGGACCACTGTGTCGTGGGATCTCCTTCCCCGATCCGCTCAAGACAGAACCCGGACCTCAGTGCGGCTAGCACACAAGTCGCCCAGGACCGAAGCCCAGGGTCCATATCCGGACGCCTGTCGCTCTGGACTGTCTGAATTCCCGGGCCCCGGCACTGTGTAACTCCGAGCCGCTGAACGACAGCCTCCACTTCTCGACACGGCTGGCAGACACAGCGCTTGTGGCCGGACAACCGTGTCTTGCGATCACTTTCGTCGAGCCGCCCAAGGCGGGACCCGGACCCCGGCGCGGCTAGAACAC
Organism: Anas platyrhynchos; assembly: GCF_047663525.1. Lineage (NCBI taxonomy): Eukaryota > Metazoa > Chordata > Aves > Anseriformes > Anatidae > Anas > Anas platyrhynchos. The sequence goes on from NC_092595.1 coordinate 27,178,105, forward strand.
ACGTCGCGCAGGACCGGAGCCTAGGGGTTCGGGAAGCCGGACCCACGCAGCCCGGAGAGGGACACACGTTTCCTGCGATCGAAATAGCGGAGCCGACAGAGGTTCGACCGGGTCCTAGTGCGGCTAGCGCACACTTCGCCCAGGACCGGAGCGTGGCTGTTCGGGAAGGACGGCCGCCGCTCCGGACAGGACAGAAGCTTTCCTCTCGGGGACAACCAGCCCCCGAGCCAGAGGATGACAGCCTCTTGTTTCACGACACGGCTGCTACGCATGCAGCTCGTGGCCGGAGCACTGTGTCGTGGGATCTCCTTCCCCGATTCGCCCAAGACAGAACCCGGACCCCAGTGCGGCTAGCACACACGTCGCCCAGGATAGGAGCGTGGTTGTTCGGGACGGACGGCTGCCGCTCCTTGACGGATAGTTGCCGAGAGAACGGAACACTGCCTCCTTCTTCGCGGCAAGGCTGGCAGCCACACCGCTTGTGGCCGGTTACCCGTGTCTTGCGATCACTTTCGTCGAGCCGCCCAAGGCGGGACCAGGACCCCGGCGCGGCTAGAGCACACGTCGCGCAGGACCGGAGCCTAGGGGCTCGGGAAGCCGGACCCACGCAGCCCGTAGAGGGACACACGTTTCCTGCGATCGAAATAGCGGAGCCGACAGAGGTTCGACCGGGTCCTAGTGCGGATAGCACACACATCGCCCGGGACCGGAGCGTGGCTGTTCGGGAAGGACGGCCGCCGCTCCGGACAGGACAGAAGCTTTCCTCTCGGGGACAACCAGCCCCCGAGCCAGAGGATGACAGCCTCTTGTTTCACGACACGGCTGCTACGCATGCAGCTCGTGGCCGGACCACTGTGTCGTGGCATCTCCTTCCCCGATTCGCCCAAGACAGAACCCGGACCCCAGTGCGGCTAGCACACACGTCGCCCAGGATAGGAGCGTGGTTGTTCGGGACGGACGGCTGCCGCTCCTTGACGGATAGTTGCCGAGAGAACGGAACACAGCCTCCTTCTTCGCGTCAAGGCTGGCACCCACACCGCTTGTGGTCGGTTAGCCGTGTCTTGCGATCACTTTCGTCGAGCCTCCCAAGGCGGGACCCGGACCCCGGTGCGGCTAGCACACACGTCGCCCAGGATAGGAGCGTGGTTTTTCGGGACGGACGGCTGCCGCTCCGGGACGGATAGTTGCCGAGAGAACGGAACACAGCTTCCTGCTTCGCGGCAACGCTGGCAGCCACACCGCTTGTGGCCGCACAACCGTGTCTTGCGATCACTTTCGTCGAGCCGCCCAAGGCGGGACCCGGACCCCGGTGCGGCTAGCACACACGTCGCCCACGACCGAAGCCCAGGGTCCACATCCGTCCGCCTGCCGCTCTGGAATGTCTGAATCCCCGGTCCCAGGGACGGCGTAACTCCTAGCCGGTGAACGAAAGCCTGACGCTTAACGGCAAGTCTGGCTATCATGCCGCTCGTGGCCGGACAACCTTTCTTGGGATCGTTGTCCCCAGTCCGCCCGAGACGGGACCCGGACCCCGGTGCGCCTAGCACACACGTCGCGCAGGACCGGAGCCTAGGGGCTCGGGAAGCCGGACCCACGCAGCCCGTAGAGGGACACACGTTTCCTGCGATCGAAATAGCAGAGCCGACAGAGGTTCGACCGGGTCCTAGTGCGGATAGCACACACATCGCCCAGGACCGGAGCGTGGCTGTTCGGGAAGGACGGCCGCCGCTCCGGACAGGACAGAAGCTTTCGTCTCGGGGACAGCCAGCCCCCGAGCCGGAGGATGACAGCCTCTTGTTTCACGACACGGCTGCTACGCATGCAGCTCGTGGCCGGACTACTGTGTCGTGGGATCTCCTTCCCCGATTCGCCCAAGACAGAACCCGGACCCCAGTGCGGCTAGCACACACGTCGCCCAGGATAGGAGCGTGGTTGTTCGGGACGGACGGCTGCCGCTCCGGGACGGATAGTTGCCGAGAGAACGGAACACTGCCTCCTTCTTCGCGGCAAGGCTGGCAGCCACACCGCTTGTGGTCGGTTAGCCGTGTCTTGCGATCACTTTCGTCGAGCCGCCCAAGGCGGGACCCGGACCCCGGCGCGGCTAGAACACACGTCGCTCAGGACCGGAGCCTAAGGGTTCGGGAAGCCGGACCCACGCAGCCCGTAGAGGGACACACGTTTCCTGCGATCGAAATAGCGGAGCCGACAGAGGTTCGACCGGGTCCTAGTGCGGCTAGCACACACATCGCCCGGGACCGGAGCGTGGCTGTTCGGGAAGGACGGCCACCGCTCCGGACAGGACAGAAGCTTTCGTCTCGGGGACAGCCAGCCCCCGAGCCAGAGGATGACAGCCTCTTGTTTCACGACACGGCTGCTACGCATGCAGCTCGTGGCCGGACCACTGTGTCGTGGGATCTCCTTCCCCGATCCGCTCAAGACAGAACCCGGACCTCAGTGCGGCTAGCACACACGTCGCCCAGGATAGGAGCGTGGTTGTTCGGGACGGACGGCTGCCGCTCCGTAGAGGACAGAACCCCATGTCCCCGCGACTGCCAGCCCACGAGCCGGCGGAGGACAGCCACACGCTTCGCGGCAAGGCTGGCACCCACACCGCTTGTGGCCGGTTACCCGTGTCTTGCGATCACTTTCGTCGAGCCGCCCAAGGCGGGACCCGGACCCCGGCGCGGCTAGAACACACGTCGCGCAGGACCGGAGCCTAGGGGTTCGGGAAGCCGGACCCACGCAGCCCGGAGAGGGACACACGTTTCCTGCGATCGAAATAGCGGAGCCGACAGAGGTTCGACCGGGTCCTAGTGCGGCTAGCGCACACTTCGCCCAGGACCGGAGCGTGGCTGTTCGGGAAGGACGGCCGCCGCTCCGGACAGGACAGAAGCTTTCCTCTCGGGGACAACCAGCCCCCGAGCCAGAGGATGACAGCCTCTTGTTTCACGACACGGCTGCTACGCATGCAGCTCGTGGCCGGACTACTGTGTCGTGGGATCTCCTTCCCCGATTCGCCCAAGACAGAACCCGGACCCCAGTGCGGCTAGCACACACGTCGCCCAGGATAGGAGCGTGGTTGTTCGGGACGGACGGCTGCCGCTCCGGGACGGATAGTTGCCGAGAGAACGGAACACTGCCTCCTTCTTCGCGGCAAGGCTGGCAGCCACACCGCTTGTGGTCGGTTAGCCGTGTCTTGCGATCACTTTCGTCGAGCCGCCCAAGGCGGGACCCGGACCCCGGCGCGGCTAGAACACACGTCGCTCAGGACCGGAGCCTAAGGGTTCGGGAAGCCGGACCCACGCAGCCCGTAGAGGGACACACGTTTCCTGCGATCGAAATAGCGGAGCCGACAGAGGTTCGACCGGGTCCTAGTGCGGCTAGCACACACATCGCCCGGGACCGGAGCGTGGCTGTTCGGGAAGGACGGCCACCGCTCCGGACAGGACAGAAGCTTTCGTCTCGGGGACAGCCAGCCCCCGAGCCAGAGGATGACAGCCTCTTGTTTCACGACACGGCTGCTACGCATGCAGCTCGTGGCCGGACCACTGTGTCGTGGGATCTCCTTCCCCGATCCGCTCAAGACAGAACCCGGACCTCAGTGCGGCTAGCACACACGTCGCCCAGGATAGGAGCGTGGTTGTTCGGGACGGACGGCTGCCGCTCCGTAGAGGACAGAACCCCATGTCCCCGCGACTGCCAGCCCACGAGCCGGCGGAGGACAGCCACACGCTTCGCGGCAAGGCTGGCACCCACACCGCTTGTGGCCGGTTACCCGTGTCTTGCGATCACTTTCGTCGAGCCGCCCAAGGCGGGACCCGGACCCCGGCGCGGCTAGAACACACGTCGCTCAGGACCGGAGCCTAAGGGTTCGGGAAGCCGGACCCACGCAGCCCGTAGAGGGACACACGTTTCCTGCGATCGAAATAGCGGAGCCGACAGAGGTTCGACCGGGTCCTAGTGCGGCTAGCACACACATCGCCCGGGACCGGAGCGTGGCTGTTCGGGAAGGACGGCTGCCGCTCCGGACAGGACAGAAGCTTTCCTCTCGGGGACAACCAGCCCCCGAGCCAGAGGATGACAGCCTCTTGTTTCACGACACGGCTGCTACGCATGCAGCTCGTGGCCGGAGCACTGTGTCGTGGGATCTCCTTCCCCGATTCGCCCAAGACAGAACCCGGACCCTAGTGCGGCTAGCACACACGTCGCCCAGGATAGGAGCGTGGTTGTTCGGGACGGACGGCTGCCGCTCCGTGGAGGACAGAACCACTTGTCCCCGCGACTGCCAGGCAACGAGCCGGCGGAGGACAGCCACACGCGTCGCGGCAAGGCTGGCAGGCACACCGCTTGTGGCGGGTCACCCGTATCTTGCGATCATTTTAGTCGAGCCGCCCAAGGCGGGACCCGGACCCCGGTGCGGCTAGCACACACGTCGCGCAGGACCGGAGCCTAGGGGCTCGGGAAGCCGGACCCACGCAGCCCGTAGAGGGATACACGTTTCCTGCGATCGAAATAGCGGAGCCGACAGAGGTTCGACCGGGTCCTAGTGCGGCTAGCACACACATCGCCCGGGACCGGAGCGTGGCTGTTCGGGAAGGACGGCCGCCGCTCCGGACAGGACAGAAGCTTTCGTCTCGGGGACAGCCAGCCCCCGAGCCAGAGGATGACAGCCTCCTGTTTTACGACACGGCTGCTACGCATGCAGCTCGTGGCCGGACCACTGTGTCGTGGGATCTCCTTCCCCGATTCGCCCAAGACAGAACCGAAGTGCCCCCAAAGGAAGGCTTTGGGTACAAGTGAACTCCCCAGGGGAGCCTTTATGCAGCCCCACATGCAATTGGACCCTCCGGGTTCACTCTTTCACCGCAAGCCTAAATATAGCCCTAGCACGCCTGGCAGTCGACTGAAAGTTCGAGCCACAGAAAAAGCGTTTCAAGCCCCTTTCGCCCATCCAGAAGTGCCCCCAAAGGAAGGCTTTGGGTACAAGTGAACTCCCCAGGGGAGCCTTTATGCAGCCCCACATACAACTGGACCCGCCTTGTTCACTGTTTACGAGCAACCCTAAATATACCCCTAGCCGCCATGGCAGAAGACTGAAAACTCGGGCTCCAGAAAATGCGTTTCAAGCCCCATTCTCCCATCCAAAAGTGCCCCCAAAGGAAGGCTTTGGGTACATCTGAACTCCCCAGGGGAGCATTTATGCAGCCCCACATGCAACTGGACCCTCCGGGTTCACTCTTTCACCGCAAGCCGAAATATAGCCCTCGGCGCAAAGGGAGAAGGCTGAAAAAGCGGGCCTCAGAAAACGCATTGCGATTCCCCTTGGACCATCCAAAAGTGCCCCCAAAGGAAGGCTTTGGGTACATCTGAACTCCACAGGGGAGCCTTTATGCAGCCCCACATGCAACTGGACCCTCCTTGTTCGCTCTTTACAGCAACCCTAAATATAACCCTAGCCAGCATGGCAGAAGACTGAAAACTCGGGCCACAGAAAAAGCGTTTCAAGCCCCTTTCGCCCATCCAGAAGTGCCCCCAGAGGAAGGCTTTGGGTACAACTGGACTCCCCAGGGGAGCCTTTACGCAGCCCCACATGCAACTGGACCCTCCGTATTCGCTCTTTCACAGCAACCCTAAATATAGCCCTGGCCCGCCTGGCAGTCGACTGAAAACTCGGGCCCCAGAAAATGCATTAAAAGCCTAATTCGCCCATCCAAAAGTGCCCCCAGAGGAAGGCTTTGGGTACAACTGAACTCCCCAGGGGAGCCTTTACGCAGCCCCACATGCAACTGGACCCTCCTTGTTCACTGTTTACGAGCAACCCTAAATATACCCCTAGCCACCATGGCAGAAGACTGAAAACTCGGGCTCTAGAAAATGCATTTCAAGCCCCATTCACCCATCCAGAAGTGCCCCCAAAGGAAGGCTTTGGGTACAAGTGAACTCCCCAGGGGAGCCTTTATGCAGCCCCACATGCAACTGGACCCTCCGGGTTCACTCTTTCACTGCAAGCCTAAATATAACCCTTGGTAAAATGGGAGAAGACTGAAAAAGCGGGCCTCAGAAAACGCATTGCGATTCCCCTTGGACCATCCCAAAGTGCCCCCAAAGGAAGGCTTTGGGTACAACTGGACTCCCCAGGGGAGCCTTAACGCAGCCCCACATGCAACTGGACCCTCCGTGTTCGCTCTTTCACAGCAACCCTAAGTATAGCCCTGGCCCGCCTGGCAGTCGACTGAAAACTCGGGCCCCAGAAAATGCATTAAAAGCTCCATTCGCCCATCCAAATGTGCCCCCAGAGGAAGGCTTTGGGTACAACTGAACTCCCCAGGGGAGCCTTTACGCAGCCCCACATGCAACTGGACCCTCCGTATTCGCTCTTTACAGCAACCCTAAAAATAACCCTAGCCAGCATGGCAGAAGACTGAAAATTCGGGTCACAGAAAAAGCATTTCAAGCCCCTTTCGCCCATCCAGAAGTGCCCCCAAAGGAAGGCTTTGGGTACAACTGAACTCCCCAGGGGAGCCTTTATGCAGCCCCACATGCAACTGGACCCTCCGGGTTCACTCTTTCACAGCAAGCCTAAATATAACCCTAGCACGCCTGGCATTCGACTAAAAGCTCCTGCCAAAGAAAATGTGTTACGAGCCCCATTCGCCCATCCAAAAGTGCCCCCAAAGGAAGGCTTTGGGTACATCTGAACTCCCCAGGGAAGCCTTTACGCAGCCCCACATGCAACTGGACCCTCCGTGTTCGCTCTTTACAGCAACCCTAAATATAACCCTAGCCAGCATGGCAGAAGACTGAAAACTCGGGCCACAGAAAGAGAGTTTCAAGCCCCTTTTGCCCATCCAGAAGTGCCCCCAAAGGAAGGCTTTGTGTACAACTGACTTCCCAGGGGAGCCTTTATGCAGCCCCACATGCAACTGGACCCTCCGGGTTCACTCTTTCACCGCAAGCATAAATATAGGCCTCGGCGCAAAGGGAGAAGACTGAAAAAGCGGGCCTCAGAAAACGCATTGCGATTCCCCTTGGACCATCCCAAAGTGCCCCCAAAGGAAGGCTTTGGGTACAACTGGACTCCCCAGGGGAGCCTTAACGCAGCCCCACATGCAACTGGACCCTCCGTATTCGCTCTTTCACAGCAACCCTAAATATAGCCCTGGCCCGCCTGGCAGTCGACTGAAAACTCGGGCCCCAGAAAATGCATTAAAAGCCTAATTCGCCCATCCAAAAGTGCCCCCAGAGGAAGGCTTTGGGTACAACTGAACTCCCCAGGGGAGCCTTTACGCAGCCCCACATGCAACTGGACCCTCCTTGTTCACTGTTTACGAGCAACCCTAAATATAGCCCTAGCCACCATGGCAGAAGACTGAAAAGTCGGGCTCTAGAAAATGCATTTCAAGCCCCATTCACCCATCCAGAAGTGCCCCCAGAGGAAGGCTTTGGGTACAAGTGAACTCCCCAGGGGAGTCTTTATGCAGCCCCACATGCAACTGGACCCTCCGGGTTCACTCTTTCACCGCAAGCCTAAATATAACCCTAGCACGCCTGGCATTCGACTAAAAGCTCGGGCCACAGAAAATGTGTTACGAGCCCCATTCGCCCATCCAAAAGTGCCCCCAAAGGAAGGCTTTGGGTACATCTGAACTCCACAGGGGAGCCTTTATGCAGCCCCACATGCAACTGGACCCTCCTTGTTCGCTCTTTACAGCAACCCTAAATATAACCCTAGCCAGCATGGCAGAAGACTGAAAACTCGGGCCACAGAAAAAGCGTTTCAAGCCCCTTTCGCCCATCCAGAAGTGCCCCCAGAGGAAGGCTTTGGGTACAACTGGACTCCCCAGGGGAGCCTTAACGCAGCCCCACATGCAGCTGGACCCTCCGTATTCGCTCTTTCACAGCAACCCTAAATATAGCCCTGGCCCGCATGGAAGACGACTGAAAAATCGGGCCCCAGAAAACGTGCTACAAGCCCCATTCGACCTTCCAAAAGTGCCCCCAAACGAAGGCTTTGGGTACAACTGAACTCCCCAGGGGAGCCTTTATGGAGGCCCATACGCAAATGGACCCCCCGTGTTCTCTGTTTACAAGCAACCCTAAATATAACACTAGCCAGCATGGCAGAATACTGAAAACTCTGGCCACAGAAAAAGCGTTTCAAGCCCCATTCACCCATCCAGAAGTGCCCCCAAAGGAAGGCTTTGGGTACAAGTGAACTCCCCAGGGGAGCCTTTATGCAGCCCCACATGCAACTGGACCCTCCATGTTCACTCTTTCACCGCAAGCCTAAATATAGCCCTCGGCGTAATTGGAGAAGGCTGAAAAAGCGGGCCTCAGAAAACGCATTGCGATTCCCCTTGGACCATCCAAAAGTGCCCCCAAAGGAAGGCTTTGGGTACAACTGGACTCCCCAGGGGAGCCTTAACGCAGCCCCACATGCAACTGGACCCTCCGTATTCGCTCTTTACAGCAACCCTAAATATAGCCCTAGCCAGCATGGCAGTCGACTGAAAACTCGGGCCCCAGAAAATGCATTAAAAGCCTAATTCGCCCATCCAAAAGTGCCCCCAGAGGAAGGCTTTGGGTACAAGTGAACTCCCCAGGGGAGCCTTTACGCAGCCCCACATGCAACTGGACCCTCCGTATTCGCTCTTTCACAGCAACCCTAAATATAGCCCTGGCCCGCCTGGCAGTCGACTGAAAACTCGGGCCCCAGAAAATGCATTAAAAGCCTAATTCGCCCATCCAAAATTGCCCCCAGAGGAAGGCTTTGGGTACAACTGAACTCCCCAGGGGAGCCTTTACGCAGCCCCACATGCAACTGGACCCTCCTTGTTCACTGTTTACGAGCAACCCTAAATATACCCCTAGCCAGCATGGCAGAAGACTGAAAACTCGGGCTCTAGAAAATGCATTTCAAGCCCCATTCACCCATCCAGAAGTGCCCCCAAAGGAAGGCTTTGGGTACAAGTGAACTCCCCAGGGGAGCCTTTATGCAGCCCCACATGCAACTGGACCCTCCGGGTTCACTCTTTCACTGCAAGCCTAAATATAACCCTTGGTAAAATGGGAGAAGACTGAAAAAGCGGGCCTCAGAAAACGCATTGCGATTCCCCTTGGACCATCCCAAAGTGCCCCCAAAGGAAGGCTTTGGGTACAACTGGACTCCCCAGGGGAGCCTTAACGCAGCCCCACATGCAACTGGACCCTCCGTGTTCGCTCTTTCACAGCAACCCTAAGTATAGCCTTGGCCCGCCTGGCAGTCGACTGAAAACTCGGGCCCCAGAAAATGCATTAAAAGCCTAATTCGCCCATGCAAAAGCGCCCCCAGAGGAAGGCTTTGGGTACAACTGAACTCCCCAGGGGAGCCTTTACGCAGCCCCACATGCAACTGGACCCTCCGTATTCGCTCTTTACAGCAACCCTAAATATAACCCTAGGCAGCATGGCAGAAGACTGAAAATTCGGGCCAGAGAATAAGCGTTTCAAGCCCCTTTCACCCATCCAGAAGTGCCCCCAAAGGAAGGCTTTGGGTACAAGTGAACTCCCCAGGGGAGCCTTTATGCAGCCCCACATACAACTGGACCCTCCTTGTTCACTGTTTACGAGCAACCCTAAATATACCCCTAGCCAGCATGGCAGAAGACTGAAAACTCGGGCTCCAGAAAATGCGTTTCAAGCCCCATTCTCCCATCCAAAAGTGCCCCCAAAGGAAGGCATTGGGTACATCTGAACTCCCCAGGGGAGCCTTTATGCAGCCCCACATGCAACTGGACCCTCCGGGTTCACTCTTTCCCCGCAAGTTTAAATATATCCTTCGGCGCAATTGGAGAAGACTGAAAAAGCGGGCCTCAGAAAACGCATTGCGATTCCCCTTGGACCATCCAAAAGTGCCCCCAAAGGAAGGCTTTGGGTACAACTGGACTCCCCAGGGGAGCCTTAACGCAGCCCCACATGCAACTGGACTTTCCTTTTTCACTGTTTACGAGCAACCCTGAATATAGCCCTAGCCACCATGGCAGAAGACTGAAAACTCGGGCCCCAGAAAATGCATTAAAAGCCTAATTCGCCCATCCAAAAGTGCCCCCAGAGGAAGGCTTTGGGTACATCTGAACTCCCCAGGGAAGCCTTTACGCAGCCCCACATGCAACTGGACCCTCCTTGTTCACTGTTTACGAGCAACCCTAAATATAGGCCTAGCCACCATGGCAGAAGACTGAAAACTCGGGCTCTAGAAAATGCATTTCAAGCCCCATTCACCCATCCAGAAGTGCCCCCAGAGGAAGGCTTTGGGTACAAGTGAACTCCCCAGGGGAGCCTTTATGCAGCCCCACATGCAACTGGACCCTCCGGGTTCACTCTTTCACCGCAAGCCTAAATATAACCCTAGCACGCCTGGCATTCGTCTAAAAGCTCGGGCCACAGAAAATGTGTTACGAGCCCCATTCGCCCATCCAAAAGTGCCCCCAAAGGAAGGCTTTGGGTACATCTGAACTCCCCAGGGAAGCCTTTACGCAGCCCCACATGCAACTAGACCCTCCGTGTTCGCTCTTTACAGCAACCCTAAATATAACCCTAGCCAGCATGGCAGAAGACTGAAAACTCGGGCCACAGAAAAAGCGTTTCAAGCCCCTTTCGCCCATCCAGAAGTGCCCCCAGAGGAAGGCTTTGGGTACAACTGGACTCCCCAGGGGAGCCTTAACGCAGCCCCACATGCAACTGGACCCTCCGTATTCGCTCTTTCACAGCAACCCTAAATATAGCCCTGGCCCGCATGGAAGACGACTGAAAACTCGGGCCCCAGAAAACATGCTACAAGCCCCATTCGACCTTCCAAAAGTGCCCCCAAACGAAGGCTTTGGGTACAACTGAACTCCCCAGGGGAGCCTTTATGGAGGCCCATACGCAAATGGACCCCCCGTGTTCTCTGTTTACAAGCAACCCTAAATATAACACTAGCCAGCATGGCAGAATACTGAAAACTCTGGCCACAGAAAAAGCGTTTCAAGCCCCATTCACCCATCCAGAAGTGCCCCCAAAGGAAGGCTTTGGGTACAAGTGAACTCCCCAGGGGAGCCTTTATGCAGCCCCACATGCAACTGGACCCTCCGGGTTCACTCTTTCACCGCAAGCCTAAATATAGCCCTCGGCGCAATTGGAGAAGACTGAAAAAGCGGGCCTCAGAAAACGCATTGCGATTCCCCTTGTACCATCCAAAAGTGCCCCCAAAGGAAGGCTTTGGGTACAACTGGACTCCCCCGGGGAGCCTTAACGCAGCCGCACATGCAACTGGACCCTCCGTATTCGCTCTTTACAGCAACCCTAAATATAGCCCTAGCCAGCATGGCAGTCGACTGAAAACTCGGGCCCCAGAAAATGCATTAAAAGCCTAATTCGCCCATCCAAAAGTGCCCCCAGAGGAAGGCTTTGGGTACAAGTGAACTCCCCAGGGGAGCCTTTACGCAGCCCCACATGCAACTGGACCCTCCGTATTCGCTCTTTCACAGCAACCCTAAATATAGCCTTGGCCCGCCAGGCAGTCGACTGAAAACTCGGGCCCCAGAAAATGCATTAAAAGCCTAATTCGCCCATCCAAAATTGCCCCCAGAGGAAGGCTTTGGGTACAACTGAACTCCCCAGGGGAGCCTTTACGCAGCCCCACATGCAACTGGACCCTCCTTGTTCACTGTTTACGAGCAACCCTAAATATACCCCTAGCCACCATGGCAGAAGACTGAAAACTCGGGCTCCAGAAAATGCGTTTCAAGCCCCATTCACCCATCCAGAAGTGCCCCCAAAGGAAGGCTTTGGGTACAAGTGAACTCCCCAGGGGAGCCTTTATGCAGCCCCACATGCAACTGGACCCTCCGTATTCGCTCTTTCACAGCAACCCTAAATATAGCCCTGGCCGCCTGGCAGACGACTGAAAAATCGGGCCCCAGAAAACGTGCTAGAAGCCCCATTCGACCTTCTAAAAGTGCCCCCAGAGGAAGGCTTTGGGTACAACTGAACTCCACAGGGGAGCCTTTATGCAGGCCCATACGCAACTGGACCCCCCGTGTTCGCTGTTTACAAGCAACCCTAAATATAACCCTAGCCAGCATGGCAGAAGACTGAAAACTCTGGCCACAGAAAAAGCGTTTCAAGCCCCATTCACCCATCCAGAAGTGCCCCCAAAGGAAGGCTTTGGGTACAAGTGAACTCCCCAGGGGAGCCTTTATGCAGCCCCACATGCAACTGGACCCTCCGGGTTCACTCTTTCCCCGCAAGCCTAAATATAGCCCTCGGCGCAATTGGAGAAGACTGAAAAAGCGGGCCTCAGAAAACGCATTGCGATTCCCCTTGGACCATCCAAAAGTGCCCCCAAAGGAAGGCTTTGGGTACAACTGAACTCCCCAGGGGAGCCTTAACGCAGCCCCACATGCAACTGGACCCTCCGTATTCGCTCTTTCACAGCAACCCTAAATATAGCCCTGGCCCGCCTGGCAGTCGACTGAAAACTCGGGCCCCAGAAAATGCATTAAAAGCCTAATTCGCCCATCCAAAAGTGCCCCCAGAGGAAGGCTTTGGGTACATCTGAACTCCCCAGGGGAGTCTTTACGCAGCCCCACATGCAACTGGACCCTCCTTGTTCACTGTTTACGAGCAACCCTAAATATACCCCTAGCCAGCATGGCAGAAGCCTGAAAACTCGGGCAAAAAAAAAAGCGTTTCAAGCCCCTTTCGCCCATCCAGAAGTGCCCCCAAAGGAAGGCTTTGGGTACAAGTGAACTCCCCAGGGGAGCCTTTATGCAGCCCCACATGCAACTGGACCCTCCGGGTTCACTCTTTCACCGCAACCCTAAATATAGCCTTAGCACGCCTGGCAGTCTACTGAAAGTTCGAGCCACAGAAAATGTGTTACGAGCCCCATTCGCCCATCCAAAAGTGCCCCCAAAGGAAGGCTTTGGGTACATCTGAACTCCCCAGGGGAGTCTTTACGCAGCCCCACATGCAACTGGACCCTCCGTGTTCGCTGTTTACAGCAACCCTAAATATAACCCTAGCCAGCATGGCAGAAGACTGAAAACTCGGGCAAAAAAAAAAGCGTTTCAAGCCCCTTTCGCCCATCCAGAAGTGCCCCCAAAGGAAGGCTTTGGGTACAAGTGAACTCCCCAGGGGAGCCTTTATGCAGCCCCACATGCAACTGGACCCTCCAGGTTCACTCTTTCCCCGCAAGCCTAAATATAGGCCTCGGCGCAATGGGAGAAGACCGTAAAAGCGGGCCTCAGAAAACGCATTGCGATTCCCCTTGGACCATCCCAAAGTGCCCCCAAAGGAAGGCTTTGGGTACAACTGGACTCCCCAGGGGAGCCTTAACGCAGCCCCACATGGAACTGGACCCTCCGTATTCGCTCTTTCACAGCAACCCTAAATATAGCTCTGGCCCGCCCGGCAGTCGACTGAAAACTCGGGCCCCAGAAAATCCATTAAAAGCCTAATTCGCCCATGCAAAAGCGCCCCTAGAGGAAGGCTTTGGGTACAACTGGACTCCCCAGGGGAGCCTTTATGCAGCCCCACATGCAACTGGACCCTCCGTATTCGCTCTTTACAGCAACCCTAAATATAACCCTAGCCAGCATGGCAGAAGACTGAAAATTCGGGCCAGAGAATAAGCGTTTCATGCCCCTTTCACCCATCCAGAAGTGCCCCCAAAGGAAGGCTTTGGGTACAAGTGAACTCCCCAGGGGAGCCTTTATGCAGCCCCACATGCAACTGGACCCTCCGGGTTCACTCTTTCACCGCAAGCCTAAATATAGCCCTCGGCGCAATTGGAGAAGACTGAAAAAGCGGGCCTCAGAAAACGCATTGCGATTCCCCTTGTACCATCCAAAAGTGCCCCCAAAGGAAGGCTTTGGGTACAACTGGACTCCCCCGGGGAGCCTTAACGCAGCCGCACATGCAACTGGACCCTCCGTATTCGCTCTTTACAGCAACCCTAAATATAGCCCTAGCCAGCATGGCAGTCGACTGAAAACTCGGGCCCCAGAAAATGCATTAAAAGCCTAATTCGCCCATCCAAAAGTGCCCCCAGAGGAAGGCTTTGGGTACAAGTGAACTCCCCAGGGGAGCCTTTACGCAGCCCCACATGCAACTGGACCCTCCGTATTCGCTCTTTCACAGCAACCCTAAATATATCCCTGGCCCGCCTGGCAGTCGACTGAAAACTCGGGCCCCAGAAAATGCATTAAAAGCCTAATTCGCCCATCCAAAATTGCCCCCAGAGGAAGGCTTTGGGTACAACTGAACTCCCCAGGGGAGCCTTTACGCAGCCCCACATGCAACTGGACCCTCCTTGTTCACTGTTTACGAGCAACCCTAAATATACCCCTAGCCACCATGGCAGAAGACTGAAAACTCGGGCTCCAGAAAATGCGTTTCAAGCCCCATTCACCCATCCAGAAGTGCCCCCAAAGGAAGGCTTTGGGTACAAGTGAACTCCCCAGGGGAGCCTTTATGCAGCCCCACATGCAACTGGACCCTCCGTATTCGCTCTTTCACAGCAACCCTAAATATAGCCCTGGCCGCCTGGCAGACGACTGAAAAATCGGGCCCCAGAAAACGTGCTAGAAGCCCCATTCGACCTTCTAAAAGTGCCCCCAGAGGAAGGCTTTGGGTACAACTGAACTCCACAGGGGAGCCTTTATGCAGGCCCATACGCAACTGGACCCCCCGTGTTCGCTGTTTACAAGCAACCCTAAATATAACACTAGCCAGCATGGCAGAAGACTGAAAACTCTGGCCACAGAAAAAGCGTTTCAAGCCCCATTCACCCATCCAGAAGTGCCCCCAAAGGAAGGCTTTGGGTACAAGTGAACTCCCCAGGGGAGCCTTTATGCAGCCCCACATGCAACTGGACCCTCCGGGTTCACTCTTTCCCCGCAAGCCTAAATATAGCCCTCGGCGCAATTGGAGAAGACTGAAAAAGCGGGCCTCAGAAAACGCATTGCGATTCCCCTTGGACCATCCAAAAGTGCCCCCAAAGGAAGGCTTTGGGTACAACTGAACTCCCCAGGGGAGCCTTAACGCAGCCCCACATGCAACTGGACCCTCCGTATTCGCTCTTTCACAGCAACCCTAAATATAGCCCTGGCCCGCCTGGCAGTCGACTGAAAACTCGGGCCACAGAAAATGCATTAAAAGCCTAATTCGCCCATCCAAAAGTGCCCCCAGAGGAAGGCTTTGGGTACATCTGAACTCCCCAGGGGAGTCTTTACGCAGCCCCACATGCAACTGGACCCTCCTTGTTCACTGTTTACGAGCAACCCTAAATATACCCCTAGCCAGCATGGCAGAAGACTGAAAACTCGGGCAAAAAAAAAAGCGTTTCAAGCCCCTTTCGCCCATCCAGAAGTGCCCCCAAAGGAAGGCTTTGGGTACAAGTGAACTCCCCAGGGGAGCCTTTATGCAGCCCCACATGCAACTGGACCCTCCGGGTTCACTCTTTCCCCGCAAGCCTAAATATAGGCCTCGGCGCAATGGGAGAAGACCGAAAAAGCGGGCCTCAGAAAACGCATTGCGATTCCCCTTTCACCCATCCAGAAGTGCCCCCAAAGGAAGGCTTTGGGTACAAGTGAACTCCCCAGGGGAGCCTTTACGCAGCACCACATGCAACTGGACCCTCCTTTTTCACTGTTTACGAGTAACCCTGGATATAGCCCTAGCCACCATGGCAGAAGACTGAAAACTCGGGCTCCAGAAAATGCATTTCAAGCCCCATTCGCCCATCCAGAAGTGCCCCCAAAGGAAGGCTTTGGGTACAAGTGAACTCCCCAGGGGAGCCTTTATGCAGCCCCACATGCAACTGGACCCTCCGGGTTCACTCTTTCACCGCAAGCCTAAATATAACCCTAGCACGCCTGGCATTCGACTAAAAGCTCCTGCCAAAGAAAATGTGTTACGAGCCCCATTCGCCCATCCAAAAGTGCCCCCAAAGGAAGGCTTTGGGTACATCTGAACTCCCCAGGGAAGCCTTTACGCAGCCCCACATGCAACTGGACCCTCCGTGTTCGCTGTTTACAGCAACCCTAAATATAACCCTAGCCAGCATGGCAGAAGACTGAAAACTCGGGCCACAGAAAGGGAGTTTCAAGCCCCTTTTGCCCATCCAGAAGTGCCCCCAAAGGAAGGCTTTGTGTACAACTGACTTCCCAGGGGAGCCTTTATGCAGCCCCACATGCAACTGGACCCTCCGGGTTCACTCTTTCACCGCAAGCCTAAATATAGCCCTAGCACTCCTGGCAGTCGACTGAAAGTTCGAGCCACAGAAAATGTGTTACGAGCCCCATTCGCCCATCCAAAAGTGCCCCCAAAGGAAGGCTTTGGGTACAAGTGAACTCCCCAGGGGAGCCTTTATGCAGCCCCACATGCAACTGGACCCTCCGTGTTCGCTCTTTACAGCAACCCTAAATATACCCCAGCCACCGTGGCAGAAGACTGAAAACTCGGGCTCCAGAAAATGCGTTTCAAGTCCCATTCACCCATCCAAAAGTGCCCCCAAAGGAAAGCTTTGGGTACAACTGAACTCCCCAGGGGAGCCTTTATGCAGGCCCATACGCAACTGGACCCCCCTTGTTCGCTGTTTACAAGCAACCCTAAATATAACCCTAGCCAGCATGGCAGAAGACTGAAAACTCGGGCCACAGATAAAGCGTTTCAAGCCCCTTTCGCCCATCCAGAAGTGCCCCCAAAGGAAGGCTTTGGGTACAAGTGAACTCCCCAGGGGAGCCTTTATGCAGCCCCACATGCAACTGGACCCTCCGGGTTCACTCTTTCACCGCAAGCCTAAATATAGCCCTAGCACGCCTGGAAGTCTACTGAAAACTCGGGCTCTAGAAAATGCGTTTCAAGCCCCATTCACCCATCCAGAAGTGCCCCCAAAGGAAGGCTTTGGGTACAAGTGAACTCCCCAGGGGAGCCTTTATGCAGCCCCACATGCAACTGGACCCTCCGGGTTCACTCTTTCACCGCAAGCCTAAATATAGCCCTAGCACGCCTGGCAGTCGACTGAAAGTTCGAGCCACAGAAAAAGCGTTTCAAGCCCCTTTCGCCCATTCAGAAGTGCCCCCAAAGGAAGGCTTCGGGTACATCTGCACTCCCCAGGGGAGCCTTTATGCAGCCCCACATACAACTGGACCCTCCTTGTTCACTGTTTACGAACAACCCTAAATATACCCCAAGCCACCATGGCAGAAGACTGAAAACTCGGGCTCCAGAAAATGCGTTTCAAGCCCCATTCTCCCATCCAAAAATGCCCCCAAAGGAAGGCTTTGGGTACATCTGAACTCCCTAGGGGAGTATTTATGCAGCCCCACATGCAACTGGACCCTCCGGGTTCACTCTTTCACAGCAACCCTAAATATAGCCCTGGCCCGCCTGGCAGACTGTCGCGTTAAAGGGGTGTAGCTGATTAACCGTCACGGGCCCGTTTGGATTCAGAGTACTGAACCAGTCGGACATTCACCAAAACTGGGGGTCCGTTCGGACATTCACCAAAAACGTAATAACCGCCTGGGGGTCCACTCAGACATTCACCAAAAACGTATTAACCACCTGGGGGTCCGTTCAGACATTCACCAACAATGCATTAACCGTCTGGGGGTCTGGTTAGATTCAGAACACTGAATTATCACGGATAATCACCCTCACCCAAGTCGCATTAATGAAAGCTATCACAATGCAATCAAGTATGGTTTATTACAGCAACAGAATATCAGGTTCTTTTGGATTGCCGGCGATAGTGACTGTCTGCAAAAGCAAGCTAATATGCATGAAATACACAGGCGTTATAGGTGTTATAGATGTGACAGGTGTTATAGGTGTTGCAGATGTTATAGGTGTTATAGGTGTTACAGATGTTATAGATGTTATAGATGGTATAGATGTTACAGGTGTTACAGGTGTTATAGGTGTTATGGGTGCACAGCCTAGAAATAAACGCGTTGAAAGGATCAAAGACTCTATATAGAGATTTATAAGCAAATATTCAGATCTCACCCAAAGGCGTCCCAATGGGGGGGGAAGAGAGGCTCAGCCCGTCGACTGATCCCAGGAGTCAGGAGGTCCTAAGGATGTTGTATGTCCTCGGGATGGTATCTCCCCTGACGATGGTATCTTCCCTAACATCCCCTCTCTCTTGGGCCAATTTATATTATTTTCTATCTTTTAGGTGACGCTTGAGTGGCTCTAGTCAAGCATATCTTAGTTATGATTGGTGTAAAGTTTTCCCGTCTCCGTTTAAAGTAATAGGCTCCGAGAAATTCAGAGCGCATGCTCAGTGAGGGGTGGTCGCACCTTGGAGGCGGGTAGCTTTTGGGATGGAGGTGTGTTTTGGTATTATAATGATATTATAATGAGCAAAAAGTACACTAGGGTACAGCATTTGTCAAAACATGACAGGTCTTTGGCTTAGGGTGGCAAAAAGTGCAGCTTTGTGCACAAGAACAATCGAGGCCCCACCTGATTACAGAGCCTAGCCGTGGTGTCTCCACTCCACTCCACGCTCTGTGGTGTTCCTTAGAGCTAGCACACCAAGTTTCCCCAGCGCGATAGCATCTAAGGTTGGGAGCCGAGGGAACGCTCAGATAATGCAGTTATGCCCTACCCTGAAAGCCTCTTCAATGCTGTACCTTTTCCTTAAAAGTGTGAATGTTAGTTTTATTTTCCTAGTTACTTCAGGCATTTACACCACACAGACGACTGAAAAATCGGGCCCCAGAAAACGTGCTATAAGCCCCATTCGACCTTCCAAAAGTGCCCCCAAGGGAAGGCTTTGGGTACAACTGAACTCCCCAGGGGAGCCTTTATGCAGGCCCATACGCAACTGGACCGCCCTTGTTCGCTGTTTACAAGCAACCCTAAATATAACACTAGCCATCATGGCAGAAAACTGAAAACTCGGGCCACAGAAAAAGCGTTTCAAGCCCCTTTCGCCCATCCAGAAGTGCCCCCAAAGGAAGGCTTTGGGTACAAGTGAACTCCCCAGGGGAGCCTTTATGCAGCCCCACATGCAACTGGACCCTCCGGGTTCACTCTTTCACCGCAAGCCTAAATATAGCCCTAGCACGCCTGGCAGTCGACTGAAAGTTCGAGCCAAAGAAAATGTGTTACGAGCCCCATTCGCCCATCCAAAAGTGCCCCCAAAGGAAGGCTTTGGGTACAAGTGAACTCCCCAGGGGAGCCTTTACGCAGCCCCACATGCAACTGGACCCTCCGTGTTCTCTCTTTACAGCAACCCTAAATATAACCCTAGCCAGCATGGCAGAAGACTGAAAAATCGGGCCACAGAAAAAGCGTTTCAAGCCCCTTTCGCCCATCCAGAAGTGCCCCCAAAGGAAGGCTTTGGGTACAAGTGAACTCCCCAGGGGAGCCTTTATGCAGCCCCACATGCAACTGGACCCTCCAGGTTCACTCTTTCCCCGCAAGCCTAAATATAGCCCTCGGCGCAATGGGAGAAGACCGAAAAAGCGGGCCTCAGAAAACGCATTGCGATTCCCATTGGACCATCCCAAAGTGCCCCCAAAGGAAGGTTTTGGGTACAACTGAACTCCCCAGGGGACCTTTACGCAGCCCCACATACAACTGGACCCTCCTTGTTCACTGTTTACGAGCAACCCTAAATATACCCCTAGCCACCATGGCAGAAGACTGAAAACTCGGGCTCCAGAAAATGCGTTTCAAGCCCCATTCACCCATCCAGAAGTGCCCCTAGAGGAAGGCTTTGGGTACAACTGAACTCCCCAGGGGAGCCTTTATGCAGCCCCACATGCAACTGGACCCTCCGGGTTCACTCTTTCACAGCAACCCTAAATATAGCCCTAGCACGCCTGGCAGTCTACTGAAAGCTCCGGCCACAGAAAATGTGTTATGAGTCCCATTCGCCCATCCAAAAGTGCCCCCAAAGGAAGGCTTTGGGTACATCTGAACTCCCCAGGGGAGCCTTTACGCAGCCCCACATGCAACTGGACCCTCCGTGTTCGCTCTTGACAGCAACCCTAAATATAACCCTAGCCAGCAAGGCAGAAGACTGAAAACTCGGGCCACAGAAAAAGCGTTTCAAGCCCCTTTCGCCCATCCAGAAGTGCCCCCAAAGGAAGGCTTTGGGTACAAGTGAACTCCCCAGGGGAGCCTTTATGCAGCCCCACATGCAACTGGACCATCCGTATTCGCTCTTTCACAGCAACCCTAAATATAACCTGAACTCCCCAGGGGAGCCTTTACGCAGCCCCACATGCAACTGGACCCTCCGTATTCGCTCTTTCACAGCAACCCTAAATATATCCCTGGCCCGCATGGCAGTCGACTGAAAACTCAGGCCCCAGAAAATGCGTTAAAAGCCTAATTCGCCCATCCAAAAGTGCCCCCAGAGGAAGGCTTTGGGTACAACTGAACTCCCCAGGGGAGCCTTTACGCAGCCCTACATGCAACTGGACCCTCCTTGTTCACTGTTTAAGAGCAACCCTAAATATACCCCTAGCCACCATGGCAGAAGACTGAAAACTCGGGCTCCAGAAAATGCGTTTCAAGCCCCAATCACCCATCCAGAAGTGCCCCCAAAGGAAGGCTTTGGGTACAAGTGAACTCCCCAGGGGAGCCTTTATGCAGCCCCACATGCAACTGGACCCTCCGGGTTCACTCTTTCACCACAAGCCTAAATATAGCCCTAGCACGCCTGGCAGTCGACTGAAAATTCGGGCCGTAGAAAAAGAGTTTCAAGCCCCTTTCGCCCATCCAGAAGTGCCCCCAAAGGAAGGCTTTGGGTACAAGTGAACTCCACAGGGGAGACTTTATGCAGCCCCACATGCAACTGGACCATCCGGGTTCACTCTTTCACAGCAACCCTAAATATAACCCTGGCCCGAATGGCAGACGACTGAAAAATCGGGCTCCAGAAAACGTGCTACAGGCCCCTTTCGCCCATCCAGAAGTGCCCCAAAAGGAAGGCTTTGGATACAACTGAACTCCCCAGGGGAGCCTTTATGCAGGCCCATACGCAACTGGACCCTCCGTGTTCGCTGTTTACAAGCAACCCTAAATATACCCCTAGCCAGCATGGCAGAAAACTGAAAACTCTGGCCACAGAAAAAGCGTTTCAAGCCCCATTCACCCATCCAGAAGGTCCCCCAAAGGAAGGCTTTGGGTACAAGTGAACTCCCCAGGGGAGCCTTTATGCAGCCCCACATGCAACTGGACCCTCCTTGTTCACTGTTTACGAGCAACCCTAAATATACCCGTAGCCACCTTGGCAGAAGACTGAAAACTCGGGCTCCCGAAAATGCGTTTCAAGCCCCATTCACCCATCCAGAAGTGCCCCCAAAGGAAGGCTTTGGGTACAACTGAACTCCCCAGGGGAGCCTTTATGCAGCCCCACATGCAACTGGATCCTCCGGGTTCACTCTTTCACCGCAAGCCTAAATATAGCCCTGGCACTCCTGGCAGTTGACTGAAAGCTCGGGCCACAGAAAATGCGTTACGAGCCCCATTCGCCCATCCAAAAGTGCCTCCAAAGGAAGGCTTTGGGTACATCTGAACTCCCCAGGGGAGCCTTTACGCAGCCCCACATTCAACTGGACCCTCCGTGTTCGCTCTTTACAGCAACCCTAAATATAACCCTAGCCAGCATGGCAGAAGACTGAAAACTCGGGCCACAGAAAACGTGCTACAAGCCCCATTCGCCCATCCAAAAGTGCCCCCAAAGGAAGGCTTTGGGTACAAGTGAACTCCCCAGGGGAGCCTTTATGCAGGCCCATACGAAACTGGACCCCCCGTGTTCACTGTTTACAAGCAACCCTAAATATAACACTAGCCATCATGGCAGAAAACTGAAAACTCGGGCCACAGAAAAGGCCTTTCAAGCCCATTTCACCCATCCAGAAGTGCCCCCAAAGGAAGGCTTTCGGTACAACTGAACTCCCCAGGGGAGCCTTTATGCAGCCCCACATGCAACTGGACCCTCCGGGTTCACTCTTTCACCGCAAGCCTAAATATAGCCCTAGCACGCCTGGCAGTCGACTGAAAGCTCGGGCCACAGAAAATGCGTTACGAGCCCCATTCGCCCATCCAAAAGTGCCTCCAAAGGAAGGCTTTGGGTACATCTGAACTCCCCAGGGGAGCCTTTACGCAGCCCCACATGCAACTGGACCCTCCGTGTTCGCTCTTTACAGCAACCCTAAATATAACCCTAGCCAGCATGGCAGAAGACTGAAAACTCGGGCCACAGAAAACGTGCTACAAGCCCCATTCGCCCATCCAAAAGTGCCCCCAAAGGAAGGCTTTGGGTACAGGTGAACTCCCCAGGGGAGCCTTTATGCAGGCCCATACGAAACTGGACCCCCCGTGTTCGCTGTTTACAAGCAACCCTAAATATAACACTAGCCATCATGGCAGAAAACTGAAAACTCTGGCCACAGAAAAAGCGTTTCAAGCCCCATTCACCCATCCAGAAGTGCCCCCAAAGGAAGGCTTTGGGTACAACTGAACTCCCCAGGGGAGCCTTTATGCAGCCCCACATGCAACTGGACCCTCCGGGTTCACTCTTTCACCGCAAGCCTAAATACAGCCCTGGCCCGCCTGGCAGTCAATTGAAAACTCGGGCCCAAGAAAATGCGTTAAAAGCCTAATTCGCCCACCCAAAAATGCCCCCAGAGGAAGGTTTTGGGTACAACTGAACTCCCCAGGGGAGCCTTTATGCAGCCCCACATGCAACTGGACCCTCCGGGTTCACTCTTTCACAGCAACCCTAAATATAGCCATAGCACGCCTGGCAGTCGACTGAAAGCTAGGGCCACAGAAAATATGTTACGAGCCCCATTCGCCCGTCCAAATTTGCCCCCAAAGGAAGGCTTTGGGTACAACTGAACTCCCCAGGGGAGCCTTTACGCAGCACCACATGGAACTGGACCCTCCGTGTTCGCTCTTTACAGCAACCCTAAATATAACCCTAGCCAGCATGGCAGAAGACTGAAAACTCGGGCCACAGAAAAAGCGTTTCAAGCCCCTTTCGCCCATCCAGAAGTGCCCCCAAAGGAAGGCTTTGGGTACAAGTGAACTCCCCAGGGGAGCCTTTATGCAGCCCCACATGCAACTGGACCCTCCGGGTTCACTCTTTCACCGCAAGCCTAAATATAGCCCTAGCACGCCTGGCAGTCGACTGAAAGCTCGGGCCACAGAAAATGCGTTAAAAGCCCCATTCGACCATCCAAAAATGCCCCCAGAGGAAGGCTTTGGGTACAACTGAACTCCCCAGGGGAGCCTTTATGCAGCCCCACATGGAACTGGACCCTCCGTATTCGCTCTTTCATAGCAACCCTAAATATAGCCCTGGCCCGCCTGGCAGTCGATTGAAAACTCGGGCCCAGAAAATGCGTTAAAAGCCTAATTCGCCCTTCCAAAAATGCCCCCAGAGGAAGGCTTTGGGTACAACTGAACTCCCCAGGGGAGCCTTTATGCAGCCCCACATGCAACTGGACCCTCCTTGTTCGCTCTTTACAGCAACCCTAAATATAGCCATAGCACGCCTGGAAGTCGACTGAAAGCTCGGGCCACAGAAAATGTGTTACGAGCCCCATTCGCCCATCCAAAAGTGCCCCAAAAGGAAGGCTTTGGGTACAACTGAACTCCCCAGGGGAGCCTTTACGCAGCCCCACATGCAACTGGACCCTCCGTGTTCGCTCCTTACAGCAACCCTAAATATAACCCTAGCCAGCATGGCAGAAGACTGAAAACTCGGGCCACAGAAAAAGCGTTTCAAGCCCCTTTCGCCCATCCAGAAGTGCCCCCAAAGGAAGGCTTTGGGTACAACTGAACTCTACAGGGGAGCCTTTATGCAGCCCCACATGCAACTGGACCCTCCGGGTTCACTGTTTCACAGCAACCCTAAATATAGCGCTGGCCCGCCTGGCAGTCGACTGAAAACTCGGGCCCCAGAAAATGTGTTAAAGCCTAATTCGTCCATCCAAAAGTGCCCCCAGAGGAAGGCTTTGGGTACAACTGAACTCCCCAGGGGAGCCTTAACGCAGCCCCACATGCAACTGGACCCTCCGTATTTGCTCTTTCACAGCCACCCTAAATATAGCCCTGGCCCGCCTGGCAGTCGACTGAAAGCTCGGGCCACAGAAAATGCGTTACGAGCCCCATTCGCCCATCCAAAAGTGCCCCCAAAGGAAGGCTTTGGGTACAAGTGAACTCCCCAGGGGAGCCTTTACGCAGCCCCACATTCAACTGGACCCTCCGTGTTCGCTCTTTACAGCAACCCTAAATAAAACCCAAGCCAGCATGGCAGAAGACTGAAAACTCGGGCCACAGAAAACGTTTTACAAGCCCCACTCGACCATCCAAAAGTGCCCCCAAAGGAAGGCTTTGGGTACAACTGAACTCCCCAGGGGAGCCTTTATGCAGCCCCACATGCAACTGGACCCTCCGGGTTCACTCTTTCACCACAAGCCTAAATATAGCCCTAGCACGCCTGGCAGTCGACTGAAAGCTCGGGCCACAGAAAATGTGTTACGAGCCCCATTCGCCCATCCAAAAGTGCTCCCAAAGGAAGGCTTTGGGTACATCTGAACTCCCCAGGGGAGCCTTTACGCAGCCCCACATGCAACTGGACCCTCCGTGCTCGGTCTTTACAGCAACCCTAAATATAACCCTAGCCAGCATGGCAGAAGACTGAAAACTCGGGCCACAGAAAAAGCGTTTCAAGCCCCATTCACCCATCCAGAAATGGTCCCAAAGGAAGGCTTTGGGTACAACTGAACTCCCCAGGGGAGCCTTTATGCAGTCCCACATGCAACTGGACCATCCGTGCTCGGTCTTTACAGCAACCCTAAATATAACCCTAGCCAGCATGGCAGAAGACTGAAAACTCGGGCCACAGAAAAAGCGTTTCAAGCCCCATTCACCCATCCAGAAATGGCCCCAAAGGAAGGCTTTGGGTACATCTGAACTCCCCAGGGGAGCCTTTACGCAGCCCCACATGCAACTGGACCCTCCGTGTTCGCTCTTTACAGCAACCCTAAATATAACCCTAGCCAGCATGGCAGAAGACTGAAAACTCGGGCCACAGAAAACGTGCTACAAGCCCCATTCGCCCATCCAAAAGTGCCCCCAAAGGAAGGCTTTGGGTACAAGTGAACTCCCCAGGGGAGCCTTTATGCAGGCCCATACGAAACTGGACCTCCCGTGTTCGCTGTTTACAAGCAACCCTAAATATAACACTAGCCATCATGGCAGAAAACTGAAAACTCTGGCCACAGAAAAAGCGTTTCAAGCCCCATTCACCCATCCAGAAGTGCCCCCAAAGGAAGGCTTTGGGTATAAGTGAACTCCCCAGGGGAGCCTTTATGCCGTCCCACATGCAACTGGACCCTCCGGGTTCAGTCTTTCACCGCAAGCCTAAATACAGCCCTGGCCCGCCTGGCAGTCGATTGAAAACTCGGGCCCAGAAAATGCGTTAAAAGCCTAATTCGCCCTTCCAAAAATGCCCCCAGAGGAAGGCTTTGGGTACAACTGAACTCCCCAGGGGAGCCTTTATGCAGCCCCACATGGAACTGGACCCTCCGTATTCGCTCTTTCACAGCAACCCTAAATATAACCCTGGCCCGCCTGGCAGTCGACTGAAAACTCAGGCCCCAGAAAAACTGTTAAAAGCCTAATTCGCCCATCCAAAAGTGCCCCCAGAAGAAGGCTTTGGGTACAAGTGAACTCCCCAGGGGAGCCTTTACGCAGCCCCACATGCAACTGGACCCTCCTTGTTCACTGTTTACGAGCAACCCTAAATATAACCCTAGCCAGCATGGCAGAAGACTGAAAACTCGGGCCACAGAAAAAGAGTTTCAAGCCACATTCGCCCATCCAGAAGTGCCCCCAAAGGAAGGCTTTGGGTACAAGTGAACTCCCCAGGGGAGCCTTTATGCAGCCCCACATGCAACTGGACCCTCCGGGTTCACTCTTTCACAGCAACCCTAAATATAGCCATAGCACGCCTGGCAGTCGACTGAAAGCTAGGGCCACAGAAAATATGTTACGAGCCCCATTCGCCCGTCCAAATTTGCCCCCAAAGGAAGGCTTTGGGTACAACTGAACTCCCCAGGGGAGCCTTTACGCAGCCCCACATGGAACTGGACCCTCCGTGTTCGCTCTTTACAGCAACCCTAAATATAACCCTAGCCAGCATGGCAGAAGACTGAAAACTCGGGCCACAGAAAAAGCGTTTCAAGCCCCTTTCGCCCATCCAGAAGTGCCCCCAAAGGAAGGCTTTGGGTACAAGTGAACTCCCCAGGGGAGCCTTTATGCAGCCCCACATGCAACTGGACCCTCCGGGTTCACTCTTTCACCGCAAGCCTAAATATAGCCCTAGCACGCCTGCCAGTCGACTGAAAGCTCGGGCCACAGAAAATGCGTTAAAAGCCCCATTCGACCATCCAAAAATGCCCCCAGAGGAAGGCTTTGGGTACAACTGAACTCCCCAGGGGAGCCTTTATGCAGCCCCACATGGAACTGGACCCTCCGTATTCGCTCTTTCATAGCAACCCTAAATATAGCCCTGGCCCGCCTGGCAGTCGATTGAAAACTCGGGCCCAGAAAATGCGTTAAAAGCCTAATTCGCCCTTCCAAAATGCCCCCAGAGGAAGGCTTTGGGTACAACTGAACTCCCCAGGGGAGCCTTTATGCAGCCCCACATGCAACTGGACCCTCCTTGTTCGCTCTTTACAGCAACCCTAAATATAGCCATAGCACGCCTGGAAGTCGACTGAAAGCTCGGGCCACAGAAAATGTGTTACGAGCCCCATTCGCCCATCCAAAAGTGCCCCAAAAGGAAGGCTTTGGGTACAACTGAACTCCCCAGGGGAGCCTTTACGCAGCCCCACATGCAACTGGACCCTCCGTGTTCGCTCCTTACAGCAACCCTAAATATAACCCTAGCCAGCATGGCAGAAGACTGAAAACTCGGGCCACAGAAAAAGCGTTTCAAGCCCCTTTCGCCCATCCAGAAGTGCCCCCAAAGGAAGGCTTTGGGTACAACTGAACTCTACAGGGGAGCCTTTATGCAGCCCCACATGCAACTGGACCCTCCGGGTTCACTGTTTCACAGCAACCCTAAATATAGCGCTGGCCCGCCTGGCAGTCGACTGAAAACTCGGGCCCCAGAAAATGTGTTAAAGCCTAATTCGTCCATCCAAAAGTGCCCCCAGAGGAAGGCTTTGGGTACAAGTGAACTCCCCAGGGGAGCCTTAACGCAGCCCCACATGCAACTGGACCCTCCGTATTTGCTCTTTCACAGCCACCCTAAATATAGCCCTGGCCCGCCTGGCAGTAGACTGAAAGCTCGGGCCACAGAAAATGCGTTACGAGCCCCATTCGCCCATCCAAAAGTGCCCCCAAAGGAAGGCTTTGGGTACATCTGAACTCCCCAGGGGAGCCTTTACGCAGCCCCACATTCAACTGGACCCTCCGTGTTCGCTCTTTACAGCAACCCTAAATATAACCCTAGCCAGCATGGCAGAAGACTGAAAACTCGGGCTACAGAAAACGTTTTACAAGCCCCACTCGACCATCCAAAAGTGCCCCCAAAGGAAGGCTTTGGGTACAATTGAACTCCCCAGGGGAGCCTTTATGCAGCCCCACATGCAACTGGACCCTCCGGGTTCACTCTTTCACCACAAGCCTAAATATAGCCCTAGCACGCCTGGCAGTCGACTGAAAGCTCGGGCCACAGAAAATGTGTTACGAGCCCCATTCGCCCATCCAAAAGTGCTCCCAAAGGAAGGCTTTGGGTACATCTGAACTCCCCAGGGGAGCCTTTACGCAGCCCCACATGCAACTGGACCCTCCGTGCTCGGTCTTTACAGCAACCCTAAATATAACCCTAGCCAGCATGGCAGAAGACTGAAAACTCGGGCCACAGAAAAAGCGTTTCAAGCCCCATTCACCCATCCAGAAATGGCCCCAAAGGAAGGCTTTGGGTACAACTGAACTCCCCAGGGGAGCCTTTATGCAGTCCCACATGCAACTGGACCATCCGTGCTCGGTCTTTACAGCAACCCTAAATATAACCCTAGCCAGCATGGCAGAAGACTGAAAACTCGGGCCACAGAAAAAGCGTTTCAAGCCCCATTCACCCATCCAGAAATGGCCCCAAAGGAAGGCTTTGGGTACATCGGAACTCCCCAGGGGAGCCTTTACGCAGCCCCACATGCAACTGGACCCTCCGTGCTCAGTCTTTACAGCAACCCTAAATATAACCCTAGCCAGCATGGCAGAAGACTGAAAACTCGGGCCACAGAAAACGTGCTACAAGCCCCATTCGCCCATCCAAAAGTGCCCCCAAAGGAAGGCTTTGGGTACAAGTGAACTCCCCAGGGGAGCCTTTATGCAGGCCCATACGAAACTGGACCTCCCGTGTTCGCTGTTTACAAGCAACCCTAAATATAACACTAGCCATCATGGCAGAAAACTGAAAACTCTGGCCACAGAAAAAGCGTTTCAAGCCCCATTCACCCATCCAGAAGTGCCCCCAAAGGAAGGCTTTGGGTATAAGTGAACTCCCCAGGGGAGCCTTTATGCCGTCCCACATGCAACTGGACCCTCCGGGTTCAGTCTTTCACCACAAGCCTAAATACAGCCCTGGCCCGCCTGGCAGAAGACTGAAAACTCGGGCTCCAGAAAATGCGTTAAAAGCCTAATTCGCCCATCCAAAAGTGCCCCCAGAGGAAGGCTTTGGGTACAACTGAACTCCCCAGGGGAGCCTTAACGCAGCCCCACATGCAACTGGACCCTCCGTATTTGCTCTTTCACAGCCACCCTAAATATAGCCCTGGCCCGCCTGGCAGTCGACTGAAAGCTCGGGCCACAGAAAATGCGTTACGAGCCCCATTCGCCCATCCAAAAGTGCCCCCAGAGGAAGGCTTTGGGTACAAGTGAACTCCCCAGGGGAGCCTTTATGCAGGCCCATACTCAACTGGACCCCCCGTGTTCGCTGTTTACAAGCAACCCTAAATATAACACTAGCCATCATGGCAGAAAACTGAAAACTCGGGCCACAGAAAAGGCCTTTCAAGCCCCATTCACCCATCCAGAAGTGCCCCCAAAGGAAGGCTTTGGGTACAAGTGAACTCCCCAGGGGAGCCTTTATGCAGCCCCACATGCAACTGGACCCTCCGGGTTCACTCTTTCACCGCAAGCCTAAATATAGCCCTAGCACGCCTGCCAGTCGACTGAAAGCTCGGGCCACAGAAAATGTGTTACGAGCCCCATTCGCCCATCCAAAAGTGCCTCCAAAGGAAGGCTTTGGGTACATCTGAACTCCCCAGGGGAGCCTTTACGCAGCCCCACATGCAACTGGACCCTCCGTGCTCGGTCTTTACAGCAACCCTAAATATAACCCTAGCCAGCATGGCAGAAGACTGAAAACTCGGGCCACAGAAAAAGCGTTTCAAGCCCCATTCACCCATCCAGAAATGGCCCCAAAGGAAGGCTTTGGGTACATCTGAACTCCCCAGGGGAGCCTTTACGCAGCCCCACATGCAACTGGACCCTCCGTGCTCGGTCTTTACAGCAACCCTAAATATAACACTAGCCATCATGGCAGAAAACTGAAAACTCTGGCCACAGAAAATCGTTTCAAGCCCCATTCACCCATCCAGAAGTGCCCCCAAAGGAAGGCTTTGGGTACAACTGAACTCCCCAGGGGAGCCTTTATGCAGCCCCACATGGAACTGGACCCTCAGTATTCGCTCTTTCACAGCAACACTAAATATAGCCCTGGCCCGCCTGGCAGTCGACTGAAAACTCAGGCCCCAGAAAAACTGTTAAAAGCCTAATTCGCCCATCCAAAAGTGCCCCCAGAGGAAGGCTTTGGGTACAAGTGAACTCCCCAGGGGAGCCTTAACGCAGCCCCACATGCAACTGGACCCTCCTTGTTCACTGTTTACGAGCAACCCTAAATATAACCCTAGCCAGCATGGCAGAAGACTGAAAACTCGGGCCACAGAAAAAGTGTTTCAAGCCCCATTCACCCATCCAGAAGTGCCCCCAAAGGAAGGCTTTGGGTACAAGTGAACTCCCCAGGGGAGTCTTTATGCAGCCCCACATGCAACTGGACCCTCCTTGTTCGCTCTTTACAGCAACCCTAAATATAGCCATAGCACACCTGGAAGTCGACTGAAAGCTCGGGCCACAGAAAATGTGTTACGAGCCCCATTCGCCCATCCAAAAGTGCCCCAAAAGGAAGGCTTTGGGTACAACTGAACTCCCCAGGGGAGCCTTTACGCAGCCCCACATGCAACTGGACCCTCCGTGTTCGCTCTTTACAGCAACCCTAAATATAACCCTAGCCAGCATGGCAGAAGACTGAAAACTCGGGCCACAGAAAAAGCGTTTCAAGCCCCTTTCGCCCATCCAGAAGTGCCCCCAAAGGAAGGCTTTGGGTACAAGTGAACTCCCCAGGGGAGCCTTTATGCAGCCCCACATGCAACTGGACCCTCCGGGTTCACTGTTTCACAGCAACCCTAAATATAACCCTGGCCCGCCTGGCAGTCGACTGAAAGCTCGGGCCCCAGAAAATGCGTTAAAAGCCTAATTCGCCCATCCAAAAGTGCCCCCAGAGGAAGGCTTTGGGTACAACTGAACTCCCCAGGGGAGCCTTAACGCAGCCCCACATGCAACTGGACCCTCCGTATTTGCTCTTTCACAGCCACCCTAAATATAGCCCTGGCCCGCCTGGCAGTCGACTGAAAGCTCGGGCCACAGAAAATGCGTTACGAGCCCCATTCGCCCATCCAAAAGTGCCCCCAAAGGAAGGCTTTGGGTACATCTGAACTCCCCAGGGGAGCCTTTACGCAGCCCCACATGGAACTGGACCCTCCGTGTTCGCTCTTTACAGCAACCCTAAATAAAACCCTAGCCAGCATGGCAGAAGACTGAAAACTCGGGCCACAGAAAACGTGCTACAAGCCCCATTCGACCATCCAAAAGTGCCCCCAAAGGAAGGCTTTGGGTACAAGTGAACTCCCCAGGGGAGCCTTTATGCAGGCCCATACTCAACTGGACCCCCCGTGTTCGCTGTTTACAAGCAACCCTAAATATAACACTAGCCATCATGGCAGAAAACTGAAAACTCGGGCCACAGAAAAGGCCTTTCAAGCCCCATTCACCCATCCAGAAGTGCCCCCAAAGGAAGGCTTTGGGTACAAGTGAACTCCCCAGGGGAGCCTTTATGCAGCCCCACATGCAACTGGACCCTCCGGGTTCACTCTTTCACTGCAAGCCTAAATATAACCCTTGGTAAAATGGGAGAAGACTGAAAAAGCGGGCCTCAGAAAACGCATTGCGATTCCCCTTGGACCATCCCAAAGTGACCCCAAAGGAAGGCTTTGGGTACAACTGGACTCCCCAGGGGAGCCTTAACGCAGCCCCACATGCAACTGGACCCTCCGTATTCGCTCTTTCACAGCAACCCTAAGTATAGCCCTGGCCAGCATGGCAGAAGACTGAAAACTCAGGCCACAGAAAACGTTTTACAAGCCCCACTCGACCATCCAAAAGTGCCCCCAAAGGAAGGCTTTGGGTACAACTGAACTCCCCAGGGGAGCCTTTATGCAGCCCCACATGCAACTGGACCCTCCGGGTTCACTCTTTCACCACAAGCCTAAATATAGCCCTAGCACGCCTGGCAGTCGACTGAAAGCTCGGGCCACAGAAAATGTGTTACGAGCCCCATTCGCCCATCCAAAAGTGCTCCTAAAGGAAGGCTTTGGGTACATCTGAACTCCCCAGGGGAGCCTTTACGCAGCCCCACATGCAACTGGACCCTCCGTGCTCGGTCTTTACAGCAACCCTAAATATAACCCTAGCCAGCATGGCAGAAGACTGAAAACTCGGGCCACAGAAAAAGCGTTTCAAGCCCCATTCACCCATCCAGAAATGGCCCCAAAGGAAGGCTTTGGGTACAACTGAACTCCCCAGGGGAGCCTTTATGCAGTCCCACATGCAACTGGACCATCCGTGCTCGGTCTTTACAGCAACCCTAAATATAACCCTAGCCAGCATGGCAGAAGACTGAAAACTCGGGCCACAGAAAACGTGCTACAAGCCCCATTCGCCCATTCAAAAGTGCCCCCAAAGGAAGGCTTTGGGTACAAGTGAACTCCCCAGGGGAGCCTTTATGCAGGCCCATACGAAACTGGACCCCCACTGTTCGCTGTTTACAAGCAACCCTAAATATAACACTAGCCATCATGGCAGAAAACTGAAAACTCTGGCCACAGAAAAAGCGTTTCAAGCCCCATTCACCCATCCAGAAGTGCCCCCAAAGGAAGGCTTTGGGTATAAGTGAACTCCCCAGGGGAGCCTTTATGCCGTCCCACATGCAACTGGACCCTCCGGGTTCAGTCTTTCACCGCAAGCCTAAATACAGCCCTGGCCCGCCTGGCAGTCGATTGAAAACTCGGGCCCAGAAAATGCGTTAAAAGCCTAATTCGCCCTTCCAAAAATGCCCCCAGAGGAAGGCTTTGGGTACAACTGAACTCCCCAGGCGAGCCTTTATGCAGCCCCACATGGAACTGGACCCTCCGTATTCGCTCTTTCACAGCAACCCTAAATATAACCCTGGCCCGCCTGGCAGTCGACTGAAAACTCAGGCCCCAGAAAAACTGTTAAAAGCCTAATTCGCCCATCCAAAAGTGCCCCCAGAAGAAGGCTTTGGGTACAAGTGAACTCCCCAGGGGAGCCTTTATGCAGCCCCACATGCAACTGGACCCTCCTTGTTCACTGTTTACGAGCAACCCTAAATATAACCCTAGCCAGCATGGCAGAAGACTGAAAACTCGGGCCACAGAAAAAGAGTTTCAAGCCACATTCGCCCATCCAGAAGTGCCCCCAAAGGAAGGCTTTGGGTACAAGTGAACTCCCCAGGGGAGCCTTTATGCAGCCCCACATGCAACTGGACCCTCCTTGTTCGCTCTTTACAGCAACCCTAAATATAGCCCTAGCACGCCTGGAAGTCGACTGAAAGCTCGGGCCACAGAAAATGTGTTACGAGCCCCATTCGCCCATCCAAAAGTGCCCCAAAAGGAAGGCTTTGGGTACAACTGAACTCCCCAGGGGAGCCTTTACGCAGCCCCACATGCAACTGGACCCTCCGTGTTCGCTCCTTACAGCAACCCTAAATATAACCCTAGCCAGCATGGCAGAAGACTGAAAACTCGGGCCACAGAAAAAGCGTTTCAAGCCCCTTTCGCCCATCCAGAATTGCCCCCAAAGGAAGGCTTTGGGTACAAGTGAACTCCCCAGGGGAGCCTTTATGCAGCCCCACATGGAACTGGACACTCCGTATTCGCTCTTTCACAGCAACCCTAAATATAACCCTGGCCCGCCTGGCAGTCGACTGAAAACTCAGGCCCAAGAAAAACTGTTAAAAGCCTAATTCGCCCATCCAAAAGTGCCCCCAGAGGAAGGCTTTGGGTACAACTGAACTCCCCAGGGGAGCCTTTACGCAGCCCCACATGCAACTGGACCCTCCGTATTTGCTCTTTCACAGCCACCCTAAATATAGCCCTGGCCCGCCTGGCAGTCGACTGAAAGCTCGGGCCACAGAAAATGCGTTACGAGCCCCATTCGCAAATCCAAAAGTGCCCCCAGAGGAAGGCTTTGGGTACAAGTGAACTCCCCAGGGGAGCCTTTATGCAGGCCCATACTCAACTGGACCCCCCGTGTTCGCTGTTTACAAGCAACCCTAAATATAACACTAGCCATCATGGCAGAAAACTGAAAACTCGGGCCACAGAAAAGGCCTTTCAAGCCCCATTCACCCATCCAGAAGTGCCCCCAAAGGAAGGCTTTGGGTACAAGTGAACTCCCCAGGGGAGCCTTTATGCAGCCCCACATGCAACTGGACCCTCCGGGTTCACTCTTTCACCGCAAGCCTAAATATAGCCCTAGCACGCCTGCCAGTCGACTGAAAGCTCGGGCCACAGAAAAACTGTTAAAAGCCTAATTCGCCCATCCAAAAGTGCCCCCAGAGGAAGGCTTTGGGTACAAGTGAACTCCCCAGGGGAGCCTTTACGCAGCCCCACATGCAACTGGACCCTCCGTGCTCGGTCTTTACAGCAACCCTAAATATAACCCTAGCCAGCATGGCAGAAGACTGAAAACTCGGGCCACAGAAAAAGCGTTTCAAGCCCCATTCACCCATCCAGAAATGGCCCCAAAGGAAGGCTTTGGGAACATCTGAACTCCCCAGGGGAGCCTTTACGCAGCCCCACATGCAACTGGACCCTCCGTGCTCGGTCTTTACAGCAACCCTAAATATAACACTAGCCATCATGGCAGAAAACTGAAAACTCTGGCCACAGAAAAAGCGTTTCAAGCCCCATTCACCCATCCAGAAGTGCCCCCAAAGGAAGGCTTTGGGTACAAGTGAACTCCCCAGGGGAGCCTTTATGCAGCCCCACATGCAACTGGACCCTCCGGGTTCACTCTTTCACCGCAAGCCTAAATACAGCCCTGGCCCGCCTGGCAGTCGTTTGAAAACTCGGGCCCAGAAAATGCGTTAAAAGCCTAATTCGTCCTTCCAAAAATGCCCCCAGAGGAAGGCTTTGGGTACAAGTGAACTCCCCAGGGGAGCCTTTATGCAGCCCCACATGGAACTGGACCCTCAGTATTCGCTCTTTCACAGCAACACTAAATATAGCCCTGGCCCGCCTGGCAGTCGACTGAAAACTCAGGCCCCAGAAAAACTGTTAAAAGCCTAATTCGCCCATCCAAAAGTGCCCCCAGAGGAAGGCTTTGGGTACAAGTGAACTCCCCAGGGGAGCCTTAACGCAGCCCCACATGCAACTGGACCCTCCTTGTTCACTGTTTACGAGCAACCCTAAATATAACCCTAGCCAGCATGGCAGAAGACTGAAAACTCGGGCCACAGAAAAAGCGTTTCAAGCCCCATTCACCCATCCAGAAGTGCCCCCAAAGGAAGGCTTTGGGTACAAGTGAACTCCCCAGGGGAGCCTTTATGCAGCCCCACATGCAACTGGACCCTCCTTGTTCGCTCTTTACAGCAACCCTAAATATAGCCATAGCACACCTGGAAGTCGACTGAAAGCTCGGGCCACAGAAAATGTGTTACGAGCCCCATTCGCCCATCCAAAAGTGCCCCAAAAAGAAGGCTTTGGGTACAACTGAACTCCCCAGGGGAGCCTTTACGCAGCCCCACATGCAACTGGACCCTCCGTGTTCGCTCTTTACAGCAACCCTAAATATAACCCTAGCCAGCATGGCAGAAGACTGAAAACTCGGGCCACAGAAAAAGCGTTTCAAGCCCCTTTCGCCCATCCAGAAGTGCCCCCAAAGGAAGGCTTTGGGTACAAGTGAACTCCCCAGGGGAGCCTTTATGCAGCCCCACATGCAACTGGACCCTCCGGGTTCACTGTTTCACAGCAACCCTAAATATAGCCCTGGCCCGCCTGGCAGTCGACTGAAAGCTCGGGCCCCAGAAAATGCGTTAAAAGCCTAATTCGCCCATCCAAAAGTGCCCCCAGAGGAAGCCTTTGGGTACAACTGAACT
The DNA here is from genome assembly GCF_047663525.1 of Anas platyrhynchos. Lineage (NCBI taxonomy): Eukaryota > Metazoa > Chordata > Aves > Anseriformes > Anatidae > Anas > Anas platyrhynchos. The sequence continues at coordinate 27,213,698 of NC_092595.1, forward strand.
CCCCAGGGGAGCCTTAACGCAGCCCCACATGCAACTGGACCCTCCGTATTTGCTCTTTCACAGCCACCCTAAATATAGCCCTGGCCCGCCTGGCAGTCGACTGAAAGCTCGGGCCACAGAAAATGCGTTACGAGCCCCATTCGCCCATCCAAAAGTGCCCCCAAAGGAAGGCTTTGGGTACATCTGAACTCCCCAGGGGAGCCTTTACGCAGCCCCACATTCAACTGGACCCTCCGTGTTCGCTCTTTACAGCAACCCTAAATAAAACCCTAGCCAGCATGGCAGAAGACTGAAAACTCGGGCCACAGAAAACGTGCTACAAGCCCCATTCGACCATCCAAAAGTGCCCCCAAAGGAAGGCTTTGGGTACAAGTGAACTCCCCAGGGGAGCCTTTATGCAGGCCCATACTCAACTGGACCCCCCGTGTTCGCTGTTTACAAGCAACCCTAAATATAACACTAGCCATCATGGCAGAAAACTGAAAACTCGGGCCACAGAAAAGGCCTTTCAAGCCCCAATCACCCATCCAGAAGTGCCCCCAAAGGAAGGCTTTGGGTACAAGTGAACTCCCCAGGGGAGCCTTTATGCAGCCCCACATGCAACTGGACCCTCCGGGTTCACTCTTTCACCGCAAGCCTAAATATAGCCCTAGCACGCCTGCCAGTCGTCTGAAAGCTCGGGCCACAGAAAATGTGTTACGAGCCCCATTCGCCCATCCAAAAGTGCCTCCAAAGGAAGGCTTTGGGTACATCTGAACTCCCCAGGGGAGCCTTTACGCAGCCCCACATGCAACTGGACCCTCCGTGCTCGGTCTTTACAGCAACCCTAAATATAACCCTAGCCAGCATGGCAGAAGACTGAAAACTCGGGCCACAGAAAAAGCGTTTCAAGCCCCATTCACCCATCCAGAAATGGCCCCAAAGGAAGGCTTTGGGTACATCTGAACTCCCCAGGGGAGCCTTTACGCAGCCCCACATGCAACTGGACCCTCCGTGCTCGGTCTTTACAGCAACCCTAAATATAACACTAGCCATCATGGCAGAAAACTGAAAACTCGGGCCACAGAAAAAGCGTTTCAAGCCCCATTCACCCATCCAGAAGTGCCCCCAAAGGAAGGCTTTGGGTACAAGTGAACTCCCCAGGGGAGCCTTTATGCAGCCCCACATGCAACTGGACCCTCCGGGTTCACTCTTTCACCGCAAGCCTAAATACAGCCCTGGCCCGCCTGGCAGTCGTTTGAGAACTCGGGCCCAGAAAATGCGTTAAAAGCCTAATTCGCCCATCCAAAGGTGCCCCCAGAGGAAGGCTTTGGGTACAAGTGAACTCCCCAGGGGAGCCTTAACGCAGCCCCACATGCAACTGGACCCTCCTTGTTCACTGTTTACGAGCAACCCTAAATATACCCCTAGCCACCATGGCAGAAGACTGAAAACTCGGGCTCCAGAAAATGCGTTTCAAACCCCATTCACCCATCCAGAAGTGCCCCCAAAGGAAGTCTTTGGGTACAACTGAACTCCCCAGGGGAGCCTTTATGCAGCCCCACATGCAACTGGACCCTCCTTGTTCGCTCTTTACAGCAACCCTAAATATAGCCCTAGCACGCCTGGCAGTCGACTGAAAGCTTGGGCCACAGAAAATGTGTTACGAGCCCCATTCACCCATCCAAAAGTGCCCCAAAAGGAAGGCTTTGGGTAAAAGTGAACTCCCCAGGGGAGCCTCTACGCAGCCCCACATGCAACTGGACCCTCCGTGTTCGCTCTTTACAGCAACCCTAAATATAACCCTAGCCAGCATGGTAGAAGACTGAAAACTCGGGCTCCAGAAAATGCGTTTCAAGCCCCTTTCGCCCATCCAGAAGTGCCCCCAAAGGAAGGCTTTGGGTACAACTGAACTCCCCAGGGGAGCCTTTATGCATCCCCACATGCAATTGGACCCTCCGGGTTCACTGTTTCACAGCAACCCTAAATATAGCCCTGGCCCGACTGGCAGTCGACTGAAAACTCGGGCCCCAGAAAATGCGTTAAAAGCCTATTTCGCCCATCCAAAAGTGCCCCCAGAGGAAGGCTTTGGGTACAGGTGAACTCCCCAGGGGAGCCTTTATGCAGCCCCACATGGAACTGGACCCTCCGGGTTCACTCTTTCACAGCAACCCTAAATATAGCCCTGGCCCGCCTGGCAGTAGACTGAAAACTCGGGCCCCAGAAAATGCGTTAAAAGCCTAATTCGCCCATCCAAAAGTGCCCCGAGAGGAAGGCTTTGGGTACAACTGAACTCCCCAGGGGAGCCTTTATGCAGCCCCACATGCAACTGGACCCTCCTTGTTCACTGTTTACGAGCAACCCTAAATATACCCCTAGCCACCATGGCAGAAGACTGAAAACTCGGGCTCCAGAAAATGCGTTTCAAGCCCCATTCACCCATCCAGAAGTGCCCCCAAAGGAAGGCTTTGGGTACAACTGAACTCCCCAGGGGAGCCTTAACGCAGCCCCACATGCAACTGGACCCTCCGTATTCGCTCTTTCACAGCAACCCTAAATATAGCCCTGGCCCGCCTGGCAGTCGACTGAAAACTCAGGCCCCAGAAAAACTGTTAAAAGCCTAATTCGCCCATCCAAAAGTGCCCCCAGAGGAAGGCTTTGGGTACAAGTGAACTCCCCAGGGGAGCCTTTATGCAGCCCCACATGCAACTGGACCCTCCGTATTTGCTCTTTCACAGCCACCCTAAATATATCCCTGGCCCGCCTGGCAGTCGACTGAAAGCTCGGGCCACAGAAAATGCGTTACGAGCCCCATTCGCAAATCCAAAAGTGCCCCCAGAGGAAGGCTTTGGGTACAAGTGAACTCCCCAGGGGAGCCTTTATGCAGGCCCATACTCAACTGGACCCCCCGTGTTCGCTGTTTACAAGCAACCCTAAATATAACACTAGCCATCATGGCAGAAAACTGAAAACTCGGGCCACAGAAAAGGCCTTTCAAGCCCCATTCACCCATCCAGAAGTGCCCCCAAAGGAAGGCTTTGGGTACAAGTGAACTCCCCAGGGGAGCCTTTATGCAGCCCCACATGCAACTGGACCCTCCGGGTTCACTCTTTCACCGCAAGCCTAAATATAGCCCTAGCACGCCTGCCAGTCGACTGAAAGCTCGGGCCACAGAAAAACTGTTAAAAGCCTAATTCGCCCATCCAAAAGTGCCCCCAGAGGAAGGCTTTGGGTACAAGTGAACTCCCCAGGGGAGCCTTTACGCAGCCCCACATGCAACTGGACCCTCCGTGCTCGGTCTTTACAGCAACCCTAAATATAACCCTAGCCAGCATGGCAGAAGACTGAAAACTCGGGCCACAGAAAAAGCGTTTCAAGCCCCATTCACCCATCCAGAAATGGCCCCAAAGGAAGGCTTTGGGAACATCTGAACTCCCCAGGGGAGCCTTTACGCAGCCCCACATGCAACTGGACCCTCCGTGCTCGGTCTTTACAGCAACCCTAAATATAACACTAGCCATCATGGCAGAAAACTGAAAACTCTGGCCACAGAAAAAGCGTTTCAAGCCCCATTCACCCATCCAGAAGTGCCCCCAAAGGAAGGCTTTGGGTACAAGTGAACTCCCCAGGGGAGCCTTTATGCAGCCCCACATGCAACTGGACCCTCCGGGTTCACTCTTTCACCGCAAGCCTAAATACAGCCCTGGCCCGCCTGGCAGTCGTTTGAAAACTCGGGCCCAGAAAATGCGTTAAAAGCCTAATTCGTCCTTCCAAAAATGCCCCCAGAGGAAGGCTTTGGGTACAAGTGAACTCCCCAGGGGAGCCTTTATGCAGCCCCACATGGAACTGGACCCTCAGTATTCGCTCTTTCACAGCAACACTAAATATAGCCCTGGCCCGCCTGGCAGTCGACTGAAAACTCAGGCCCCAGAAAAACTGTTAAAAGCCTAATTCGCCCATCCAAAAGTGCCCCCAGAGGAAGGCTTTGGGTACAAGTGAACTCCCCAGGGGAGCCTTAACGCAGCCCCACATGCAACTGGACCCTCCTTGTTCACTGTTTACGAGCAACCCTAAATATAACCCTAGCCAGCATGGCAGAAGACTGAAAACTCGGGCCACAGAAAAAGCGTTTCAAGCCCCATTCACCCATCCAGAAGTGCCCCCAAAGGAAGGCTTTGGGTACAAGTGAACTCCCCAGGGGAGCCTTTATGCAGCCCCACATGCAACTGGACCCTCCTTGTTCGCTCTTTACAGCAACCCTAAATATAGCCATAGCACACCTGGAAGTCGACTGAAAGCTCGGGCCACAGAAAATGTGTTACGAGCCCCATTCGCCCATCCAAAAGTGCCCCAAAAAGAAGGCTTTGGGTACAACTGAACTCCCCAGGGGAGCCTTTACGCAGCCCCACATGCAACTGGACCCTCCGTGTTCGCTCTTTACAGCAACCCTAAATATAACCCTAGCCAGCATGGCAGAAGACTGAAAACTCGGGCCACAGAAAAAGCGTTTCAAGCCCCTTTCGCCCATCCAGAAGTGCCCCCAAAGGAAGGCTTTGGGTACAAGTGAACTCCCCAGGGGAGCCTTTATGCAGCCCCACATGCAACTGGACCCTCCGGGTTCACTGTTTCACAGCAACCCTAAATATAGCCCTGGCCCGCCTGGCAGTCGACTGAAAGCTCGGGCCCCAGAAAATGCGTTAAAAGCCTAATTCGCCCATCCAAAAGTGCCCCCAGAGGAAGCCTTTGGGTACAAGTGAACTCCCCAGGGGAGCCTTAACGCAGCCCCACATGCAACTGGACCCTCCGTATTTGCTCTTTCACAGCCACCCTAAATATAGCCCTGGCCCGCCTGGCAGTCGACTGAAAGCTCGGGCCACAGAAAATGCGTTACGAGCCCCATTCGCCCATCCAAAAGTGCCCCCAAAGGAAGGCTTTGGGTACATCTGAACTCCCCAGGGGAGCCTTTACGCAGCCCCACATGGAACTGGACCCTCCGTGTTCGCTCTTTACAGCAACCCTAAATAAAACCCTAGCCAGCATGGCAGAAGACTGAAAACTCGGGCCACAGAAAACGTGCTAGAAGCCCCATTCGACCATCCAAAAGTGCCCCCAAAGGAAGGCTTTGGGTACAAGTGAACTCCCCAGGGGAGCCTTTATGCAGGCCCATACTCAACTGGACCCCCCGTGTTCGCTGTTTACAAGCAACCCTAAATATAACACTAGCCATCATGGCAGAAAACTGAAAACTCGGGCCACAGAAAAGGCCTTTCAAGCCCCAATCACCCATCCAGAAGTGCCCCCAAAGGAAGGCTTTGGGTACAAGTGAACTCCCCAGGGGAGCCTTTATGCAGCCCCACATGCAACTGGACCCTCCGGGTTCACTCTTTCACCGCAAGCCTAAATATAGCCCTAGCACGCCTGCCAGTCGTCTGAAAGCTCGGGCCACAGAAAATGTGTTACGAGCCCCATTCGCCCATCCAAAAGTGCCTCCAAAGGAAGGCTTTGGGTACATCTGAACTCCCCAGGGGAGCCTTTACGCAGCCCCACATGCAACTGGACCCTCCGTGCTCGGTCTTTACAGCAACCCTAAATATAACCCTAGCCAGCATGGCAGAAGACTGAAAACTCGGGCCACAGAAAAAGCGTTTCAAGCCCCATTCACCCATCCAGAAATGGCCCCAAAGGAAGGCTTTGGGTACATCTGAACTCCCCAGGGGAGCCTTTACGCAGCCCCACATGCAACTGGACCCTCCGTGCTCGGTCTTTACAGCAACCCTAAATATAACACTAGCCATCATGGCAGAAAACTGAAAACTCGGGCCACAGAAAAAGCGTTTCAAGCCCCATTCACCCATCCAGAAGTGCCCCCAAAGGAAGGCTTTGGGTACAAGTGAACTCCCCAGGGGAGCCTTTATGCAGCCCCACATGCAACTGGACCCTCCGGGTTCACTCTTTCACCGCAAGCCTAAATACAGCCCTGGCCCGCCTGGCAGTCGTTTGAGAACTCGGGCCCAGAAAATGCGTTAAAAGCCTAATTCGCCCATCCAAAGGTGCCCCCAGAGGAAGGCTTTGGGTACAAGTGAACTCCCCAGGGGAGCCTTAACGCAGCCCCACATGCAACTGGACCCTCCTTGTTCACTGTTTACGAGCAACCCTAAATATACCCCTAGCCACCATGGCAGAAGACTGAAAACTCGGGCTCCAGAAAATGCGTTTCAAACCCCATTCACCCATCCAGAAGTGCCCCCAAAGGAAGTCTTTGGGTACAACTGAACTCCCCAGGGGAGCCTTTATGCAGCCCCACATGCAACTGGACCCTCCTTGTTCGCTCTTTACAGCAACCCTAAATATAGCCCTAGCACGCCTGGCAGTCGACTGAAAGCTTGGGCCACAGAAAATGTGTTACGAGCCCCATTCACCCATCCAAAAGTGCCCCAAAAGGAAGGCTTTGGGTAAAAGTGAACTCCCCAGGGGAGCCTCTACGCAGCCCCACATGCAACTGGACCCTCCGTGTTCGCTCTTTACAGCAACCCTAAATATAACCCTAGCCAGCATGGCAGAAGACTGAAAACTCGGGCTCCAGAAAATGCGTTTCAAGCCCCTTTCGCCCATCCAGAAGTGCCCCCAAAGGAAGGCTTTGGGTACAACTGAACTCCCCAGGGGAGCCTTTATGCATCCCCACATGCAATTGGACCCTCCGGGTTCACTGTTTCACAGCAACCCTAAATATAGCCCTGGCCCGACTGGCAGTCGACTGAAAACTCGGGCCCCAGAAAATGCGTTAAAAGCCTATTTCGCCCATCCAAAAGTGCCCCCAGAGGAAGGCTTTGGGTACAGGTGAACTCCCCAGGGGAGCCTTTATGCAGCCCCACATGGAACTGGACCCTCCGGGTTCACTCTTTCACAGCAACCCTAAATATAGCCCTGGCCCGCCTGGCAGTAGACTGAAAACTCGGGCCCCAGAAAATGCGTTAAAAGCCTAATTCGCCCATCCAAAAGTGCCCCCAGAGGAAGGCTTTGGGTACAACTGAACTCCCCAGGGGAGCCTTTATGCAGCCCCACATGCAACTGGACCCTCCTTGTTCACTGTTTACGAGCAACCCTAAATATACCCCTAGCCAGCATGGCAGAAGACTGAAAACTCGGGCTCCAGAAAATGCGTTTCAAGCCCCATTCACCCATCCAGAAGTGCCCCCAAAGGAAGGCTTTGGGTACAACTGAACTCCCCAGGGGAGCCTTAACGCAGCCCCACATGCAACTGGACCCTCCGTATTCGCTCTTTCACAGCAACCCTAAATATAGCCCTGGCCCGCCTGGCAGTCGACTGAAAACTCAGGCCCCAGAAAAACTGTTAAAAGCCTAATTCGCCCATCCAAAAGTGCCCCCAGAGGAAGGCTTTGGGTACAAGTGAACTCCCCAGGGGAGCCTTTATGCAGCCCCACATGCAACTGGACCCTCCGGGTTCACTCTTTCACCGCAAGCCTAAATATATCCCTAGCACGCCTGGCAGTCGACTGAAAGCTCGGGCCACAGAAAACGTGCTACAAGCCCCATTCGCCCATCCAAAAGTGCCCCCAAAGGAAGGCTTTGGGTACAAGTGAACTCCCCAGGGGAGCCTTTATGCAGGCCCATACGAAACTGGACCCCCCGTGTTCGCTGTTTACAAGCAACCCTAAATATAACACTAGCCATCATGGCAGAAAACTGAAAACTCGGGCCACAGAAAAAGCGTTTCAAGCCCCATTCACCCATCCAGAAGTGCCCCCAAATGAAGGCTTTGGCTACAACTGAACTCCCCAGGGGAGCCTTTATGCAGCCCCACATGCAACTGGACCCTCCGGGTTCACTCTTTCACCGCAAGCCTAAATACAGCCCTGGCCCGCCCGGCAGTCGATTGAAAACTCGGGCCCCAGAAAATGCATTAAAAGCCTAATTCGCCCATCCAAAAATGCCCCCAGAGGGAGGCTTTGGGTACAACTGAACTCCCCAGGGGAGCCTTTACGCAGCCCCACATGCAACTGGACCCTCCGGGTTCACTGTTTCACAGCAACCCTAAATATACCCCTAGCCACCATGGCAGAAGACTGAAAACTTGGGCTCCAGAAAATGCGTTTCAAGCCCCATTCACCCATCCAGAAGTGCCCCCAAAGGAAAGCTTTGGGTACAAGTGAACTCCCCAGGGGAGCCTTTATGCAGCCCCACATGCAACTGGACCCTCCTTGTTCGCTCTTTACAGCAACCCTAAATATAGCCATAACACGCCTGGAAGTCGACTGAAAGCTCGGGCCCCAGAAAATGTGTTACGAGCCCCATTCGCCCATCCAAAAGTGCCCCCAAAGGAAGGCTTTGGGTACAACTGAACTCCCCAGGGGAACCTTTACGCAGCCCCACATGCAACTGGACCCTCCGTGTTCGCTCTTTACAGCAACCCTAAATATAACCCTAGCCAGCATGGCAGAAGACTGAAAACTCGGGCCACAGAAAACGTGCTACAAGCCCCATTCGACCATCCAAAAGTGCCCCCAAAGGAAGGCTTTGGGTACAAGTGAACTCCCCAGGGGAGCCTTTATGCAGGCCCATACTCAACTGGACCCCCCGTGTTCGCTGTTTACAAGCAACCCTAAATATAACAATAGCCATCATGGCAGAAAACTGAAAACTCGGGCCACAGAAAAGGCATTTCAAGCCCCATTCACCCATCCAGAAGTGCCCCCAAAGGAAGGCTTTGGGTACAAGTGAACTCCCCAGGGGAGCCTTTATGCAGCCCCACATGCAACTGGACCCTCCGGGTTCACTCTTTCACCGCAAGCCTAAATATAGCCCTAGCACGCCTGGCAGTCGACTGAAAGCTCGGGCCACAGAAAATGTGTTACGAGCCCCATTCGCCCATCCAAAAGTGCCTCCAAAGGAAGGCTTTGGGTACATCTGAACTCCCCAGGGGAGCCTTTACGCAGCCCCACATGCAACTGGACCCTCCGTGCTCGGTCTTTACAGCAACCCTAAATATAACCCTAGCCAGCATGGCAGAAGACTGAAAACTCGGGCCACAGAAAAAGCGTTTCAAGCCCCTTTCACCCATCCAGAAATGGCCCCAAAGGAAGGCTTTGGGTACATCTGAACTCCCCAGGGGAGCCTTTACGCAGCCCCACATGCAACTGGACCCTCCGTGCTTGGTCTTTACAGCAACCCTAAATATAACACTAGCCATCATGGCAGAAAACTGAAAACTCTGGCCACAGAAAAAGCGTTTCAAGCCCCATTCACCCATCCAGAAGTGCCCCCAAAGGAAGGCTTTGGGTACAAGTGAACTCCCCAGGGGAGCCTTTATGCAGCCCCACATGCAACTGGACCCTCCGGGTTCACTCTTTCACCGCAAGCCTAAATACAGCCCTGGCCCGCCTGGCAGTCGTTTGAAAACTCGGGCCCAGAAAATGCGTTAAAAGCCTAATTCGCCCTTCCAAAAATGCCCCCAGAGGAAGGCTTTGGGTACAAGTGAACTCCCCAGGGGAGCCTTTATGCAGCCCCACATGGAACTGGACCCTCAGTATTCGCTCTTTCACAGCAACACTAAATATAGCCCTGGCCCGCCTGGCAGTCGACTGAAAACTCAGGCCCCAGAAAAACTGTTAAAAGCCTAATTCGCCCATCCAAAAGTGCCCCCAGAGGAAGGCTTTGGGTACAAGTGAACTCCCCAGGGGAGCCTTAACGCAGCCCCACATGCAACTGGACCCTCCTTGTTCACTGTTTACGAGCAACCCTAAATATAACCCTAGCCAGCATGGCAGAAGACTGAAAACTCGGGCCACAGAAAAAGCGTTTCAAGCCCCATTCACCCATCCAGAAGTGCCCCCAAAGGAAGGCTTTGGGTACAAGTGAACTCCCCAGGGGAGCCTTTATGCAGCCCCACATGCAACTGGACCCTCCTTGTTCGCTCTTTACAGCAACCCTAAATATAGCCATAGCACACCTGGAAGTCGACTGAAAGCTCGGGCCACAGAAAATGTGTTACGAGCCCCATTCGCCCATCCAAAAGTGCCCCAAAAGGAAGGCTTTGGGTACAACTGAACTCCCCAGGGGAGCCTTTACGCAGCCCCACATGCAACTGGACCCTCCGTGTTCGCTCTTTACAGCAACCCTAAATATAACCCTAGCCAGCATGGCAGAAGACTGAAAACTCGGGCTCCAGAAAATGCGTTTCAAGCCCCTTTCGCTCATCCAGAAGTGCCCCCAAAGGAAGGCTTTGGGTACAAGTGAACTCCCCAGGGGAGCCTTTATGCAGCCCCACATGCAACTGGACCCTCCGTATTCGCTCTTTCACAGCAACCCTAAATATAACCCTGGCCCGCCTGGCAGTCGACTGAAAACTCGGGCCCCAGAAAATGCGTTAAAAGCCTAATTCGCCCATCCAAAAGTGCCCCCAGAGGAAGGCTTTGGGTACAACTGAACTCCCCAGGGGAGCCTTAACGCAGCCCCACATGCAACTGGACCCTCCGTATTTGCTCTTTCACAGCCACCCTAAATATAGCCCTGGCCCGCCTGGCAGTCGACTGAAAGCTCGGGCCACAGAAAATGCGTTACGAGCCCCATTCGCCCATCCAAAAGTGCCCCCAAAGGAAGGCTTTGGGTACATCTGAACTCCCCAGGGGAGCCTTTACGCAGCCCCACATTCAACTGGACCCTCCGTGTTCGCTCTTTACAGCAACCCTAAATATAACCCTAGCCAGCATGGCAGAGGACTGAAAACTCGGGCCACAGAAAATGCATTTCAAGCCCCTTTTGCCCATCCAGAAGTGCCCCCAAAGGAAGGCTTTGGGTACAAGTGAACTCCCCAGGGGAGCCTTAACGCAGCCCCACATGCAATTGGACCCTCCGGGTTCACTGTTTCACAGCAACCCTAAATATAGCCCTGGCCCGCCTGGCAGTCGACTGAAAACTCGGGCCCCAGAAAATGCGTTAAAAGGCTAATTCGCCCATCCAAAAGTGCCCCCAAAGGAAGGCTTTGGGTACAAGTGAACTCCCCAGGGGAGCCTTAACGCAGCCCCACATGCAACTGGACCCTCCGGGTTCACTCTTTCACAGCAACCCTAAATATAGCCCTGGCCCGCCTGGCAGTCGACTGAAAACTCGGGCCCCAGAAAATGCGTTAAAAGGCTAATTCGCCCATCCAAAAGTGCCCCCAGAGGAAGGCTTTGGGTACAAGTGAACTCCCCAGGGGAGCCTTTATGCAGCCCCACATGCAACTGGACCCTCCGGGTTCACTCTTTCACCGCAAGCCTAAATATAGCCCTAGCACGCCTGGCAGTCGACTTAAAGCTTGGGCCACAGAAAACGTGCTACAAGCCCCATTTGCCCATCCAAAAGTGCCCCCAAAGGAAGGCTTTGGGTACAAGTGAACTCCGCAGGGGAGCCTTTATGCAGGCCCATACTCAACTGGACCCCCCGTGTTCGCTGTTTACAAGCAACCCTAAATATAACACTAGCCATCATGGCAGAAAACTGAAAATTCGGGCTCCAGAAAAAGCGTTTCAAGCCCCATTCAACCATCCAGAAGTGCCCCCAAAGGAAGGCTTTGGGTACAACTGAACTCCCCAGGGGAGCCTTTATGCAGCCCCACATGCAACTGGACCCTCCGGGTTCACTCTTTCACCGCAAGCCTAAATACAGCCCTGGCCCGCCTGGCAGTCGATTGAAAACTCGGGCCCCAGAAAATGCATTAAAAGCCTAATTCGCCCATCCAAAAATGCCCCCAGAGGGAGGCTTTGGGTACAACTGAACTCCCCAGGGGAGCCTTTACGCAGCCCCACATGCAACTGGACCCTCCGTATTCGCTCTTTCACAGCAACCCTAAATATACCCCTAGCCACCATGGCAGAAGACTGAAAACTTGGGCTCCAGAAAATGCGTTTCAAGCCCCATTCACCCATCCAGAAGTGCCCCCAAAGGAAAGCTTTGGGTACAAGTGAACTCCCCAGGGGAGCCTTTATGAAGCCCCACATGCAACTGGACCCTCCTTGTTCGCTCTTTACAGCAACCCTAAATATAGCCATAACACGCCTGGAAGTCGACTGAAAGCTCGGGCCCCAGAAAATGTGTTACGAGCCCCATTCGCCCATCCAAAAGTGCCCCCAAAGGAAGGCTTTGGGTACAACTGAACTCCCCAGGGGAGCCTTTACGCAGCCCCACATGCAACTGGACCCTCCGTGTTCGCTCTTTACAGCAACCCTAAATATAACCCTAGCCAGCATGGCAGAAGACTGAAAACTCTGGCCACAGAAAAAGCGTTTCAAGCCCCTTTCGCCCATCCAGAAGTGCCCCCAAAGGAAGGCTTTGGGTACAACTGAACTCCCCAGGGGAGCCTTTACGCAGCCCCACATGCAACTGGACCCTCCGTGTTCTCTCTTTAGAGCAACACTTAATATAACCCTAGCCAGCATGGCAGAAGACTGAAAACTCGGGCCACAGAAAACGTGCTACAAGCCCCTTTCGACCATCCAAAAGTGCCCTCAAAGGAATGCTTTGGGTACAAGTGAACTCCCCAGGGGAGCCTTTATGCAGGCCCATACGAAACTGGACCCCCGGTGTTCGCTGTTTACAAGCAACCCTAAATATAACACTAGCCATCATGGCAGAAAACTGAAAACTCGGGCCACAGAAAAAGCGTTTCAAGCCCCATTCACCCATCCAGAAGTGCCCCCAAAGGAAGGCTTTGGGTACAACTGAACTCCCCAGGGGAGCCTTTATGCAGCCCCACATGCAACTGGACCCTCCGGGTTCACTCTTTCACCGCAAGCCTAAATACAGCCCTGGCCCGCATGGCAGTCGATTGAAAACTCGGGCCCCAGAAAATGCATTAAAAGCCTATTTCGCCCATCCAAAAATGCCCCCAGAGGAAGGTTTTGGGTACAACTGAACTCCCCAGGGGAGCCTTTATGCAGCCCCACATGCAACTGGACCCTCCTTGTTCACTGTTTACGAGCAACCCTAAATATACCCCTAGCCACCATGGCAGAAGACTGAAAACTCGGGCTCCAGAAAATGCGTTTCAAGCCCCATTCACCCATCCAGAAATGGCCCCAAAGGAAGGCTTTGGGTACAAGTGAACTCCCCAGGGGAGCCTTTATGCAGCCCCACATGCAACTGGACCCTCCGGGTTCACTCTTTCACAGCAACCCTAAATATAGCCCTGGCCCGCCTGGCAGTCGTTTGAAAACTCGGGCCCCAGAAAATGCATTAAAAGCCTAATTCGCCCATCCAAAAGTGCCCCCAGAGGAAGGCTTTGGGTACAACTGAACTCCCCAGGGGAGCCTTAACGCAGCCCCACATGCAACTGGACCCTCCGTATTCGCTCTTTCACAGCAACCCTAAATATAGCCCTGGCCCGCCTGGCAGTCGACTGAAAACTCGGGCCCCAGAAAATGCATTAAAAGCCTAATTCGCCCATCCAAAAGTGCCCCCAGAGGAAGGCTTTGGGTACAGGTGAACTCCCCAGGGGAGTCTTTATGCAGCCCCACATGCAACTGGACCCTCCGCGTTCACTCTTTCACAGCAACCCTAAATATAGCCCTGGCCCGCCTGGCAGTAGACTGAAAACTCGGGCCCCAGAAAATGCATTAAAAGCCTAATTCGCCCATCCAAAAGTGCCCCCAGAGGAAGGCTTTGGGTACAACTGAACTCCCCAGGCGAGCCTTAACGCAGCCCCACATGCAACTGGACCCTCCGTATTTGCTCTTTCTCAGCCACGCTAAATATAGCCCTGGCCCGCCTGGCAGTCGACTGAAAGTTCGGGCAACAGAAAATGCGTTAAAAGCCTAATTCGCCCATCCAAAAGTGCCCCCAGAGGAAGGCTTTGGGTACAACTGAACTCCCCAGGGGAGCCTTTACGCAGCCCCACATGCAACTGGACCCTCCGTGTTCGCTCTTTACAGCAACCCTAAATATAACCCTAGCCAGCATGGCAGAAGACTGAAAACTCGGGCCACAGAAAAAGCGTTTCAAGCCCCTTTCGCCCATCCAGAAGTGCCCCCAAAGGAAGGCTTTGGGTACAAGTGAACTCCCCAGGGGAGCCTTTATGCAGGCCCATACTCAACTGGACCCCCCGTGTTCGCTGTTTACAAGCAACCCTAAATATAACAATAGCCATCATGGCAGAAAACTGAAAACTCGGGCCACAGAAAAGGCATTTCAAGCCCCATTCACCCATCCAGAAGTGCCCCCAAAGGAAGGCTTTGGGTACAAGTGAACTCCCCAGGGGAGCCTTTATGCAGCCCCACATGCAACTGGACCCTCCGGGTTCACTCTTTCACCGCAAGCCTAAATATAGCCCTAGCACGCCTGGCAGTCGACTGAAAGCTCGGGCCACAGAAAATGTGTTACGAGCCCCATTCGCCCATCCAAAAGTGCCTCCAAAGGAAGGCTTTGGGTACATCTGAACTCCCCAGGGGAGCCTTTACGCAGCCCCACATGCAACTGGACCCTCCGTGCTCGGTCTTTACAGCAACCCTAAATATAACCCTAGCCAGCATGGCAGAAGACTGAAAACTCGGGCCACAGAAAAAGCGTTTCAAGCCCCTTTCACCCATCCAGAAATGGCCCCAAAGGAAGGCTTTGGGTACATCTGAACTCCCCAGGGGAGCCTTTACGCAGCCCCACATGCAACTGGACCCTCCGTGCTTGGTCTTTACAGCAACCCTAAATATAACACTAGCCATCATGGCAGAAAACTGAAAACTCTGGCCACAGAAAAAGCGTTTCAAGCCCCATTCACCCATCCAGAAGTGCCCCCAAAGGAAGGCTTTGGGTACAAGTGAACTCCCCAGGGGAGCCTTTATGCAGCCCCACATGCAACTGGACCCTCCGGGTTCACTCTTTCACCGCAAGCCTAAATACAGCCCTGGCCCGCCTGGCAGTCGTTTGAAAACTCGGGCCCAGAAAATGCGTTAAAAGCCTAATTCGCCCTTCCAAAAATGCCCCCAGAGGAAGGCTTTGGGTACAAGTGAACTCCCCAGGGGAGCCTTTATGCAGCCCCACATGGAACTGGACCCTCAGTATTCGCTCTTTCACAGCAACACTAAATATAGCCCTGGCCCGCCTGGCAGTCGACTGAAAACTCAGGCCCCAGAAAAACTGTTAAAAGCCTAATTCGCCCATCCAAAAGTGCCCCCAGAGGAAGGCTTTGGGTACAAGTGAACTCCCCAGGGGAGCCTTAACGCAGCCCCACATGCAACTGGACCCTCCTTGTTCACTGTTTACGAGCAACCCTAAATATAACCCTAGCCAGCATGGCAGAAGACTGAAAACTCGGGCCACAGA
This sequence comes from Anas platyrhynchos, assembly GCF_047663525.1. NCBI lineage: Eukaryota > Metazoa > Chordata > Aves > Anseriformes > Anatidae > Anas > Anas platyrhynchos. Next base: position 27,228,986 of record NC_092595.1, read on the forward strand.
AAAAGCGTTTCAAGCCCCATTCACCCATCCAGAAGTGCCCCCAAAGGAAGGCTTTGGGTACAAGTGAACTCCCCAGGGGAGCCTTTATGCAGCCCCACATGCAACTGGACCCTCCTTGTTCGCTCTTTACAGCAACCCTAAATATAGCCATAGCACACCTGGAAGTCGACTGAAAGCTCGGGCCACAGAAAATGTGTTACGAGCCCCATTCACCCATCCAAAAGTGCCCCAAAAGGAAGGCTTTGGGTACAACTGAACTCCCCAGGGGAGCCTTTACGCAGCCCCACATGCAACTGGACCCTCCGTGTTCGCTCTTTACAGCAACCCTAAATATAACCCTAGCCAGCATGGCAGAAGACTGAAAACTCGGGCCACAGAAAAAGCGTTTCAAGCCCCTTTCGCTCATCCAGAAGTGCCCCCAAAGGAAGGCTTTGGGTACAAGTGAACTCCCCAGGGGAGCCTTTATGCAGCCCCACATGCAACTGGACCCTCCGTATTCGCTCTTTCACAGCAACCCTAAATATAACCCTGGCCCGCCTGGCAGTCGACTGAAAACTCGGGCCCCAGAAAATGCGTTAAAAGCCTAATTCGCCCATCCAAAAGTGCCCCCAGAGGAAGGCTTTGGGTACAACTGAACTCCCCAGGGGAGCCTTAACGCAGCCCCACATGCAACTGGACCCTCCGTATTTGCTCTTTCACAGCCACCCTAAATATAGCCCTGGCCCGCCTGGCAGTCGACTGAAAGCTCGGGCCACAGAAAATGCGTTACGAGCCCCATTCGCCCATCCAGAAGTGCCCCCAAAGGAAGGCTTTGGGTACATCTGAACTCCCCAGGGGAGCCTTTACGCAGCCCCACATTCAACTGGACCCTCCGTGTTCGCTCTTTACAGCAACCCTAAATAAAACCCTAGCCAGCATGGCAGAAGACTGAAAACTCGGGCCACAGAAAACGTGCTACAAGCCCCATTCGACCATCCAAAAGTGCCCCCAAAGGAAGGCTTTGGGTACAAGTGAACTCCCCAGGGGAGCCTTTATGCAGGCCCATACTCAACTGGACCCCCCGTGTTCGCTGTTTACAAGCAACCCTAAATATAACACTAGCCATCATGGCAGAAAACTGAAAACTCGGGCCACAGAAAAGGCCTTTCAAGCCCCATTCACCCATCCAGAAGTGCCCCCAAAGGAAGGCTTTGGGTACAAGTGAACTCCCCAGGGGAGCCTTTATGCAGCCCCACATGCAACTGGACCCTCCGGGTTCACTCTTTCACCGCAAGCCTAAATATAGCCCTAGCACGCCTGCCAGTCGACTGAAAGCTCGGGCCACAGAAAATGTGTTACGAGCCCCATTCGCCCATCCAAAAGTGCCTCCAAAGGAAGGCTTTGGGTACATCTGAACTCCCCAGGGGAGCCTTTACGCAGCCCCACATGCAACTGGACCCTCCGTGCTCGGTCTTTACAGCAACCCTAAATATAACCCTAGCCAGCATGGCAGAAGACTGAAAACTCGGGCCACAGAAAAAGCGTTTCAAGCCCCATTCACCCATCCAGAAATGGCCCCAAAGGAAGGCTTTGGGTACATCTGAACTCCCCAGGGGAGCCTTTACGCAGCGCCACATGCAACTGGACCCTCCGTGCTCGGTCTTTACAGCAACCCTAAATATAACACTAGCCATCATGGCAGAAAACTGAAAACTCTGGCCACAGAAAAAGCGTTTCAAGCCCCATTCACCCATCCAGAAGTGCCCCCAAAGGAAGGCTTTGGGTACAAGTGAACTCCCCAGGGGAGCCTTTATGCAGCCCCACATGCAACTGGACCCTCCGGGTTCACTCTTTCACCGCAAGCCTAAATACAGCCCTGGCCCGCCTGGCAGTCGTTTGAAAACTCGGGCCCAGAAAATGCGTTAAAAGCCTAATTCGCCCATCCAAAAGTGCCCCCAGAGGAAGGCTTTGGGTACAAGTGAACTCCCCAGGGGAGCCTTAACGCAGCCCCACATGCAACTGGACCCTCCTTGTTCACTGTTTACGAGCAACCCTGGATATAGCCCTAGCCACCATGGCAGAAGACTGAAAACTCGGGCTCCAGAAAATGCGTTTCAAACCCCATTCACCCATCCAGAAGTGCCCCCAAAGGAAGGCTTTGGGTACAACTGAACTCCCCAGGGGAGCCTTTATGCAGCCCCACATGCAACTGGACCCTCCTTGTTCGCTCTTTACAGCAACCCTAAATATAGCCCTAGCACGCCTGGCAGTCGACTGAAAGCTCGGGCCACAGAAAATGTGTTACGAGCCCCATTCGCCCATCCAAAAGTGCCCCAAAAGGAAGGCTTTGGGTACAAGTGAACTCCCCAGGGGAGCCTTTACGCAGCCCCACATGCAACTGGACCCTCCGTGTTCGCTCTTTACAGCAACCCTAAATATAACCCTAGCCAGCATGGCAGAAGACTGAAAACTCGGGCCCCAGAAAATGCGTTTCAAGCCCCTTTCGCCCATCCAGAAGTGCCCCCAAAGGAAGGCTTTGGGTACAACTGAACTCCCCAGGGGAGCCTTTATGCATCCCCACATGCAATTGGACCCTCCGGGTTCACTGTTTCACAGCAACCCTAAATATAGCCCTGGCCCGCCTGGCAGTCGACTGAAAACTCGGGCCCCAGAAAATGCGTTAAAAGGCTAATTCGCCCATCCAAAAGTGCCCCCAGAGGAAGGCTTTGGGTACAACTGAACTCCCCAGGGGAGCCTTAACGCAGCCCCACATGCAACTGGACCCTCCGTATTTGCTCTTTCACAGCAACCCTAAATATAGCCCTGGCCCGCCTGGCAGTCGACTGAAAACTCGGGCCCCAGAAAATGCGTTAAAAGCCTAATTCGCCCATCCAAAAGTGCCCCAAAAGGAAGGCTTTGGGTACAACTGAACTCCCCAGGGGAGCCTTTATGCAGCCCCACATGCAACTGGACCCTCCGTGTTCGCTCTTTACAGCAACCCTAAATATAACCCTAGCCAGCATGGCAGAGGACTGAAAACTCGGGCCACAGAAAATGCATTTCAAGCCCCTTTTGCCCATCCAGAAGTGCCCCCAAAGGAAGGCTTTGGGTACAAGTGAACTCCCCAGGGGAGCCTTAACGCAGCCCCACATGCAATTGGACCCTCCGGGTTCACTGTTTCACAGCAACCCTAAATATAGCCCTGGCCCGCCTGGCAGTCGACTGAAAACTCGGGCCCCAGAAAATGCGTTAAAAGGCTAATTCGCCCATCCAAAAGTGCCCCCAAAGGAAGGCTTTGGGTACAAGTGAACTCCCCAGGGGAGCCTTAACGCAGCCCCACATGCAACTGGACCCTCCGGGTTCACTCTTTCACAGCAACCCTAAATATAGCCCTGGCCCGCCTGGCAGTCGACTGAAAACTCGGGCCCCAGAAAATGCGTTAAAAGGCTAATTCGCCCATCCAAAAGTGCCCCCAGAGGAAGGCTTTGGGTACAAGTGAACTCCCCAGGGGAGCCTTTATGCAGCCCCACATGCAACTGGACCCTCCGGGTTCACTCTTTCACCGCAAGCCTAAATATATCCCTAGCACGCCTGGCAGTCGACTTAAAGCTTGGGCCACAGAAAACGTGCTACAAGCCCCATTTGCCCATCCAAAAGTGCCCCCAAAGGAAGGCTTTGGGTACAAGTGAACTCCGCAGGGGAGCCTTTATGCAGGCCCATACTCAACTGGACCCCCCTTGTTCGCTGTTTACAAGCAACCCTAAATATAACACTAGCCATCATGGCAGAAAACTGAAAATTCGGGCTCCAGAAAAAGCGTTTCAAGCCCCATTCAACCATCCAGAAGTGCCCCCAAAGGAAGGCTTTGGGTACAACTGAACTCCCCAGGGGAGCCTTTATGCAGCCCCACATGCAACTGGACCCTCCGGGTTCACTCTTTCACCGCAAGCCTAAATACAGCCCTGGCCCGCCTGGCAGTCGATTGAAAACTCGGGCCCCAGAAAATGCATTAAAAGCCTAATTCGCCCATCCAAAAATGCCCCCAGAGGGAGGCTTTGGGTACAACTGAACTCCCCAGGGGAGCCTTTACGCAGCCCCACATGCAACTGGACCCTCCGTATTCGCTCTTTCACAGCAACCCTAAATATACCCCTAGCCACCATGGCAGAAGACTGAAAACTTGGGCTCCAGAAAATGCGTTTCAAGCCCCATTCACCCATCCAGAAGTGCCCCCAAAGGAAAGCTTTGGGTACAAGTGAACTCCCCAGGGGAGCCTTTATGAAGCCCCACATGCAACTGGACCCTCCTTGTTCGCTCTTTACAGCAACCCTAAATATAGCCATAACACGCCTGGAAGTCGACTGAAAGCTCGGGCCCCAGAAAATGTGTTACGAGCCCCATTCGCCCATCCAAAAGTGCCCCCAAAGGAAGGCTTTGGGTACAACTGAACTCCCCAGGGGAGCCTTTACGCAGCCCCACATGCAACTGGACCCTCCGTGTTCGCTCTTTACAGCAACCCTAAATATAACCCTAGCCAGCATGGCAGAAGACTGAAATCTCTGGCCACAGAAAAAGCGTTTCAAGCCCCTTTCGCCCATCCAGAAGTGCCCCCAAAGGAAGGCTTTGGGTACAACTGAACTCCCCAGGGGAGCCTTTACGCAGCCCCACATGCAACTGGACCCTCCGTGTTCTCTCTTTAGAGCAACACTTAATATAACCCTAGCCAGCATGGCAGAAGACTGAAAACTCGGGCCACAGAAAACGTGCTACAAGCCCCTTTCGACCATCCAAAAGTGCCCTCAAAGGAATGCTTTGGGTACAAGTGAACTCCCCAGGGGAGCCTTTATGCAGGCCCATACGAAACTGGACCCCCGGTGTTCGCTGTTTACAAGCAACCCTAAATATAACACTAGCCATCATGGCAGAAAACTGAAAACTCGGGCCACAGAAAAAGCGTTTCAAGCCCCATTCACCCATCCAGAAGTGCCCCCAAAGGAAGGCTTTGGGTACAACTGAACTCCCCAGGGGAGCCTTTATGCAGCCCCACATGCAACTGGACCCTCCGGGTTCACTCTTTCACCGCAAGCCTAAATACAGCCCTGGCCCGCATGGCAGTCGATTGAAAACTCGGGCCCCAGAAAATGCATTAAAAGCCTATTTCGCCCATCCAAAAATGCCCCCAGAGGAAGGTTTTGGGTACAACTGAACTCCCCAGGGGAGCCTTTATGCAGCCCCACATGCAACTGGACCCTCCTTGTTCACTCTTTACGAGCAACCCTAAATATACCCCTAGCCACCATGGCAGAAGACTGAAAACTCGGGCTCCAGAAAATGCGTTTCAAGCCCCATTCACCCATCCAGAAATGGCCCCAAAGGAAGGCTTTGGGTACAAGTGAACTCCCCAGGGGAGCCTTTATGCAGCCCCACATGCAACTGGACCCTCCGGGTTCACTCTTTCACAGCAACCCTAAATATAGCCCTGGCCCGCCTGGCAGTCGACTGAAAACTCGGGCCCCAGAAAATGCATTAAAAGCCTAATTCGCCCATCCAAAAGTGCCCCCAGAGGAAGGCTTTGGGTACAACTGAACTCCCCAGGGGAGCCTTAACGCAGCCCCACATGCAACTGGACCCTCCGTATTCGCTCTTTCACAGCAACCCTAAATATAGCCCTGGCCCGCCTGGCAGTCGACTGAAAACTCGGGCCCCAGAAAATGCATTAAAAGCCTAATTCGCCCATCCAAAAGTGCCCCCAGAGGAAGGCTTTGGGTACAGGTGAACTCCCCAGGGGAGTCTTTATGCAGCCCCACATGCAACTGGACCCTCCGCGTTCACTCTTTCACAGCAACCCTAAATATAGCCCTGGCCCGCCTGGCAGTAGACTGAAAACTCGGGCCCCAGAAAATGCATTAAAAGCCTAATTCGCCCATCCAAAAGTGCCCCCAGAGGAAGGCTTTGGGTACAACTGAACTCCCCAGGCGAGCCTTAACGCAGCCCCACATGCAACTGGACCCTCCGTATTTGCTCTTTCTCAGCCACGCTAAATATAGCCCTGGCCCGCCTGGCAGTCGACTGAAAGTTCGGGCAACAGAAAATGCGTTAAAAGCCTAATTCGCCCATCCAAAAGTGCTCCCAAAGGAAGGCTTTGGGTACATCTGAACTCCCCAGGGGAGCCTTTACGCAGCCCCACATTCAACTGGACCCTCCGTGTTCGCTGTTTACAAGCAACCCTAAATATAACCCTAGCCATCATGGCAGAAAACTGAAAACTCGGGCCACAGAAAAGGCCTTTCAAGCCCCATTCACCCATCCAGAAGTGCCCCCAAAGGAAGGCTTTGGGTACAAGTGAACTCCCCAGGGGAGCCTTTATGCAGCCCCACATGCAACTGGACCCTCCGGGTTCACTCTTTCACCGCAAGCCTAAATATAGCCCTAGCACGCCTGCCAGTCGACTGAAAGCTCGGGCCACAGAAAATGTGTTACGAGCCCCATTCGCACATCCAAAAGTGCCTCCAAAGGAAGGCTTTGGGTACATCTGAACTCCCCAGGGGAGCCTTTACGCAGCCCCACATGCAACTGGACCCTCCGTGCTCGGTCCTTACAGCAACCCTAAATATAACCCTAGCCAGCATGGCAGAAGACTGAAAACTCGGGCCACAGAAAAAGCATTTCATGCCCCATTCACCCATCCAGAAATGGCCCCAAAGGAAGGCTTTGGGTACATCTGAACTCCCCAGGGGAGCCTTTACGCAGCCCCACATGCAACTGGACCCTCCGTGCTCGGTCTTTACAGCAACCCTAAATATAACACTAGCCATCATGGCAGAAAACTGAAAACTCGGGCCACAGAAAAAGCGTTTCAAGCCCCATTCACCCATCCAGAAGTGCCCCCAAAGGAAGGCTTTGGGTACAACTGAACTCCCCAGGGGAGCCTTTATGCAGCCCCACATGCAATTGGACCCTCCGGGTTCACTCTTTCACCGCAAGCCTAAATACAGCCCTGGCCCGCCTGGCAGTCGTTTGAAAACTCGGGCCCAGAAAATGCGTTAAAAGCCTAATTCGTCCTTCCAAAAATGCCCCCAGAGGAAGGCTTTGGGTACAACTGAACTCCCCAGGGGAGCCTTTATGCAGCCCCACATGGAACTGGACCCTCAGTATTCGCTCTTTCACAGCAACACTAAATATAGCCCTGGCCCGCCTGGCAGTCGACTGAAAACTCAGGCCCCAGAAAAACTGTTAAAAGCCTAATTCGCCCATCCAAAAGTGCCCCCAGAGGAAGGCTTTGGGTACAAGTGAACTCCCCAGGGGAGCCTTAACGCAGCCCCACATGCAACTGGACCCTCCTTGTTCACTGTTTACGAGCAACCCTAAATATACCCCTAGCCACCATGGCAGAAGACTGAAAACTTGGGCTCCAGAAAATGCGTTTCAAGCCCCATTCACCCATCCAGAAGTGCCCCCAAAGGAAAGCTTTGGGTACAAGTGAACTCCCCAGGGGAGCCTTTATGCAGCCCCACATGCAACTGGACCCTCCTTGTTCGCTCTTTACAGCAACCCTAAATAGAGCCATAACACGCCTGGAAGTCGACTGAAAGCTCGGGCCCCAGAAAATGTGTTAAGAGCCCCATTCGCCCATCCAAAAGTGCCCCCAAAGGAAGGCTTTGGGTACAACTGAACTCCCCAGGGGAGCCTTTACGCAGCCCCACATGCAACTGGACCCTCCGTGTTCTCTCTTTAGAGCAACCCTTAATATAACCCTAGCCAGCATGTCAGAAGACTGAAAACTCGGGCCACAGAAAACGTGCTACAAGCCCCTTTCGACCATCCAAAAGTGCCCCCAAAGGAATGCTTTGGGTACAAGTGAACTCCCCAGGGGAGCCTTTATGCAGGCCCATACGAAACTGGACCCCCGGTGTTCGCTGTTTACAAGCAACCCTAAATATAACACTAGCCATCATGGCAGAAAACTGAAAACTCGGGCCACAGAAAAAGCGTTTCAAGCCCCATTCACCCATCCAGAAGTGCCCCCAAAGGAAGGCTTTGGGTACAACTGAACTCCCCAGGGGAGCCTTTATGCAGCCCCAAATGCAATTGGACCCTCCGGGTTCACTGTTTCACAGCAACCCTAAATATAGCCCTGGCCCGCCTGGCAGTCGACTGAAAACTCGGGCCCCAGAAAATGCGTTAAAAGCCTAATTTGCCCATCCAAAAGTGCCCCCAGAGGAAGGCTTTGGGTACAACTGAGCTCCCCAGGGGAGCCTTAACGCAGCCCCACATGCAACTGGACCCTCCGGGTTCACTCTTTCACAGCAACCCTAAATATAGCCCTGGCCCGCCTGGCAGTCGACTGAAAACTCGGGCCCCAGAAAATGCGTTAAAAGGCTAATTCGCCCATCCAAAAGTGCCCCCAGAGGAAGGCTTTGGGAACATCTGAACTCCCCAGGGGAGCCTTTACGCAGCCCCACATGCAACTGGACCCTCCGGGTTCACTCTTTCACCGCAAGCCTAAATATAGCCGTAGCACGCCTGGCAGTCGACTGAAAGCTCGGGCCCCAGAAAATGCATTAAAAGCCTAATTCGCCCATCCAAAAATGCCCCCAGAGGGAGGCTTTGGGTACAACTGAACTCCCCAGGGGAGCCTTTATGCAGCCCCACATGCAACTGGACCCTCCTTGTTCGCTCTTTACAGCAACCCTAAATATAGCCATAACACGCCTGGAAGTCAACTGAAAGCTCGGGCCCCAGAAAATGTGTTACGAGCCCCATTCGCCCATCCAAAAGTGCCCCCAAAGGAAGGCTTTGGGTACAACTGAACTCCCCAGGGGAGCCTTTACGCAGCCCCACATGCAACTGGACCCTCCGTGTTCGCTCTTTACAGCAACCCTAAATATAACCCTAGCCAGCATGGCAGAAGACTGAAAACTCGGGCCCCAGAAAATGCGTTAAAAGCCTAATTCGCCCATCCAGAAGTGCCCCCAAAGGAAGGCTTTGGGTACAAGTGAACTCCCCAGGTGAGCCTTTACGCAGCCCCACATTCAACTGGACCCTCCGTGTTCTCTCTTTAGAGCAACCCTTAATATAACCCTAGCCAGCATGGGAGAAGACTGAAAACTCGGGCCACAGAAAACGTGCTACAAGCCCCTTTCGACCATCCAAAAGTGCCCCCAAAGGAATGCTTTGGGTACAAGTGAACTCCCCAGGGGAGCCTTTATGCAGGCCCATACGAAACTGGACCCCCGGTGTTCGCTGTTTACAAGCAACCCTAAATATAACACTAGCCATCATGGCAGAAAACTGAAAACTCTGGCCACAGAAAAAGCGTTTCAAGCCCCATTCACCCATCCAGAAGTGCCCCCAAAGGAAGGCTTTGGGTACAAGTGAACTCCCCAGGGGAGCCTTTATGCAGCCCCACATGCAACAGGACCCTCCGGGTTCACTCTTTCACCGCAAGCCTAAATACAGCCCTGGCCCGCCTGGCAGTCGATTGAAAACTCGGGCCCCAGAAAATGCATTAAAAGCCTAATTCGCCCATCCAAAAATGCCCCCAGAGGAAGGTTTTGGGTACAACTGAACTCCCCAGGGGAGCCTTTATGCAGCCCCACATGCAACTGGACCCTCCTTGTTCACTGTTTACGAGCAACCCTAAATATACCCCTAGCCACCATGGCAGAAGACTGAAAACTCGGGCTCCAGAAAATGCGTTTCAAGCCCCATTCACCCATCCAGAAGTGCCCCCAAAGGAAGGCTTTGGGTACAACTGAACTCCCCAGGGGAGCCTTAACGCAGCCCCACATGCAACTGGACCCTCCGTATTCGCTCTTTCACAGCCACTCTAAATATAGCCCTGGCCCGCCTGGCAGTCGACTGAAAACTCGGGCCCCAGAAAATGCATTAAAAGCCTAATTCGCCCATCCAAAAGTGCCCCCAGAGGAAGGCTTTGGGTACAGGTGAACTCCCCAGGGGAGCCTTTATGCAGCCCCACATGCAACTGGACCCTCCGGGTTCACTCTTTCACAGCAACCCTAAATATAGCCCTGGCCCGCCTGGCAGTCGACTGAAAACTCGGGCCACAGAAAATGCGTTAAAAGCCTAATTCGCCCATCCAAAAGTGCCCCCAGAGGAAGGCTTTGGGTACAACTGAACTCCCCAGGCGAGCCTTAACGCAGCCCCACATGCAACTGGACCCTCCGTATTTGCTCTTTCTCAGCCACGCTAAATATAGCCCTGGCCCGCCTGGCAGTCGACTGAACGCTAGGGCAACAGAAAATGCGTTACGAGCCCCATTCGCCCATCCAAAAGTGCCCCCAAAGGAAGGCTTTGGGTACAATTGAACTCCCCAGGGGAGCCTTTATGCAGCCCCACATGCAACTGGACCCTCCGGGTTCACTCTTTCACCGCAAGCCTAAATACAGCCCTGGCCCGCCTGGCAGTCGTTTGAAAACTCGGGCGCAGAAAATGCGTTAAAAGCCTAATTCGTCCTTCCAAAAATGCCCCCAGAGGAAGGCTTTGGGTACAAGTGAACTCCCCAGGGGAGCCTTTATGCAGCCCCACATGGAACTGGACCCTCAGTATTCGCTCTTTCACAGCAACACTAAATATAGCCCTGGCCCGCCTGGCATTCGACTGAAAACTCAGGCCCCAGAAAAACTGTTAAAAGCCTAATTCGCCCATCCAAAAGTGCCCCCAGAGGAAGGCTTTGGGTACAACTGAACTCCCCAGGGGAGCCTTTATGCAGCCCCACATGCAACTGGACCCTCCTTGTTCACTGTTTACGAGCAACCCTAAATATACCCCTAGCTACCATGGCAGAAGACTGAAAACTTGGGCTCCAGAAAATGCGTTTCAAACCCCATTCACCCATCCAGAAGTGCCCCCAAAGGAAGGCTTTGGGTACAAGTGAACTCCCCAGGGGAGCCTTTATGCAGCCCCACATGCAACTGGACCCTCCTTGTTCGCTCTTTACAGCAACCCTAAATATAGCCCTAGCACGCCTGGCAGTCGACTGAAAGCTCGGGCCACAGAAAATGTGTTACGAGCCCCATTCACCCATCCAAAAGTGCCCCAAAAGGAAGGCTTTGGGTACAAGTGAACTCCCCAGGGGAGCCTTTACGCAGCCCCACATGCAACTGGACCCTCCGTGTTCGCTCTTTACAGCAACCCTAAATATAACCGTAGCCAGCATGGCAGAAGACTGAAAACTCGGGCCCCAGAAAATGCGTTTCAAGCCCCTTTCGCCCATCCAGAAGTGCCCCCAAAGGAAGGCTTTGGGTACAAGTGAACTCCCCAGGGGAGCCTTTATGCATCCCCACATGCAATTGGACCCTCCGGGTTCACTGTTTCACAGCAACCCTAAATATAGCCCTGGCCCGCCTGGCAGTCGACTGAAAACTCGGGCCCCAGAAAATGCTTTAAAAGCCTAATTCGCCCATCCAAAAGTGCCCCCAGAGGAAGGCTTTGGGTACAACTGAACTCCCCAGGGGAGCCTTAACGCAGCCCCACATGCAACTGGACCCTCCGTATTTGCTCTTTCACAGCAACCCTAAATATAGCCCTGGCCCGCCTGGCAGTCGACTGAAAACTCGGGCCCCAGAAAATGCGTTAAAAGCCTAATTCGCCCATCCAAAAGTGCCCCCAGAGGAAGGCTTTGGGTACAACTGAACTCCCCAGGGGAGCCTTAACGCAGCCCCACATGCAACTGTACCCTCCGTATTCGCTCTTCAAACAGCAACCCTAAATATAGCCCTGGCCCGCCTGGCAGTCGACTGAAAACTCGGGCCCCAGAAAATGCATTAAAAGCCTAATTCGCCCATCCAAAAGTGCCCCCAGAGGAAGGCTTTGGGTACAGGTGAACTCCCCAGGGGAGCCTTTATGCAGCCCCACATGGAACTGGACCCTCCAGGTTCACTCTTTCACAGCAACCCTAAATATAGCCCTGGCCCGCCTGGCAGTAGACTGAAAACTCGGGCCCCAGAAAATGCGTTAAAAGCCTAATTCGCCCATCCAAAAGTGCCCCCAGAGGAAGGCTTTGGGTACAACTGAACTCCCCAGGGGAGCCTTTATGCAGCCCCACATGCAACTGGACCCTCCTTGTTCACTGTTTACGAGCAACCCTAAATATACCCCTAGCCACCATGGCAGAAGACTGAAAACTCGGGCTCCAGAAAATGCGTTTCAAGCCCCATTCACCCATCCAGAAGTGCCCCCAAAGGAAGGCTTTGGGTACAAGTGAACTCCCCAGGGGAGCCTTTATGCAGCCCCACATGCAATTGGACCCTCCGTTTTCACTGTTTCACAGCAACCCTAAATATAGCCCTGGCCCGCCTGGCAGTCGACAGAAAACTCGGGCCCCAGAAAATGCGTTAAAAGCCTAATTTGCCCATCCAAAAGTGCCCCCAGAGGAAGGCTTTGGGTACAACTGAACTCCCCAGGGGAGCCTTAACGCAGCCCCACATGCAACTGGACCCTCCGTATTTGCTCTTTCATAGCAACCCTAAATATAGCCCTGGCCCGCCTGGCAGTCGACTGAAAACTCGGGCCCCAGAAAATGCGTTAAAAGCCTAATTCGCCCTTTCAAAAGTGCCCCCAGAGGAAGGCTTTGGGTACAAGTGAACTCCCCAGGGGAGCCTTTATGCAGCCCCACATGCAACTGGACCCTCCGGGTTCACTCTTTCACCGCAAGCCTAAATATATCCCTAGCACGCCTGGCAGTCGACTGAAAGCTCGGGCCACAGAAAACGTGCTACAAGCCCCATTCGCCCATCCAAAAGTGCCCCCAAAGGAAGGCTTTGGGTACAAGTGAACTCCCCAGGGGAGCCTTTATGCAGGCCCATACGAAACTGGACCCCCCGTGTTCGCTGTTTACAAGCAACCCTAAATATAACACTAGCCATCATGGCAGAAAACTGAAAACTCAGGCTCCAGAAAAAGCGTTTCAAGCCCCATTCACCCATCCAGAAGTGCCCCCAAAGGAAGGCTTTGGGTACAAGTGAACTCCCCAGGGGAGCCTTTATGCAGCCCCACATGCAACTGGACCCTCCGGGTTCACTCTTTCACCGCAAGCCTAAATACAGCCCTGGCCCGCCTGGCAGTCGATTGAAAACTCGGGCCCCAGAAAATGCAGTAAAAGCCTAATTCGCCCATCCAAAAATGCCCCCAGAGGGAGGCTTTGGGTACAACTGAACTCCCCAGGGGAGCCTTTACGCAGCCCCACATGCAACTGGACCCTCCGTGTTCGCTCTTTACAGCAACCCTAAATATAACCCTAGCCAGCATGGCAGAAGACTGAAAATTCGGGCTCCAGAAAACGTGCTACAAGCCCCTTTCGACCATCCAAAAGTGCCCCCAAAGGAATGCTTTGGGTACAAGTGAACTCCCCAGGGGAGCCTTTATGCAGCCCCACATGCAACTGGACCCTCCGGGTTCACTCTTTCACCGCAAGCCTAAATACAGCCCTGGCCCGCCTGGCAGTCGATTGAAAACTCGGGCCCCAGAAAATGCATTAAAAGCCTAATTCGCCCATCCAAAAGTGCCCCCAGAGGAAGGTTTTGGGTACAAGTGAACTCCCCAGGGGAGCCTTTATGCAGCCCCACATGCAACTGGACCCTCCTTGTTCACTGTTTACGAGCAACCCTAAATATACCCCTAGCCACCATGGCAGAAGACTGAAAACTCGGGCTCCAAAAAATGCGTTTCAAGCCCCATTCACCCATCCAGAAGTGCCCCCAAAGGAAGGCTTTGGGTACAACTGAACTCCCCAGGGGAGCCTTTATGCAGCCCCACATGCAACTGGACCCTCCGGGTTCACTCTTTCACAGCAACCCTAAATATAGCCCTGGCCCGCCTGGCAGTCGACTGAAAACTCGGGCCCCAGAAAATGCATTAAAAGCCTAATTCGCCCATCCAAAAGTGCCCCCAGAGGAAGGCTTTGGGTACAACTGAACTCCCCAGGGGAGCCTTAACGCAGCCCCACATGCAACTGGACCCTCCGTATTCGCTCTTTCACAGCAACCCTAAATATAGCCCTGGCCCACCTGGCAGTCGACTGAAAACTCGGGCCCCAGAAAATGCATTAAAAGCCTAATTCGCCCATCCAAAAGTGCCCCCAGAGGAAGGCTTTGGGTACAGGTGAACTCCCCAGGGGAGCCTTAACGCAGCCCCACATGCAACTGGACCCTCCGTATTTGCTCTTTCTCAGCCACGCTAAATATAGCCCTGGCCCGCCTGGCAGTCGACTGAAAGCTCGGGCAACAGAAAATGCGTTACGAGCCCCATTCGCCCATCCAAAAGTGCCCCCAAAGGAAGGCTTTGGGTACAATTGAACTCCCCAGGGGAGCCTTTACGCAGCCCCACATGCAACTGGACCCTCCGTGTTCGCTCTTTACAGCAACCCTAAATATAACCGTAGCCAGCATGGCAGAAGACTGAAAACTCGGGCCCCAGAAAATGCGTTTCAAGCCCCTTTCGCCCATCCAGAAGTGCCCCCAAAGGAAGGCTTTGGGTACAAGTGAACTCCCCAGGGGAGCCTTTATGCATCCCCACATGCAATTGGACCCTCCGGGTTCACTGTTTCACAGCAACCCTAAATATAGCCCTGGCCCGCCTGGCAGTCGACTGAAAACTCGGGCCCCAGAAAATGCGTTAAAAGCCTAATTCGCCCATCCAAAAGTGCCCCCAGAGGAAGGCTTTGGGTACAACTGAACTCCCCAGGGGAGCCTTAACGCAGCCCCACATGCAACTGGACCCTCCGTATTTGCTCTTTCACAGCAACCCTAAATATAGCCCTGGCCCGCCTGGCAGTCGACTGAAAACTCGGGCCCCAGAAAATGCGTTAAAAGCCTAATTCGCCCATCCAAAAGTGCCCCCAGAGGAAGGCTTTGGGTACAACTGAACTCCCCAGGGGAGCCTTAACGCAGCCCCACATGCAACTGTACCCTCCGTATTCGCTCTTCAAACAGCAACCCTAAATATAGCCCTGGCCCGCCTGGCAGTCGACTGAAAACTCGGGCCCCAGAAAATGCATTAAAAGCCTAATTCGCCCATCCAAAAGTGCCCCCAGAGGAAGGCTTTGGGTACAGGTGAACTCCCCAGGGGAGCCTTTATGCAGCCCCACATGGAACTGGACCCTCCGGGTTCACTCTTTCACAGCAACCCTAAATATAGACCTGGCCCGCCTGGCAGTAGACTGAAAACTCGGGCCCCAGAAAATGCGTTAAAAGCCTAATTCGCCCATCCAAAAGTGCCCCCAGAGGAAGGCTTTGGGTACAACTGAACTCCCCAGGGGAGCCTTTATGCAGCCCCACATGCAACTGGACCCTCCTTGTTCACTGTTTACGAGCAACCCTAAATATACCCCTAGCCACCATGGCAGAAGACTGAAAACTCGGGCTCCAGAAAATGCGTTTCAAGCCCCATTCACCCATCCAGAAGTGCCCCCAAAGGAAGGCTTTGGGTACAAGTGAACTCCCCAGGGGAGCCTTTATGCAGCCCCACATGCAATTGGACCCTCCGTTTTCACTGTTTCACAGCAACCCTAAATATAGCCCTGGCCCGCCTGGCAGTCGACAGAAAACTCGGGCCCCAGAAAATGCGTTAAAAGCCTAATTTGCCCATCCAAAAGTGCCCCCAGAGGAAGGCTTTGGGTACAACTGAACTCCCCAGGGGAGCCTTAACGCAGCCCCACATGCAACTGGACCCTCCGTATTTGCTCTTTCATAGCAACCCTAAATATAGCCCTGGCCCGCCTGGCAGTCGACTGAAAACTCGGGCCCCAGAAAATGCGTTAAAAGCCTAATTCGCCCTTTCAAAAGTGCCCCCAGAGGAAGGCTTTGGGTACAAGTGAACTCCCCAGGGGAGCCTTTATGCAGCCCCACATGCAACTGGACCCTCCGGGTTCACTCTTTCACCGCAAGCCTAAATATATCCCTAGCACGCCTGGCAGTCGACTGAAAGCTCGGGCCACAGAAAACGTGCTACAAGCCCCATTCGCCCATCCAAAAGTGCCCCCAAAGGAAGGCTTTGGGTACAAGTGAACTCCCCAGGGGAGCCTTTATGCAGGCCCATACGAAACTGGACCCCCCGTGTTCGCTGTTTACAAGCAACCCTAAATATAACACTAGCCATCATGGCAGAAAACTGAAAACTCAGGCTCCAGAAAAAGCGTTTCAAGCCCCATTCACCCATCCAGAAGTGCCCCCAAAGGAAGGCTTTGGGTACAAGTGAACTCCCCAGGGGAGCCTTTATGCAGCCCCACATGCAACTGGACCCTCCGGGTTCACTCTTTCACCGCAAGCCTAAATACAGCCCTGGCCCGCCTGGCAGTCGATTGAAAACTCGGGCCCCAGAAAATGCAGTAAAAGCCTAATTCGCCCATCCAAAAATGCCCCCAGAGGGAGGCTTTGGGTACAACTGAACTCCCCAGGGGAGCCTTTACGCAGCCCCACATGCAACTGGACCCTCCGTGTTCGCTCTTTACAGCAACCCTAAATATACCCCTAGCCAGCATGGCAGAAGACTGAAAATTCGGGCTCCAGAAAACGTGCTACAAGCCCCTTTCGACCATCCAAAAGTGCCCCCAAAGGAATGCTTTGGGTACAAGTGAACTCCCCAGGGGAGCCTTTATGCAGCCCCTCATGCAACTGGACCCTCCGGGTTCACTCTTTCACCGCAAGCCTAAATACAGCCCTGGCCCGCCTGGCAGTCGATTGAAAACTCGGGCCCCAGAAAATGCATTAAAAGCCTAATTCGCCCATCCAAAAGTGCCCCCAGAGGAAGGTTTTGGGTACAAGTGAACTCCCCAGGGGAGCCTTTATGCAGCCCCACATGCAACTGGACCCTCCTTGTTCACTGTTTACGAGCAACCCTAAATATACCCCTAGCCACCATGGCAGAAGACTGAAAACTCGGGCTCCAAAAAATGCGTTTCAAGCCCCATTCACCCATCCAGAAGTGCCCCCAAAGGAAGTCTTTGGGTACAACTGAACTCCCCAGGGGAGCCTTTATGCAGCCCCACATGCAACTGGACCCTCCGGGTTCACTCTTTCACCGCAACCCTAAATATAGCCCTGGCCCGCCTGGCAGTCGACTGAAAACTCGGGCCCCAGAAAATGCATTAAAAGCCTAATTCGCCCATCCAAAAGTGCCCCCAGAGGAAGGCTTTGGGTACAACTGAACTCCCCAGGGGAGCCTTAACGCAGCCCCACATGCAACTGGACCCTCCGTATTCGCTCTTTCACAGCAACCCTAAATATAGCCCTGGCCCACCTGGCAGTCGACTGAAAACTCGGGCCCCAGAAAATGCATTAAAAGCCTAATTCGCCCATCCAAAAGTGCCCCCAGAGGAAGGCTTTGGGTACAGGTGAACTCCCCAGGGGAGCCTTTATGCAGCCCCACATGCAACTGGACCCTCCGGGTTCACTCTTTCACAGCAACCCTAAATATAGCCCTGGCCCGCCTGGCAGTCGACTGAAAACTTGGGCCCCAGAAAATGCGTTAAAAGCCTAATTCGCCCATCCAAAAGTGCCCCCAGAGGAAGGCTTTGGGTACAACTGAACTCCCCAGGCGAGCCTTAACGCAGCCCCACATGCAACTGGACCCTCCGTATTTGCTCTTTCTCAGCCACGCTAAATATAGCCCTGGCCCGCCTGGCAGTCGACTGAAAGCTCGGGCAACAGAAAATGCGTTACGAGCCCCATTCGCCAATCCAAAAGTGCCCCCAAAGGAAGGCTTTGGGTACATCTGAACTCCCCAGGGGAGCCTTTACGCAGCCCCACATTCAACTGGACCCTCCGTATTTGCTCTTTCACAGCAACCCTAAATATAACCTGAACTCCCCAGGGGAGCCTTTACGCAGCCCCACATGCAACTGGACCCTCCGTATTCGCTCTTTCACAGCAACCTTAAATATATCCCTGGCCCGCATGGCAGTCGACTGAAAACTCGGGCCCCAGAAAATGAGTTAAAAGCCTAATTCGCCCATCCAAAAGTGCCCCCAGAGGAAGGCTTTGGGTACAACTGAACTCCCCAGGGGAGCCTTTACGCAGCCCTACATGCAACTGGACCCTCTTTGTTCACTGTTTACGAGCAACCCTAAATATACCCCTAGCCACCATGGCAGAAGACTGAAAACTCGGGCTCCAGAAAATGCGTTTCAAGCCCCAATCACCCATCCAGAAGTGCCCCCAAAGGAAGGCTTTGGGTACAAGTGAACTCCCCAGGGGAGCCTTTATGCAGCCCCACATGCAACTGGACCCTCCGGGTTCACTCTTTCACCACAAGCCTAAATATAGCCCTAGCACGCCTGGCAGTCGACTGAAAATTCGGGCCCCAGAAAATGTGTTAGGAGCCCCATTCGCCCATCCAAAAGTGCCCCCAGAGGAAGGCTTTGGGTACATCTGAACTCCCCAGGGGAGCCTTTACGCAGCCCCACATGCAACTGGACCCTCCGTGTTCGCTCTTTACAGCAACCCTAAATATAACCCTAGCCAGCATGGCAGAAGACTGAAAACTCGGGCCATAGAAAAAGCGTTTCAAGCCCCTTTCGCCCATCCAGAAGTGCCCCCAAAGGAAGGCTTTGGGTACAAGTGAACTCCCCAGGGGAGCCTTTATGCAGCCCCACATGCAACTGGACCCTCCGTATTCGCTCTTTCACAGCAACCCTAAATATAACCCAGGCCCGAATGGCAGACGACTGAAAAATCGGGCCCCAGAAAACGTGCTACAAGCCCCTTTCGCCCATCCAGAAGTGCCCCAAAAGGAAGGCTTTGGGTACAAGTGAACTCCCCAGGGGAGCCTTTATGCAGGCCCATATGCAACTGGACCCTCCGTGTTCGCTGTTTACAAGCAACCCTAAATATAACCCTAGCCTGCATGGCAGAAAACTGAAAACTCTGGCCACAGAAAAAGCGTTTCAAGCCCCATTCACCCATCCAGAAGTGCCCCCAAAGGAAGGCTTTGGGTACAAGTGAACTCCCCAGGGGAGCCTTTATGCAGCCCCACATGCAACTGGACCCTCCTTGTTCACTGTTTACGAGCAACCCTAAATATACCCCTAGCCACCATGGCAGAAGACTGAAAACTCGGGCTCCAGAAAATGCGTTTCAAGCCCCATTCACCCATCCAGAAGGTCCCCCAAAGGAAGGCTTTGGGTACAACTGAACTCCCCAGGGGAGCCTTTATGCAGCCCCACATGCAACTGGACCCTCCTTGTTCACTGTTTACGAGCAACCCTAAATATACCCCTAGCCACCTTGGCAGAAGACTGAAAACTCGGGCTCCAGAAAATGCGTTTCAAGCCCCATTCACCCATCCAGAAGTGCCCCCAAAGGAAGGCTTTGGGTACAACTGACCTCCCCAGGGGAGCCTTTATGCAGCCCCACATGCAACTGGACCCTCCAGGTTCACTCTTTCACCGCAAGCCGAAATATAGCCCTAGCACGCCTGGCAGTCGACTGAAAATTCGGGCCACAGAAAATGCGTTAAAAGCCTAATTCGCCCTTCCAAAAATGCCCCCAAAGGAAGGCTTTGGGTACATCTGAACTCCCCAGGGGAGCCTTTACGCAGCCCCACATGCAACTGGACCCTCCATGCTCGGTCTTTACAGCAACCCTAAATATACCCCTAGCCAGCATGGCAGAAGACTGAAAACTCGGGCCACAGAAAAAGCGTTTCAAGCCCCATTCACCCATCCAGAAATGGCCCCAAAGGAAGGCTTTGGGTACAACTGAACTCCCCAGGGGAGCCTTAACGCAGCCCCACATGCAACTGGACCCTCCGTATTTGCTCTTTCACAGCAACCCTAAATATAGCCCTGGCCCGCCTGGCAGTCGACTGAAAGCTCGGGCCACAGAAAATGCGTTACAAGCCCCATTCGCCCATCCAAAAGTGCCTCCAAAGGAAGGCTTTGGGTACATCTGAACTCCCCAGGGGAGCCTTTACGCAGCCCCACATTCAACTGGACCCTCCGTGTTCGCTCTTTACAGCAACCCTAAATATAACCCTAGCCAGCATGGCAGAAGACTGAAAACTCGGGCCACAGAAAACGTGCTACAAGCCCCATTCGCCCATCCAAAAGTGCCCCCAAAGGAAGGCTTTGGGTACAAGTGAACTCCCCAGGGGAGCCTTTATGCAGGCCCATACGAAACTGGACCCCCCGTGTTCGCTGTTTACAAGCAACCCTAAATATAACACTAGCCATCATGGCAGAAAACTGAAAACTCGGGCTCCAGAAAATGCGTTTCAAGCCCATTTCACCCATCCAAAAGTGCCCCCAAAGGAAGGCTTTGGGTACAACTGAACTCCCCAGGGGAGCCTTTATGCAGCCCCACATGCAACTGGACCCTCCGGGTTCACTCTTTCACCGCAACCCTAAATATAGCCCTGGCCCGCCTGGCAGTCGACTGAAAGCTCGGGCCACAGAATATGTTTTACGAGCCCCATTCACCCATCCAAATGTGCCCCCAAAGGAAGGCTTTGGGTACATCTGAACTCCCCAGGGGAGCCTTTACGCAGCCCCACATGCAACTGGACCCTCCGTGCTCGGTGTTTACAGCAACCCTAAATATAACCGTAGCCAGCATGGCAGAAGACTGAAAACTCGGGCCACAGAAAAAGCGTATCGAGCCCCATTCACCCATCCAGAAGTGCCCCCAAAGGAAGGCTTTGGGTACAACTGAACTTCCCAGGGGAGCCTTTATGCAGCCCCACATGCAACTGGACCCTCCGGGTTCACTCTTTCACAGCAACCCTAAATATAACCCTGGCCCGCCTGGCAGACGACTGAAAACTCGGGCCCCAGAAAACGTGCTACAAGCCCCTTTCGCCCATCCAGAAGTGCCCCAAAAGGAAGGCTTTGGGTACAACTGAACTCCCCAGGGGAGCCTTTATGCAGGCCCATACGCAACTGGACCCTCCGTGTTCGCTGTTTACAAGCAACCCTAAATATAACCCTAGCCAGCATGGCAGAAAACTGAAAACTCTGGCCACAGAAAAAGCGTTTCAAGCCCCATTCACCCATCCAGAAGGTCCCCCAAAGGAAGGCTTTGGGTACAACTGAACTCCCCAGGGGAGCCTTTATGCAGCCCCACATGCAACTGGACCCTCCTTGTTCACTGTTTACGAGCAACCCTAAATATACCCCTAGCCACCATGGCAGAAGACTGAAAACTCGGGCTCCAGAAAATGCGTTTCAAGCCCCATTCACCCATCCAGAAGTGCCCCCAAAGGAAGGCTTTGGGTACAACTGACCTCCCCAGGGGAGCCTTTATGCAGCCCCACATGCAACTGGACCCTCCGGGTTCACTCTTTCACCACAAGCCTAAATATAGCCCTAGCACCCCTGGCAGTCGACTGAAAATTCGGGCCACAGAAAATGCGTTAAAAGCCTAATTCGCCCTTCCAAAAATGCCCCCAGAGGAAGGCTTTGGGTACATCTGAACTCCCCAGGGGAGCCTTTACGCAGCCCCACATGCAACTGGACCCTCCGTGCTCGGTCTTTACAGCAACCCTAAATATACCCCTAGCCACCATGGCAGAAGACTGAAAACTCGGGCCACAGAAAAAGCGTTTCAAGCCCCATTCACCCATCCAGAAATGGCCCCAAAGGAAGGCTTTGGGTACAACTGAACTCCCCAGGGGAGCCTTAACGCAGCCCCACATGCAACTGGACCCTCCGTATTTGCTCTTTCACAGCAACCCTAAATATAGCCCTGGCCCGCCTGGCAGTCGACTGAAAGCTCGGGCCACAGAAAATGCGTTACGAGCCCCATTCGCCCATCCAAATGTGCCTCCAAAGGAAGGCTTTGGGTACATCTGAACTCCCCAGGGGAGCCTTTACGCAGCCCCACATTCAACTGGACCCTCCGTGTTCGCTCTTTACAGCAACACTAAATATAACCCTAGCCAGCATGGCAGAAGACTGAAAACTCGGGCCACAGAAAACGTGCTACAAGCCCCATTCGCCCATCCAAAAGTGCCCCCAAAAGAAGGCTTTGGGTACAAGTGAACTCCCCAGGGGAGCCTTTATGCAGGCCCATACGAAACTGGACCCCCCGTGTTCGCTGTTTACAAGCAACCTTAAATATAACACTAGCCATCATGGCAGAAAACTGAAAACTCGGGCTCCAGAAAATGCGTTTCAAGCCCATTTCACCCATCCAGAAGTGCCCCCAAAGGAAGGCTTTGGGTACAACTGAACTCCCCAGGGGAGCCTTTATGCAGTCCCACATGCAACTGGATCCTCCGGGTTCACTCTTTCACCGCAAGCCTAAATATAGCCCTAGCACGCCTGGCAGTCGACTGAAAGCTCGGGCCACAGAAAATGTGTTACGAGCCCCATTCGCCCATCCAAAAGTGCCCCCAGAGGAAGGCTTTGGGTACAACTGAACTCCCCAGGGGAGCCTTTATGCAGCCCCACATGCAACTGGACCCTCCGTGCTCGGTCTTTACAGCAACCCTAAATATAACCCTAGCCAGCATGGCAGAAGACTGAAAACTCGGGCCACAGAAAACGTGCTACAAGCCCCATTCGCCCATCCAAAAGTGCCCCCAAAGGAAGGCTTTGGGTACAAGTGAACTCCCCAGGGGAGCCTTTATGCAGCCCCACATGCAACTGGACCCTCCGGGTTCACTCTTTCACAGCAACCCTAAATATAGCCCTAGCACGCCTGGCAGTCGACTGAAAGCTCGGGCCACAGAAAATGCGTTACGAGCCCCATTCGCCCATCCAAAGTGCCTCCAAAGGAAGGCTTTGGGTACATCTGAACTCCCCAGGGGAGCCTTTACGCAGCCCCACATGCAACTGGACCCTCCGTGTTCGCTCTTTACAGCAACCCTAAATATAACCCAAGCCAGCATGGCAGAAGACTGAAAACTCGGGCCACAGAAAACGTGCTACAAGCCCCATTCGCCCATCCAAAAGTGCCCCCAAAGGAAGGCTTTGGGAACAAGTGAACTCCCCAGGGGAGCATTTATGCAGGCCCATACGGAACTGGACCCCCCGTGTTCGCTGTTTACAAGCAACCCTAAATATAACACTAGCCATCATGGCAGAAAACTGAAAACTCTGGCCACAGAAAAAGCGTTTCAAGCCCCATTAACCCATCCAGAAGTGCCCCCAAAGGAAGGCTTTGGGTACAAGTGAACTCCCCAGGTGAGTCTTTATGCAGCCCCACATGCAACTGGACCCTCCGGGTTCACTCTTTCACAGCAACCCTAAATATAGCCCTGGCCCGCCTGGCAGTCGATTGAAAACTCGGGCCCAGAAAATGCGTTAAAAGCCTAATTCTCCCTTCCAAAAATGCCCCCAGAGGAAGGCTTTGGGTACAACTGAACTCCCCAGGGGAGCCTTTATGCAGCCCCACATGGAACTGGACCCTCCGTATTCGCTCTTTCACAGCAACCCTAAATATAACCCTGGCCCGCCTGGCAGTCGACTGAAAACTCAGGCCCCAGAAAAACAGTTAAAAGCCTAATTCGCCCATCCAAAAGTGCCCCCAGAGGAAGGCTTTGGGTACAAGTGAACTCCCCAGGGGAGCCTTAACGCAGCCCCACATGCAACTGGACCCTCCGTATTTGCTCTTTCACAGCCACCCTAAATATAGCCCTGGCCCGCCTGGCAGTCGACTGAAAACTTGGGCCCCAGAAAATGCGTTAAAAGCCTAATTCGCCCATCCAAAAGTGCCCCCAGAGGAAGGCTTTGGGTACAAGTGAACTCCCCAGGGGAGCCTTTATGCAGGCCCATACTCAACTGGACCCCCCGTGTTCGCTGTTTACAAGCAACCCTAAATAAAACACTAGCCAGCATGGCAGAAGACTGAAAACTCGGGCCACAGAAAACGTGCTACAAGCCTCATTCGCCCATCCAAAAGTGCCCCCAAAGGAAGGCTTTGGGTACAAGTGAACTCCCCAGGGGAGCCTTTATGCAGGCCCATACTCAACTGGACCCCCCGTGTTCGCTGTTTACAAGCAACCCTAAATATAACACTAGCCATCATGGCAGAAAACGGAAAACTCGGGCCACAGAAAAGGCCGTTCAAGCCCCATTCACCCATCCAGAAGTGCCCCCAAAGGAAGGCTTTGGGTACAAGTGAACTCCCCAGGGGAGCCTTTATGCAGCCCCACATGCAACTGGACCCTCCGGGTTCACTCTTTCACCGCAAGCCTAAATATAGCCCTAGCACGCCTGGCAGTCGACTGAAAGCTCGGGCCCCAGAAAATGTGTTACGAGCCCCATTCGCCCATCCAAAAGTGCCTCCAAAGGAAGGCTTTGGGTACATCTGAACTCCCCAGGGGAGCCTTTACGCAGCCCCACATGCAACTGGACCCTCCGTGCTCGGTCTTTACAGCAACCCTAAATATAACACTAGCCATCATGGCAGAAAACTGAAAACTCTGGCCACAGAAAAAGCGTTTCAAGCCCATTCACCCATCCAGAAGTGCCCCCAAAGGAAGGCTTTGGGTACAAGTGAACTCCCCAGGGGAGCCTTTATGCAGCCCCACATGCAACTGGACCCTCCGGGTTCACTCTTTCACCGCAAGCCTAAATACAGCCCTGGCCCGCCTGGCAGTCGTTTGAGAACTCGGGCCCAGAAAATGCGTTAAAAGCCTAATTCGCCCATCCAAAAGTGCCCCCAGAGGAAGGCTTTGGGTACAACTGAACTCCCCAGGGGAGCCTTAACGCAGCCCCACATGCAACTGGACCCTCCGTATTCGCTCTTTCACAGCAACCCTAAATATAGCCCTGGCCCGCCTGGCAGTCGACTGAAAACTCGGGCCCCAGAAAATGCATTAAAAGCCTAATTCGCCCATCCAAAAGTGCCCCCAGAGGAAGGCTTTGGGTACAACTGAACTCCCCAGGGGAGCCTTTATGCAGCCCCACATGCAACTGGACCCTCCGGGTTCACTCTTTCACAGCAACCCTAAATATAGCCCTGGCCCGCCTGGCAGTAGACTGAAAACTCGGGCCCCAGAAAATGCGTTAAAAGCCTAATTCGCCCATCCAAAAGAGCCCCCAGAGGAAGGCTTTGGGTACAACTGAACTCCCCAGGGGAGCCTTTATGCAGCCCCACATGCAACTGGACCCTCCTTGTTCTCTGTTTACGAGCAACCCTAAATATACCCCTAGCCACCATGACAGAAGACTGAAAACTCGGGCTCCAAAAAATGCGTTTCAAGCCCCATTCACCCATCCAGAAGTGCCCCCAAAGGAAGGCTTTGGGTACAACTGAACTCCCCAGGGGAGCCTTAACGCAGCCCCACATGCAACTGGACCCTCCGTATTTGCTCTTTCACAGCAACCCTAAATATAGCCCTGGCCCGCCTGGCAGTTGACTGAAAACTCGGGCCGCAGAAAATGCGTTAAAAGCCTAATTCGCCCATCCAAAAGTGCCCCAAAAGGAAGGCTTTGGGTACAACTGAACTCCCCAGGGGAGCCTTTACGCAGCGCCACATGCAACTGGACCCTCCGTGTTCGCTCTTTACAGCAACCCTAAATATAACCCTAGCCAGCATGGCAGAAGACTGAAAACTCGGGCTACAGAAAAAGCGTTTCAAGCCCCTTTCGCCCATCCAGAAGTGCCCCCAAAGGAAGGCTTTGGGTACAAGTGAACTCCCCAGGGGAGACTTTATGCAGCCCCACATGCAATTGGACCCTCCGGGTTCACTGTTTCACAGCAACCCTAAATATAGCCCTGGCCCGCCTGGCAGTCGACTGAAAACTCGGGCCCCAGAAAATGCGTTAAAAGCCTAATTCGCCCATCCAAAAGTGCCCCCAGAGGAAGGCTTTGGGTACAAGTGAACTCCCCAGGGGAGCCTTAACGCAGCCCCACATGCAACTGGACCCTCCGTATTTGCTCTTTCACAGCAACCCTAAATATAGCCCTGGCCCGCCTGGAAGTCGACTGAAAACTCGGGCCCCAGAAAATGCGTTAAAAGGCTAATTCGCCCATTCAAAAGTGCCCCCAGAGGAAGGCTTTGGGTACAAGTGAACTCCCCAGGGGAGCCTTTATGCAGCCCCACATGCAACTGGACCCTCCGGGTTCACTCTTTCACCGCAAGCCTAAATATATCCCTAGCACACCTGGCAGTCGACTGAAAGCTCGGGCCACAGAAAACGTGCTACAAGCCCCATTCGCCCATCCAAAAGTGCCCCCAAAGGAAGGCTTTGGGTACAAGTGAACTCCCCAGGGGAGCCTTTATGCAGGCCCATACTCAACTGGACCCCCCGTGTTCGCTGTTTACAAGCAACCCTAAATATAACACTAGCCATCATGGTAGAAAACTGAAAACTCGGGCTCCAGAAAAAGCGTTTCAAGCCCCATTCACCCATCCAGAAGTGCCCCCAGAGGAAGGCTTTGGGTACAACTGAACTCCCCAGGGGAGCCTTTATGCAGCCCCACATGCAACTGGACCCTCCGGGTTCACTCTTTCACAGCAACCCTAAATATAGCCCTAGCACGCCTGGCAGTCTACTGAAAGCTCCGGCCACAGAAAATGTGTTATGAGCCCCATTCGCCCATCCAAAAGTGCCCCCAAAGGAAGGCTTTGGGTACATCTGAACTCCCCAGGGGAGCCTTTACGCAGCCCCACATGCAACTGAACCCTCCGTGTTCGCTCTTGACAGCAACCCTAAATATAACCCTAGCCAGCATGGCAGAAGACTGAAAACTCGGGCCACAGAAAAAGCGTTTCAAGCCCCTTTCGCCCATCCAGAAGTGCCCCCAAAGGAAGGCTTTGGGTACAAGTGAACTCCCCAGGGGAGCCTTTATGCAGCCCCACATGCAACTGGACCCTCCGTATTCGCTCTTTCACAGCAACCCTAAATATATCCTGAACTCCCCAGGGGAGCCTTTATGCAGCCCCACATGCAACTGGACCCTCCGTATTCGCTCTTTCACAGCAACCCTAAATATATCCCTGGCCCGCATGGCAGTCGACTGAAAACTCGGGCCCCAGAAAATGCGTTAAAAGCCTAATTCGCCCATCCAAAAGTGCCCCCAGAGGAAGGCTTTGGGTACAAGTGAACTCCCCAGGGGAGCCTTTATGCAGGCCCATACGCAACTGGACCCTCCGTGTTCGCTGTTTACAAGCAACCCTAAATATAACCCTAGCCTGCATGGCAGAAGACTGAAAACTCGGGCCACAGAAAAAGCGTTTCAAGCCCCATTCACCCATCCAGAAGTGCCCCCAAAGGAAGGCTTTGGGTACAAGTGAACTCCCCAGGGGAGCCTTTATGCAGCCCCACATGCAACTGGACCCTCCGGGTTCACTCTTTCACCGCAAGCCTAAATATAGCCCTGGCACGCCTGGCAGTCTACTGAAAGCTCGGGCCACAGAATATGTGTTACGAGCCCCATTCACCCATCCAAATGTGCCCCCAAAGGAAGGCTTTGGGTACATCTGAACTCCCCAGGGGAGCCTTTACGCAGCCCCACATGCAACTGGACCCTCCGTGCTCGGTCTTTACAGCAACCCTAAATATAACCCTAGCCAGCATGGCAGAAGACTGAAAACTCGGGCCACAGAAAAAGCGTTTCAAGCCCCATTCACCCATACAGAAGTGCCCCCAAAGGAAGGCTTTGGGTACAACTGAACTCCCCAGGGGAGCCTTTATGCAGCCCCACATGCAACTGGACCCTCCGTATTCGCTCTTCCACAGCAACCCTAAATATAACCCTGGCCCGCATGGCAGACGACTGAAAAATCGGGCCCCAGAAAACGTGCTACAAGCCCCTTTCGACCATCCAGATGTGCCCCAAAAGGAAGGCTTTGGGTACAACTGAACTCCCCAGGGGAGCCTTTATGCAGGCCCATACGCAACTGGACCCTCCGTGTTCGCTGTTTACAAGCAACCCTAAATATAACCCTAGCCAGCATGGCAAAAAACTGAAAACTCTGGCCACAGAAAACGCGTTTCAAGCCCCATTCACCCATCCAGAAGGTCCCCCAAAGGAAGGCTTTGGGTACAACTGAACTCCCCAGGGGAGCCTTTATGCAGCCCCACATGCAACTGGACCCTCCTTGTTCACTGTTTACGAGCAACCCTAAATATACCCCTAGACACCATGGCAGAAGACTGAAAACTCGGGCTCCAGAAAATGCGTTTCAAGCCCCATTCACCCATCCAGAAGTGCCCCCAAAGGAAGGCTTTGGGTACAACTGACCTCCCCAGGGGAGCCTTTATGCAGCCCCACATGCAACTGGACCCTCCGGGTTCACTCTTTCACCGCAAGCCTAAATATATCCCTAGCACGCCTGGCAGTCGACTGAAAATTCGGGCCACAGAAAATGCGTTAAAAGCCTAATTCGCCCTTCCAAAAATGCCCCCAGAGGAAGGCTTTGGGTACAACTGAACTCCCCAGGGGAGCCTTTACGCAGCCCCACATGGAACTGGACCCTCCGTGCTCGGTCTTTACAGCAACCCTAAATATACCCCTAGCCACCATGGCAGAAGACTGAAAACTCGGGCCACAGAAAAAGCGTTTCAAGCCCCATTCACCCATCCAGAAATGGCCCCAAAGGAAGGCTTTGGGTACAACTGAACTCCCCAGGGGAGCCTTTATGCAGCCCCACATGCAACTGGACCCTCCGGGTTCACTCTTTCACCACAAGCCTAAATATAGCCCTGGCCCGCCTGGCAGTCGACTGAAAGCTCGGGCCACAGAAAATGCGTTACGAGCCCCATTCGCCCATCCAAAAGTGCCTCCAAAGGAAGGCTTTGGGTACATCTGAACTCCCCAGGGGAGCCTTTACGCAGCCCCACATTCAACTGGACCCTCCGTGTTCGCTCTTTACAGCAACCCTAAATATAACCCTAGCCAGCATGGCAGAAGACTGAAAACTCGGGCCACAGAAAACGTGCTACAAGCCCCATTCGCCCATCCAAAAGTGCCCCCAAAGGAAGGCTTTGGGTACAAGTGAACTCCCCAGGGGAGCCTTTATGCAGGCCCATACGAAACTGGACCCCCCGTGTTCGCTGTTTACAAGCAACCCTAAATATAACACTAGCCATCATGGCAGAAAACTGAAAACTCGGGCTCCAGAAAATGCGTTTCAAGCCCATTTCACCCATCCAGAAGTGCCCCCAAAGGAAGGCTTTGGGTACAAGTGAACTCCCCAGGGGAGCCTTTATGCAGCCCCACATGCAACTGGACCCTCCGGGTTCACTCTTTCACCGCAAGCCTAAATATAGCCCTAGCACGCCTGGCAGTCGACTGAAAGCTCGGGCCACAGAAAATGTGTTACGAGCCCCATTCGCCCATCCAAAAGTGCTCCCAAAGGAAGGCTTTGGGTACATCTGAACTCCCCAGGGGAGCCTTTACGCAGCCCCACATGTAACTGGACCCTCCGTGCTCGGTCTTTACAGCAACCTTAAATATAAACCTAGCCAGCATGGCAGAAGACTGAAAACTCGGGCCACAGAAAACGTGTTACAAGCCCCATACGCCCATCCAGAAGTGCCCCCAAAGGAAGGCTTTGGGAACAAGTGAACTCCCCAGGGGAGCCTTTATGCAGGCCCATACGAAACTGGACCCCCCGTGTTCGCTGTTTACAAGCAACCCTAAATATAACACTAGCCATCATGGCAGAAAACTGAAAACTCTGGCCACAGAAAAAGCGTTTCAAGCCCCATTCACCCATCCAGAAGTGCCCCCAAAGGAAGGCTTTGGGTACAAGTGAACTCCCCAGGGGAGCCTTTATGCAGCCCCACATGCAACTGGACCCTCCGGGTTCACTCTTTCACAGCAACCCTAAATATAGCCCTGGCCCGCCTGGCAGTCGATTGAAAACTCGGGCCCAGAAAATGCGTTAAAAGCCTAATTCGCCCTTCCAAAAATGCCCCCAGAGGAAGGCTTTGGGTACAACTGAACTCCCCAGGGGAGGCTTTATGCAGCCCCACATGGAACTGGACCCTCCTTGTTCGCTCTTTCACAGCAACCCTAAATATAACCCTGGCCCGCCTGGCAGTCGACTGAAAACTCAGGCCCCAGAAAAACTGTTAAAAGCCTAATTCGCCCATCCAAAAGTGCCCCCAGAGGAAGGCTTTGGGTACAACTGAACTCCCCAGGGGAGCCTTTACGCAGCCCCACATGCAACTGGACCCTCCTTGTTCACTGTTTACGAGCAACCCTAAATATAACCCTAGCCAGCATGGCAGAAGACTGAAAACTCGGGCCACAGAAAAAGCGTTTCAAGCCCCATTCACCCATCCAGAAGTGCCCCCAAAGGAAGGCTTTGGGTACAAGTGAACTCCCCAGGGGAGCCTTTATGCAGCCCCACATGCAACTGGACCCTCCTTGTTCGCTCTTTACAGCAACCCTAAATATAGCCATAGCACGCCTGGCAGTCGACTGAAAGCTCGGGCCACAGAAAATGTGTTACGAGCCCCATTCGCCCATCCAAAAGTGCCCCAAAAGGAAGGCTTTGGGTACAACTGAACTCCCCAGGGGAGCCTTTACGCAGCCCCACATGCAACTGGACCCTCCGTGTTCGCTCTTTACAGCAACCCTAAATATAACCCTAGCCAGCATGGCAGAAGACTGAAAACTCGGGCCACAGAAAAAGCGTATCAAGCCCCTTTCGCCCATCCAGAAGTGCCCCCAAAGGAAGGCTTTGGGTACAACTGAACTCCCCAGGGGAGCCTTTATGAAGCCCCACATGCAACTGGACCCTTCGTGTTCACTCTTTCACAGCAAAACTAAATATTACCCTGGCCCGCCTGGCAGTCGACTGAAAACTCGGGCCCCAGAAAATGCGTTAAAAGCCTAATTCGCCCATCCAAAAGTGCCCCCAGAGGAAGGCTTTGGGTACAACTGAACTCCCCAGGGGAGCCTTAACGCAGCCCCACATGCAACTGGACCCTCCGTATTTGCTCTTTCACAGCCACCCTAAATATAGCCCTGGCCCGCCTGGCAGTCGACTGAAAGCTCGGGCCACAGAAAATGCGTTACGAGCCCCTTTCGACCATCCAGATGTGCCCCAAAAGGAAGGCTTTGGGTACAACTGAACTCCCCAGGGGAGCCTTTATGCAGGCCCATACGCAACTGGACCCTCCGTGTTCGCTGTTTACAAGCAACCCTAAATATAACCCTAGCCAGCATGGCAGAAAACTGAAAACTCTGGCCACAGAAAACGCGTTTCAAGCCCCATTCACCCATCCAGAAGGTCCCCCAAAGGAAGGCTTTGGGTACAACTGAACTCCCCAGGGGAGCCTTTATGCAGCCCCACATGCAACTGGACCCTCCTTGTTCACTGTTTACGAGCAACCCTAAATATACCCCTAGACACCATGGCAGAAGACTGAAAACTCGGGCTCCAGAAAATGCGTTTCAAGCCCCATTCACCCATCCAGAAGTGCCCCCAAAGGAAGGCTTTGGGTACAACTGACCTCCCCAGGGGAGCCTTTATGCAGCCCCACATGCAACTGGACCCTCCGGGTTCACTCTTTCACCGCAAGCCTAAATATATCCCTAGCACGCCTGGCAGTCGACTGAAAATTCGGGCCACAGAAAATGCGTTAAAAGCCTAATTCGCCCTTCCAAAAATGCCCCCAGAGGAAGGCTTTGGGTACAACTGAACTCCCCAGGGGAGCCTTTACGCAGCCCCACATGGAACTGGACCCTCCGTGCTCGGTCTTTACAGCAACCCTAAATATACCCCTAGCCACCATGGCAGAAGACTGAAAACTCGGGCCACAGAAAAAGCGTTTCAAGCCCCATTCACCCATCCAGAAATGGCCCCAAAGGAAGGCTTTGGGTACAACTGAACTCCCCAGGGGAGCCTTTATGCAGCCCCACATGCAACTGGACCCTCCGGGTTCACTCTTTCACCACAAGCCTAAATATAGCCCTGGCCCGCCTGGCAGTCGACTGAAAGCTCGGGCCACAGAAAATGCGTTACGAGCCCCATTCGCCCATCCAAAAGTGCCTCCAAAGGAAGGCTTTGGGTACATCTGAACTCCCCAGGGGAGCCTTTACGCAGCCCCACATTCAACTGGACCCTCCGTGTTCGCTCTTTACAGCAACCCTAAATATAACCCTAGCCAGCATGGCAGAAGACTGAAAACTCGGGCCACAGAAAACGTGCTACAAGCCCCATTCGCCCATCCAAAAGTGCCCCCAAAGGAAGGCTTTGGGTACAAGTGAACTCCCCAGGGGAGCCTTTATGCAGGCCCATACGCAACTGGACCCCCCGTGTTCGCTGTTTACAAGCAACCCTAAATATAACACTAGCCATCATGGCAGAAAACTGAAAACTCGGGCTCCAGAAAATGCGTTTCAAGCCCATTTCACCCATCCAGAAGTGCCCCCAAAGGAAGGCTTTGGGTACAAGTGAACTCCCCAGGGGAGCCTTTATGCAGTCCCACATGCAACTGGACCCTCCGGGTTCACTCTTTCACCGCAAGCCTAAATATAGCCCTAGCACGCCTGGCAGTCGACTGAAAGCTCGGGCCACAGAAAATGTGTTACGAGCCCCATTCGCCCATCCAAAAGTGCTCCCAAAGGAAGGCTTTGGGTACATCTGAACTCCCCAGGGGAGCCTTTACGCAGCCCCACATGTAACTGGACCCTCCGTGCTCGGTCTTTACAGCAACCTTAAATATAAACCTAGCCAGCATGGCAGAAGACTGAAAACTCGGGCCACAGAAAACGTGTTACAAGCCCCATACGCCCATCCAGAAGTGCCCCCAAAGGAAGGCTTTGGGTACAACTGAACTCCCCAGGGGAGGCTTTATGCAGCCCCACATGGAACTGGACCCTCCTTGTTCGCTCTTTCACAGCAACCCTAAATATAACCCTGGCCCGCCTGGCAGTCGACTGAAAACTCAGGCCCCAGA
The DNA here is from genome assembly GCF_047663525.1 of Anas platyrhynchos. Classification (NCBI taxonomy): domain Eukaryota; kingdom Metazoa; phylum Chordata; class Aves; order Anseriformes; family Anatidae; genus Anas; species Anas platyrhynchos. Next base: position 27,261,789 of record NC_092595.1, read on the forward strand.
AAAACTGTTAAAAGCCTAATTCGCCCATCCAAAAGTGCCCCCAGAGGAAGGCTTTGGGTACAACTGAACTCCCCAGGGGAGCCTTTACGCAGCCCCACATGCAACTGGACCCTCCTTGTTCACTGTTTACGAGCAACCCTAAATATAACCCTAGCCAGCATGGCAGAAGACTGAAAACTCGGGCCACAGAAAAAGCGTTTCAAGCCCCATTCACCCATCCAGAAGTGCCCCCAAAGGAAGGCTTTGGGTACAAGTGAACTCCCCAGGGGAGCCTTTATGCAGCCCCACATGCAACTGGACCCTCCTTGTTCGCTCTTTACAGCAACCCTAAATATAGCCATAGCACGCCTGGCAGTCGACTGAAAGCTCGGGCCACAGAAAATGTGTTACGAGCCCCATTCGCCCATCCAAAAGTGCCCCAAAAGGAAGGCTTTGGGTACAACTGAACTCCCCAGGGGAGCCTTTACGCAGCCCCACATGCAACTGGACCCTCCGTGTTCGCTCTTTACAGCAACCCTAAATATAACCCTAGCCAGCATGGCAGAAGACTGAAAACTCGGGCCACAGAAAAAGCGTATCAAGCCCCATTCGCCCATCCAGAAGTGCCCCCAAAGGAAGGCTTTGGGTACAACTGAACTCCCCAGGGGAGCCTTTATGAAGCCCCACATGCAACTGGACCCTTCGTGTTCACTCTTTCACAGCAAAACTAAATATTACCCTGGCCCGCCTGGCAGTCGACTGAAAACTCGGGCCCCAGAAAATGCGTTAAAAGCCTAATTCGCCCATCCAAAAGTGCCCCCAGAGGAAGGCTTTGGGTACAACTGAACTCCCCAGGGGAGCCTTAACGCAGCCCCACATGCAACTGGACCCTCCGTATTTGCTCTTTCACAGCCACCCTAAATATAGCCCTGGCCCGCCTGGCAGTCGACTGAAAGCTCGGGCCACAGAAAATGCGTTACGAGCCCCATTCGCCCATCCATAAGTGCCCCCAAAGGAAGGCTTTGGGTACATCTGAACTCCCCAGGGGAGCCTTTACGCAGCCCCACATTCAACTGGACCCTCCGTGTTCGCTCTTTACAGCAACCCTAAATATAACCCTAGCCAGCATGGCAGAAGACTGAAAACTCGGGCCACAGAAAACGTGCTACAAGCCCCATTCGACCATCCAAAAGTGCCCCCAAAGGAAGGCTTTGGGTACAAGTGAACTCCCCAGGGGAGCCTTTATGCAGGCCCATACTCAACTGGACCCCCCTTGTTCGCTGTTTAAAAGCAACCCTAAATATAACACTAGCCATCATGGCAGAAAACTGAAAACTCGGGCCACAGAAAAGGCCTTTCAAGCCCCATTCACCCATCCAGAAGTGCCCCCAAAGGAAGGCTTTGGGTACAAGTGAACTCCCCAGGGGAGCCTTTATGCAGCCCCACATGCAACTGGACCCTCCGGGTTCACTCTTTCACCGCAAGCCTAAATATAGCCCTAGCACGCCTGGCAGTCGACTGAAAGCTCGGGCCACAGGAAATGTGTTACGAGCCCAATTCGCCCATCCAAAAGTGCTCCCAAAGGAAGGCTTTGGGTACATCTGAACTCCCCAGGGGAGCCTTTACGCAGCCCCACATGCAACTGGACCCTCCGTATTCGCTCTTTCACAGGAACCCTAAATATACCCCTAGCCACCATGGCAGAAGACTGAAAACTTGGGCTCCAGAAAATGCGTTTCAAGCCCCATTCACCCATCCAGAAGTGCCCCCAAAGGAAGGCTTTGGGTACAACTGAACTCCCCAGGGGAGCCTTTATGCAGCCCCACATGCAACTGGACCCTCCTTGTTCGCTCTTTACAGCAACCCTAAATATAGCCATAACACGCCTGGAAGTCGACTGAAAGCTCGGGCCCCAGAAAATGTGTTACGAGCCCCATTCGCCCATCCAAAAGTGCCCCCAAAGGAAGGCTTTGGGTACAACTGAACTCCCCAGGGGAGCCTTTACGCAGCCCCACATGCAACTGGACCCTCCGTGTTCGCTCTTTACAGCAACCCTAAATATAACCCTAGCCAGCATGGCAGAAGACTGAAAACTCGGGCCACAGAAAAAGCGTTTTAAGCCCCTTTCGCCCATCCAGAAGTGCCCCCAAAGGAAGGCTTTGGGTACAAGTGAACTCCCCAGGGGAGCCTTTATGAAGCCCCACATGCAACTGGACCCTCCGGGTTCACTCTTTCACCGCAAGCCTAAATATAGCCCTAGCACGCCTGGCAGTCGACTGAAAGCTCGGGCCACAGGAAATGTGTTACGAGCCCAATTCGCCCATCCAAAAGTGCTCCCAAAGGAAGGCTTTGGGTACATCTGAACTCCCCAGGGGAGCCTTTACGCAGCCCCACATGCAACTGGACCCTCCGTGCTCGGTCTTTACAGCAACCCTAAATATAACCCTAGCCAGCATGGCAGAAGACTGAAAACTCGGGCCACAGAAAAAGCGTTTCAAGCCCCATTCACCCATCCAGAAATGGCCCCAAAGGAAGGCTTTGGGTACAAGTGAACTCCCCAGGGGAGCCTTTATGCAGCCCCACATGCAACTGGACCCTCCGGGTTCACTTTTCACCGCAAGCCTAAATATAGCCCTAGCACGCCTGGCAGTCGACTAAAAGCTCGGGCCACAGAAAATGCGTTACGAGCCCCATTCGCCCATCCAAAAGTGCCTCCAAAGGAAGGCTTTGGGTACATCTGAACTCCCCAGGGGAGCCTTTACGCAGCCCCACATGCAACTGGACCCTCCGTGTTCTCTCTTTACAGCAACCCTTAATATAACCCTAGCCAGCATGGCAGAAGACTGAAAACTCGGGCCACAGAAAACGTGCTACAAGCCCCATTCGACCATCCAAAGTGCCCCCAAAGGAAGGCTTTGGGTACAACTGAACTCCCCAGGGGAGCCTTTATGCAGGCCCATACTCAACTGGACCCCCCTTGTTCGCTGTTTAAAAGCAACCCTAAATATAACACTAGCCATCATGGCAGAAAACTGAAAACTCGGGCCACAGAAAAGGCCTTTCAAGCCCCATTCACCCATCCAGAAGTGCCCCCAAAGGAAGGCTTTGGGTACAAGTGAACTCCCCAGGGGAGCCTTTATGCAGCCCCACATGCAACTGGACCCTCCGTATTTGCTCTTTCACAGCAACCCTAAATATAGCCCTGGCCCGCCTGGCAGTCGACTGAAAACTCGGGCCCCAGAAAATGCGTTAAAAGGCTAATTCGCCCATTCAAAAGTGCCCCCAGAGGAAGGCTTTGGGTACAAGTGAACTCCCCAGGGGAGCCTTTATGCAGCCCCACATGCAACTGGACCCTCCGGGTTCACTCTTTCACCGCAAGCCTAAATATATCCCTAGCACGCCTGGCAGTCGACTGAAAGCTCGGGCCAGAGAAAACGTGCTACAAGCCCCATTCGCCCATCCAAAAGTGCCCCCAAAGGAAGGCTTTGGGTACAAGTGAACTCCCCAGGGGAGCCTTTATGCAGCCCCACATGCAACTGGACCCTCCGGGTTCACTCTTTCACCGCAAGCCTAAATACAGCCCTGGCCCGCCTGGCAGTCGATTGAAAACTCGGGCCCCAGAAAATGCATTAAAAGCCTAATTCGCCCATCCAAAAATGCCCCCAGAGGGAGGCTTTGGGTACATCTGAACTCCCCAGGGGAGCCGTTATGCAGCCCCACATGCAACTGGACCCTCCGTATTCGCTCTTTTACAGCAACCCTAAATATACCCCTAGCCACCATGGCAGAAGACTGAAAACTTGGGCTCCAGAAAATGCGTTTCAAGCCCCATTCACCCATCCAGAAGTGCCCCCAAAGGAAAGCTTTGGGTACAACTGAACTCCCCAGGGGAGCCTTTATGCAGCCCCACATGCAACTGGACCCTCCTTGTTCGCTCTTTACAGCAACCCTAAATATAGCCATAACACGCCTGGAAGTCGACTGAAAACTCGGGCCCCAGAAAATGTGTTACGAGCCCCATTCGCCCATCCAAAAGTGCCCCCAAAGGAAGGCTTTGGGTACAACTGAACTCCCCAGGGGAGCCTTTACGCAGCCCCACATGCAACTGGACCCTCCGTGTTCGCTCTTTACAGCAACCCTAAATATAACCCTAGCCAGCATGGCAGAAGACTGAAAACTCGGGCCACAGAAAAAGCGTTTTAAGCCCCTTTCGCCCATCCAGAAGTGCCCCCAAAGGAAGGCTTTGGGTACAACTGAACTCCCCAGGGGAGCCTTTATGAAGCCCCACATGCAACTGGACCCTTCGTGTTCACTCTTTCACAGCAACCCTAAATATTACCCTGGCCCGCCTGGCAGTCGACTGAAAACTCGGGCCCCAGAAAATGCGTTAAAAGCCTAATTCGCCCATCCAAAAGTGCCCCCAGAGGAAGGCTTTGGGTACAACTGAACTCCCCAGGGGAGCCTTTACGCAGCCCCACATGCAACTGGACCCTCCGTATTTGCTCTTTCACAGCAACCCTAAATATAGCCCTGGCCCGCCTGGCAGTCGACTGAAAGCTCGGGCCACAGAAAATGCGTTACGAGCCCCATTCGCCCATCCAAAAGTGCCTCCAAAGGAAGGCTTTGGGTACATCTGAACTCCCCAGGGGAGCCTTTACGCAGCCCCACATTCAACTGGACCCTCCGTGTTCGCTCTTTACAGCAACCCTAAATATAACCCTAGCCAGCATGGCAGAAGACTGAAAACTCGGGCCACAGAAAACGTGCTACAAGCCCCATTCGACCTTCCAAAAGTGCCCCCAAAGGAAGGCTTTGGGTACAAGTGAACTCCCCAGGGGAGCCTTTATGCAGCCCCACATGCAACTGGACCCTCCGGGTTCACTCTTTCACCGCAAGCCTAAATATATCCCTAGCACGCCTGGCAGTCGACTGAAAGCTCGGGCCACAGGAAATGTGTTACGAGCCCAATTCGCCCATCCAAAAGTGCTCCCAAAGGAAGGCTTTGGGTACATCTGAACTCCCCAGGGGAGCCTTTACGCAGCCCCACATGCAACTGGACACTCCGTATTCGCTCTTTCACAGCAACCCTAAATATACCCCTAGCCACCATGGCAGAAGACTGAAAACTTGGGCTCCAGAAAATGCGTTTCAAGCCCCATTCACCCATCCAGAAGTGCCCCCAAAGGAAAGCTTTGGGTACAACTGAACTCCCCAGGGGAGCCTTTATGCAGCCCCACATGCAACTGGACCCTCCTTGTTCGCTCTTTACAGCAACCCTAAATATAGCCATAACACGCCTGGAAGTCGACTGAAAGCTCGGGCCCCAGAAAATGTGTTACGAGCCCCATTCGCCCATCCAAAAGTGCCCCCAAAGGAAGGCTTTGGGTACAACTGAACTCCCCAGGGGAGCCTTTACGCAGCCCCACATGCAACTGGACCCTCCGTGTTCGCTCTTTACAGCAACCCTAAATATAACCCTAGCCAGCATGGCAGAAGACTGAAAACTCGGGCCACAGAAAAAGCGTTTTAAGCCCCTTTCGCCCATACAGAAGTGCCCCCAAAGGAAGGCTTTGGGTACAAGTGAACTCCCCAGGGGAGCCTTTATGCAGCCCCACATGCAACTGGACCCTCCGGGTTCACTCTTTCACCGCAAGCCTAAATATAGCCCTGGCACGCCTGGCAGTCGACTGAAAGCTCGGGCCACAGGAAATGTGTTACGATCCCTATTCGCCCATCCAAAAGTGCTCCCAAAGGAAGGCTTTGGGTACATCTGAACTCCCCAGGGGAGCCTTTACGCAGCCCCACATGCAACTGGACCCTCCGTGCTCGGTCTTTACAGCAACCCTAAATATAACCCTAGCCAGCATGGCAGAAGACTGAAAACTCGGGCCACAGAAAAAGCGTTTCAAGCCCCATTCACCCATCCAGAAATGGCCCCAAAGGAAGGCTTTGGGTACAAGTGAACTCCCCAGGGGAGCCTTTATGCAGCCCCACATGCAACTGGACCCTCCGGGTTCACTTTTCACCGCAAGCCTAAATATAGCCCTAGCACGCCTGGCAGTCGACTGAAAGCTCGGGCCACAGAAAATGCGTTACGAGCCCCATTCGCCCATCCAAAAGTGCCTCCAAAGGAAGGCTTTGGGTACATCTGAACTCCCCAGGGGAGCCTTTACGCAGCCCCACATGCAACTGGACCCTCCGTGTTCTCTCTTTACAGCAACCCTTAATATAACCCTAGCCAGCATGGCAGAAGACTGAAAACTCGGGCCACAGAAAACGTGCTACAAGCCCCATTCGACCATCCAAAAGTGCCCCCAAAGGAAGGCTTTGGGTACAAGTGAACTCCCCAGGGGAGCCTTTATGCAGGCCCATACTCAACTGGACCTCCCGTGTTCGCTGTTTAAAAGCAACCCTAAATATAACACTAGCCATCATGGCAGAAAACTGAAAACTCGGGCCACAGAAAAGGCCTTTCAAGCCCCATTCACCCATCCAGAAGTGCCCCCAAAGGAAGGCTTTGGGTACAAGTGAACTCCCCAGGGGAGCCTTTATGCAGCCCCACATGCAACTGGACCCTCCGGGTTCACTCTTTCACCGCAAGCCTAAATATAACCCTGGCCCGCCTGGCAGTCGATTGAAAACTCGGGCCCCAGAAAATGCATTAAAAGCCTAATTCGCCCATCCAAAAATGCCCCCAGAGGAAGGCTTTGGGTACAAGTGAACTCCCTAGGGGAGCCTTTATGCAGCCCCACATGCAACTGGACCCTCCTTGTTCACTGTTTACGAGCAACCCTAAATATACCCCTAGCCACCATGGCAGAAGACTGAAAACTCGGGCTCCAGAAAATGCGTTTCAAGCCCCATTCACCCATCCAGAAGTGCCCCCAAAGGAAGGCTTTGGGTACAACTGAACTCCCCAGGGGAGCCTTTATGCAGCCCCACATGCAACTGGACCCTCCGGGTTCACTCTTTCACAGCAACCCTAAATATAGCCCTGGCCCGCCTGGCAGTCGACTGAAAACTCGGGCCCCAGAAAATGCGTTAAAAGCCTAATTCGCCCATCCAAAAGTGCCCCCAGAGGAAGGCTTTGGGTACAACTGAACTCCCCAGGGGAGCCTTAACGCAGCCCCACATGCAACTGGACCCTCCGTGCTCGGTCTTTACAGCAACCCTAAATATAACCCTAGCCAGCATGGCAGAAGACTGAAAACTCGGGCCACAGAAAAAGCGTTTCAAGCCCCATTCACCCATCCAGAAATGGCCCCAAAGGAAGGCTTTGGGTACAACTGAACTCCCCAGGGGAGCCTTTATGCAGCCCCACATGCAACTGGACCCTCCGGGTTCACTTTTCACCGCAAGCCTAAATATAGCCCTAGCACGCCTGGCAGTCGACTGAAAGCTCGGGCCACAGAAAATGCGTTACGAGCCCCATTCGCCCATCCAAAAGTGCCTCCAAAGGAAGGCTTTGGGTACATCTGAACTCCCCAGGGGAGCCTTTACGCAGCCCCACATGCAACTGGACCCTCCGTGTTCTCTCTTTACAGCAACCCTAAATAAAACCCTAGCCAGCATGGCAGAAGACTGAAAACTCGGGCCACAGAAAACGTGCTACAAGCCCCATTCGACCATCCAAAAGTGCCCCCAAAGGAAGGCTTTGGGTACAAGTGAACTCCCCAGGGGAGCCTTTATGCAGGCCCATACTCAACTGGACCTCCCGTGTTCGCTGTTTAAAAGCAACCCTAAATATAACACTAGCCATCATGGCAGAAAACTGAAAACTCGGGCCACAGAAAAGGCCTTTCAAGCCCCATTCACCCATCCAGAAGTGCCCCCAAAGGAAGGCTTTGGGTACAAGTGAACTCCCCAGGGGAGCCTTTATGCAGCCCCACATGCAACTGGACCCTCCGGGTTCACTCTTTCACCGCAAGCCTAAATACAGCCGTGGCCCGCCTGGCAGTCGATTGAAAACTCGGGCCCCAGAAAATGCATTAAAAGCCTAATTCGCCCATCCAAAAATGCCCCCAGAGGAAGGCTTTGGGTACAACTGAACTCCCCAGGGGAGCCTTTACGCAGCCCCACATGCAACTGGACCCTCCTTGTTCACTGTTTACGAGCAACCCTAAATATACCCCTAGCCACCATGGCAGAAGACTGAAAACTCGGGCTCCAGAAAATGCGTTTCAAGCCCCATTCACCCATCCAGAATTGCCCCCAAAGGAAGGCTTTGGGTACAAGTGAACTCCCCAGGGGAGCCTTTATGCAGCCCCACATGCAACTGGACCCTCCGGGTTCACTCTTTCACAGCAACCCTAAATATAGCCCTGGCCCGCCTGGCAGTCGACTGAAAACTCGGGCCCCAGAAAATGCGTTAAAAGCCTAATTCGCCCATCCAAAAGTGCCCCCAGAGGAAGGCTTTGGGTACAACTGAACTCCCCAGGGGAGCCTTAACGCAGCCCCACATGCAACTGGACCCTCCGTATTTGCTCTTTCACAGCAACCCTAAATATAGCCCTGGCCCGCCTGGCAGTCGACTGAAAACTCGGGCCCCAGAAAATGCATTAAAAGCCTAATTCGCCCATCCAAAAGTGCCCCCAGAGGAAGGCTTTGGGTACAGGTGAACTCCCCAGGGGAGCCTTTATGCAGCCCCACATGCAGCTGGACCCTCCGGGTTCACTCTTTCACAGCAACCCTAAATATAGCCCTGGCCCGCCTGGCAGTCGACTGAAAACTCGGGCCCCAGAAAATGCGTTAAAAGCCTAATTCGCCCATCCAAAAGTGCCCCCAGAGGAAGGCTTTGGGTACAACTGAACTCCCCAGGGGAGCCTTTATGCAGCCCCACATGCAACTGGACCCTCCGTATTGGTCTTTCTCAGCCACGCTAAATATAGCCCTGGCCCGCCTGGCAGTCGACTGAAAGCTCGGGCAACAAAAAATGCGTTACGAGCCCCATTCGCCCATCCAAAAGTGCCCCCAAAGGAAGGCTTTGGGTACATCTGAACTCCCCAGGGGAGCCTTTACGCAGCCCCACATTCAACTGGACCCTCCGTGTTCGCTCTTTACAGCAACCCTAAATATAACCCTAGCCAGCATGGCAGAAGACTGAAAACTCGGGCCACAGAAAACGTGCTACAAGCCCCATTCGACCATCCAAAAGTGCCCCCAAAGGAAGGCTTTGGGTAAAAGTGAACTCCCCAGGGGAGCCTTTATGCAGGCCCATACTCAACTGGACCCCCCGTGTTCGCTGTTTAAAAGCAACCCTAAATATAACACTAGCCATCATGGCATAAAACTGAAAACTCGGGCCACAGAAAAGGCCTTTCAAGCCCCATTCACCCATCCAGAAGTGCCCCCAAAGGAAGGCTTTGGGTACAACTGAACTCCCCAGGGGAGCCTTTATGCAGCCCCACATGCAACTGGACCCTCCGGGTTCACTTTTCACCGCAAGCCGAAATACAGCCCTGGCCCGCCTGGCAGTCGATTGAAAACTCGGGCCCCAGAAAATGCATTAAAAGCCTAATTCGCCGATCCAAAAATGCCCCCAGAGGAAGGCTTTGGGTACAAGTGAACTCCCCAGGGGAGCCTTTATGCAGCCCCACATGCAACTGGACCCTCCGTGTTCGCTCTTTACAGCAACCCTAAATAAAACCCTAGCCAGCATGGCAGAAGACTGAAAACTCGGGCCACAGAAAACGTGCTACAAGCCCCATTCGACCATCCAAAAGTGCCCCCAAAGGAAGGCTTTGGGTACAAGTGAACTCCCCAGGGGAGCCTTTATGCAGCCCCACATGCAACTGGACCCTCCTTGTTTACTTTTTACGAGCAACCCTAAATATACCCCTAGCCACCATGGCAGAAGACTGAAAACTCGGGCTCCAGAAAATGCGTTTCAAGCCCCATTCACCCATCCAGAAGTGCCCCCAAAGGAAGGCTTTGGGTACATCTGAACTCCCCAGGGGAGCCTTTATGCAGCCCCACATGCAACTGGACCCTCCTTGTTCGCTCTTTACAGCAACCCTAAATATAGCCATAGCACGCCTGGCAGTCGACTGAAAGCTCGGGCCACAGAAAATGTGTTACGAGCCCCATTCGCCCATCCAAAAGTGCCCCAAAAGGAAGGCTTTGGGTACAACTGAACTCCCCAGGGGAGCCTTTACGCAGCCCCACATGCAACTGGACCCTCTGTATTTGCTCATTCACAGCAACCCTAAATATAGCCCTGGCCCGCCTGGCAGTCGACTGAAAACTCGGGCCCCAGAAAATGCGTTAAAAGCCTAATTCGCCCATCCAAAAGTGCCCCCAGAGGAAGGCTTTGGGTACAACTGAACTCCCCAGGGGAGCCTTAACGCAGCCCCACATGCAACTGGACCCTCCGTATTCGCTCTTTCACAGCAACCCTAAATATAGCCCTGGCCCGCCTGGCAGTCGACTGAAAACTCGGGCCCCAGAAAATGCGTTAAAAGCCTAATTCGCCCATCCAAAAGTGCCCCCAGAGGAAGGCTTTGGGTACAGGTGAACTCCCCAGGGGAGCCTTTATGCAGCCCCACATGCAACTGGACCCTCCGGGTTCACTCTTTCACAGGAACCCTAAATATAGCCCTGGCCCACCTGGCAGTCGACTGAAAACTCGGGCCCCAGAAAATGCGTTAAAAGCCTAATTCGCCCATCCAAAAGTGCCCCCAGAGGAAGGCTTTGGGTACAACTGAACTCCCCAGGGGAGCCTTTACGCAGCCCCACATGCAACTGGACCCAACTTGTTCACTGTTTTCGAGGAACGCTAAATATACCCCTAGCCGCCATGGCAGAAGACTGAAAACTCGGGCTCCAGAAAATGCGTTTCAAGCCCCATTCACCCATCCAGAAGTGCCCCCAAAGGAAGGCTTTGGGTACAAGTGAACTCCCCAGGGGAGCCTTAACGCAGCCCCACATGCAACTGGACCCTCCGTATTTGCTCTTTCACAGCAACCCTAAATATAGCCCTGGCCCGCCTGGCAGTCGACTGAAAACTCGGGCCCCAGAAAATGCGTTAAAAGCCTAATTCGCCCATCCAAAAGTGCCCCCAAAGGAAGGCTTTGGGTACAAGTGAACTCCCCAGGGGAGCCTTTACGCAGCCCCACATGCAACTGGACCCTCCGTGTTCGCTCTTTACAGCAACCCTAAATAAAACCCTAGCCAGCATGGCAGAAGACTCAAAACTCGGGCCACAGAAAAAGCGTTTCAAGCCCCTTTCGCCCATCCAGAAGTGCCCCCAAAGGAAGGCTTTGGGTACAAGTGAACTCCCCAGGGGAGCCTTTATGCAGCCCCACATGCAATTGGACCCTCCGGGTTCACTCTTTCACAGCAACCCTAAATATAGCCCTGGCCCGCCTGGCAGTCGACTGAAAACTCGGGCCCCAGAAAATGCATTAAAAGCCTAATTCGCCCATCCAAAAGTGCCCCCAGAGGAAGGCTTTGGGTACAACTGAACTCCCCAGGGGAGCCTTAACGCAGCCCCACATGCAACTGGACCCTCCGTATTTGCTCTTTCACAGCAACCCTAAATATAGCCCTGGCCCGCCTGGCAGTCGACTGAAAACTCGGGCCCCAGAAAATGCGTTAAAAGCCTAATTCGCCCATCCAGAAGTGCCCCCAAAGGAAGGCTTTGGGTACAACTGAACTCCCCAGGTGAGCCTTTATGCAGCCCCTCATGCAACTGGACCCTCCGGGTTCACTATTTCACATCAACCCTAAATATAGCCCTGGCCAGCCTGGCAGTCGACTGAAAACTCGGGCCCCAGAAAATGCGTTAAAAGCCTAATTCGCCCATCCAAAAGTGCCCCCAGAGGAAGGCTTTGGGTACAAGTGAACTCCCCAGGGGAGCCTTAACGCAGCCCCACATGCTACTGGACCCTCCTTGTTCACTGTTTACGAGCAATCCTAAATATACCCCTAGCCACCATGGCAGAAGACTGAAAACTCGAGCTCCAGAAAATGCATTTCAAGCCCCATTCACCCATCCAGAAGTGCCCCCAAAGGAAGGCTTTGGGTACAAGTGAACTCCCCAGGGGAGCCTTTATGCAGCCCCACATGCAACTGGACCCTCCGGGTTCACTCTTTCACCGCAAGCCTAAATATAGCCATAGCACGTCTGGCAGTCGACTGAAAGCTCGGGCCACAGAAAATGTGTTACGAGCCCCATTCGCCCATCCAGAAGAGCCCCCAAAGGAAGGCTTTGGGTACATCTGAACTCCCCAGGGGAGCCTTTACGCAGCCCCACATGCAACTGGACCCTCCGTGTTCTCTCTTTACAGCAACCCTAAATATAACCCTAGCCAGCATGGCAGAAGACTGAAAACTCGGGCCACAGAAAAAGCGTTTCAAGCCCCTTTCGCCCATCCAGAAGTGCCCCCAAAGGAAGGCTTTGGGTACAAGTGAACTCCCCAGGGGAGCCTTTATGCAGGCCGATACGCAACTGGACCCCCCGTGTTCGCTGTTTACAAGCAACCCTAAATATAACACTAGCCAGCATGGCAGAAAACTGAAAACTCGGGCCACAGAGAAATTGTTTCAAGCCCCATTAGCCCATCCAGAAGTGCCCCCAAAGGAAGGCTTTGGGTACAACTGAACTCCCCAGGGGAGCCTTTATGCAGGCCCATACGCAACTGGACCCCCCGTGTTCGCTGTTTACAAGCAACCCTAAATATAACACTAGCCAGCATGGCAGAAAACTGAAAACTCGGGCTCCAGAAAATGCGTTTCAAGCCCCTTTCACCCATCCAGAAGTGCCCCCAAAGGAAGGCTTTGGGTACAAGTGAACTCCCCAGGGGAGCCTTTATGCAGCCCCACATGCAACTGGACCCTCCGGGTTCACTCTTTCACAGCAACCCTAAATATAGCCCTGGCCCGCCTGGCAGTCGACTGAAAACTCGGGCCCCAGAAAATGCGTTAAAAGCCTAATTCGCCCATCCAAAAGTGCCCCCAGAGGAAGGCTTTGGGTACAACTGAACTCCCCAGGGGAGCCTTAACGCAGCCCCACATGCAACTGGACCCTCCGTATTTGCTCTTTCACAGCCACCCTAAATATAGGCCTGGCCCGCCTGGCAGTCGACTGAAAACTCGGGCCCCAGAAAATGCGTTAAAAGCCTAATTCGCCCATCCAAAAGTGCCCCCAGATGAAGGCTTTGGGTACAAGTGAACTCCCCAGGGGAGTCTTAACGCAGCCCCACATGCAACTGGACCCTGCGTATTTGCTCTTTCACAGCAACCCTAAATATATCCCTGGCCCGCCTGGCAGTCGACTGAAAACTCGGGCCCCAGAAAATGCGTTAAAAGCCTAATTCGCCCATCCAAAAGTGCCCCCAGATGAAGGCTTTGGGTACAAGTGAACTCCCCAGGGGAGTCTTAACGCAGCCCCACATGCAACTGGACCCTGCGTATTTGCTCTTTCACAGCAACCCTAAATATATCCCTGGCCCGCCTGGCAGTCGACTGAAAACTCGGGCCCCAGAAAATGCGTTAAAAGCCTAATTCGCCCATCCAAAAGTGCCCCCAGAGGAAGGCTTTGGGTACAACTGAACTCCCCAGGGGAGCCTTAACGCAGCCCCACATGCAACTGGACCCTCCGTATTCGCTCTTTCACAGCAACCCTAAATATAGCCCTGGCCCGCCTGGCAGTCGACTGAAAACTCGGGCTCCAGAAAATGCATTAAAAGCCTAATTCGCCCATCCAAAAGTGCCCCCAGAGGAAGGCTTTGGGTACAACTGAACTCCCCAGGGGAGCCTTTACGCAGCCCCACATGCAACTGGACCCTCCTTGTTCACTGTTTACGAGCAATCCTAAATATACACCTAGCCACCATGGCAGAAGACTGAAAACTCGAGCTCCAGAAAATTCATTTCAAGCCCCATTCACCCATCCAGAAATGGCCCCAAAGGAAGGCTTTGGGTACAAGTGAACTCCCCAGGGGAGCCTTTATGCAGCCCCACATGCAACTGGACCCTCCGGGTTCACTCTTTCACCGCAAGCCTAAATATAGCCGTAGCACGTCTGGCAGTCGACTGAAAGCTCGGGCCACAGAAAATGTGTTACGAGCCCCATTCGCCCATCCAGAAGAGCCCCCAAAGGAAGGCTTTGGGTACATCTGAACTCCCCAGGGGGGCCTTTACGCAGCCCCACATGCAACTGGACCCTCCGTGTTCTCTCTTTACAGCAACCCTAAATATAACCCTAGCCAGCATGGCAGAAGACTGAAAACTCGGGCCACAGAAAAAGCGTTTCAAGCCCCTTTCGCCCATCCAGAAGTGCCCCCAAAGGAAGGCTTTGGGTACAAGTGAACTCCCCAGGGGAGCCTTTATGCAGGCCGATACGCAACTGGACCCCCCGTGTTCGCTGTTTACAAGCAACCCTAAATATAACACTAGCCAGCATGGCAGAAAACTGAAAACTCGGGCCACAGAGAAATTGTTTCAAGCCCCATTAGCCCATCCAGAAGTGCCCCCAAAGGAAGGCTTTGGGTACAACTGAACTACCCACGGGAGCCTTTATGCAGGCCCATACGCAACTGGACCCCCCGTGTTCGCTGTTTATAAGCAACCCTAAATATAACACTAGCCAGCATGGCAGAAAACTGAAAACTCGGTCCACAGAAAAAGCGTTTCAAGCCCCTTTCACCCATCCAGAAGTGCCCCCAAAGGAAGGCTTTGGGTACAAGTGAACTCCCCAGGGGAGCCTTTATGCAGCCCCACATGCAACTGGACCCTCCGGGTTCACTCTTTCACAGCAACCCTAAATATAGCCCTGGCCCGCCTGGCAGTCGACTGAAAACTCGGGCCCCAGAAAATGCGTTAAAAGCCTAATTCGCCCATCCAAAAGTGCCCCCAGAGGAAGGCTTTGGGTACAACTGAACTCCCCAGGGGAGCCTTAACGCAGCCCCACATGCAACTGGACCCTCCGTATTCGCTCTTTCACAGCCACCCTAAATATAGCCCTGGCCCGCCTGGCAGTCGACTGAAAACTCGGGCCCCAGAAAATGCGTTAAAAGCCTAATTCGCCCATCCAAAAGTGCCCCCAGATGAAGGCTTTGGGTACAAGTGAACTCCCCAGGGGAGCCTTAACGCAGCCCCACATGCAACTGGACCCTGCGTATTTGCTCTTTCACAGCAACCCTAAATATAGCCCTTGGCGCAATTGGAGAAGACTGAAAAAGCGGGCCTCAGAAAACGCATTGCGATTCCCCTTGGACCATCTCAAAGTGCCCCTAAAGGAAGGCTTTGGGTACAACTGGACTCCCCAGGGGAGCCTTAACGCAGCCCCACATGCAACTGGACCCTCCGTATTCGCTCTTTCACAGCAACCCTAAATATAGCCCTGGCCCGCCTGGCAGTCGACTGAAAACTCGGGCCCCAGAAAATGCATTAAAAGCCTAATTCACCCATCCAAAAGTGCCCCCAGAGGAAGGCTTTGGGTACAGGTGAACTCCCCAGGGGAGCCTTTATGCAGCCCCACATGCAACTGGACCCTCCTTGTTCACTGTTTACGAGCAACCCTAAATATACCCCTAGCCACCATGGCAGTCGACTGAAAACTCCAGCTCCAGAAAATGCATTTCAAGCCCCATTCACCCATCCAGAAGTGCCCCCAAAGGAAGGCTTTGGGTACAAGTGAACTCCCCAGGGGAGCCTTTATGCAGCCCCACATGCAACTGGACCCTCCGGGTTCACTCTTTCACCGCAAGCCTAAATATAGCCCAAGCACGCCTGGCAGTCGACTGAAAGCTGGGGCCGCAGAAAATGTGTTACGAGCCGCATTCGCCCATCCAGAAGTGCCCCCAAAGGAAGGCTTTGGGTCCATCTGAACTCCCCAGGGGAGCCTTTACGCAGCCCCACATGCAACTGGACCCTCCGTGTTCGCTCTTTACAGCAACCCTAAATATAACCCTAGCCAGCATGGCAGAAGACTGAAAACTCGGGCCACAGAAAAAGCCTTTCAAGCCCCTTTCGCCCATCCAGAAGTGCCCCCAAAGGAAGTCTTTGGGTACAAGTGAACTCCCCAGGGGAGCCTTTATGCAGCCCCACATGCAACTGGACCCTCCGGGTTCACTCTTTCACAGCAACCCTAAATATAGCCCTGGCCCGCCTGGCAGTCGACTGAAAACTCGGGCCCCAGAAAATGCGTTAAAAGCCTAATTCGCCCATCCAAAAGTGCCCCCAGAGGAAGGCTTTGGGTACAAGTGAACTCCCCAGGGGAGCCTTAACGCAGCCCCACATGCAACTGGACCCTCCGTATTTGCTCTTTCACAGCAACCCTAAATATAGCCCTGGCCCGCCTGGCAGTCGACTGAAAACTCGGGCCCCAGAAAATGCGTTAAAAGCCTAATTCGCCCATCCAAAAGTGCCCCCAGATGAAGGCTTTGGGTACAAGTGAACTCCCCAGGGGAGCCTTAACGCAGCCCCACATGCAACTGGACCCTCCTTGTTCACTGTTTACAAGCAACCCTAAATATACCCCTAGCCACCGTGGCAGAAGACTGAAAACTCGGGCTCCAGAAAATGCGTTAAAAGCCTAATTCGCCCATCCAAAAGTGCCCCCAAAGGAAGGCTTTGGGTACATCTGAACTCCCCAGGGGAGCCTTTACGCAGCCCCACATGCAACTGGACCCTCCGTGTTCGCTCTTTACAGCAATCCTAAATATATCCCTAGCCAGCATGGCAGAAGACTGAAAACTCGGTCTCCAGAAAATGCGTTTCAAGCCCCATTCACCCATCCAGAAGTGCCCCCAAAGGAAGGCTTTGGGTACAACTGAACTCCCCAGGGGAGCCTTTACGCAGCCCCACATGCAACTGGACCTTCCGTATTCGCTCTTTAACTGCAAGCCTAAATATATCCTTTGGCGCAATGTGAGAAGACCGAAGAAGCGGGCCTCAGAAAACGCATTGCGATTCCACTTGGACCATCCAAAAGTGCCCCCAAAGGAAGGCTTTGGGTACAACTGGACTCCCCAGGGGAGCCTTAACGTAGCCCCACATGCAACTGGACCCTCCGTATTCGCTCTTTCACAGCAACCATAAATATAGCCCTGGACGGCCTGGGAGTCGACTGAAAACTCGGGCCACAGAAAAAGCGTTTCAAGCCCCTTTCGCCCATCCAGAAGTGCCCCCAAAGGAAGGCTTTGGGTCCATCTGAACTCCCCAGGGGAGCCTTTATGCAGGCCCATACGCAACTGGACCCCCCGTGTTCGCTGTTTACAAGCAACCCTAAATATATCACTAGCCATCATGGCAGAAAACTGAAAACTCGGGCCACAGAAAAATTGTTTCAAGCCCCATTAGCCCATCCAGAAGTGCCCCCAAAGGAAGGCTTTGGTACAACTGAACTCCCCAGGGGAGCCTTTATGCAGGCCCATACGCAACTGGACCCCCCGTGTTCGCTGTTTACAAGCAACCCTAAATATAACTCTAGCCATCATGGCAGAAAACTGAAAATTCGGGCTTCAGAAAATGCGTTTCAAGCCCCATTTACCCATCCAGAAGTGCCCCCAAAGGAAGGCTTTGGGTACAACTGAACTCCCCAGGGGAGCCTTTATGCAGCCCCACATGCAACTGGACCCTCCGGGTTCACTCTTTCACAGCAACCCTAAATATAGCCCTGGCCCGCCTGGCAGTCGACTGAAAACTCGGGCCTCAGAAAATGCGTTAAAAGCCTAATTCGCCCATCCAAAAGTGCCCCCAGAGGAAGGCTTTGGGTACAAGTGAACTCCCCAGGGGAGCCTAAACGCAGCCCCACATGCAACTGGACCCTCCGGGTTCACTCTTTCACCGCAAGCCTAAATATAGCCCTAGCACGCCTGGCAGTCGACTGAAAGCTCGGGCCACAGAAAATGTGTTACGAGCCCCATTCGCCCATCCAAAAGTGCCCCCAGAGGAAGGCTTTGGGTACAAGTGAACTCCCCAGGGGAGCCTTTACGCAGCCCCACATGCAACTGGACCCTCCTTGTTCACTGTTTACAAGCAACCCTAAATATACCCCTAGACACCATGGCAGAAGACTGAAAACTCGGGCCCCAGAAAATGCGTTTCAAGCCCCATTCACCCATCCAGAAGTGCCCCCAAAGGAAGGCTATGGGTACAAGTGCATTCCCCAGGGGAGCCTTTATGCAGCCCCACATGCAACTGGACCCTCCGGGTTCACTCTTTCACCGCAAGCCTAAATATAGCCCTAGCACGCCTGGCAGTCGACTGAAAGCTCGGGCCACAGAAAATGTGTTACGAGCCCCATTCGCCCATCCAAAAGTGCCCCCAAAGGAAGGCTTTGGGTACATCTGAACTCCCCAGGGGAGCCTTTACGCAGACCCACATGCAACTGGACCCTCCGTGTTCGCTCTTTCACAGCAACCCTAAATATAACCCTAGCCAGCATGGCAGAAGACTGAAAATTCGGGCTCCAGAAAATGCGTTTAAGCCCCATTCACCCATCCAGAAGCGCCCCCAAAGGAAGGCTTTGGGTACAAGTGAACTACCCAGGGGAGCCTTAACGCAGCCCTACATGCAACTGGACCCTCCGTATTTGCTCTTTCACAGCAACCCTAAATATAGCCCTGGCCCGCCTGGCAGTCGACTGAAAACTCGGGACACAGAAAATGCGTTAAAAGCCCAATTCGCCCATCCAAATGTGCCCCCAGAGGAAGGCTTTGGGTACAAGTGAACTCCCCAGGGGAGCCTTTATGCAGCCCCACATGCAACTGGACCCTCCGTGTTCGCTCTTTACAGCAACCCTAAATATAACCCTAGCCAGCATGGCAGAAGACTGAAAACTCGGGCCACAGAAAAAGCGTTTCAAGCCCATTTCGCCCATCCAGAAGTGCCCCCAAAGGAAGGCTTTGGGTACAAGTGAACTCCCCAGGGGAGCATTTATGCAGCCCCACATGCAATTGGACCCTCCGGGTTCACTCTTTCACAGCAACCCTAAATATAGCCCTGGCCCGCCTGGCAGTCGACTGAAAACTCGGGCCCCAGATAATGCGTTAAAAGCCTAATTCGCCCATCCAAAAGTGCCCCCAGAGGAAGGCTTTGGGTACAAGTGAACTCCCCAGGGGAGCCTTAACGCAGCCCCACATGCAACTGGACCCTCCGTATTTGCTCTTTCACAGCAACCTTAAATATAGCCCTGGCCCGCCTGGCAGTCGACTGAAAGCTCGGGCCACAGAAAATGCGTTACGAGCCCCATTCGCCCATCCAAAAGTGCCTCCAAAGGAAGGCTTTGGGTACATCTGAACTCCCCAGGGGAGCCTTTACGCAGCCCCACATGCAACTGGACCCTCCGTGTTCGCTCTTAACAGCAACCCTAAATATAACCCTAGCCAGCATGGCAGAAGACTGAAAACTCGGGCCACAGAAAAAGCGTTTCAAGCCCCTTTCGCCCATCCAGAAGTGCCCCCAAAGGAAGGCTTTGGGTACAAGTGAACTCCCCAGGGGAGCCTTTATGCAGGCCCATACGCAACTGGACCCCCCGTGTTCGCTGTTTACAAGCAACCCTAAATATAACACTAGCCATCATGGCAGAAAACTGAAAACTCGGGCTCCAGAAAAAGCGTTTCAAGCCCCATTCACCCATCCAGAAGTGCCCCCAAAGGAAGGCTTTGGGTACAAGTGAACTCCCCAGGGGAGCCTTTATGCAGCCCCACATGCAACTGGACCCTCCGGGTTCACTCTTTCACCGCAAGCCTAAATACAGCCCTGGCCCGCCTGGCAGTCGATTGAAAACTCGGGCCCCAGAAAATGCGTTAAAAGCCTAATTCGCCCATCCAAAAATGCCCCCAGAGGAAGGCTTTGGGTACAACTGAACTCCCCAGGGGAGCCTTTATGCAGGCCCATACGCAACTGGACCCTCCGTATTCGCTCTTTCACAGCAACCCTAAATATACCCCTAGCCACCACGGCAGAAGACTGAAAACTTGGGCTCCAGAAAATGCGTTTCAAGCCCCATTCACCCATCCAAAAGTGCCCCCAAAGGAAGGCTTTGGGTACAAGTGAACTCCCCAGGGGAGCCTTTATGCAGCCCCACATGCAACTGGACCCTCCTTATTCGCTCTTTACAGCAACCCTAAATATAGCCATAACTCGCCTGGCAGTCGACTGAAAGCTCGGGCCCCAGAAAAGGTGTTACGAGCCCCATTCGCTCATCCAAAAGTGCCCCAAAAGGAAGGCTTTGGGTACAACTGAACTCCCCAGGGGAGCCTTAACGCAGCCCCACATGCAACTGGACCCTCCGTGTTCGCTCTTTCACAGCAACCCTAAATATAACCCTAGCCAGCATGGCAGAAGACTGAAAAATCGGGCTCCAGAAAATGCGTTTAAAGCCTGATTCGCCCATCCAAAGGTGCCCCCAAAGGAAGGCTTTGGGTACAAGTGAACTCCCCAGGGGAGCCTTAACGCAGCCCCACATGCAACTGGACCCTCCGTATTTGCTCTTTCACAGCAACCCTAAATATAGCCCTGGCCCGCCTGGCAGTCGACTGAAAACTCGGGCCACAGAAAATGCGTTAAAAGCCCAATTCGCCCATCCAAAAGTGCCTCAAAAGGAAGGCTTTGGGTACATCTGAACTCCCCAGGGGAGCCTTTACGCAGCCCCATATGCAACTGGACACTCCGTGTTCGCTCTTAACAGCAACCCTAAATATAACCCTAGCCAGCATGGCAGAAGACTGAAAACTCGGGCCACAGAAAAAGCGTTTCAAGCCCCTTTCGCCCATCCAGAAGTGCCCCCAAAGGAAGGCTTTGGGTACAACTGAACTCCCCAGGGGAGCCTTTATGCAGGCCCATACGCAACTGGACCCCCCGTGTTCGCTGTTTACAAGCAACCCTAAATATAACACTAGCCATCATGGCAGAAAACTGAAAACTCGGGCCACAGAAAAGGCCTTTCAAGCCCCATTCACCCATCCAGAAGTGCCCCCAAAGGAAGGCTTTGGGTACAAGTGAACTCCCCAGGGGAGCCTTTATGCAGCCCCACATGCAACTGGACCCTCCGGGTTCTCTCTCTCACCGCAAGCCTAAATATAGCCCTAGTACGCCTGGCATTCGACTGAAAGCTCGGGCCACAGAAAATGTGTTACGAGCCCCATTCGCCCATCCAAAAGTGCTCCCAAAGGAAGGCTTTGGGTACAAGTGAACTCCCCAGGGGAGCCTTAACACAGCCCCACATGCAACTGGACGCTTCGTATTTGCTCTTTCACAGCAACCCTAAATATAGCCCTGGCCCGCCTTGCAGTCGACTGAAAGCTTGGGCCACAGAAAATGCGTTACGAGCCCCATTCGCCCATCCAAAAGTGCCTCCAAAGGTAGGCTTTGGGTACATCTGAACTCCCCAGGGGAGCCTTTACGCAGCCCCACATGCAACTGGACCCTCCGTGTTCGCTCTTTACAGCAACCCTAAATATAACCCTAGCCAGCATGGCAGAAGACTGAAAACTCGGGCCACAAAAAAGCATTTCAAGCCCCTTTCGCCCATCCAGAAGTGCCCCCAAAGGAAGGCTTTGGGTACAAGTGAAGTCCCCAGGGGAGCCTTTATGCAGGCCCATACTCAACTGGACCCCCCGTGTTCGCTGTTTACAAGCAACCCTAAATATAACACTAGCCATCATGGCAGAAAACTGAAAACTCGGGCCATAGAAAAGGCATTTCAAGCCCCATTCACCCATCCAGAAGTGCCCCCAGAGGAAGGCTTTGGGTACAAGTGAACTCCCCAGGGGAGCCTTTATGCAGCCCCACATGCAACTGGACCCTCCGGGTTCTCTCTCTCACCGCAAGCCTAAATATAGCCCTAGCACGCCTGGCAGTCGACTGAAAGCTCGGGCCACAGAAAATGTGTTACGAGCCCCATTCGCCCATCCAAAAGTGCTCCCAAAGGAAGGCTTTGGGTACATCTGAACTCCCCAGGGGAGCCTTTACGCAGCCCCACATGCAACTGGACCCTCCGTGCTCGGTCTTTACAGCAACCCTAAATATAACCCTAGCCAGCATGGCAGAAGACTGAAAACTCGGGCCACAGAAAAAGCGTTTCAAGCCCCATTCACCAATCCAGAAATGGCCCCAAAGGAAGGCTTTGGGTACAAGTGAACTCCCCAGGGGAGCCTTTATGCAGCCCCACATGCAACTGGACCCTCCGGGTTCACTCTTTCACCGCAAGCCTAAATATATCCCTAGCACGCCTGGCAGTCGACTGAAAACTCGGGCCACAGAAAATGCGTTACGAGCCCCATTCGCCCATCCAAAAGTGCCCCAAAAGGAAGGCTTTGGGTACATCTGAACTCCCCAGGGGAGCCTTTACGCAGCCCCACATGCAACTGGACCCTCCGTGTTCGCTCTTTACAGAAACCCTAAATATAACCCTAGCCAGCATGGCAGAAGACTGAAAACTCGGGCCACAGAAAACGTGCTACAAGCCCCATTCGCCCATCCAAAAGTGCCCCCAAAGGAAGGCTTTGGGTACAAGTGAACTCCCCAGGGGAGCCTTTATGCAGGCCCATACTCAACTGGACCCCCCGTGTTCGCTGTTTAAAAGCAACCCTAAATATAACACTAGCCATCATGGCAGAAAACTGAAAACTCGGGCCACAGAAAAGGCCTTTCAAGCCCCATTCACCCATCCAGAAGTGCCCCCAAAGGAAGGCTTTGGGTACAAGTGAACTCCCCAGGGGAGCCTTTATGCAGCCCCACATGCAACTGGACCCTACGTATTCGCTCTTTCACAGCAACCCTAAATATACCCCTAGCCACCATGGCAGAAGACTGAAAACTTGGGCTCCAGAAAATGCGTTTCAAGCCCCATTCACCCATCCAGAAGTGCCCCCAAAGGAAGGCTTTGGGTACAAGTGAACTCCCCAGGGGAGCCTTTATGCAGCCCCACATGCAACTGGACCCTCCTTGTTCGCTCTTTACAGCAACCCTAAATATAGCCATAACACGCCTGGCAGTCGACTGAAAGCTCGGGCCACAGAAAATGTGTTACGAGCCCCATTCGCCCATCCAAAAGTGCCCCAAAAGGAAGGCTTTGGGTACATCTGAACTCCCCAGGGGAGCCTTTACGCAGCCCCACATGCAACTGGACCCTCCGGGTTCACTGTTTCACAGCAACCCTAAATATAACCCTGGCCCGCCTGGCAGTCGACTGAAAACTCGGGCCCCAGAAAATGCGTTAAAAGCCTAATTTGCCCATCCAAAAGTGCCCCCAGAGGAAGGCTTTGGGTACAACTGAACTCCCCAGGGGAGCCTTAACGCAGCCCCACATGCAACTGGACCCTCCGTATTTGCTCTTTCACATCCACCCTAAATATAGCCCTGGCCTGCCTGGCAGTCGATTGAAGGCTCGGGCCACAGAAAATGCGTTACGAGCCCCATTCGCCCATCCAAAAGTGTCCCCAAAGGAAGGCTTTGGGTACATCTGAACTCCCCAGGGGAGCCTTTACGCAGCCCCACATTCAACTGGACCCTCCGTGTTCGCTCTTTACAGCAACCCTAAATATACCCCTAGCCAGCATGGCAGAAGACTGAAAACTCGGGCCACAGAAAACGTGCTACAAGCCCCATTCGCCCATCCAGAAGTGCCCCCAAAGGAAGGCTTTGGGTACAAGTGAACTCCCCAGGGGAGCCTTTATGCAGCCCCACATGCAACTGGGCCCTCCGGGTTCACTGTTTCACAGCAACCCTAAATATAACTCTGGCCCGCCTGGCAGTCGACTGAAAACTTGGGCCCCAGAAAATGCGTTAAAAGCCTAATTCGCCCATCCAAAAGTGCCCCCAGAGGAAGGCTTTGGGTACAACTGAACTCCCCAGGGGAGCCTTAACGCAGCCCCGCATGCAACTGGACCCTCCGTATTTGCTCTTTCACAGCCACCCTAAATATAGCCCTGGCCCGCCTGGCAGTCGACTGAAAGCTCGGGCCACAGAAAATGTGTTACGAACCCCATTCGCCCATCCAAAAGTGCCCCAAAAGGAAGGCTTTGGGTACATCTGAACTCCCCAGGGGAGCCTTTACGCAGCGCCACATTCAACTGGACCCTCCGTGTTCGCTCTTTACAGCAACCCTAAATATAACCCTAGCCAGCATGGCAGAAGACTGAAAACTCGGGCCACAGAAAACGTGCTACAAGCCCCATTCGACCATCCAGAAGTGCCCCCAAAGGAAGGCTTTGGGTACAAGTGAACTCCCCAGGGGAGCCTTTATGCAGGCCCATACTCAACTGGACCCCCCGTGTTCGCTGTTTACAAGCAACCCTAAATATAACACTAGCCATCATGGCAGAAAACTGAAAACTCGGGCCATAGAAAAGGCATTTCAAGCCCCATTCACCCATCCAGAAGTGCCCCCAGAGGAAGGCTTTGGGTACAAGTGAACTCCCCAGGGGAGCCTTTATGCAGCCCCACATGCAACTGGACCCTCCGGGTTCTCTCTCTCACCGCAAGCCTAAATATAGCCCTAGCACGCCTGGCAGTCGACTGAAAGCTCGGGCCACAGAAAATGTGTTACGAGCCCCATTCGCCCATCCAAAAGTGCTCACAAAGGAAGGCTTTGGGTACATCTGAACTCCCCAGGGGAGCCTTTACGCAGCCCCACATGCAACTGGACCCTCCGTGCTCGGTCTTTACAGCAACCCTAAATATAACCCTAGCCAGCATGGCAGAAGACTGAAAACTCGGGCCACAGAAAAAGCGTTTCAAGCCCCATTCACCAATCCAGAAATGGCCCCAAAGGAAGGCTTTGGGTACAAGTGAACTCCCCAGGGGAGCCTTTATGCAGCCCCACATGCAACTGGACCCTCCGGGTTCACTCTTTCACCGCAAGCCTAAATATATCCCTAGCACGCCTGGCAGTCGACTGAAAGCTCGGGCCACAGAAAATGCGTTACGAGCCCCATTCGCCCATCCAAACGTGCCCCAAAAGGAAGGCTTTGGGTACATCTGAACTCCCCAGGGGAGCCTTTACGCAGCCCCACATGCAACTGGACCCTCCGTGTTCGCTCTTTACAGCAACCCTAAATATAACCCTAGCCAGCATGGCAGAAGACTGAAAACTCGGGCCACAGAAAACGTGCTACAAGCCCCATTCGCCCATCCAAAAGTGCCCCCAAAGGAAGGCTTTGGGTACAAGTGAACTCCCCAGGGGAGCCTTTATGCAGGCCCATACTCAACTGGACCCCCCGTGTTCGCTGTTTACAAGCAACCCTAAATATAACACTAGCCATCATGGCAGAAAACTGAAAACTCGGGCCACAGAAAAGGCCTTTCAAGCCCCATTCACCCATCCAGAAGTGCCCCCAAAGGAAGGCTTTGGGTACAAGTGAACTCCCCAGGGGAGCCTTTATGCAGCCCCACATGCAACTGGACCCTATGTATTCGCTCTTTCACAGCAACCCTAAATATACCCCTAGCCACCATGGCAGAAGACTGAAAACTTGGGCTCCAGAAAATGCGTTTCAAGCCCCATTCACCCATCCAGAAGTGCCCCCAAAGGAAGGCTTTGGGTACAAGTGAACTCCCCAGGGGAGACTTTATGCAGCCCCACATGCAACTGGACCCTCCTTGTTCGCTCTTTACAGCAACCCTAAATATAGCCATAACACGCCTGGCAGTCGACTGAAAGCTCGGGCCACAGAAAATGTGTTACGAGCCCCATTCGCCCATCCAAAAGTGCCCCAAAAGGAAGGCTTTGGGTACATCTGAACTCCCCAGGGGAGCCTTTACGCAGCCCCACATGCAACTGGACCCTCCGGGTTCACTGTTTCACAGCAACCCTAAATATAACCCTGGCCCGCCTGGCAGTCGACTGAAAACTCGGGCCCCAGAAAATGCGTTAAAAGCCTAATTTGCCCATCCAAAAGTGCCCCCAGAGGAAGGCTTTGGGTACAACTGAACTCCCCAGGGGAGCCTTAACGCAGCCCCACATGCAACTGGACCCTCCGTATTTGCTCTTTCACATCCACCCTAAATATAACCCTGGCCTGCCTGGCAGTCGATTGAAGGCTCGGGCCACAGAAAATGCGTTACGAGCCCCATTCGCCCATCCAAAAGTGTCCCCAGAGGAAGGCTTTGGGTACATCTGAACTCCCCAGGGGAGCCTTTATGCAGCCCCACATGCAACTGGACCCTCCGGGTTCACTCTTTCACCGCAAGCCTAAATATAGCCCTAGCACGCCTGGCAGTCAACTGAAAACTCGGGCCACAGAAAATGCGTTACGAGCCCCATTCGCCCATCCAAAAGTGCTCCCAAAGGAAGGCTTTGGGTACATCTGAACTCCCCAGGGGAGCCTTTACGCAGCCCCACATGCAACTGGACCCTCCGTGTTCGCTCTTTACAGCAACCCTAAATATAACCCTAGCCAGCATGGCAGAAGACTGAAAACTCGGGCCACAGAAAAAGCGTTTCAAGCCCCATTCACCCATCCAGAAATGGCCCCAAAGGAAGGCTTTGGGTACAAGTGAACTCCCCAGGGGAGCCTTTATGCAGCCCCACATGCAACTGGACCCTCCGGGTTCACTCTTTCACCGCAAGCCTAAATATAACCCTAGCATGCCTGGCAGTCGACTGAAAGCTCGGGCCACAGAAAATACGTTACGAGCCCCATTCGCCCATCCAAAAGTGCCTCCAAAGGAAGGCTTTGAGTACATCTGAACTCCCCAGGGGAGCCTTTACGCAGCCCCGCATGCAACTGGACCCTCCGTGTTCGCTCTTTACAGCAACCCTAAATATATCCCTAGCCAGCATGGCAGAAGACTGAAAACTCGGGCCACAGAAAACGTGCTACAAACCCCATTCGACCATCCAAAAGTGCCCCCAAAGGAAGGCTTTGGGTACAAGTGAACTCCCCAGGGGAGCCTTTATGCAGGCCCATACTCAACTGGACCCCCCGTGTTCGCTGTTTACAAGCAACCCTAAATATAACACTAGCCATCATGGCAGAAAACTGAAAACTCGGGCCACAGAAAAAGCGTTTCAAGCCCCATTCACCCATCCAGAAGTGCCCCCAAAGGAAGGCTTTGGGTACAAGTGAACTCCCCAGGGGAGCCTTTATGCAGCCCCACATGCAACTGGACCCTCCGGGTTCACTCTTTCACCGCAAGCCTAAATACAGCCCTGGCCCGCCTGGCAGACGATTGAAAACTCGGGCCCCAGAAAATGCGTTAAAAGCCTAATTCGCCCATCCAAAAGTGCCCCCAGAGGAAGGCTTTGGGTACAACTGAACTCCCCAGGGGAGCCTTTATGCAGCCCCACATGCAACTGGACCCTCCGTATTCGCTCTTTCACAGCAACCCTAAATATAGCCCTGGCCCGCCTGGCAGTCGACTGAAAACTCAGGTCCCAGAAAAACTGTTAAAAGCCTAATTCGCCCATCCAAAAGTGCCCCCAGAGGAAGGCTTTGGGTACAAGTGAACTCCCCAGGGGAGCCTTTACGCAGCCCCACATGCAACTGGACCCTCCTTGTTCACTGTTTACTAGCAACCCTAAATATACCCCTAGCCACCATGGCAGAAGACTGAAAACTCGGGCTCCAGAAAATGCGTTTCAAGCCCCATTCACCCATCCAGAAGTGCCCCCAAAGGAAGGCTTTGGGTACAAGTGAACTCCCCAGGGGAGCCTTTATGCAGCCCCACATGCAACTGGACCCTCCTTGTTCGCTCTTTACAGCAACCCTAAATATAGCCATAGCACGCCTGGAAGTCGACTGAAAGCTCGGGCCACAGAAAATGTGTTACGAGCCCCATTCGCCCATCCAAAAGTGCCCCCAAAGGAAGGCTTTGGGTACAAGTGAACTCCCCAGGGGAGCCTTTACGCAGCCCCACATGCAACTGGACCCTCTGTGTTTGCTCTTTACAGCAACCCTAAATATAACCCTAGCCAGCATCGCAGAAGACTGAAAACTCGGGCCACAGAAAAAGCGTTTCAAGCCCCTTTCGCCCATCCAGAAGTGCCCCCAAAGGAAGGCTTTGGGTACAAGTGAACTCCCCAGGGGAGCCTTTATGCAGCCCCACATGCAATTGGACCCTCCGGGTTCACTGTTTCACAGCAACCCTAAATATAGCCCTGGCCCGCCTGGCAGAAGACTGAAAACTCGGGCCCCAGAAAATGCTTTAAAAGCCTAATTCGCCCATCCAAAAGTGCCCCCAGAGGAAGGCTTTGGGTACAAGTGAACTCCCCAGGGGAGCCTTAACGCAGCCCCACATGCAACTGGACCCTCCGGGTTCACTGTTTCACAGCAACCCTAAATATAGCCCTGGCCCGCCTGGCAGAAGACTGAAAACTCGGGCCCCAGAAAATGCTTTAAAAGCCTAATTCGCCCATCCAAAAGTGCCCCCAGAGGAAGGCTTTGGGTACAAGTGAACTCCCCAGCGGAGCCTTAACGCAGCCCCACATGCAACTGGACCCTCCGTATTTGCTCTTTCACAGCCACCCTAAATATAGCCGTAGCACGCCTGGCAGTCGACTGAAAGCTCGGGCCACAGAAAATGTGTTACGAGCCCCATTCGCCCATCCAAAACTGCCTCCAAAGGAAGGCTTTGGGTACATCTGAACTCCCCAGGGGAGCCTTTACGCAGCCCCACATGCAACTGGACCCTCCGTGTTCGCTCTTTACAGCAACCCTAAATATAACCCTAGCCAGCATGGCAGAAGACTGAAAACTCGGGCCACAGAAAACGTGCTACAAACCCCATTCGACCATCCAAAAGTGCCCCCAAAGGAAGGCTTTGGGTACAAGTGAACTCCCCAGGGGAGCCTTTATGCAGGCCCATACTCAACTGGACCCCCCGTGTTCGCTGTTTACAAGCAACCCTAAATATAACACTAGCCATCATGGCAGAAAACTGAAAACTCGGGCCACAGAAAAAGCGTTTCAAGCCCCATTCACCCATCCAGAAGTGCCCCCAAAGGAAGGCTTTGGGTACAAGTGAACTCCCCAGGGGAGCCTTTATGCAGCCCCACATGGAACTGGACCCTCCGGGTTCACTCTTTCACCGCAAGCCTAAATACAGCCCTGGCCCGCCTGGCAGTCGATTGAAAACTCGGGCCCCAGAAAATGCGTTAAAAGCCTAATTCGCCCATCCAAAAATGCCCCCAGAGGAAGGCTTTGGGTACAACTGAACTCCCCAGGGGAGCCTTAACGCAGCCCCACATGCAACTGGACCCTACGTATTCGCTCTTTCACAGCAACCCTAAACATACCCCTAGCCACCATGGCAGAAGACTGAAAACTTGGGCTCCAGAAAATGCGTTTCAAGCCCCATTCACCCATCCAGAAGTGCCCCCAAAGGAAGGCTTTGGGTACAAGTGAACTCCCCAGGGGAGACTTTATGCAGCCCCACATGCAACTGGACCCTCCTTGTTCGCTCTTTACAGCAACCCTAAATATAGCCATAACACGCCTGGCAGTCGACTGAAAGCTAGGGCCACAGAAAATGTGTTACGAGCCCCATTCGCCCATCCAAAAGTGCCCCAAAAGGAAGGCTTTGGGTACATCTGAACTCCCCAGGGGAGCCTTTACGCAGCCCCACATGCAACTGGACCCTCCGGGTTCACTGTTTCACAGCAACCCTAAATATAACCCTGGCCCGCCTGGCAGTCGACTGAAAACTCGGGCCCCAGAAAATGCGTTAAAAGCCTAATTTGCCCATCCAATAGTGCACCCAGAGGAAGGCTTTGGGTACAACTGAACTCCCCAGGGGAGCCTTAACGCAGCCCCACATGCAACTGGACCCTCCGTATTTGCTCTTTCACAGCCACCCTAAATATAGCCCTGGCCTGCCTGGCAGTCAACTGAAGGCTCGGGCCACAGAAAATGCGTTACGAGCCCCATTCGCCCATCCAAAAGTGTCCCCAGAGGAAGGCTTTGGGTACATCTGAACTCCCCAGGGGAGCCTTTACGCAGCCCCACATTCAACTGGACCCTCCGTGTTCGCTCTTTACAGCAACCCTAAATATACCCCTAGCCAGCATGGCAGAAGACTGAAAACTCGGGCCACAGAAAACGTGCTACAAGCCCCATTAGACCATCCAAAGGTGCCCCGAAAGGAAGGCTTTGGGTAAAAGTGAACTCCCCAGGGGAGCCTTTATGCAGGCCCATACTCAACTGGACCCCCCGTGTTCGCTGTTTACAAGCAACCCTAAATATAACACTAGCCATCATGGCAGAAAACTGAAAACTCGGGCCACAGAAAAGGCCTTTCAAGCCCCATTCACCCATCCAGAAGTGCCCCCAAAGGAAGGCTTTGGGTACAACTGAACTCCCCAGGGGAGCCTTTATGCAGCCCCACATGCAACTGGACCCTCCGTATTCGCTCTTTCACAGCAACCCTAAATATAGCCCTGGCCCGCCTGGCAGTCGACTGAAAACTCAGGTCCCAGAAAAACTGTTAAAAGCCTAATTCGCCCATCCAAAAGTGCCCCCAGAGGAAGGCTTTGGGTACAAGTGAACTCCCCAGGGGAGCCTTTACGCAGCCCCACATGCAACTGGACCCTCCTTGTTCACTGTTTACTAGCAACCCTAAATATACCCCTAGCCACCATGGCAGAAGACTGAAAACTCGGGCTCCAGAAAATGCGTTTCAAGCCCCATTCACCCATCCAGAAGTGCCCCCAAAGGAAGGCTTTGGGTACAAGTGAACTCCCCAGGGGAGCCTTTATGCAGCCCCACATGCAACTGGACCCTCCTTGTTCGCTCTTTACAGCAACCCTAAATATAGCCATAGCACGCCTGGAAGTCGACTGAAAGCTCGGGCCACAGAAAATGTGTTACGAGCCCCATTCGCCCATCCAAAAGTGCCCCCAAAGGAAGGCTTTGGGTACAACTGAACTCCCCAGGGGAGCCTTTACGCAGCCCCACATGCAACTGGACCCTCTGTGTTTGCTCTTTACAGCAACCCTAAATATAACCCTAGCCAGCATCGCAGAAGACTGAAAACTCGGGCCACAGAAAAAGCGTTTCAAGCCCCTTTCGCCCATCCAGAAGTGCCCCCAAAGGAAGGCTTTGGGTACAAGTGAACTCCCCAGGGGAGCCTTTATGCAGCCCCACATGCAATTGGACCCTCCGGGTTCACTGTTTCACAGCAACCCTAAATATAGACCTGGCCCGCCTGGCAGAAGACTGAAAACTCGGGCCCCAGAAAATGCTTTAAAAGCCTAATTCGCCCATCCAAAAGTGCCCCCAGAGGAAGGCTTTGGGTACAAGTGAACTCCCCAGGGGAGCCTTAACGCAGCCCCACATGCAACTGGACCCTCCGGGTTCACTGTTTCACAGCAACCCTAAATATAGCCCTGGCCCGCCTGGCAGAAGACTGAAAACTCGGGCCCCAGAAAATGCTTTAAAAGCCTAATTCGCCCATCCAAAAGTGCCCCCAGAGGAAGGCTTTGGGTACAAGTGAACTCCCCAGCGGAGCCTTAACGCAGCCCCACATGCAACTGGACCCTCCGTATTTGCTCTTTCACAGCCACCCTAAATATAGCCGTAGCACGCCTGGCAGTCGACTGAAAGCTCGGGCCACAGAAAATGTGTTACGAGCCCCATTCGCCCATCCAAAACTGCCTCCAAAGGAAGGCTTTGGGTACATCTGAACTCCCCAGGGGAGCCTTTACGCAGCCCCACATGCAACTGGACCCTCCGTGTTCGCTCTTTACAGCAACCCTAAATATAACCCTAGCCAGCATGGCAGAAGACTGAAAACTCGGGCCACAGAAAACGTGCTACAAACCCCATTCGACCATCCAAAAGTGCCCCCAAAGGAAGGCTTTGGGTACAAGTGAACTCCCCAGGGGAGCCTTTATGCAGGCCCATACTCAACTGGACCCCCCGTGTTCGCTGTTTACAAGCAACCCTAAATATAACACTAGCCATCATGGCAGAAAACTGAAAACTCGGGCCACAGAAAAAGCGTTTCAAGCCCCATTCACCCATCCAGAAGTGCCCCCAAAGGAAGGCTTTGGGTACAAGTGAACTCCCCAGGGGAGCCTTTATGCAGCCCCACATGCAACTGGACCCTCCGGGTTCACTCTTTCACCGCAAGCCTAAATACAGCCCTGGCCCGCCTGGCAGTCGATTGAAAACTCGGGCCCCAGAAAATGCGTTAAAAGCCTAATTCGCCCATCCAAAAATGCCCCCAGAGGAAGGCTTTGGGTACAACTGAACTCCCCAGGGGAGCCTTAACGCAGCCCCACATGCAACTGGACCCTACGTATTCGCTCTTTCACAGCAACCCTAAACATACCCCTAGCCACCATGGCAGAAGACTGAAAACTTGGGCTCCAGAAAATGCGTTTCAAGCCCCATTCACCCATCCAGAAGTGCCCCCAAAGGAAGGCTTTGGGTACAAGTGAACTCCCCAGGGGAGACTTTATGCAGCCCCACATGCAACTGGACCCTCCTTGTTCGCTCTTTACAGCAACCCTAAATATAGCCATAACACGCCTGGCAGTCGACTGAAAGCTAGGGCCACAGAAAATGTGTTACGAGCCCCATTCGCCCATCCAAAAGTGCCCCAAAAGGAAGGCTTTGGGTACATCTGAACTCCCCAGGGGAGCCTTTACGCAGCCCCACATGCAACTGGACCCTCCGGGTTCACTGTTTCACAGCAACCCTAAATATAACCCTGGCCCGCCTGGCAGTCGACTGAAAACTCGGGCCCCAGAAAATGCGTTAAAAGCCTAATTTGCCCATCCAATAGTGCACCCAGAGGAAGGCTTTGGGTACAACTGAACTCCCCAGGGGAGCCTTAACGCAGCCCCACATGCAACTGGACCCTCCGTATTTGCTCTTTCACAGCCACCCTAAATATAGCCCTGGCCTGCCTGGCAGTCAACTGAAGGCTCGGGCCACAGAAAATGCGTTACGAGCCCCATTCGCCCATCCAAAAGTGTCCCCAGAGGAAGGCTTTGGGTACATCTGAACTCCCCAGGGGAGCCTTTACGCAGCCCCACATTCAACTGGACCCTCCGTGTTCGCTCTTTACAGCAACCCTAAATATACCCCTAGCCAGCATGGCAGAAGACTGAAAACTCGGGCCACAGAAAACGTGCTACAAGCCCCATTAGACCATCCAAAGGTGCCCCGAAAGGAAGGCTTTGGGTAAAAGTGAACTCCCCAGGGGAGCCTTTATGCAGGCCCATACTCAACTGGACCCCCCGTGTTCGCTGTTTACAAGCAACCCTAAATATAACACTAGCCATCATGGCAGAAAACTGAAAACTCGGGCCACAGAAAAGGCCTTTCAAGCCCCATTCACCCATCCAGAAGTGCCCCCAAAGGAAGGCTTTGGGTACAAGTGAACTCCCCAGGGGAGCCTTTATGCAGCCCCACATGCAACTGGACCCTCCGGGTTCACTCTTTCACCGCAAGCCTAAATATAGCCCTAGCACGCCTGGCAGTCAACTGAAAACTCGGGCCACAGAAAATGCGTTACGAGCCCCATTCGCCCATCCAAAAGTGCTCCCAAAGGAAGGCTTTGGGTACATCTGAACTCCCCAGGGGAGCCTTTACGCAGCCCCACATGCAACTGGACCCTCCGTGTTCGCTCTTTACAGCAACCCTAAATATAACGCTAGCCAGCATGGCAGAAGACTGAAAACTCTGGCTCCAGAAAAAGCGTTTCAAGCCCCATTCACCCATCCAGAAATGGCCCCAAAGGAAGGCTTTGGGTACAAGTGAACTCCCCAGGGGAGCCTTTATGCAGCCCCACATGCAACTGGACCCTCCGGGTTCACTCTTTCACCGCAAGCCTAAATATAACCCTAGCACGCCTGGCAGTCGACTGAAAGCTCGGGCCACATAAAATGTGTTACGAGCCCCATTCGCCCATCCAAAAGTGCCTCCAAAGGAAGGCTTTGAGTACATCTGAACTCCCCAGGGGAGCCTTTACGCAGCCCCACATGCAACTGGACCCTCCGTGTTCGCTCTTTACAGCAACCCTAAATATATCCCTAGCCAGCATGGAAGAAGACTGAAAACTCGGGCCACAGAAAACGTGCTACAAACCCCATTCGACCATCCAAAAGTGCCCCCAAAGGAAGGCTTTGGGTACAAGTGAACTCCCCAGGGGAGCCTTTATGCAGGCCCATACGAAACTGGACCCCCCGTGTTCGCTGTTTACAAGCAACCCTAAATATAACACTAGCCATCATGGCAGAAAACTGAAAACTCGGGCCACAGAAAAAGCGTTTCAAGCCCCATTCACCCATCCAGAAGTGCCCCCAAAGGAAGGCTTTGGGTACAAGTGAACTCCCCAGGGGAGCCTTTATGCAGCCCCACATGCAACTGGACCCTCCGGGTTCACTCTTTCACCGCAAGCCTAAATACAGCCCTGGCCCGCCTGGCAGACGATTGAAAACTCGGGCCCCAGAAAATGTGTTAAAAGCCTAATTCGCCCATCCAAAAGTGCCCCCAGAGGAAGGCTTTGGGTACAACTGAACTCCCCAGGGGAGCCTTTATGCAGCCCCACATGCAACTGGACCCTCCGTATTCGCTCTTTCACAGCAAACCTAAATATAACACTGGCCCGCCTGGCAGTCGACTGAAAACTCAGGTCCCAGAAAAACTGTTAAAAGCCTAATTCGCCCATCCAAAAGTGCCCCCAGAGGAAGGCTTTGGGTACAAGTGAACTCCCCAGGGGATCCTTTACGCAGCCCCACATGCAACTGGACCCTCCTTGTTCACTGTTTACTAGCAACCCTAAATATACCCCTAGCCACCATGGCAGAAGACTGAAAACTCGGGCTCCAGAAAATGCGTTTCAAGCCCCATTCACCCATCCAAAAGTGCCCCCAAAGGAAGGCTTTGGGTACAAGTGAACTCCCCAGGGGAGCCTTTATGCAGCCCCACATGCAACTGGACCCTCCGGGTTCACTCTTTCACAGCAACCCTAAATATAGCCCTGGCCCGCCTGGCAGTCGACTGAAAACTCGGGCCCCAGAAAATGGGTTAAAAGCCTAATTCGCCCATCCAAAAGTGCCCCCAGAGGAAGGCTTTGGGTACAAGTGAACTCCCCAGGGGAGCCTTTACGCAGCCCCACATGCAACTGGACCCTCCGTGCTCGGTCTTTACAGCAACCCTAAATATACCCCTAGCCAGCATGGCAGAAGACTGAAAACTCGGGCCACAGAAAAAGCGTTTCAAGCCCCATTCACCCATCCAGAAATGGCCACAAAGGAAGGCTTTGGGTACAAGTGAACTCCCCAGGGGAGCCTTTATGCAGCCCCACATGCAACTGGACCCTCCGGGTTCACTCTTTCACCGTAAGCCTAAATATAGCCCTAGCACGCCTGGCAGTCGACTGAAAGCTCGGGACACAGAAAATGCGTTACGAGCCCCATTCGCCCATCCAAAAGTGCCTCCAAAGGAAGGCTTTGGGTACATCTGAACTCCCCAGGGGAGCCTTTACGCAGCCCCACATGCAACTGGACCCTCCGTGTTCGCTCTTTACAGCAACCCTAAATATAACCCTAGCCAGCATGGCAGAAGACTGAAAACTCGGGCCACAGAAAACGTGCTACTAACCCCATTCGACCATCCAAAAGTGCCCCCAAAGGAAGGCTTTGGGTACAAGTGAACTCCCCAGGGGAGCCTTTATGCAGGCCCATACGAAACTGGACCCCCCGTGTTCGCTGTTTACAAGCAACCCTAAATATAACCCTAGCCAGCATGGCAGAAGACTGAAAACTCGGGCCCCAGAAAATGCGTTAAAAGCCCCTTTCGCCCATCCAAAAGTGCCCCCATAGGAAGGCTTTGGGTACAACTGAACTCCCCAGGGGAGCCTTTATGCAGCCCCACATGGAACTGGACCCTCCGGGTTCACTCTTTCACAGCAACCCTAAATATAGCCCTGGCCCGCCTGGCAGTCGACTGAAAACTCGGGCCCCAGAAAATGCGTTAAAAGCCTAATTCGCCCATCCAAAAATGCCCCCAGAGGAAGGCTTTGGGTACAACTGAACTCCCCAGGGGAGCCTTTATGCAGCCCCACATGCAACTGGACCCTCCGTATTCGCTCTTTCACAGCAACCCTAAATATAGCCCTGGCCCGCCTGGCAGTCGACTGAAAACTCAGGCCCCAGAGAAACTGTTAAAAGCCTAATTCGCCCATCCAAAAGTGCCCCCAGAGGAAGGCTTTGGGTACAAGTGAACTCCCCAGGGGAACCTTTACACAGCCCCACATGCAACTGGACCCTCCTTGTTCACTGTTTACTAGCAACCCTAAATATACCCCTAGCCACCATGGCAGAAGACTGAAAACTCGGGCTCCAGAAAATGCGTTTCAAGCCCCATTCACCCATCCAGAAGTGCCCCCAAAGGAATGCTTTGGGTACAAGTGAACTCCCCAGGGGAGCCTTTATGCAGCCCCACATGCAACTGGACCCTCCTTGTTCACTCTTTACAGCAACCCTAAATATAGCCCTAGCACGCCTGGAAGTCGACTGAAAGCTCGGGCCACAGAAAATGTGTTACGAGCCCCATTCGCCCATCCAAAAGTGCCCCAAAAGGAAGGCTTTGGGTACAACTGAACTCCCCAGGGGAGCCTTAACGCAGCCCCACATGCAACTGGACCCTCCGTATTCGCTCTTTCATAGCAACCCTAAATATAGCCCTGGCCCGCCTGGCAGTCGACTGAAAACTCGGGCCACAGAAAATGCATTAAAAGCCTAATTTGCCCATTCAAAAGTGCCCCCAGAGGAAGGCTTTGGGTACAGGTGAACTCCCCAGGGGAGCCTTTATGCAGCCCCACATGCAACTGGACCCTCCGGGTTCACTCTTTCACAGCAACCCTAAATATAGCCCTGGCCCGCCTGGCAGTCGACTGAAAACTCGGGCCCCAGAAAATGCGTTAAAAGCCTAATTCGCCCATCCAAAAGTGCCCCCAGAGGAAGGCTTTGGGTACAACTGAACTCCCCAGGGGAGCCTTTACGCAGCCCCACATGCAACTGGACCCTCCGTATTCGCTCTTTACAGCAACCCTAAATATAACCCTAGCCAGCATGGCAGAAGACTGAAAACTCGGGCCACAGAAAACGTGCTACAAACCCCATTCGACCATCCAAAAGTGCCCCCAAAGGAAGGCTTTGGGTACAAGTGAACTCCCCAGGGGAGCCTTTATGCAGGCCCATACTCAACTGGACCCCCCTTGTTCGCTGTTTACAAGCAACCCTAAATATAACCCTAGCCAGCATGGCAGAAGACTGAAAACTCGGGCCCCAGAAAATGCGTTAAAAGCCTAATTCGCCCATCCAAAAGTGCCCCCAAAGGAAGGCTTTGGGTACAACTGAACTCCCCAGGGGAGCCTTTATGCAGCCCCACATGGAACTGGACCCTCCGGGTTCACTCTTTCACAGCAACCCTAAATATAGCCCTGGCCCGCCTGGCAGTCGACTGAAAACTCGGGCCCCAGAAAATGCGTTAAAAGCCTAATTCGCCCATCCAAAAGTGCCCCCAGAGGAAGGCTTTGGGTACAACTGAACTCCCCAGGGGACCCTTTATGCAGCCCCACATGCAACTGGACCCTCCGTATTCGCTCTTTCACAGCAACCCTAAATATAGCCCTGGCCCGCCTGGCAGTCGACTGAAAACTCGGGCCCCAGAAAATGCATTAAAAGCCTAATTCGCCCATCCAAAAGTGCCCCCAGAGGAAGGCTTTGGGTATAGGTGAACTCCCCATGGGAGCCTTTATGCAGCCCCACATGGAACTGGACCCTCCGGGTTCACTCTTTCACAGCAACCCTAAATATAGCCCTGGCCCGCCTGGCAGTCGACTGAAAACTCGGGCCCCAGAAAATGCGTTAAAAGCCTAATTCGCCCATCCAAAAGTGCCCCCAGAGGAAGGCTTTGGGTACAACTGAACTCCCCAGGGGAGCCTTAACGCAGCCCCACATGCAACTGGACCCTCCGTATTCGCTCTTTCACAGCAACCCTAAATATAGCCCTGGCCCGCCTGGCAGTCGACTGAAAGCTCGGGCCACAGAAAATGTGTTACGATCCCCATTCGCCCATCCAAAAGTGCCCCCAAAGGAAGGCTTTGGGTACATCTGAACTCCCCAGGGGAGCCTTAACGCAGCCCCACATGCAACTGGACCCTCCGGGTTCACTCTTTCACAGCAACCCTAAATATAGCCCTGGCCCGCCTGGCAGTCGACTGAAAACTCGGGCCCCAGAAAATGCGTTAAAAGCCTAATTCGCCCATCCAAAAGTGCCCCCAAAGGAAGGCTTTGGGTACAACTGAACTCCCCAGGGGAGCCTTAACGCAGCCCCACATGCAACTGGACCCTCCGTATTCGCTCTTTCACAGCAACCCTAAATATAGCCCTGGCCCGCCTGGCAGTCGACTGAAAACTCGGGCCCCAGAAAATGCATTAAAAGCCTAATTCGCCCATCCAAAAGTGCCCCCAGAGGAAGGCTTTGGGTACAGGTGAACTCCCCAGGGGAGCCTTTATGCAGCCCCACATGCAACTGGACCCTCCGGGTTCACTCTTTCACAGCAACCCTAAATATAGCCCTGGCCCGCCTGGCAGTCGACTGAAAACTCGGGCCCCAGAAAATGCGTTAAAAGGCTAATTCGCCCATCCAAAAGTGCCCCCAAAGGAAGGCTTTGGGTACAACTGAACTCCCCAGGGGAGCCTTAACGCAGCCCCACATGCAACTGGACCCTCCTTGTTCACTGTTTTCGAGCAACCCTAAATATACCCCTAGCCACCATGGCAGAAGACTGAAAACTCGGGCTCAAGAAAATGCGTTTCAAGCCCCATTCACCCATCCAGAAGTGCCCCCAAAGGAAGGCTTTGGGTACAAGTGAACTCCCCAGGGGAGACTTAACGCAGCCCCACATGCAACTGGACCCTCCGTATTTGCTCTTTCACAACAACCCTAAATATAGCCCTGGCCCGCCTGGCAGTCGACTGAAAACTCGGGCCCCAGAAAATGCGTTAAAAGCCTAATTCGCCCATCCAAAAGTGCCCCCAGAGGAAGGCTTTGGGTACAAGTGAACTCCCCAGGGGAGCCTTTACGCAGCCCCACATGCAACTGGACCCTCCGTGCTCGGTCTTTACAGCAACCCTAAATATACCCCTAGCCAGCATGGCAGAAGACTGAAAACTCGGGCCACAGAAAAAGCGTTTGAAGCCCCAT
Source organism: Anas platyrhynchos (assembly GCF_047663525.1). Lineage (NCBI taxonomy): Eukaryota > Metazoa > Chordata > Aves > Anseriformes > Anatidae > Anas > Anas platyrhynchos. The sequence goes on from NC_092595.1 coordinate 27,300,884, forward strand.
TCACCCATCCAGAAATGGCCCCAAAGGAAGGCTTTGGGTACAAGTGAACTCCCCAGGGGAGCCTTTATGCAGCCCCACATGCAACTGGACCCTCCGGGTTCACTCTTTCACCGTAAGCCTAAATATAGCCCTAGCACGCCTGGCAGTCGACTGAAAGCTCGGGCCACAGAAAATGCGTTACGAGCCCCATTCGCCCATCCAAAAGTGCCTCCAAAGGAAGGCTTTGGGTACATCTGAACTCCCCAGGGGAGCCTTTACGCAGCCCCACATGCAACTGGACCCTCCGTGTTCGCTCTTTACAGCAACCCTAAATATAACCCTAGCCAGCATGGCAGAAGACTGAAAACTCGGGCCACAGAAAACGTGCTACAAACCCCATTCGACCATCCAAAAGTGCCCCCAAAGGAAGGCTTTGGGTACAAGTGAACTCCCCAGGGGAGCCTTTATGCAGGCCCATACGAAACTGGACCCCCCGTGTTCGCTGTTTACAAGCAACCCTAAATATAACCCTAGCCAGCATGGCAGAAGACTGAAAACTCGGGCCCCAGAAAATGCGTTAAAAGCCTAATTCGCCCATCCAAAAGTGCCCCCAAAGGAAGGCTTTGGGTACAACTGAACTCCCCAGGGGAGCCTTTATGCAGCCCCACATGGAACTGGACCCTCCGGGTTCACTCTTTCACAGCAACCCTAAATATAGCCCTGGCCCGCCTGGCAGTCGACTGAAAACTCGGTCCCCAGAAAATGCGTTAAAAGCCTAATTCGCCCATCCAAAAGTGCCCCCAGAGGAAGGCTTTGGGTACAACTGAACTCCCCAGGGGAGCCTTTATGCAGCCCCACATGCAACTGGACCCTCCGTATTCGCTCTTTCACAGCAACCCTAAATATAGCCCTGGCCCGCCTGGCAGTCGACTGAAAACTTGGGCCCCAGAAAATGCATTAAAAGCCTAATTCGCCCATCCAAAAGTGCCCCCAGAGGAAGGCTTTGGGTATAGGTGAACTCCCCAGGGGAGCCTTTATGCAGCCCCACATGCAACTGGACCCTCCGGGTTCACTCTTTCACAGCAACCCTAAATATAGCCCTGGCCCGCCTGGCAGTCGACTGAAAACTCGGGCTCCAGAAAATGCGTTAAAAGCCTAATTCGCCCATCCAAAAGTGCCCCCAGAGGAAGGCTTTGGGTACAAGTGAACTCCCCAGGGGAGCCTTTACGCAGCCCCACATGCAACTGGACCCTCCGGGTTCACTCTTTCACCGCAAGCCTAAATATAGCCGTAGCACGCCTGGCAGTCGACTGAAAGCTCGGGCCACAGAAAATGTGTTACGATCCCCATTCGCCCATCCAAAAGTGCCCCCAAAGGAAGGCTTTGGTTACATCTGAACTCCCCAGGGGAGCCTTTACGCAGCCCCACATGCAACTGGACCCTCCGTGCTCGGTCTTTACAGCAACCCTAAATATAACCCTAGCCATCATGGCAGAAGAGTGAAAACTCGGGCTCCAGAAAATGCGTTTCAAGCCCCATTCACCCATCCAGAAGTGCCCCCAAAGGAAGGCTTTGGGTACAAGTGAACTCCCCAGGGGAGCCTTTATGCAGCCCCACATGCAACTGGACCCTCCAGGTTCACTCTTTCACAGCAATCCTAAATATAGCCCTGGCCCGCCTGGCAGTCGACTGAAAACTCGGGCCCCAGAAAATGCGTTAAAAGCCTAATTCGCCCATCCAAAAGTGCCCCCAGAGGAAGGCTTTGGGTACAACTGAACTCCCCAGGGGAGCCTTAACGCAGCCCCACATGCAACTGGACCCTCCGTATTCGCTCTTTCACAGCAACCCTAAATATAGCCCTGGCCCGCCTGGCAGTCGACTGAAAACTCGGGCCCCAGAAAATGCGTTTCAAGCCCCATTCACCCATCCAGAAGTGCCCCCAAAGGAAGGCTTTGGGTACAACTGAACTCCCCAGGGGAGCCTTTATGCAGCCCCACATGCAACTGGACCCTCCGGGTTCACTCTTTCACAGCAACCCTAAATATAGCCCTGGCCCGCCTGGCAGTCGACTGAAAACTCGGGCCCCAGAAAATGCGTTAAAAGCCTAATTCGCCCATCCAAAAGTGCCCCCAGAGGAAGGCTTTGGGTACAAGTGAACTCCCCAGGGGAGCCTTAACGCAGCCCCACATGCAACTGGACCCTCCTTGTTCACTGTTTTCGAGCAACCCTAAATATACCCCTAGCCACCATGGCAGAAGACTGAAAACTCGGGCTCAAGAAAATGCGTTTCAAGCCCCATTCACCCATCCAGAAGTGCCCCCAAAGGAAGGCTTTGGGTACAAGTGAACTCCCCAGGGGAGACTTAACGCAGCCCCACATGCAACTGGACCCTCGGTATTTGCTCTTTCACAGCAACCCTAAATATAGCCCTGGCCCGCCTGGCAGTCGACTGAAAACTTGGGCCCCAGAAAATGCGTTAAAAGCCTAATTCGCCCATCCAAAAGTGCCCCCAAAGGAAGGCTTTGGGTACAAGTGAACTCCCCAGGGGAGCCTTTACGCAGCCCCACATGCAACTGGACCCTCCGTGCTCGGTCTTTACAGCAACCCTAAATATACCCCTAGCCAGCATGGCAGAAGACTGAAAACTCGGGCCACAGAAAAAGCGTTTCAAGCCCCATTCACCCATCCAGAAATGGCCCCAAAGGAAGGCTTTGGGTACAAGTGAACTCCCCAGGGGAGCCTTTATGCAGCCCCACATGCAACTGGACCCTCCGTGTTCGCTCTTTACAGCAACCCTAAATATAACCCTAGCCAGCATGGCAGTCGACTGAAAACTCGGGCCACAGAAAACGTGCTACAAACCCCATTCGACCATGCAAAAGTGCCCCCAAAGGAAGGCTTTGGGTACAAGTGAACTCCCCAGGGGAGCCTTTATGCAGGCCCATACTCAACTGGACCCCCCGTGTTCGCTGTTTACAAGCAACCCTAAATATAACACTAGCCATCATGGCAGAAAACTGAAAACTCGGGCCACAGAAAAAGCGTTTCAAGCCCCATTCACCCATCCAGAAGTGCCCCCAAAGGAAGGCTTTGGGTACAAGTGAACTCCCCAGGGGAGCCTTTATGCAGCCCCTCATGCAACTGGACCCTCCGGGTTCACTCTTTCACCGCAAGGCTAAATACAGCCCTGGCCCGCCTGGCAGACGATTGAAAACTCGGGCCCCAGAAAATGCGTTAAAAGCCTAATTCGCCCATCCAAAAATGCCCCCAGAGGAAGGCTTTGGGTACAACTGAACTCCCCAGGGGAGCCTTTATGCAGCCCCACATGCAACTGGACCCTCCGTATTCGCTCTTTCACAGCAACCCTAAATATAGCCCTGGCCCGCCTGGCAGTCGACTGAAAACTCAGGCCCCAGAAAAACTGTTAAAAGCCTAATTCACCCATCCAAAAGTGCCCCCAGAGGAAGGCTTTGGGTACAAGTGAACTCCCCAGGGGAACCTTTACACAGCCCCACATGCAACTGGACCCTCCTTGTTCACTGTTTACTAGCAACCCTAAATATACCCCTAGCCACCATGGCAGAAGACTGAAAACTCGGGCTCCAGAAAATTCAAGCCCCATTCACCCATCCAGAAGTGCCCCCAAAGGAAGGCTTTGGGTACAAGTGAACTCCCCAGGGGAGCCTTTATGCAGCCCCACATGCAACTGGACCCTCCTTGTTCGCTCTTTAGAGCAACCCTAAATATAGCCCTAGCACGCCTGGAAGTCGACTGAAAGCTCGGGCCACAGAAAATGTGTTACGAGCCCCATTCGCCCATCCAAAAGTGCCCCAAAAGGAAGGCTTTGGGTACAACTGAACTCCCCAGGGGAGCCTTAACGCAGCCCCACATGCAACTGGACCCTCCGTATTCGCTCTTTCATAGCAACCCTAAATATAGCCCTGGCCCGCCTGGCAGTCGACTGAAAACTCGGGCCACAGAAAATGCATTAAAAGCCTAATTTGCCCATTCAAAAGTGCCCCCAGAGGAAGGCTTTGGGTACAGGTGAACTCCCCAGGGGAGCCTTTATGCAGCCCCACATGCAACTGGACCCTCCGGGTTCACTCTTTCACAGCAACCCTAAATATAGCCCTGGCCCGCCTGGCAGTCGACTGAAAACTCGGGCCCCAGAAAATGCGTTAAAAGCCTAATTCGCCCATCCAAAAGTGCCCCCAGAGGAAGGCTTTGGGTACAACTGAACTCCCCAGGGGAGCCTTAACGCAGCCCCACATGCAACTGGACCCTCCGTATTCGCTCTTTCACAGCAACCCTAAATATAGCCCTGGCCCGCCTGGCAGTCGACTGAAAACTCGGGCCCCAGAAAATGCATTAAAAGCCTAATTCACCCATCCAAAAGTGCCCCCAGAGGAAGGCTTTGGCTACATCTGAACTCCCCAGGGGAGCCTTAACGCAGCCCCACATGCAACTGGACCCTCCGGGTTCACTCTTTCACAGCAACCCTAAATATAGCCCTGGCCCGCCTGGCAGTCGACTGAAAACTCGGGCCCCAGAAAATGCGTTAAAAGCCTAATTCGCCCATCCAAAAGTGCCCCGAGAGGAAGGCTTTGGGTACAACTGAACTCCCCAGGGGAGCCTTAACGCAGCCCCACATGCAACTGGACCCTCCGTATTCGCTCTTTCACAGCAACCCTAAATATAGCCCTGGCCCGCCTGGCAGTCGACTGAAAACTCGGGCCCCAGAAAATGCATTAAAAGCCTAATTCGCCCATCCAAAAGTGCACCCAGAGGAAGGCTTTGGGTACAGGTGAACTCCCCAGGGGAGCCTTTATGCAGCCCCACATGCAACTGGACCCTCCGGGTTCACTCTTTCACAGCAACCCTAAATATAGCCCTGGCCCGCCTGGCAGTCGACTGAAAATTCGGGCCCCAGAAAATGCGTTAAAAGCCTAATTCGCCCATCCAAAAGTGCCCCCAAAGGAAGGCTTTGGGTACAACTGAACTCCCCAGGGGAGCCTTAACGCAGCCCCACATGCAACTGGACCCTCCTTGTTCACTGTTTTCGAGCAACCCTAAATATACCCCTAGCCACCATGGCAGAAGACTGAAAATTCGGGCTCAAGAAAATGCGTTTCAAGCCCCATTCACCCATCCAGAAGTGCCCCCAAAGGAAGGCTTTGGGTACAAGTGAACTCCCCAGGGGAGACTTAACGCAGCCCCACATGCAACTGGACCCTCGGTATTTGCTCTTTCACAACAACCCTAAATATAGCCCTGGCCCGCCTGGCAGTCGACTGAAAACTCGGGCCCCAGAAAATGCGTTAAAAGCCTAATTCGCCCATCCAAAAGTGCCCCCAGAGGAAGGCTTTGGGTACAAGTGAACTCCCCAGGGGAGCCTTTACGCAGCCCCACATGCAACTGGACCCTCCGTGCTCGGTCTTTACAGCAACCCTAAATATACCCCTAGCCAGCATGGCAGAAGACTGAAAACTCGGGCCACAGAAAAAGCGTTTGAAGCCCCATTCACCCATCCAGAAATGGCCCCATAGGAAGGCTTTGGGTACAAGTGAACTCCCCAGGGGAGCCTTTATGCAGCCCCACATGCAACTGGACCCTCCGTATTCGCTCTTTCATAGCAACCCTAAATATAGCCCTGGCCCGCCTGGCAGTCGACTGAAAACTCGGGCCCCAGAAAATGCATTAAAAGCCTAATTTGCCCATTCAAAAGTGCCCCCAGAAGAAGGCTTTGGGTACAGGTGAACTCCCCAGGGGAGCCTTTATGCAGCCCCACATGGAACTGGACCCTCCGGGTTCACTCTTTCACAGCAACCCTAAATATAGCCCTGGCCCGCCTGGCAGTCGACTGAAAACTCGGGCCCCAGAAAATGCGTTAAAAGCCTAATTCGCCCATCCAAAAGTGCCCCCAGAGGAAGGCTTTGGGTACATCTGAACTCCCCAGGGGAGCCTTAACGCAGCCCCACATGCAACTGGACCCTCCGTATTCGCTCTTTCACAGCAACCCTAAATATAGCCCTGGCCCGCCTGGCAGTCGACTGAAAACTTGGGCCCAAAAAATGCGTTAAAAGCCTAAAACGCCCATCCAAAAGTGCCCCCAGAGGAAGGCTTTGGGTACAAGTGAACTCCCCAGGGGAGCCTTTACGCAGCCCCACATGCAACTGGACCCTCTGTGTTCGCTCTTTACAGCAACCCTAAATATAACCCTAGCCAGCACGGCAGAAGACTGAAAACTCGGGCCACAGAAAAAGAGTTTCAAGCCCCTTTCGCCCATCCAGAAGTGCCCCCAAAGGAAGGCTTTGGGTACAACTGAACTCCCCAGGGGAGCCTTAACGCAGCCCCACATGCAACTGGACCCTCCGTATTTGCTCTTTCACAGCCACCCTAAATATAGCCCTGGCCCGCCTGGCAGTCGACTGAAAACTCGGGCCCCAGAAAATGCGTTAAAAGCCTAATTCGCCCATCCAAAAGTGCCCCGAGAGGAAGGCTTTGGGTACAACTGAACTCCCCAGGGGAGCCTTTACGCAGCCCCACATGCAACTGGACCCTCCGTATTCGCTCTTTCACAGCAACCCTAAATATAGCCCTGGCCCGCCTGGCAGTCGACTGAAAACTCGGGCCCCAGAAAATGCGTTAAAAGCCTAATTCGCCCATCCAAAAGTGCCCCCAGATGAAGGCTTTGGGTACAAGTGAACTCCCCAGGGGAGCCTTTATGCAGCCCCACATGCAATTGGACCCTCCGTGTTCACTGTTTCACAGCAACCCTAAATATAGCCCTGGCCCGCCTGGCAGTCGACTGAAAACTCGGGCCCCAGAAAATGCGTTAAAAGCCTAATTCGCCCATCCAAAAGTGCCCCCAGAGGAAGGCTTTGGGTACAACTGAACTCCCCAGGGGAGCCTTTACGCAGCCCCACATGGAACTGGACCCCCCGTGTTCACTGTTTAGGAGCAACCCTAAATATACCCCTAGCCAGCATGGCAGAAGACTGAAAACTCGGGCCACAGAAAAAGAGTTTCAAGCCCCTTTCGCCCATCCAGAAGTGCCCCCAAAGGAAGGCTTTGGGTACAACTGAACTCCCCAGGGGAGCCTTAACGCAGCCCCACATGCAACTGGACCCTCCGTATTTGCTCTTTCACAGCCACCCTAAATATAGCCCTGGCCCGCCTGGCAGTCGACTGAAAACTCGGGCCCCAGAAAATGCGTTAAAAGCCTAATTCGCCCATCCAAAAGTGCCCCGAGAGGAAGGCTTTGGGTACAACTGAACTCCCCAGGGGAGCCTTAACGCTGCCCCACATGCAACTGGACCCTCCGTATTCGCTCTTTCACAGCAACCCTAAATATAGCCCTGGCCCGCCTGGCAGTCGACTGAAAACTCTGGCCCCAGAAAATGCGTTAAAAGCCTAATTCGCCCATCCAAAAGTGCCCCCAGAGGAAGGCTTTGGGTACAACTGAACTCCCCAGGGGAGCCTTAACGCAGCCCCACATGCAACTGGACCCTCCGTATTCGCTCTTTCACAGCAACCCTAAATATAGCCCTGGCCCGCCTGGCAGTCGACTGAAAACTCGGGCCCCAGAAAATGCATTTAAAGCCTAATTCGCCCATCCAAAAGTGCCCCCAGAGGAAGGCTTTGGGTACAGGTGAACTCCCCAGGGGAGCCTTAACGCAGCCCCACATGCAACTGGACCCTCCTTGTTCACTGTTTACTAGCAACCCTAAATATACCCCTAGCCACCATGGCAGAAGACTGAAAACTCGGGCTCCAGAAAATGCGTTTCAAGCCCCATTCACCCATCCAGAAGTGCCCCCAAAGGAAGGCTTTGGGTACAAGTGAACTCCCCAGGGGAGCCTTTATGCAGCCCCACATGCAACTGGACCCTCCGGGTTCACTCTTTCACCGCAAGCCTAAATATAGCCGTAGCACGCCTGGCAGTCGACTGAAAGCTCGGGCCACAGAAAATGTGTTTCGAGCCCCATTCGCCCATCCAAAAGTGCCCCCAAAGGAAGGCTTTGGGTACATCTGAACTCCCCAGGGGAGCCTTTACGCAGCCCCACATGCAACTGGACCCTCCGTGCTCGGTCTTTACAGCAACCCTAAATATAACCCTAGCCAGCATGGCAGAAGAGTGAAAACTCTGGCTCCAGAAAATGCGTTTCAAGCCCCATTCACCCATCCAGAAGTGCCCCCAAAGGAAGGCTTTGGGTACAAGTGAACTCCCCAGGGGAGCCTTTATGCAGCCCCACATGCAACTGGACCCTCCGTATTCGCTCTTTCACCGCAAGCCTAAATATAGCCGTTGGCGCAATGGGAGAAGACTGAAAAAGCGGGCCTCAGAAAACGCATTGCGATTCCACTTGGACCATCCAAAAGTGCCCCCAAAGGAAGGCTTTGGGTACAACTGGACTCCCCAGGGGAGCCTTAACGCAGCCCCACATGCAACTGGACCCTCCGTATACGCTCTTTCACAGCAAGCCTAAATATAGGCCTGGCCCGCCTGGCACTCGACTGAAAATTCGGGCCACAGAAAAAGAGTTTCAAGCCCCTTTCGCCCATCCAGAAGTGCCCCCAAAGGAAGGCTTTGGGTACAACTGAACTCCCCAGGGGAGCCTTTATGCAGCCCCACATGCAACTGGACCCTCCGGGTTCACTCTTTCACAGCAACCCTAAATATAGCCCTGGCCCGCCTAGCAGTCGACTGAAAACTCGGGCCCCAGAAAATGCGTTAAAAGCCTAATTCGCCCATCCAAAAGTGCCCCCAGAGGAAGGCTTTGGGTACAAGTGAACTCCCCAGGGGAGCCTTTACGCAGCCCCACATGCAACTGGACCCTCCTTGTTCACTGTTTACGAACAACCCTAAATATACCCCTAGCCACCATGGCAGTAGACTGAAAACTTGGGCTCCAGAAAATATGTTTCAAGCCCCATTCACCCATCCAGAAGTGCCCCCAAAGGAAGGCTTTGGGTACAACTGAACTCCCCAGGGGAGCCTTTATGCAGCCCCACATGCAACTGGACCCTCCGGGTTCACTCTTTCACCGCAAGCCTAAATATAGCCCTAGCACGCCTGGAAGTCGACTGAAAGCTCGGGACACAGAAAATGTGTTACGAGCCCCATTCGCCCATCCAAAAGTACCTTCAAAGGAAGGCTTTGGGTACATCTGAACTCCCCAGGGGAGCCTTTACGCAGCCCCACATGCAACTGGACCCTCGGTATTCGCTCTTTCACAGCCACTCTAAATATAGCCCTGGCCCGCCTGGCAGTCGACTGAAAACTCGGGCCCCAGAAAATGCGTTAAAAGCCTAATTCGCCCATCCAGAAGTGCCCCCAAAGGAAGGCTTTGGGTACAACTGAACTCCTCAGGGGACCCTTTATGCAGCCCCACATGCAACTGGACCCTCCTTGTTCACTGTTTACGAGCAATCCTAAATATACCCCTAGCCACCATGGCAGAAGACTGAAAACTCGGGCTCCAGAAAATGCGTTTCAAGCCCCATTCACCCATCCAGAAGTGCCCCCAAAGGCAGGCTTTGGGTACAGCTGAACTCCCCAGGGGGCCCTTTATGCAGCCCCACATGCAACTGGACCCTCCGGGTTCATTCTTTCACAGCAAGCCTAAATATAGCCCTAGCACGCCTGGCAGTCGACTGAAAGCTCGGGACACAGAAAATTTGTTACGCGCCCCATTCGCCCATCCAGAAGTGCCTCCAAAGGAAGGCTTTGAGTACATCTGAACTCCCCAGGGGAGCCTTTATGCAGGCCCATACGCAAGTGGACCCCCCGTGTTAGCTGTTTACAAGCAACCCTAAATATAACACTAGCCAGCATGGCAGAAAACTGAAAACTCGGGCCACAGAAAAAGCGTTTCAAGCCCCATTCGACCATCCAGAAGTGCCCCCAAAGGAAGACTTTGGGTACAACTGAACTCCCCAGGGGAGCCTTTATGCAGCCCCACATGCAACTGGACCCTCCGGGTTCACTCTTTCACAGCAACCCTAAATATAGCCCTGGCCCGCCTGGCAGTCGACTGAAAACTCGGGCCCCAGAAAATGCGTTAAAAGCCTAATTCGCCCATCCAAAAGTGCCCCCAGAGGAAGGCTTTGGGTACAACTGAACTCCCCAGGGGAGCCTTTATGCAGCCCCACATGCAACTGGACCCTCCGTATTCGCTCTTTCACAGCAACCCTAAATATAGCCCTGGCCCGCCTGGCAGTCGACTGAAAACTCGGGCCACAGAAAATGCGTTAAAAGCCTAATTCGTTCATCCAAAAGTGCCCCCAGAGGAAGGCTTTGGGTACAAGTGAACTCCCCAGGGGAGCCTTTACGCAGCCCCACATGCAACTGGACCCTCCTTGTTCACTGTTTACGAGCAACCCTAAATATACCCCTAGCCACCATGGCAGAAGACTGAAAACTCGGGCTCCAGAAAATGCGTTAAAAGCCTAATTCGCCCATCCAAAAGTGCCCCCAGAGGAAGGCTTTGGGAACAAGTGAACTCCCCAGGGGAGCCTTAACGCAGCCCCACATGCAACTGGACCCTCTGTGTTCGCTCTTTACAGCAACCCTAAATATAACCCTAGCCAGCATGGCAGAAGACTGAAAACTCGGGCCACAGAAAAAGAGTTTCAAGCCCCTTTCGCCCATCCAGAAGTGCCCCCAAAGGAAGGCTTTGGGTACAACTGAACTCCCCAGGGGAGCCTTAACGCAGCCCCACATGCAACTGGACCCTCCGTATTTGCTCTTTCACAGCCACCCTAAATATAGCCCTGGCCCGCCTGGCAGTCGACTGAAAACTCGGGCCCCAGAAAATGCGTTAAAAGCCTAATTCGCCCATCCAAAAGTGCCCCCAGAGGAAGGCTTTGGGTACAACTGAACTCCCCAGGGGAGCCTTAACGCAGCCCCACATGCAACTGGACCCTCCGTATTCGCTCTTTCACAGCAACCCTAAATATATCCCTGGCCCGCCTGGCAGTCGACTGAAAACTCGGGCTCCAGAAAATGCGTTAAAAGCCTAATTCGCCCATCCAAAAGTGCCCCCAGAGGAAGGCTTTGGGTACAACTGAACTCCCCAGGGGAGCCTTAACGCAGCCCCACATGCAACTGGACCCTCCGTATTCGCTCTTTCACAGCAACCCTAAATATAGCCCTGGCCCGCCTGTCAGTCGACTGAAAACTCGGGCCCCAGAAAATGCATTTAAAGCCTAATTCGCCCATCCAAAAGTGCCCCCAGAGGAAGGCTTTGGGTACAACTGAACTCCCCAGGGGAGCCTTAACGCAGCCCCACATGCAACTGGACCCTCCTTGTTCACTGTTTACTAGCAACCCAAAATATACCCCTAGCCACCATGGCAGAAGACTGAAAACTCGGGCTCCAGAAAATGCGTTTCAAGCCCCATTCACCCATCCAGAAGTGCCCCCAAAGGAAGGCTTTGGGTACAAGTGAACTCCCCAGGGGAGCCTTTATGCAGCCCCACATGCAACTGGACCCTCCGGGTTCACTCTTTCACCGCAAGCCTAAATATAGCCCTTGCACGCCTGGCAGTCGACTGAAAGCTCGGGTCACAGAAAATGTGTTACGAGCCCCATTCGCCCATCCAAAAGTGCCCCCAGAGGAAGGCTTTGGGTACATCTGAACTCCCCAGGGGAGCCTTTACGCAGCCCCACATGCAACTGGACCCTCCGTGCTCGGTCTTTACAGCAACCCTAAATATAACCCTAGCCAGCATGGCAGAAGAGTGAAAACTCGGGCTCCAGAAAATGCGTTTCAAGCCCCATTCACCCATCCAGAAGTGCCCCCAAAGGAAGGCTTTGGGTACAAGTGAACTCCCCAGGGGAGCCTTTATGCAGCCCCACATGCAACTGGACCCTCCGTATTCGCTCTTTCACCGCAAGCCTAAATATAGCCGTTGGCGCAATGGGAGAAGACTGAAAAAGCGGGCCTCAGAAAACGCATTGCGATTCCACTTGGACCATCCCAAAGTGCCCCCAAAGGAAGGCTTTGGGTACAACTGGACTCCCCAGGGGAGCCTTAACGCAGCCCCACATGCAACTGGACCCTCCGTATTCGCTCTTTCACAGCAACCCTAAATAGAGGCCTGGCCCGCCTGGCACTCGACTGAAAATTCGGGCCACAGAAAAAGAGTTTCAAGCCCCTTTCGCCCATCCAGAAGTGCCCCCAAAGGAAGGCTTTGGGTACAAGTGAACTCCCCAGGGGAGCCTTTATGCAGCCCCACATGCAACTGGACCCTCCGGGTTCACTCTTTCACAGCAACCCTAAATATAGCCCTGGCCCGCCTGGCAGTCGACTGAAAACTCGGGCCCCAGAAAATGCGTTAAAAGCCTAATTCGCCCATACAAAAGTGCCCCCAGAGGAAGGCTTTGGGTACAAGTGAACTCCCCAGGGGAGCCTTTACGCAGCCCCACATGCAACTGGACCCTCCTTGTTCACTGTTTACGAACAACCCTAAATATACCCCTAGCCACCATGGCAGTAGACTGAAAACTTGGGCTCCAGAAAATACGTTTCAAGCCCCATTCACCCATCCAGAAGTGCCCCCAAAGGAAGGCTTTGGGTACAACTGAACTCCCCAGGGGAGCCTTTATGCAGCCCCACATGCAACTGGACCCTCCGGGTTCACTCTTTCACCGCAAGCCTAAATATAGCACTAGCACGCCTGCAAGTCGACTGAAAGCTCGGGACACAGAAAATGTGTTACGAGCCCCATTCGCCCATCCAAAAGTACCTTCAAAGGAAGGCTTTGGGTACATCTGAACTCCCCAGGGGAGCCTTTACGCAGCCCCACATGCAACTGGACCCTCGGTATTCGCTCTTTCACAGCCACTCTAAATATAGCCCTGGCCCGCCTGGCAGTCGACTGAAAACTCGGGCCCCAGAAAATGCGTTAAAAGCCTAATTCGCACATCCAGAAGTGCCCCCAAAGGAAGGCTTTGGGTACAACTGAACTCCTCAGGGGACCCTTTACGCAGCCCCACATGCAACTGGACCCTCCTTGTTCACTGTTTACGAGCAATCCTAAATATACCCCTAGCCACCATGGCAGAAGACTGAAAACTTGGGCTCCAGAAAATGCGTTTCATGCCCCATTCACCCATCCAGAAGTGCCCCCAAAGGCAGGCTTTGGGTACAGCTGAACTCCCCAGGGGGCCCTTTATGCAGCCCCACATGCAACTGGACCCTCCGGGTTCACTCTTTCACAGCAAGCCTAAATATAGCCCTAGCACGCCTGGCAGTCGACTGAAAGCTCGGGACAAAGAAAATTTGTTACGCGCCCCATTCGCCCATCCAAAAGTGCCTCCAAAGGAAGGCTTTGAGTACATCTGAACTCCCCAGGGGAGCCTTTACGCAGCCCCACATGCAACTGGACCCTCCGTGTTCGCTCTTTACAGCAACCCTAAATATAACCCTAGCCAGCATGGCAGAAGACTTAAAACTCGGGCCACAGAAAACGTGCTACAAGCCCCATTCGACCATCCAAAAGTGCCCCCAAAGGAAGGCTTTGGGAACAAGTGAACTCCCCAGGGGAGCCTTTATGCAGGCCCATACGCAAGTGGACCCCCCGTGTTCGCTGTTTACAAGCAACCCTAAATATAACACTAGCCAGCATGGCAGAAAACTGAAAACTCGGGCCACAGAAAAAGCGTTTCAAGCCCCATTCACCCATCCAGAAGTGCCCCCAAAGGAAGGCTTTGGGTACAAGTGAACTCCCCAGGGGAGCCTTTATGCAGCCCCACATGGAACTGGACCCCCCGTGTTCACTGTTTAGGAGCAACCCTAAATATACCCCTAGCCAGCATGGCAGAAGACTGAAAACTCGGGCCACAGAAAAAGAGTTTCAAGCCCCTTTCGCCCATCCAGAAGTGCCCCCAAAGGAAGGCTTTGGGTACAACTGAACTCCCCAGGGGAGCCTTAACGCAGCCCCACATGCAACTGGACCCTCCGTATTTGCTCTTTCACAGCCACCCTAAATATAGCCCTGGCCCGCCTGGCAGTCGACTGAAAACTCGGGCCCCAGAAAATGCGTTAAAAGCCTAATTCGCCCATCCAAAAGTGCCCCGAGAGGAAGGCTTTGGGTACAACTGAACTCCCCAGGGGAGCCTTAACGCTGCCCCACATGCAACTGGACCCTCTCCCCAGGGGAGCCTTAACGCTGCCCCACATGCAACTGGACCCTCCGTATTCGCTCTTTCACAGCAACCCTAAATATAGCCCTGGCCCGCCTGGCAGTCGACTGAAAACTCGGGCCCTAGAAAATGCGTTAAAAGCCTAATTCGCCCATCCAAAAGTGCCCCCAGAGGAAGGCTTTGGGTACAACTGAACTCCCCAGGGGAGCCTTAACGCAGCCCCACATGCAACTGGACCCTCCGTATTCGCTCTTTCACAGCAACCCTAAATATAGCCCTGGCCCGCCTGGCAGTCGACTGAAAACTCGGGCCCCAGAAAATGCATTTAAAGCCTAATTCGCCCATCCAAAAGTGCCCCCAGAGGAAGGCTTTGGGTACAGGTGAACTCCCCAGGGGAGCCTTAACGCAGCCCCACATGCAACTGGACCCTCCTTGTTCACTGTTTACTAGCAACCCTAAATATACCCCTAGCCACCATGGCAGAAGACTGAAAACTCGGGCTCCAGAAAATGCGTTTCAAGCCCCATTCACCCATCCAGAAGTGCCCCCAAAGGAAGGCTTTGGGTACAAGTGAACTCCCCAGGGGAGCCTTTATGCAGCCCCACATGCAACTGGACCCTCCGGGTTCACTCTTTCACCGCAAGCCTAAATATAGCCGTAGCACGCCTGGCAGTCGACTGAAAGCTCGGGCCACAGAATATGTGTTTCGAGCCCCATTCGCCCATCCAAAAGTGCCCCCAAAGGAAGGCTTTGGGTACATCTGAACTCCCCAGGGGAGCCTTTACGCAGCCCCACATGCAACTGGACCCTCCGTGCTCGGTCTTTACAGCAACCCTAAATATAACCCTAGCCAGCATGGCAGAAGAGTGAAAACTCTGGCTCCAGAAAATGCGTTTCAAGCCCCATTCACCCATCCAGAAGTGCCCCCAAAGGAAGGCTTTGGGTACAAGTGAACTCCCCAGGGGAGCCTTTATGCAGCCCCACATGCAACTGGACCCTCCGTATTCGCTCTTTCACCGCAAGCCTAAATATAGCCGTTGGCGCAATGGGAGAAGACTGAAAAAGCGGGCCTCAGAAAACGCATTGCGATTCCACTTGGACCATCCAAAAGTGCCCCCAAAGGAAGGCTTTGGGTACAACTGGACTCCCCAGGGGAGCCTTAACGCAGCCCCACATGCAACTGGACCCTCCGTATACGCTCTTTCACAGCAAGCCTAAATATAGGCCTGGCCCGCCTGGCACTCGACTGAAAATTCGGGCCACAGAAAAAGAGTTTCAAGCCCCTTTCGCCCATCCAGAAGTGCCCCCAAAGGAAGGCTTTGGGTACAACTGAACTCCCCAGGGGAGCCTTTATGCAGCCCCACATGCAACTGGACCCTCCGGGTTCACTCTTTCACAGCAACCCTAAATATAGCCCTGGCCCGCCTAGCAGTCGACTGAAAACTCGGGCCCCAGAAAATGCGTTAAAAGCCTAATTCGCCCATCCAAAAGTGCCCCCAGAGGAAGGCTTTGGGTACAAGTGAACTCCCCAGGGGAGCCTTTACGCAGCCCCACATGCAACTGGACCCTCCTTGTTCACTGTTTACGAACAACCCTAAATATACCCCTAGCCACCATGGCAGTAGACTGAAAACTTGGGCTCCAGAAAATATGTTTCAAGCCCCATTCACCCATCCAGAAGTGCCCCCAAAGGAAGGCTTTGGGTACAACTGAACTCCCCAGGGGAGCCTTTATGCAGCCCCACATGCAACTGGACCCTCCGGGTTCACTCTTTCACCGCAAGCCTAAATATAGCCCTAGCACGCCTGGAAGTCGACTGAAAGCTCGGGACACAGAAAATGTGTTACGAGCCCCATTCGCCCATCCAAAAGTACCTTCAAAGGAAGGCTTTGGGTACATCTGAACTCCCCAGGGGAGCCTTTACGCAGCCCCACATGCAACTGGACCCTCGGTATTCGCTCTTTCACAGCCACTCTAAATATAGCCCTGGCCCGCCTGGCAGTCGACTGAAAACTCGGGCCCCAGAAAATGCGTTAAAAGCCTAATTCGCCCATCCAGAAGTGCCCCCAAAGGAAGGCTTTGGGTACAACTGAACTCCTCAGGGGACCCTTTATGCAGCCCCACATGCAACTGGACCCTCCTTGTTCACTGTTTACGAGCAATCCTAAATATACCCCTAGCCACCATGGCAGAAGACTGAAAACTCGGGCTCCAGAAAATGCGTTTCAAGCCCCATTCACCCATCCAGAAGTGCCCCCAAAGGCAGGCTTTGGGTACAGCTGAACTCCCCAGGGGGCCCTTTATGCAGCCCCACATGCAACTGGACCCTCCGGGTTCATTCTTTCACAGCAAGCCTAAATATAGCCCTAGCACGCCTGGCAGTCGACTGAAAGCTCGGGACACAGAAAATTTGTTACGCGCCCCATTCGCCCATCCAGAAGTGCCTCCAAAGGAAGGCTTTGAGTACATCTGAACTCCCCAGGGGAGCCTTTATGCAGGCCCATACGCAAGTGGACCCCCCGTGTTAGCTGTTTACAAGCAACCCTAAATATAACACTAGCCAGCATGGCAGAAAACTGAAAACTCGGGCCACAGAAAAAGCGTTTCAAGCCCCATTCGACCATCCAGAAGTGCCCCCAAAGGAAGACTTTGGGTACAACTGAACTCCCCAGGGGAGCCTTTATGCAGCCCCACATGCAACTGGACCCTCCGGGTTCACTCTTTCACAGCAACCCTAAATATAGCCCTGGCCCGCCTGGCAGTCGACTGAAAACTCGGGCCCCAGAAAATGCGTTAAAAGCCTAATTCGCCCATCCAAAAGTGCCCCCAGAGGAAGGCTTTGGGTACAACTGAACTCCCCAGGGGAGCCTTTATGCAGCCCCACATGCAACTGGACCCTCCGTATTCGCTCTTTCACAGCAACCCTAAATATAGCCTTGGCCCGCCTGGCAGTCGACTGAAAACTCGGGCCACAGAAAATGCGTTAAAAGCCTAATTCGTTCATCCAAAAGTGCCCCCAGAGGAAGGCTTTGGGTACAAGTGAACTCCCCAGGGGAGCCTTTACGCAGCCCCACATGCAACTGGACCCTCCTTGTTCACTGTTTACGAGCAACCCTAAATATACCCCTAGCCACCATGGCAGAAGACTGAAAACTCGGGCTCCAGAAAATGCGTTAAAAGCCTAATTCGCCCATCCAAAAGTGCCCCCAGAGGAAGGCTTTGGGTACAAGTGAACTCCCCAGGGGAGCCTTAACGCAGCCCCACATGCAACTGGACCCTCTGTGTTCGCTCTTTACAGCAACCCTAAATATAACCCTAGCCAGCATGGCAGAAGACTGAAAACTCGGGCCACAGAAAAAGAGTTTCAAGCCCCTTTCGCCCATCCAGAAGTGCCCCCAAAGGAAGGCTTTGGGTACAACTGAACTCCCCAGGGGAGCCTTAACGCAGCCCCACATGCAACTGGACCCTCCGTATTTGCTCTTTCACAGCCACCCTAAATATAGCCCTGGCCCGCCTGGCAGTCGACTGAAAACTCGGGCCCCAGAAAATGCGTTAAAAGCCTAATTCGCCCATCCAAAAGTGCCCCCAGAGGAAGGCTTTGGGTACAACTGAACTCCCCAGGGGAGCCTTAACGCAGCCCCACATGCAACTGGACCCTCCGTATTCGCTCTTTCACAGCAACCCTAAATATATCCCTGGCCCGCCTGGCAGTCGACTGAAAACTCGGGCTCCAGAAAATGCGTTAAAAGCCTAATTCGCCCATCCAAAAGTGCCCCCAGAGGAAGGCTTTGGGTACAACTGAACTCCCCAGGGGAGCCTTAACGCAGCCCCACATGCAACTGGACCCTCCGTATTCGCTCTTTCACAGCAACCCTAAATATAGCCCTGGCCCGCCTGTCAGTCGACTGAAAACTCGGGCCCCAGAAAATGCATTTAAAGCCTAATTCGCCCATCCAAAAGTGCCCCCAGAGGAAGGCTTTGGGTACAACTGAACTCCCCAGGGGAGCCTTAACGCAGCCCCACATGCAACTGGACCCTCCTTGTTCACTGTTTACTAGCAACCCAAAATATACCCCTAGCCACCATGGCAGAAGACTGAAAACTCGGGCTCCAGAAAATGCGTTTCAAGCCCCATTCACCCATCCAGAAGTGCCCCCAAAGGAAGGCTTTGGGTACAAGTGAACTCCCCAGGGGAGCCTTTATGCAGCCCCACATGCAACTGGACCCTCCGGGTTCACTCTTTCACCGCAAGCCTAAATATAGCCCTTGCACGCCTGGCAGTCGACTGAAAGCTCGGGCCACAGAAAATGTGTTACGAGCCCCATTCGCCCATCCAAAAGTGCCCCCAGAGGAAGGCTTTGGGTACATCTGAACTCCCCAGGGGAGCCTTTACGCAGCCCCACATGCAACTGGACCCTCCGTGCTCGGTCTTTACAGCAACCCTAAATATAACCCTAGCCAGCATGGCAGAAGAGTGAAAACTCGGGCTCCAGAAAATGCGTTTCAAGCCCCATTCACCCATCCAGAAGTGCCCCCAAAGGAAGGCTTTGGGTACAAGTGAACTCCCCAGGGGAGCCTTTATGCAGCCCCACATGCAACTGGACCCTCCGTATTCGCTCTTTCACCGCAAGCCTAAATATAGCCGTTGGCGCAATGGGAGAAGACTGAAAAAGCGGGCCTCAGAAAACGCATTGCGATTCCACTTGGACCATCCCAAAGTGCCCCCAAAGGAAGGCTTTGGGTACAACTGGACTCCCCAGGGGAGCCTTAACGCAGCCCCACATGCAACTGGACCCTCCGTATTCGCTCTTTCACAGCAACCCTAAATAGAGGCCTGGCCCGCCTGGCACTCGACTGAAAATTCGGGCCACAGAAAAAGAGTTTCAAGCCCCTTTCGCCCATCCAGAAGTGCCCCCAAAGGAAGGCTTTGGGTACAAGTGAACTCCCCAGGGGAGCCTTTATGCAGCCCCACATGCAACTGGACCCTCCGGGTTCACTCTTTCACAGCAACCCTAAATATAGCCCTGGCCCGCCTGGCAGTCGACTGAAAACTCGGGCCCCAGAAAATGCGTTAAAAGCCTAATTCGCCCATCCAAAAGTGCCCCCAGAGGAAGGCTTTGGGTACAAGTGAACTCCCCAGGGGAGCCTTTACGCAGCCCCACATGCAACTGGACCCTCCTTGTTCACTGTTTACGAACAACCCTAAATATACCCCTAGCCACCATGGCAGTAGACTGAAAACTTGGGCTCCAGAAAATACGTTTCAAGCCCCATTCACCCATCCAGAAGTGCCCCCAAAGGAAGGCTTTGGGTACAACTGAACTCCCCAGGGGAGCCTTTATGCAGCCCCACATGCAACTGGACCCTCCGGGTTCACTCTTTCACCGCAAGCCTAAATATAGCACTAGCACGCCTGCAAGTCGACTGAAAGCTCGGGACACAGAAAATGTGTTACGAGCCCCATTCGCCCATCCAAAAGTACCTTCAAAGGAAGGCTTTGGGTACATCTGAACTCCCCAGGGGAGCCTTTACGCAGCCCCACATGCAACTGGACCCTCGGTATTCGCTCTTTCACAGCCACTCTAAATATAGCCCTGGCCCGCCTGGCAGTCGACTGAAAACTCGGGCCCCAGAAAATGCGTTAAAAGCCTAATTCGCCCATCCAGAAGTGCCCCCAAAGGAAGGCTTTGGGTACAACTGAACTCCTCAGGGGACCCTTTACGCAGCCCCACATGCAACTGGACCCTCCTTGTTCACTGTTTACGAGCAATCCTAAATATACCCCTAGCCACCATGGCAGAAGACTGAAAACTTGGGCTCCAGAAAATGCGTTTCATGCCCCATTCACCCATCCAGAAGTGCCCCCAAAGGCAGGCTTTGGGTACAGCTGAACTCCCCAGGGGGCCCTTTATGCAGCCCCACATGCAACTGGACCCTCCGGGTTCACTCTTTCACAGCAAGCCTAAATATAGCCCTAGCACGCCTGGCAGTCGACTGAAAGCTCGGGACAAAGAAAATTTGTTACGCGCCCCATTCGCCCATCCAAAAGTGCCTCCAAAGGAAGGCTTTGAGTACATCTGAACTCCCCAGGGGAGCCTTTACGCAGCCCCACATGCAACTGGACCCTCCGTGTTCGCTCTTTACAGCAACCCTAAATATAACCCTAGCCAGCATGGCAGAAGACTTAAAACTCGGGCCACAGAAAACGTGCTACAAGCCCCATTCGACCATCCAAAAGTGCCCCCAAAGGAAGGCTTTGGGAACAAGTGAACTCCCCAGGGGAGCCTTTATGCAGGCCCATACGCAAGTGGACCCCCCGTGTTCGCTGTTTACAAGCAACCCTAAATATAACACTAGCCAGCATGGCAGAAAACTGAAAACTCGGGCCACAGAAAAAGCGTTTCAAGCCCCATTCACCCATCCAGAAGTGCCCCCAAAGGAAGGCTTTGGGTACAAGTGAACTCCCCAGGGGAGCCTTTATGCAGCCCCACATGCAACTGGACCCTCCGGGTTCACTCTTTCACAGCAACCCTAAATATAGCCCTGGCCCGCCTGGCAGTCGACTGAAAACTCGGGCCCCAGAAAATGCGTTAAAAGCCTAATTCGCCCATCCAAAAGTGCCCCCAGAGGAAGGCTTTGGGTACAACTGAACTCCCCAGGGGAGCCTTTATGCAGCCCCACATGCAACTGGACCCTCCGTATTCGCTCTTTCACAGCAACCCTAAATATAGCCCTGGCCCGCCTGGCAGTCGACTGAAAACTCGGGCCACAGAAAATGCGTTAAAAGCCTAATTCGTTCATCCAAAAGTGCCCCCAGAGGAAGGCTTTGGGTACAAGTGAACTCCCCAGGGGAGCCTTTACGCAGCCCCACATGCAACTGGACCCTCCTTGTTCACTGTTTACGAGCAACCCTAAATATACCCCTAGCCACCATGGCAGAAGACTGAAAACTCGGGCTCCAGAAAATGCGTTTCAAGACCCATTCACCCATCCAGAAGTGCCCCCAAAGGAAGGCTTTGGGTACAACTGAACTCCCCAGGGGAGCCTTTATGCAGCCCCACATGCAACTGGACCCTCCGGGTTCACTCTTTCACAGCAACCCTAAATATAGCCCTGGCCCGCCTGGCAGTCGACTGAAAACTCGGGCCCCAGAAAATGCATTTAAAGCCTAATTCGCCCATCCAAAAGTGCCCCCAGAGGAAGGCTTTGGGTACAACTGAACTCCTCAGGGGACCCTTTATGCAGCCCCACATGCAACTGGACCCTCCGGGTTCACTCTTTCACAGCAAACCTAAATATAGCCCTAGCACGCCTGGCAGTCGACTGAAAGCTCGGGACACAGAAAATGTGTTACGAGCCCAATTCGCCCATCCAAAAGTGCCTCCAAAGGAAGGCTTTGAGTACATCTGAACTCCCCAGGGGAGCCTTTACGCAGCCCCACATGCAACTGGACCCTCCTTGTTCGCTCTTTACAGCAACCCTAAATATAACCCTAGCCAGCATGGCAGAAGACTGAAAACTCGGGCCACAGAAAAAGCATTTCAAGCCCCATTCGACCATCCAGAAGTGCCCCCAAAGGAAGGCTTTGGGAACAAGTGAAGTCCCCATGGGAGCCTTTATGCAGGCTCATACGCAAGTGGACCCCCCGTGTTCACTCTTTCACAGCAACCCTAAATATAGCCCTGGCCAGCCTGGCAGTCGACTGAAAACTCGGGCCCCAGAAAATGCGTTAAAAGCCTAATTCGCCCATCCAGAAGTGCCCCCAGAGGAAGGCTTTGGGTACAAGTGAACTCCCCAGGGGAGCCTTAACGCAGCCCCACATGCAACTGGACCCTCTGTGTTCGCTCTTTACAGCAACCCTAAATATAACCCTAGCCAGCATGGCAGAAGACTGAAAACTCGGGCCACAGAAAATGTGTTACGAGCCCCATTCGCCCATCCAAAAGTGCCCCCAGAGGAAGGCTTTGGGTACAACTGAACTCCCCAGGGGAGCCTTTACGCAGCCCCACATGCAACTGGACCCTCCTTGTTCACTGTTTACGAGCAACCCTAAATATACCCCTAGCCAGCATGGCAGAAGACTGAAAACTCGGGCCACAGAAAAAGCGTTTCAAGCCCCTTTCGCCCATCCAGAAGTGCCCCCAAAGGAAGGCTTTGGGTACAACTGAACTCCCCAGGGGAGCCTTTATGCAGCCCCACATGCAACTGGACCCTCCGTATTCGCTCTTTCACAGCAACCCTAAATATGTCCCTGGCCCGCATGGCATTCGACTGAAAAATCGGGCCGCAGAAAACGTGTTACAAGCCCCATTCTCCCATCCAAAATTGCCCCCAAAGGAAGGCTTTGGGTACAAGTGAACTCCCCAGGGGAGCCTTTATGCAGCCACACATGCAACTGGACCCTCCGGGTTCACTCTTTCACAGCAACACTAAATATAGCCCTGGCCCGCCTGGCAGTCGACTGAAAAATCGGGCCCCAGAAAAACTGTTAAAAGCCTAATTCGCCCATCCAAAAGTGCCCCCAGAGGAAGGCTTTGGGTACAACTGAACTCCCCAGGGGAGCCTTAACGCAGCCCCACATGCAACTGGACCCTCCGTATTCGCTCTTTCACAGCCACTCTAAATATAACCCTGGCCAGCATGGCAGAAGACTAAAAACTCGGGCCACAGAAAATGCGTTAAAAGCCTAATTCGCCCATCCAAAAGTGCCCCCAGAGGAAGGCTTTGGGTACAACTGAACTCCTCAGGGGACCCTTTACGCAGCCCCACATGCAACTGGACCCTCATTGTTCACTGTTTAGGAGCAATCCTAAATATACCACTAGCCACCATGGCAGAAGACTGAAAACTTGGGCTCCAGAAAATGCGTTTCAAGCCCCATTCACCCATCCAGAAGTGCCCCCAAAGGCAGGCTTTGGGTACAGCTGAACTCCCCAGGGGGCCCTTTATGCAGCCCCACATGCAACTGGACCCTCCGGGTTCACTCTTTCACCGCAAGCCTAAATATAGCCCTAGCAGGCCTGGCAGTCGACTGAAAGCTCGGGCTCCAGAAAATGCGTTTCAAGCCCCATTCACCCATCCAGAAGTGCCCCCAAAGGAAGGCTTTGGGTACAAGTGAACTCCCCAGGGGAGCCTTTATGCAGCCCCACATGCAACTGGACCCTCCTTGTTCGCTCTTTACAGCAACCCTAAATATAGCCATAGCACGCCTGGAAGTCGACTGAAAGCTCGGGCCACAGAAAATGTGTTACGAGCCCCATTCGCCCATCCAAAAGTGCCTCCAAAGGAAGACTTTGGGTACAACTGAACTCCCCAGGGGAGCCTTTATGCAGCCCCACATGCAACTGGACCCTCCTTGTTCGCTCTTTACAGCAACCCTAAATATAACCCTAGCCAGCATGGCAGAAGACTTAAAACTCGGGCCACAGAAAACGTGCTACAAGCCCCATTCACCCATCCAAAAGTGCCCCCAAAGGAAGGCTTTGGGAACAAGTGAACTCCCCAGGGGAGCCTTTATGCAGGCCCATACGCAAGTGGACCCCCCGTATTCGCTGTTTACAAGCAACCCTAAATATAACACTAGCCAGCATGGCAGAAAACTGAAAACTCGGGCCACAGAAAAAGCGTTTCAAGCCCCATTCACCCATCCAGAAGTGCCCCCAAAGGAAGACTTTGGGTACAACTGAACTCCCCAGGGGAGCCTTTATGCAGCCCCACATGCAACTGGACCCTCCGGGTTCACTCTTTCACAGCAACCCTAAATATAGCCCTGGCCCGCCTGGCAGTCGACTGAAAACTCGGGCCCCAGAAAATGCGTTAAAAGCCTAATTCGCCCATCCAAAAGTGCCCCCAGAGGAAGGCTTTGGGTACAAGTGAACTCCCCAGGGGAGCCTTTATGCAGCCCCACATGCAACTGGACCCTCCGTATTCGCTCTTTCACAGCAACCCTAAATATAACCCTGGCCAGCCTGGCAGTCGACTGAAAACTCGGGCCCCAGAAAATGCGTTAAAAGCCTAATTCGTTCATCCAAAAGTGCCCCCAGAGGAAGGCTTTGGGTACAACTGAACTCCCCAGGGGAGCCTTTACGCAGCCCCACATGCAACTGGACCCTCCTTGTTCACTGTTTACGAGCAACCCTAAATATACCCCTAGCCACCATGGCAGAAGACTGAAAACTCGGGCTCCAGAAAATGCGTTTCAAGCCCCATTCACCCATCCAGAAGTGCCCCCAAAGGAAGGCTTTGGGTACAAGTGAACTCCCCAGGGGAGCCTTTATGCAGCCACACATGCAACTGGACCCTCCGGGTTCACTCTTTCACCGCAAGCCTAAATATACCCCTAGCACGCCTGGCAGTCGACTGAAAGCTGGGGCCACAGAAAATGTGTTACGAGCCCCATTCGCCCATCGAAAAGTGCCCCCAAAGGAAGGCTTTGGGTACATCTGAACTCCTCAGGGGAGCCTTTACGCAGCCCCACATGCAACTGGACCCTCCGGGTTCACTCTTTCACAGCAACCCTAAATATAGCCCTGGCCAGCCTGGTAGTCGACTGAAAACTCGGGCCCCAGAAAATGCGTTAAAAGCCTAATTCGCCCATCCAAAAGTGCCCCCAGAGGAAGGCTTTGGGTACAAGTGAACTCCCCAGGGGAGCCTTTACGCAGCCCCACATGCAACTGGACCCTCGTTGTTCACTGTTTACGAGCAACCCTAAATATACCCCTAGCCACCACGGCAGAAGACTGAAAACTCGGGCCACAGAAAAAGCATTTCAAGCCCCTTTCGCCCATCCAGAAGTGCCCCCAAAGGAAGGCTTTGGGTACAAGTGAACTCCCCAGGGGAGCCTTTATGCAGCCCCACATGCAACTGGACCCTCCGTATTCGCTCTTTCACAGCAACCCTAAATATGACCCTGGCCGGCATGGCAGACAACTGAAAAATCGGGCCGCAGAAAACGTGCTACAAGCCCCATTCGACCATCCAAAAGTGCCCCCAGAGGAAGGCTTTGGGTACAACTGAACTCCCCAGGGGAGCCTTTATGCAGCCCCACATGCAACTGGACTCTCCTGGTTCACTCTTTCACAGCAACCCTAAATATAAACCTGGCCCGCCTGGCAGTCGACTGAAAACTCGGGCCCAGAAAATGCGTTAAAAGCCTAAATCGCCCATCCAAAAGTGCCCCCAGAGGGAGGCTTTTGGTACAAGTGAACTCCCCAGGGGAGCCTTAACGCAGCCCCACATGCAACTGGACCCTCCGTATTCGCTCTTTCACAGCCACTCTAAATATAGCCCTGGCGCGCCTGGCAGTCGACTGAAAACTCGGGCCCCAGAAAATGCGTTAAAAGCCTAATTCGCCCATCCAAAAGTGCCCCCAGAGGAAGGCTTTGGGTACAACTGAACTCCTCAGGGGACCCTTTACGCAGCCCCACATGCAATTGGACCCTCCTTGTTCACTGTTTACGAGCAATCCTAAATATACCCCTAGCCACCATGGCAGAAGACTGAAAACTTGGGCTCCAGAAAATGCGTTTCAAGCCCCATTCACCCATCCAGAAGTGCCCCCAAAGGCAGGCTTTGGGTACAGCTGAACTCCCTAGGGGGCCCTTTATGCAGCCCCACATGCAACTGGACCCTCCGGGTTCACTCTTTCACAGCAAGCCTAAATATAACCCTAGCACGCCTGGCAGTCGACTGAAAGCTCGGGACACAGAAAATTTGTTACGCGCCCCATTCTCCCATCCAAAAGTGCCTCCAAAGGAAGGCTTTGAGTACATCTGAACTCCCCAGGGGAGCCTTTACGCAGCGCCACATGCAACTGGACCCTCCGTGTTCGCTCTTTACAGCAACCCTAAATATAACCCTAGCCAGCATGGCAGAAGACTTAAAACTCGGGCCACAGAAAACGTGCTACAAGCCCCATTCGACCATCCAAAAGTGCCCCCAAAGGAAGACTTTGGGTACAAGTGAACTCCCCAGGGGAGCCTTTATGCAGCCCCACATGCAACTGGACCCTCCGGGTTCACTCTTTCACAGCAACCCTAAATATAGCCCTGGCCAGCCTGGCAGTCGACTGAAAACTCGGGCCCAGAAAATGCGTTAAAAGCCTAATTCGCCCATCCAAAAGTGCCCCCAGAGGAAGGCTTTGGGTACAAGTGAACTCCCCAGGGGAGCCTTTACGCAGCCCCACATGCAACTGGACCCTCCGTATTCGCTCTTTCACAGCAACCCTAAATATAGCCCTGGCCAGCCTGGCAGTCGACTGAAAACTCGGGCCCCAGAAAATGCGTTAAAAGCCTAATTCGTTCATCCAAAAGTGCCCCCAGAGGAAGGCTTTGGGTACAAGTGAACTCCCCAGGGGAGCCTTTACGCAGCCCCACATGCAACTGGACCCTCCTTGTTCACTGTTTACGAGCAACCCTAAATATACCCCTAGCCAGCATGGCAGAAGACTGAAAACTCGGGCCACAGAAAAAGCGTTTCAAGCCCCTTTCGCCCATCCAGAAGTGCCCCCAAAGGAAGGCTTTGGGTACAACTGAACTCCCCAGGGGAGCCTTTATGCAGCCCCACATGCAACTGGACCCTCCGTATTCGCTCTTTCACAGCAACCCTAAATATGTCCCTGGCCCGCATGGCATTCGACTGAAAAATCGGGCCGCAGAAAACGTGTTACAAGCCCCATTCTCCCATCCAAAATTGCCCCCAAAGGAAGGCTTTGGGTACAAGTGAACTCCCCAGGGGAGCCTTTATGCAGCCACACATGCAACTGGACCCTCCGGGTTCACTCTTTCACAGCAACACTAAATATAGCCCTGGCCCGCCTGGCAGTCGACTGAAAAATCGGGCCCCAGAAAAACTGTTAAAAGCCTAATTCGCCCATCCAAAAGTGCCCCCAGAGGAAGGCTTTGGGTACAACTGAACTCCCCAGGGGAGCCTTAACGCAGCCCCACATGCAACTGGACCCTCCGTATTCGCTCTTTCACAGCCACTCTAAATATAACCCTGGCCAGCATGGCAGAAGACTAAAAACTCGGGCCACAGAAAATGCGTTAAAAGCCTAATTCGCCCATCCAAAAGTGCCCCCAGAGGAAGGCTTTGGGTACAACTGAACTCCTCAGGGGACCCTTTACGCAGCCCCACATGCAACTGGACCCTCATTGTTCACTGTTTAGGAGCAATCCTAAATATACCACTAGCCACCATGGCAGAAGACTGAAAACTTGGGCTCCAGAAAATGCGTTTCAAGCCCCATTCACCCATCCAGAAGTGCCCCCAAAGCAGGCTTTGGGTACAGCTGAACTCCCCAGGGGGCCCTTTATGCAGCCCCACATGCAACTGGACCCTCCGGGTTCACTCTTTCACCGCAAGCCTAAATATAGCCCTAGCAGGCCTGGCAGTCGACTGAAAGCTCGGTCTCCAGAAAATGCGTTTCAAGCCCCATTCACCCATCCAGAAGTGCCCCCAAAGGAAGGCTTTGGGTACAAGTGAACTCCCCAGGGGAGCCTTTATGCAGCCCCACATGCAACTGGACCCTCCTTGTTCGCTCTTTACAGCAACCCTAAATATAGCCATAGCACGCCTGGAAGTCGACTGAAAGCTCGGGCCACAGAAAATGTGTTACGAGCCCCATTCGCCCATCCAAAAGTGCCTCCAAAGGAAGACTTTGGGTACAACTGAACTCCCCAGGGGAGCCTTTATGCAGCCCCACATGCAACTGGACCCTCCTTGTTCGCTCTTTACAGCAACCCTAAATATAACCCTAGCCAGCATGGCAGAAGACTTAAAACTCGGGCCACAGAAAACGTGCTACAAGCCCCATTCACCCATCCAAAAGTGCCCCCAAAGGAAGGCTTTGGGAACAAGTGAACTCCCCAGGGGAGCCTTTATGCAGGCCCATACGCAAGTGGACCCCCCGTATTCGCTGTTTACAAGCAACCCTAAATATAACACTAGCCATCATGGCAGAAAACTGAAAACTCGGGCCACAGAAAAAGCGTTTCAAGCCCCATTCACCCATCCAGAAGTGCCCCCAAAGGAAGGCTTTGGGTACAAGTGAACTCCCCAGGGGAGCCTTTATGCAGCCCCACATGCAACTGGACCCTCCGTATTCGCTCTTTCACAGCAACCCTAAATATAACCCTGGCCAGCCTGGCAGTCGACTGAAAACTCGGGCCCCAGAAAATGCGTTAAAAGCCTAATTCGTTCATCCAAAAGTGCCCCCAGAGGAAGGCTTTGGGCACAACTGAACTCCCCAGGGGAGCCTTTACGCAGCCCCACATGCAACTGGACCCTCCTTGTTCACTGTTTACGAGCAACCCTAAATATACCCCTAGCCACCATGGCAGAAGACTGAAAACTCGGGCTCCAGAAAATGCGTTTCAAGCCCCATTCACCCATCCAGAAGTGCCCCCAAAGGAAGGCTTTGGGTACAAGTGAACTCCCCAGGGGAGCCTTTATGCAGCCACACATGCAACTGGACCCTCCGGGTTCACTCTTTCACCGCAAGCCTAAATATACCCCTAGCACGCCTGGCAGTCGACTGAAAGCTGGGGCCACAGAAAATGTGTTACGAGCCCCATTCGCCCATCGAAAAGTGCCCCCAGAGGAAGGCTTTGGGTACATCTGAACTCCTCAGGGGAGCCTTTACGCAGCCCCACATGCAACTGGACCCTCCGGGTTCACTCTTTCACAGCAACCCTAAATATAGCCCTGGCCAGCCTGGTAGTCGACTGAAAACTCGGGCCCCAGAAAATGCGTTAAAAGCCTAATTCGCCCATCCAAAAGTGCCCCCAGAGGAAGGCTTTGGGTACAAGAGAACTCCCCAGGGGAGCCTTTACGCAGCCCCACATGCAACTGGACCCTCGTTGTTCACTGTTTACGAGCAACCCTAAATATACCCCTAGCCACCACGGCAGAAGACTGAAAACTCGGGCCACAGAAAAAGCATTTCAAGCCCCTTTCGCCCATCCAGAAGTGCCCCCAAAGGAAGGCTTTGGGTACAAGTGAACTCCCCAGGGGAGCCTTTATGCAGCCCCACATGCAACTGGACCCTCCGTATTCGCTCTTTCACAGCAACCCTAAATATGACCCTGGCCGGCATGGCAGACAACTGAAAAATCGGGCCGCAGAAAACGTGCTACAAGCCCCATTCGACCATCCAAAAGTGCCCCCAGAGGAAGGCTTTGGGTACAACTGAACTCCCCAGGGGAGCCTTTATGCAGCCCCACATGCAACTGGACTCTCCTGGTTCACTCTTTCACAGCAACCCTAAATATAAACCTGGCCCGCCTGGCAGTCGACTGAAAACTCGGGCCCAGAAAATGCGTTAAAAGCCTAAATCGCCCATCCAAAAGTGCCCCCAGAGGGAGGCTTTTGGTACAAGTGAACTCCCCAGGGGAGCCTTAACGCAGCCCCACATGCAACTGGACCCTCCGTATTCGCTCTTTCACAGCCACTCTAAATATAGCCCTGGCGCGCCTGGCAGTCGACTGAAAACTCGGGCCCCAGAAAATGCGTTAAAAGCCTAATTCGCCCATCCAAAAGTGCCCCCAGAGGAAGGCTTTGGGTACAACTGAACTCCTCAGGGGACCCTTTACGCAGCCCCACATGCAATTGGACCCTCCTTGTTCACTGTTTACGAGCAATCCTAAATATACCCCTAGCCACCATGGCAGAAGACTGAAAACTTGGGCTCCAGAAAATGCGTTTCAAGCCCCATTCACCCATCCAGAAGTGCCCCCAAAGGCAGGCTTTGGGTACAGCTGAACTCCCTAGGGGGCCCTTTATGCAGCCCCACATGCAACTGGACCCTCCGGGTTCACTCTTTCACAGCAAGCCTAAATATAACCCTAGCACGCCTGGCAGTCGACTGAAAGCTCGGGACACAGAAAATTTGTTACGCGCCCCATTCTCCCATCCAAAAGTGCCTCCAAAGGAAGGCTTTGAGTACATCTGAACTCCCCAGGGGAGCCTTTACGCAGCGCCACATGCAACTGGACCCTCCGTGTTCGCTCTTTACAGCAACCCTAAATATAACCCTAGCCAGCATGGCAGAAGACTTAAAACTCGGGCCACAGAAAACGTGCTACAAGCCCCATTCGACCATCCAAAAGTGCCCCCAAAGGAAGACTTTGGGTACAAGTGAACTCCCCAGGGGAGCCTTTATGCAGCCCCACATGCAACTGGACCCTCCGGGTTCACTCTTTCACAGCAACCCTAAATATAGCCCTGGCCAGCCTGGTAGTCGACTGAAAACTCGGGCCCCAGAAAATGCGTTAAAAGCCTAATTCGCCCATCCAAAAGTGCCCCCAGAGGAAGGCTTTGGGTACAAGAGAACTCCCCAGGGGAGCCTTTACGCAGCCCCACATGCAACTGGACCCTCGTTGTTCACTGTTTACGAGCAACCCTAAATATACCCCTAGCCACCACGGCAGAAGACTGAAAACTCGGGCCACAGAAAAAGCATTTCAAGCCCCTTTCGCCCATCCAGAAGTGCCCCCAAAGGAAGGCTTTGGGTACAAGTGAACTCCCCAGGGGAGCCTTTATGCAGCCCCACATGCAACTGGACCCTCCGTATTCGCTCTTTCACAGCAACCCTAAATATGACCCTGGCCGGCATGGCAGACAACTGAAAAATCGGGCCGCAGAAAACGTGCTACAAGCCCCATTCGACCATCCAAAAGTGCCCCCAGAGGAAGGCTTTGGGTACAACTGAACTCCCCAGGGGAGCCTTTATGCAGCCCCACATGCAACTGGACTCTCCTGGTTCACTCTTTCACAGCAACCCTAAATATAAACCTGGCCCGCCTGGCAGTCGACTGAAAACTCGGGCCCAGAAAATGCGTTAAAAGCCTAAATCGCCCATCCAAAAGTGCCCCCAGAGGGAGGCTTTTGGTACAAGTGAACTCCCCAGGGGAGCCTTAACGCAGCCCCACATGCAACTGGACCCTCCGTATTCGCTCTTTCACAGCCACTCTAAATATAGCCCTGGCGCGCCTGGCAGTCGACTGAAAACTCGGGCCCCAGAAAATGCGTTAAAAGCCTAATTCGCCCATCCAAAAGTGCCCCCAGAGGAAGGCTTTGGGTACAACTGAACTCCTCAGGGGACCCTTTACGCAGCCCCACATGCAATTGGACCCTCCTTGTTCACTGTTTACGAGCAATCCTAAATATACCCCTAGCCACCATGGCAGAAGACTGAAAACTTGGGCTCCAGAAAATGCGTTTCAAGCCCCATTCACCCATCCAGAAGTGCCCCCAAAGGCAGGCTTTGGGTACAGCTGAACTCCCTAGGGGGCCCTTTATGCAGCCCCACATGCAACTGGACCCTCCGGGTTCACTCTTTCACAGCAAGCCTAAATATAACCCTAGCACGCCTGGCAGTCGACTGAAAGCTCGGGACACAGAAAATTTGTTACGCGCCCCATTCTCCCATCCAAAAGTGCCTCCAAAGGAAGGCTTTGAGTACATCTGAACTCCCCAGGGGAGCCTTTACGCAGCGCCACATGCAACTGGACCCTCCGTGTTCGCTCTTTACAGCAACCCTAAATATAACCCTAGCCAGCATGGCAGAAGACTTAAAACTCGGGCCACAGAAAACGTGCTACAAGCCCCATTCGACCATCCAAAAGTGCCCCCAAAGGAAGACTTTGGGTACAAGTGAACTCCCCAGGGGAGCCTTTATGCAGCCCCACATGCAACTGGACCCTCCGGGTTCACTCTTTCACAGCAACCCTAAATATAGCCCTGGCCAGCCTGGCAGTCGACTGAAAACTCGGGCCCAGAAAATGCGTTAAAAGCCTAATTCGCCCATCCAAAAGTGCCCCCAGAGGAAGGCTTTGGGTACAAGTGAACTCCCCAGGGGAGCCTTTACGCAGCCCCACATGCAACTGGACCCTCCGTATTTGCTCTTTCACAGCCACCCTAAATATAGCCCTGGCCCGCCTGGCAGTCGACTGAAAACTCGGGCCCCAGAAAATGCGTTAAAAGCCTAATTCGTTCATCCAAAAGTGCCCCCAGAGGAAGGCTTTGGGTACAAGTGAACTCCCCAGGGGAGCCTTTACGCAGCCCCACATGCAACTGGACCCTCCTTGTTCACTGTTTACGAGCAACCCTAAATATACCCCTAGCCAGCATGGCAGAAGACTGAAAACTCGGGCTCCAGAAAATGCGTTTCAAGCCCCATTCACCCATCCAGAAGTGCCCCCAAAGGAAGGCTTTGGGTACAAGTGAACTCCCCAGGGGAGCCTTTATGCAGCCACACATGCAACTGGACCCTCCGGGTTCACTCTTTCACCGCAAGCCTAAATATAGCCCTAGCACGCCTGGAAGTCGACTGAAAGCTGGGGCCACAGAAAATGTGTTACGAGCCCCATTCGCCCATCGAAAAGTGCCCCCAAAGGAAGGCTTTGGGTACATCTGAACTCCCCAGGGGAGCCTTTACGCAGCCCCACATGCAACTGGACCCTCCGGGTTCACTCTTTCAAGCAACCCTAAATATAGCCCTGGTCAGCCTGGTAGTCGACTGAAAACTCGGGCCCCAGAAAACGCGTTAAAAGCCTAATTCGCCCATCCAAAAGTGCCCCCAGAGGAAGGCTTTGGGTACAAGTGAACTCCCCAGGGGAGCCTTTACGCAGCCCCACATGCAACTGGACCCTCCTTGTTCACTGTTTACGAGCAACCCTAAATATACCCCTAGCCACCACGGCAGAAGACTGAAAACTCGGGCCACAGAAAAAGCGTTTCAAGCCCCTTTCGCCCATCCAGAAGTGCCCCCAAAGGAAGGCTTTGGGTACAAGTGAACTCCCCAGGGGAGCCTTTATGCAGCCCCACATGCAACTGGACCCTCCGTATTCGCTCTTTCACAGCAACTCTAAATATAGCCCTGGCCCGCCTGGCAGTCGACTGAAAACTCAGGCCCAGAAAATGCGTTAAAAGCCTAATTCGCCCATCCAAAAGTGCCCCCAAAGGAAGGCTTTGGGAACAAGTGAACTCCCCATGGGAGCCTTTATGCAGGCTCATACGCAAGTGGACCCCCCGTGTTCACTCTTTCACAGGAACCCTAAATATAGCCGTGGCCAGCCTGGCAGTCGACTGAAAACTCGGGCCCCAGAAAATGCGTTAAAAGCCTAATTCGCCCATCCAAAAGTGCCCCCAGAGGAAGGCTTTGGGTACAAGTGAACTCCCCAGGGGAGCCTTAACGCGGCCCCACATGCAACTGTACCCTCCGTATTCGCTCTTTCACAGCCACTCAAAATATAGCCCTGGCCCGCCTGGCAGTCGACTGAAAACTCGGGCCCCAGAAAATGCGTTAAAAGCCTAATTCGCCCATCCAAAAGTGCCCCCAGAGGAAGGCTTTGGGTACAACTGAACTCCTCAGGGGACCCTTTACGCAGCCCCACATGCAACTGGACCCTCCTTGTTCACTGTTTTCGAGCAATCCTAAATATACCCCTAGCCACCATGGCAGAAGACAGAAAACTTGGGCTCCAGAAAATGCGTTTCAAGCCCCATTCACCCATCCAGAAGTGCCCCCAAAGGCAGGCTTTGGGTACAGCTGAACTCCCCAGGGGACCCTTTATGCAGCCCCACATGCAACTGGACCCTCCGGGTTCACTCTTTCACAGCAAGCCTAAATATATCCCTAGCACGCCTGGCAGTCGACTGAAAGCTCGGGACACAGAAAATTTGTTAAGCGCCCCATTCGCCCATCCAAAAGTGCCTCCAAAGGAAGGCTTTGAGTACATCTGAACTCCCCAGGGGAGCCTTTACGCAGCCCCACATGCAACTGGACCCTCCGTGTTCGCTCTTTACAGCAACCCTAAATATAACCCTAGCCAGCATGGCAGAAGACTTAAAACTCGGGCCACAGAAAACGTGCTACAAGCCCCATTCGACCATCCAAAAGTGCCTCCAAAGGAAGGCTTTGAGTACATCTGAACTCCCCAGGGGAGCCTTTACGCAGCCCCAAATGCAACTGGACCCTCCTTGTTCGCTCTTTACAGCAACCCTAAATATAACCCTAGCCAGCATGGCAGAAGACTGATAACTCGGGCCACAGAAAAAGCGTTTCAAGCCCCATTCGACCATCCAAAAGTGCCCCCAAAGGAAGGCTTTGGGAACAAGTGAACTCCGCATGGGAGCCTTTATGCAGGCTCATACGCAAGTGGACCCCACGTGTTCACTCTTTCACAGCAACCCTAAATATATCCCTGGCCAGCCTGGCAGTCGACTGAAAACTCGGGCCCCAGAAAATGCGTTAAAAGCCTAATTCGCCCATCCAAAAGTGTCCCCAGAGGAAGGCTTTGGGTACAACTGAACTCCCCAGGGGAGCCTTAACGCAGCCCCACATGCAACTGGACCCTCCATATTCGCTCTTTCACAGCCACTCTAAATATAGCCCTGGCCCGCCTGGCAGTCGACTGAAAACTCAGGCCCCAGAAAATGCATTAAAAGCCTAATTCGCCCATCCAAAAGTGCCCCCAGAGGAAGGCTTTGGGTACAACTGAACTCCTCAGGAGACCCTTTACGCAGCCACACATGCAACTGGACCCTCCTTGTTCACTGTTTACGAGCAATCCTAAGTATACCCCTAGCCACCATGGCAGAAGACTGAAAACTTGGGCTCCAGAAAATGCGTTTCAAGCCCCATTCACCCATCCAGAAGTGCCCCCAAAGGAAGGCTTTGGGTACAAGTGAACTCCCCAGGGGAGCCTTTATGCAGCCCCACATGCAACTGGACCCTCCGGGTTCACTCTTTCACAGCAACCCTAAATATAGCCCTAGCACGCCTGGCAGTCGACTGAAAGCTCGGGACACAGAAAATGTGTTACGAGCCCAATTCGCCCATCCAAAAGTGCCCCCAGAGGAAGGCTTTGGGTACAAGTGAACTCCCCAGGGGAGCCTTTACGCAGCCCCACATGCAACTGGACCCGCCTTGTTCGCTCTTTACAGCAACCCTAAATATAACCCTAGCCAGCATGGCAGAAGACTGAAAACTCGGGCCACAGAAAAAGCGTTTCAAGCCCCTTTCGCCCATCCAGAAGTGCCCCCAAAGGAAGGCTTTGGGTACAAGTGAACTCCCCAGGGGAGCCTTTATGCAGCCCCACATGCAACTGGACCCTCCGTATTCGCTCTTTCACAGCAACCCTAAATATGACCCTGGCCGGCATGGCAGAAAACTGAAAACTCGGGCCACAGAAAAAGCGTTTCAAGCCCCATTCACCCATCCAGAAGTGCCCCCAAAGGAAGACTTTGGGTACAACTGAACTCCCCAGGGGAGTCTTTATGCAGCCCCACTTGCAACTGGACCCTCCGGGTTCACTCTTTCACAGCAACCTTAAATATATCCCTGGCCAGCCTGGCAGTCGACTGAAAACTCGGGCCCCAGAAAATGCGTTAGAAGCCTAATTCGCCCATCCAAAAGTGCCCCCAGAGGAAGGCTTTGGGTACAACTGAACTCCCCAGGGGAGCCTTTATGCAGCCCCACATGCAACTGGACCCTCCGTATTCGCTCTTTCACAGCAACCCTAAATATAGCCCTGGCCCGCCTGGCAGTCGACTGAAAACTCGGGCCCCAGAAAATGCGTTAAAAGCCTAATTCGTTCATCCAAAAGTGCCCCCAGAGGAAGGCTTTGGGTACAAGTGAACTCCCCAGGGGAGCCTTTACGCAGCCCCACATGCAACTGGACCCTCCGTGTTCACTGTTTACGAGCAACCCTAAATATACCCCTAGCCACCATGGCAGAAGACTGAAAACTCGGGACACAGAAAATGCGTTTCAAGCCCCATTCACCCTTCCAGAAGTGCCCCCAAAGGAAGGCTTTGGGTACAAGTGAACTCCCCAGGGGAGCCTTTATGCAGCCCCACATGCAACTGGACCCTCCGGGTTCACTCTTTCACAGCAAACCTAAATATAGCCCTGGCCCGCCTGGCAGTCGACTGAAAACTCGGGCCCCAGAAAATGCGTTAAAAGCCTAATTCGCCCATCCAAAAGTGCCCCCAGAGGAAGGCTTTGGGTACAACTGAACTCCTCAGGGGACCCTTTATGCAGCCCCACATGCAACTGGACCCTCCGGGTTCACTCTTTCACAGCAAACCTAAATATAGCCCTGGCCCGCCTGGCAGTCGACTGAAAGCTCGGGACACAGAAAATGTGTTACGAGCCCCATTCGCCCATCCAAAAGTGCCTCCAAAGGAAGGCTTTGAGTACATCTGAACTCCCCAGGGGATCCTTTACGCAGCCCCAAATGCAACTGGACCCTCCTTGTTCGCTCTTTACAGCAACCCTAAATATAACCCTAGCCAGCATGGCAGAAGACTGAAAACTCGGGCCACAGAAAAAGCGTTTCAAGCCCCATTCGACCATCCAAAAGTGCCCCCAAAGGAAGGCTTTGGGAACAAGTGAACTCCGCATGGGAGCCTTTATGCAGGCTCATAAGCAAGTGGACCCCACGTGTTCACTCTTTCACAGCAACCCTAAATATATCCCTGGCCAGCCTGGCAGTCGACTGAAAACTCGGGCCCCAGAAAATGCGTTAAAAGCCTAATTCGCCCATCCAAAAGTGCCCCCAGAGGAAGGCTTTGGGTACAACTGAACTCCCCAGGGGAGCCTTTATGCAGCCCCACATGCAACTGGACCCTCCGTGTTCACTCTTTCACAGCAACCCTAAATATACCCCTAGCACGCCTGGAAGTCGACTGAAAACTCGGGCCACAGGAAATGTGTTACGAGCCCCATTCGCCCATCCAAAAGTGCCTCCAAAGGAAGGCTTTGGGTACATCTGAACTCCCCAGGGGAGCCTTTACGCAGCCCCACATGCAACTGGACCCTCCTTGTTCACTGTTTACGAGCATCCCTAAATATACCCCTAGCCAGCATGGCAGAAGACTGAAAACTCGGGCCACAGAAAAAGCGTTTCAAGCCCCTTTCGCCCATCCAGAAGTCCCCCCAAAGGAAGGCTTTGGGTACAACTGAACTCCCCAGTGGAGCCTTTATGCAGCCCCACATGCAACTGGACCCTCCGTATTCGCTCTTTCACAGCAACCCTAAATATGACCCTGGCCCGCATGGCAGACAACTGAAAACTCGGGCCCAGAAAATGCGTTAAAAGCCTAATTCGCCCATCCAAAAGTGCCCCGAGAGGAAGGCTTTGGGTACAACTGAACTCCCCAGGGGAGCCTTAACGCAGCCCCACATGCAACTGGACCCTCCGTATTCGCTCTTTCACCGCAAGCCTAAATATAGCCCTGGCCCGCCTGGCAGTCGACTGAAAACTCGGGCCCCAGAAAATGCGTTAAAAGCCTAATTCGCCCATCCAAAAGTGCCCCCAGAGGAAGGCTTTGGGTACAACTGAACTCCTCAGGGGACCCTTTACGCAGCCCCACATGCAACTGGACCCTCCTTGTTCACTGTTTTCGAGCAATCCTAAATATACCCCTAGCCACCATGGCAGAAGACAGAAAACTTGGGCTCCAGAAAATGCGTTTCAAGCCCCATTCACCCATCCAGAAGTGCCCCCAAAGGCAGGCTTTGGGTACAGCTGAACTCCCCAGGGGACCCTTTATGCAGCCCCACATGCAACTGGACCCTCCGGGTTCACTCTTTCACAGCAAGCCTAAATATATCCCTAGCACGCCTGGCAGTCGACTGAAAGCTCGGGACACAGAAAATTTGTTAAGCACCCCATTCGCCCATCCAAAAGTGCCTCCAAAGGAAGGCTTTGAGTACATCTGAACTCCCCAGGGGAGCCTTTACGCAGCCCCACATGCAACTGGACCCGCCTTGTTCGCTCTTTACAGCAACCCTAAATATAACCCTAGCCAGCATGGCAGAAGACTTAAAACTCGGGCCACAGAAAACGTGCTACAAGCCCCATTCGACCATCCAAAAGTGCCTCCAAAGGAAGGCTTTGAGTACATCTGAACTCCCCAGGGGAGCCTTTACGCAGCCCCAAATGCAACTGGACCCTCCTTGTTCGCTCTTTACAGCAACCCTAAATATAACCCTAGCCAGCATGGCAGAAGACTGATAACTCGGGCCACAGAAAAAGCGTTTCAAGCCCCATTCGACCATCCAAAAGTGCCCCCAAAGGAAGGCTTTGGGAACAAGTGAACTCCGCATGGGAGCCTTTATGCAGGCTCATACGCAAGTGGACCCCACGTGTTCACTCTTTCACAGCAACCCTAAATATATCCCTGGCCAGCCTGGCAGTCGACTGAAAACTCGGGCCCCAGAAAATGCGTTAAAAGCCTAATTCGCCCATCCAAAAGTGTCCCCAGAGGAAGGCTTTGGGTACAACTGAACTCCCCAGGGGAGCCTTAACGCAGCCCCACATGCAACTGGACCCTCCATATTCGCTCTTTCACAGCCACTCTAAATATAGCCCTGGCCCGCCTGGCAGTCGACTGAAAACTCAGGCCCCAGAAAATGCATTAAAAGCCTAATTCGCCCATCCAAAAGTGCCCCCAGAGGAAGGCTTTGGGTACAACTGAACTCCTCAGGAGACCCTTTACGCAGCCACACATGCAACTGGACCCTCCTTGTTCACTGTTTACGAGCAATCCTAAGTATACCCCTAGCCACCATGGCAGAAGACTGAAAACTTGGGCTCCAGAAAATGCGTTTCAAGCCCCATTCACCCATCCAGAAGTGCCCCCAAAGGAAGGCTTTGGGTACAAGTGAACTCCCCAGGGGAGCCTTTATGCAGCCCCACATGCAACTGGACCCTCCGGGTTCACTCTTTCACAGCAACCCTAAATATAGCCCTAGCACGCCTGGCAGTCGACTGAAAGCTCGGGACACAGAAAATGTGTTACGAGCCCAATTCGCCCATCCAAAAGTGCCCCCAGAGGAAGGCTTTGGGTACAAGTGAACTCCCCAGGGGAGCCTTTACGCAGCCCCACATGCAACTGGACCCGCCTTGTTCGCTCTTTACAGCAACCCTAAATATAACCCTAGCCAGCATGGCAGAAGACTGAAAACTCGGGACACAGAAAAAGCGTTTCAAGCCCCTTTCGCCCATCCAGAAGTGCCCCCAAAGGAAGGCTTTGGGTACAAGTGAACTCCCCAGGGGAGCCTTTATGCAGCCCCACATGCAACTGGACCCTCCGTATTCGCTCTTTCACAGCAACCCTAAATATGACCCTGGCCGGCATGGCAGAAAACTGAAAACTCGGGCCACAGAAAAAGCGTTTCAAGCCCCATTCACCCATCCAGAAGTGCCCCCAAAGGAAGACTTTGGGTACAACTGAACTCCCCAGGGGAGTCTTTATGCAGCCCCACTTGCAACTGGACCCTCCGGGTTCACTCTTTCACAGCAACCTTAAATATATCCCTGGCCAGCCTGGCAGTCGACTGAAAACTCGGGCCCCAGAAAATGCGTTAGAAGCCTAATTCGCCCATCCAAAAGTGCCCCCAGAGGAAGGCTTTGGGTACAACTGAACTCCCCAGGGGAGCCTTTATGCAGCCCCACATGCAACTGGACCCTCCGTATTCGCTCTTTCACAGCAACCCTAAATATAGCCCTGGCCCGCCTGGCAGTCGACTGAAAACTCGGGCCCCAGAAAATGCGTTAAAAGCCTAATTCGTTCATCCAAAAGTGCCCCCAGAGGAAGGCTTTGGGTACAAGTGAACTCCCCAGGGGAGCCTTTACGCAGCCCCACATGCAACTGGACCCTCCTTGTTCACTGTTTACGAGCAACCCTAAATATACCCCTAGCCACCATGGCAGAAGACTGAAAACTCGGGACACAGAAAATGCGTTTCAAGCCCCATTCACCCTTCCAGAAGTGCCCCCAAAGGAAGGCTTTGGGTACAAGTGAACTCCCCAGGGGAGCCTTTATGCAGCCCCACATGCAACTGGACCCTCCGGGTTCACTCTTTCACAGCAAACCTAAATATAGCCCTGGCCCGCCTGGCAGTCGACTGAAAACTCGGGCCCCAGAAAATGCGTTAAAAGCCTAATTCGCCCATCCAAAAGTGCCCCCAGAGGAAGGCTTTGGGTACAACTGAACTCCTCAGGGGACCCTTTATGCAGCCCCACATGCAACTGGACCCTCCGGGTTCACTCTTTCACAGCAAACCTAAATATAGCCCTGGCCCGCCTGGCAGTCGACTGAAAGCTCGGGACACAGAAAATGTGTTACGAGCCCCATTCGCCCATCCAAAAGTGCCTCCAAAGGAAGGCTTTGAGTACATCTGAACTCCCCAGGGGAGCCTTTACGCAGCCCCAAATGCAACTGGACCCTCCTTGTTCGCTCTTTACAGCAACCCTAAATATAACCCTAGCCAGCATGGCAGAAGACTGAAAACTCGGGCCACAGAAAAAGCGTTTCAAGCCCCATTCGACCATCCAAAAGTGCCCCCAAAGGAAGGCTTTGGGAACAAGTGAACTCCGCATGGGAGCCTTTATGCAGGCTCATACGCAAGTGGACCCCACGTGTTCACTCTTTCACAGCAACCCTAAATATATCCCTGGCCAGCCTGGCAGTCGACTGAAAACTCGGGCCCCAGAAAATGCGTTAAAAGCCTAATTCGCCCATCCAAAAGTGCCCCCAGAGGAAGGCTTTGGGTACAACTGAACTCCCCAGGGGAGCCTTTATGCAGCCCCACATGCAACTGGACCCTCCGTGTTCACTCTTTCACAGCAACCCTAAATATACCCCTAGCACGCCTGGAAGTCGACTGAAAACTCGGGCCACAGGAAATGTGTTACGAGCCCCATTCGCCCATCCAAAAGTGCCTCCAAAGGAAGGCTTTGGGTACATCTGAACTCCCCAGGGGAGCCTTTACGCAGCCCCACATGCAACTGGACCCTCCTTGTTCACTGTTTACGAGCATCCCTAAATATACCCCTAGCCAGCATGGCAGAAGACTGAAAACTCGGGCCACAGAAAAAGCGTTTCAAGCCCCTTTCGCCCATCCAGAAGTCCCCCCAAAGGAAGGCTTTGGGTACAACTGAACTCCCCAGTGGAGCCTTTATGCAGCCCCACATGCAACTGGACCCTCCGTATTCGCTCTTTCACAGCAACCCTAAATATGACCCTGGCCCGCATGGCAGACAACTGAAAACTCGGGCCCAGAAAATGCGTTAAAAGCCTAATTCGCCCATCCAAAAGTGCCCCGAGAGGAAGGCTTTGGGTACAACTGAACTCCCCAGGGGAGCCTTAACGCAGCCCCACATGCAACTGGACCCTCCGTATTCGCTCTTTCACCGCAAGCCTAAATATAGCCCTGGCCCGCCTGGCAGTCGACTGAAAACTCGGGCCCCAGAAAATGCATTAAAAGCCTAATTCGCCCATCCAAAAGTGCCCCCAGAGGAAGGCTTTGGGTACAACTGAACTCCCCAGGGGAGCCTTTACGCAGCCCCACATGCAACTGGACCCTCCTTGTTCACTGTTTACGAGCAATCCTAAGTATACCCCTAGCCACCATGGCAGAAGACTGAAAACTTGGGCTCCAGAAAATGCGTTTCAAGCCCCATTCACCCATCCAGAAGTGCCCCCAAAGGAAGGCTTTGGGTACAGCTGAACTCCCCAGGGGAGCCTTTATGCAGCCCCACATGCAACTGGACCCTCCGGGTTCACTCTTTCACAGCAACCCTAAATATAGCCCTAGCACGCCTGGCAGTCGACTGAAAGCTCGGGACACAGAAAATGTGTTACGCGCCCCATTCGCCCATCCAAAAGTGCCTCCAAAGGAAGGCTTTGAGTACATCTGAACTCCCCAGGGGAGCCTTTACGCAGCCCCACATGCAACTGGACCCTCCGTGTTCGCTCTTTACAGCAACCCTAAATATAACCCTAGCCAGCATGGCAGAAGACTGAAAACTCGGGCCACAGAAAACGTGCTACAAGCCCCATTCGACCATCCAAAAGTGCCCCCAAGGGAAGGCTTTGGGAACAAGTGAACTCCCCAGGGGAGCCTTTATGCAGTCCCACATGCAACTGGACCCTCCGGGTTCACTCTTTCACAGCAACCCTAAATATAGCTCTGGCCAGCCTGGCAGTCGACTGAAAACTCGGGCCCCAGAAAATGCGTTAAAAGCCTATTTCGCCCATCCAAAAGTGCCCCCAGAGGAAGGCTTTGGGTACAACTGAACTCCCCAGGGGAGCCTTAACGCAGCCCCACATGCAACTGGACCCTCCGTATTCGCTCTTTCACAGCCACTCTAAATATAACCCTGGCCAGCATTTCAGTCGACTGAAAACTCGGGCCCCAGAAAATGCATTAAAAGCCTAATTCGCCCATCCAAAAGTGCCCCCAGAGGAAGGCTTTGGGTACAACTGAACTCCTCAGGGGACCCTTTACGCAGCCCCACATGCAACTGGACCCTCCTTGTTCACTGTTTACGAGCAATCCTAAATATACCCCTAGCCACCATGGCAGAAGACTGAAAACTTGGGCTCCAGAAAATGCGTTTCAAGCCCCATTCACCCATCCAGAAGTGCCCCCAAAGGAAGGCTTTGGGTACAGCTGAACTCCCCAGGCGGCCCTTTATGCAGCCCCACATGCAACTGGACCCTCCGGGTTCACTCTTTCACAGCAACCCTAAATATAGCCCTAGCACGCCTGGCAGTCGACTGAAAGCTCGGGACACAGAAAATGTGTTACGAGCCCTATTCGCCCATCCAAAAGTGCCTCCAAAGGAAGGCTTTGAGTACATTTGAACTCCCCAGTGGAGCCTTTACGCAGCCCCACATGCAACTGGACCCTCCGTGTTCGCTCTTTACAGCAACCCTAAATATAACCCTAGCCAGAATGGCAGAAGACTGAAAACTCGGGCCACAGAAAACGTGCTACAAGCCCCATTTGACCATCCAAAAGTGCCCCCAAAGGAAGGGTTTGGGAAAAAGTGAACTCCCCAGGGGAGCCTTTATGCAGGCCCATACGCAACTGGACCCTCCTTGTTCACTGTTTACGAGCAACCCTAAATATACCCCTAGCCACCAAGGCAGAAGACTGAAAACTCGGGCCACAGAAAAAGCGTTTCAAGCCCCTTTCGCCCATCCAGAAGTGCCCCCAAAGGAAGGCTTTGGGTACAAGTGAACTCCCCAGGGGAGCCTTTATGCAGCCCCACATGCAACTGGACCCTCCGTATTCGCTCTTTCACAGCAACCCTAAATATGACCCTGGCCCGCATGGCAGACAACTGAAAACTCTGGCCCAGAAAATGCGTTAAAAGCCTAATTCGCCCATCCAAAAGTGCCCCGAGAGGAAGGCTTTGGGTACAACTGAACTCCCCAGGGGAGCCTTAACGCAGCCCCACATGCAACTGGACCCTCCGTATTCGCTCTTTCACCGCAAGCCTAAATATAGCCCTGGCCCGCCTGGCAGTCGACTGAAAACTCGGGCCCCAGAAAATGCGTTAAAAGCCTAATTCGCCCATCCAAAAGTACCCCCAGAGGAAGGCTTTGGGTACAACTGAACTCCTCAGGAGACCCTTTACGCAGCCCCACATGCAACTGGACCCTCCTTGTTCACTGTTTACGAGCAATCCTAAGTATACCCCTAGCCCCCATGGCAGAAGACTGAAAATTTGGGCTCCAGAAAATGCGTTTCAAGCCCCATTCACCCATCCAGAAGTGCCCCCAAAGGAAGGCTTTGGGTACAAGTGAACTCCCCAGGGGAGCCTTTATGCAGCCCCACATGCAACTGGACCCTCCGGGTTCACTCTTTCACCGCAACCCTAAATATAGCCCTAGCACGCCTGGCAGTCGACTGAAAGCTCGGGACACAGAAAATGTGTTACGCGCCCCATTCGCCCATCCAAAAGTGCCTCCAAAGGAAGGCTTTGAGTACATCTGAACTCCCCAGGGGAGCCTTTACGCAGCCCCACATGCAACTGGACCCTCCGTGTTCGCTCTTTACAGCAACCCTAAATATAACCCTAGCCAGCATGGCAGAAGCCTGAAAACTCGGGCCACAGAAAACGTGCTACAAGCCCCATTCGACCATCCAAAAGTGCCCCCAAAGGAAGGCTTTGGGAACAAGTGAACTCCCCAGGGGAGCCTTTATGCAGGCTCATACGCAAGTGGACCCCCCGTGTTCGCTGTTTACAAGCAACCCTAAATATAACCCTAGCCAGCATGGCAGAAAACTGAAAACTCGGGCCACAGAAAAAGCGTTTCAAGCCCCATTCACCCATCCAGAAGTGCCCCCAAAGGAAGGCTTTGGGTACAAGTGAACTCCCCAGGGGAGCCTTTATGCAGCCCCACATGCAACTGGACCCTCCGGGTTCACTCTTTCACAGCAACCCTAAATATAGCCCTGGCCCGCCTGGCAGTCGACTGAAAACTCGGGCCCCAGAAAATGCGTAAAAAGTCTAATTCGCCCATCCAAAAGTGCCCCCAGAGGAAGGCTTTGGGTACAACTGAACTCCCCAGGGGAGCCTTTATGCAGCCCCACATGCAACTGGACCCTCCGTATTCGCTCTTTCACAGCAACCCTAAATATAGCCCTGGCCCGCCTGGCA
The DNA here is from genome assembly GCF_047663525.1 of Anas platyrhynchos. Classification (NCBI taxonomy): domain Eukaryota; kingdom Metazoa; phylum Chordata; class Aves; order Anseriformes; family Anatidae; genus Anas; species Anas platyrhynchos. Next base: position 27,345,482 of record NC_092595.1, read on the forward strand.
GTCGACTGAAAACTCGGGCCCCAGAAAAACTGTTAAAAGCCTAATTCGCCCATCCAAAAGTGCCCCCAGAGGAAGGCTTTGGGTACAACTGAACTCCTCAGGGGAGCCTTTACGCAGCCCCACATGGAACTGGACCCCCCGTGCTCACTGTTTAGGAGCAACCCTAAATATACCCCTAGCCAGCATGGCAGAAGACTGAAAACTCGGGCCACAGAAAAAGCGTTTCAAGCCCCTTTCGCCCCTTCAGAAGTGCCCCGAAAGGAAGGCTTTGGGTACAACTGAAATCCCCAGGGGAGCCTTTATGCAGCCCCACATGCAACTGGACCCTCCGGGTTCACTCTTTCACAGCAACCCTAAATATAGCGCTGGCCCGCCTGGTAGTCGACTGAAAACTCTGGCCCAGAAAATGCGTTAAAAGCCTAATTCGCCCATCCAAAAGTGCCCCCAGAGGAAGGCTTTGGGTACAACTGAACTCCCCAGGGGAGCCTTAACGCAGCCCCACATGCAACTGGACCCTCCGTATTCGCTCTTTCACAGCCACTCTAAATATAACCCTGGCCCGCCTGGCAGTCGACTGAAAACTCGGGCCCCAGAAAATGCATTAAAAGCCTAATTCGCCCATCCAAAAGTGCCCCCAGAGGAAGGCTTTGGGTACAACTGAACTCCTCAGGGGACCCTTTACGCAGCCCCACATGCAACTGGACCCTCCTTGTTCACTGTTTACGAGCAATCCTAAATATACCCCTAGCCAGAATGGCAGAAGACTGAAAACTCGGGCCACAGAAAACGTGCTACAAGCCCCATTTGACCATCCAAAAGTGCCCCCAAAGGAAGGGTTTGGGAACAAGTGAACTCCCCAGGGGAGCCTTTATGCAGGCCCATACGCAACTGGACCCTCCTTGTTCACTGTTTACGAGCAACCCTAAATATACCCCTAGCCACCAAGGCAGAAGACTGAAAACTCGGGCCACAGAAAAAGCGTTTCAAGCCCCTTTCGCCCATCCAGAAGTGCCCCCAAAGGAAGGCTTTGGGTACAAGTGAACTCCCCAGGGGAGCCTTTATGAAGCCCCACATGCAACTGGACCCTCCGTATTCGCTCTTTCACAGCAACCCTAAATATGACCCTGGCCCGCATGGCAGACAACTGAAAACTCGGGCCCAGAAAATGCGTTAAAATCCTAATTCGCCCATCCAAAAGTGCCCCGAGAGGAAGGCTTTGGGTACAACTGAACTCCCCAGGGGAGCCTTAACGCAGCCACACATGCAACTGGATCCTCCGTATTCGCTCTTTCACCGCAAGCCTAAATATAGCCCTGGGCCGCCTGGCAGTCGACTGAAAACTCGGGCCCCAGAAAATGCGTTAAAAGCCTAATTCGCCCATCCAAAAGTGCCCCCAGAGGAAGGCTTTGGGTACATCTGAACTCCCCAGGGGAGCCTTTACGCAGCCCCACATGGAACTGGACCCCCCGTGTTCACTGTTTAGGAGCAACCCTAAATATACCCCTAGCCAGCATGGCAGAAGACTGAAAACTCGGGCCACAGAAAAAGCGTTTCAAGCCCCTTTCGCCCATTCAGAAGTGCCCCGAAAGGAAGGCTTTGGGTACAACTGAACTCCCCAGGGGAGCCTTTATGCAGCCCCACATGCAACTGGACCCTCCGGGTTCACTCTTTCACAGCAACCCTAAATATTGCGCTGGCCCGCCTGGTAGTCGACTGAAAACTCTGGCCCAGAAAATGCGTTAAAAGCCTAATTCGCCCATCCAAAAGTGCCCCCAGAGGAAGGCTTTGGGTACAACTGAACTCCCCAGGGGAGCCTTAACGCAGCCCCACATGCAACTGGACCCTCCGTATTCGCTCTTTCACAGCCACTCTAAATATAACCCTGGCCCGCCTGGCAGTCGACTGAAAACTCGGGCCCCAGAAAATGCATTAAAAGCCTAATTCGCCCATCCAAAAGTGCCCCCAGAGGAAGGCTTTGGGTACAACTGAACTCCTCAGGGGACCCTTTACGCAGCCCCACATGCAACTGGACCCTCCTTGTTCACTGTTTACGAGCAATCCTAAATATACCCCTAGCCACCATGGCAGAAGACTGAAAACTTGGGCTCCAGAAAATGCGTTTCAAGCCCCATTCACCCATCCAGAAGTGCCCCCAAAGGAAGGCTTTGGGTACAGCTGAACTCCCCAGGGGGCCCTTTATGCAGCCCCACATGCAACTGGACCCTCTGGGTTCACTCTTTCACAGCAACCCTAAATATAGCCCTAGCACGCCTGGCAGTCGACTGAAAGCTCGGGCCACAGAAAATGTGTTACGAGCCCCATTCGCCCATCCAAAAGTGCCTCCAAAGGAAGGCTTTGAGTACATTTGAACTCCCCAGTGGAGCCTTTACGCAGCCCCACATGCAACTGGACCCTCCGTGTTCTCTCTTTACAGCAACCCTAAATATAACCCTAGCCAGAATGGCAGAAGACTGAAAACTCGGGCCACAGAAAACGTGCTACAAGCCCCATTCGACCATCCAAAAGTGCCCCCAAAGGAAGGGTTTGGGAACAAGTGAACTCCCCAGGGGAGCCTTTATGCAGGCCCATACGCAACTGGACCCCCGTGTTCGCTGTTTACAAGCAACCCTAAATATAACACTAGCAAGCATGGCAGAAAACTGAAAACTCGGGCCACAGAAAAAGCGCTTCAAGCCCCTTTCGCCCATTCAGAAGTGCCCCCAAAGGAAGGCTTTGGGTACAACTGAAGTCCCCAGGGGAGCCTTTATGCAGCCCCACATGCAACTGGACCCCCCGGGTTCACTATTTCACAGCAACCCTAAATATAGCCCTGGCCCGCCTGGCATTCGACTGAAAACTCGGGCCCCAGAAAAACAGTTAAAAGCCTAATTCGCCCATCCAAAAGTGCCCCCAGAAGAAGGCTTTGGGTACAACTGAACTCCCCAGGGGAGCCTTTACGCAGCCCCACATGCAACTGGACCCTCCGTGTTCGCTCTTAACAGCAACCCTAAATATAACCCTAGCCAGCATGGCAGATGACTGAAAACTCGGGCCACAGAAAAAGCGTTTCAAGCCCCATTCACCCATCCAGAAGTGCCCCCAAAGGAAGGCTTTGGGTACAGCTGAGCTCCCCAGGGGAGCCTTTATGCAGCCCCACATGCAACTGGACCCTCCGGGTTCACTCTTTCACCGCAAGCAAAAATATAGCCCTTGGCGCATTGGGAGAAGACTGAAAATCGGGCCTCAGAAAAAGCATTTCGATTCCCCTTGGACCATCCAAAAGAGCCCCCAAAGTAAGGCTTTGGGTACAACTGGACTCCCCAGGGGAGCCTTAACGCAGCCCCACATGCAACTGGACCCTCCTTGTTCGCTCTTTACAGGAACCCTAAATATACCCCTAACCACCATGGCAGAAGACTGAAAACTCGGTCTCCAGAAAATGCGTTTCAAGCCCCATTCACCCATCCAGAAGTGCCCCCAAAGGAAGGCTTTGGGTACAACTGAAGTCCCCAGGGGAGCCTTTATGCAGCCCCACATGCAACTGGACCCTCCGGGTTCACTCTTTCACAGCAACCCTAAATATATCCCTGGCCCGCCTGGCATTCGACTGAACACTCGGGCCCCAGAAAAACAGTTAAAAGCCTAATTCGCCCATCCAAAAGTGCCCCCAGAGGAAGGCTTTGGGTACAAGTGAACTCCCCAGGGGAGCCTTTATGCAGCCCCACATGCAACTGGACCCTCCGGGTTCACTCTTTCACCGCAAGCCTAAATATAGCCCTTGGCGCATTGGGAGAAGACTGAAAATCGGGCCTCAGAAAACGCATTGCGATTCCCCTTGGACCATCCAAAAGAGCCCCCAAAGGAAGGCTTTGGGTACAACTGGACTCCCCAGGGGAGCCTTAACGCAGCCCCACATGCAACTGGACCCTCCGGGTTCACTCTTTCACCGCAAGCCTAAATATAGCCCTAGCACGCCTGGCAGTCGACTGAAAGCTCGGGCCACAGAAAATGTGTTACGAGCCCCATTCGCCCATCCAAAAGTGCCCCCAGAGGAAGGCTTTGGGTACATCTGAACTCCCCAGGGGAGCCTTTACGCAGCCCCACATGGAACTGGACCCCCCGTGCTCAGTGTTTAGGAGCAACCCTAAATATACCCCTAGCCAGCATGGCAGAAGACTGAAAACTCGGGCCACAGAAAAAGCGTTTCAAGCCCCTTTCGCCCATTCAGAAGTGCCCCCAAAGGAAGGCTTTGGGTACAGCTGAAGTCCCCAGGGGAGCCTTTATGCAGCCCCACATGCAACTGGACCCTCCTTGTTCACTGTTTACGAGCAACCCTAAATATACCCCTAGCCACCATGGCAGAAGACTGAAAACTCGGGCTCCAGAAAATGCGTTTCAAGCCCCATTCACCCATCCAGAAGTGCCCCCAAAGGAAGGCTTTGGGTACAAGTGAACTCCCCAGGGGAGCCTTTATGCAGCCCCACATGCAACTGGACCCTCCGGGTTCACTCTTTCACAGCAACCCTAAATATAGCCCTCGGCGCCATGGGAGAAGACTGAAAAAGCGGGCCTCAGAAAACGCAATGCGATTCCCCTTGGACTATCCAAAAGTGCCCCCAAAGGAAGGCTTTGGGTACAACTGGACTCCCCAGGGGAGCCTTTATGCAGCCCCACATGCAACTGGACCCTCCGTACTCGCTCTTTCACAGCAACACTAAATATAGCCCTGGCCCGCCTGGCAGTCGACTGAAAACTCGGGCCCCAGAAAATGCATTAAAGCCTAATTCGCCCATCCAAAAGTGCCCCCAGAGGAAGGCTTTGGGTACAACTGAACTCCCAGGGGGAGCCTTAACGCAGCCCCACATGCAACTGGACCCTCCGTATTCGCTTTTTCACAGCAACCCTAAATATAACCCTAGCCAGCATGGCAGAAGACTGAAAACTCGGGCCACAGAAAACGTGCTACAAGCCCCATTCGACCATCCAAAAGTGCCCCCAAAGGAAGGCTTTGGGAACAAGTGAACTCCCCAGGGGAGCCTTTATGCAGGCTCATACGCAAGTGGACCCCCCGTGTTCGCTGTTTAGAAGCAACCCTAAATATAACACTAGCCAGCATGGCAGAAAACTGAAAACTCGGGCCACAGAAAAAGCGTTTCTAGCCCCATTCACCCATCCAGAAGTGCCCCCAAAGGAAGGCTTTGGGTACAAGTGAACTCCCCAGGGGAGCCTTTATGCAGCCCCACATGCAACTGGACCCTCCGTATTCGCTCTTTCACAGCAACCCTAAATATAGCCCTGGCCCGCCTGGCAGTCGACTGAAAACTCGGGCCCCAGAAAAACAGTTAAAAGCCTAATTCGCCCATCCAAAAGTGCCCCCAGAGGAAGGCTTTGGGTACAACTGAACTCCCCAGGGGAGCCTTTACGCAGCCCCACATGGAACTGGACCCCCCGTGTTCACTGTTTAGGAGCAACCCTAAATATACCCCTAGCCAGCATGGCAGAAGACTGAAAACTCGGGCCACAGAAAAAGCGTTTCAAGCCCCTTTCGCCCATTCAGAAGTGCCCCGAAAGGAAGGCTTTGGGTACAACTGAACTCCCCAGGGGAGCCTTTATGCAGCCCCACATGCAACTGGACCCTCCGGGTTCACTCTTTCACAGCAACCCTAAATATAACGCTGGCCCGCCTGGTAGTCGACTGAAAACTCTGGCCCAGAAAATGCGTTAAAAGCCTAATTCGCCCATCCAAAAGTGCCCCCAGAGGAAGGCTTTGGGTACAACTGAACTCCCCAGGGGAGCCTTAACGCAGCCCCACATGCAACTGGACCCTCCGTATTCGCTCTTTCACAGCCACTCTAAATTTAACCCTGGCCCGCCTGGCAGTCGACTGAAAACTCGGGCCCCAGAAAATGCATTAAAAGCCTAATTCGCCCATCCAAAAGTGCCCCCAGAGGAAGGCTTTGGGTACAACTGAACTCCTCAGGGGACCCTTTACGCAGCCCCACATGCAACTGGACCCTCCTTGTTCACTGTTTACGAGCAATCCTAAATATACCCCTAGCCACCATGGCAGAAGACTGAAAACTTGGGCTCCAGAAAATGCGTTTCAAGCCCCATTCACCCATCCAGAAGTGCCCCCAAAGGAAGGCTTTGGGTACAGCTGAACTCCCCAGGGGGCCCTTTATGCAGCCCCACATGCAACTGGACCCTCCGGGTTCACTCTTTCACAGCAACCCTAAATATAGCCCTAGCACGCCTGGCAGTCGACTGAAAGCTCGGGACACAGAAAATGTGTTACGAGCCCCATTCGCCCATCCAAAAGTGCCTCCAAAGGAAGGCTTTGGGTACATCTGAACTCCCCAGGGGAGCCTTTACGCAGCCCCACATGCAACAGGACCCTCCGTGTTCTCTCTTTACAGCAACCCTAAATATAACCCTAGCCAGCATGGCAGAAGACTGAAAACTCGGGCCACAGAAAACGTGCTACAAGCCCCATTCGACCATCCAAAAGTGCCCCCAAAGGAAGGGTTTGGGAACAAGTGAACTTTCCAGGGGAGCCTTTATGCAGGCCCATACGCAACTGGACCCCCCGTGTTCGCTGTTTACAAGCAACCCTAAATATAACACTAGCAAGCATGGCAGAAAACTGAAAACTCGGGCCACAGAAAAAGCCTTTCAAGCCCCTTTCGCCCATTCAGAAGTGCCCCCAAAGGAAGGCTTTGGGTACAACTGAAGTCCCCAGGGGAGCCTTTATGCAGCCCCACATGCAACTGGACCCTCCGGGTTCACTCTTTCACAGCAACCCTAAATATAGCCCTGGCCCGCCTGGCATTCGACTGAAAACTCGGGCCCCAGAAAAACAGTTAAAAGCCTAATTCGCCCATCCAAAAGTGCCCCCAGAAGAAGGCTTTGGGTACAACTGAACTCCCCAGGGGAGCCTTTACGCAGCCCCACATGCAACTGGACCCTCCGTGTTCGCTCTTTACAGCAACCCTAAATATAACCCTAGCCAGCATGGCAGAAGACTGAAAACTCGGGCCACAGAAAAAGCGTTTCAAGCCCCATTCACCCATCCAGAAGTGCCCCCAAAGGAAGGCTTTGGGTACAGCTGAACTCCCCAGGGGAGCCTTTATGCAGCCCCACATGCAACTGGACCCTCCGGGTTCACTCTTTCACCGCAAGCAAAAATATAGCCCTTGGCGCATTGGGAGAAGACTGAAAATCGGGCCTCAGAAAACGCATTGCGATTCCCCTTGGACCATCCAAAACAGCCCCCAAAGGAAGGCTTTGGGTACAACTGGACTCCCCAGGGGAGCCTTAACGCAGCCCCACATGCAACTGGACCCTCCATGTTCGCTCTTTACAGGAACCCTAAATATACCCCTAACCACCATGGCAGAAGACTGAAAACTCGGGCTCCAGAAAATGCGTTTCAAGCCCCATTCACCCATCCAGAAGTGCCCCCAAAGGAAGGCTTTGGGTACAACTGAAGTCCCCAGGGGAGCCTTTATGCAGCCCCACATGCAACTGGACCCTCCGGGTTCACTCTTTCACAGCAACCCTAAATATAGCCCTGGCCCGCCTAGCATTCGACTGAAAACTCGGGCCCCAGAAAAACAGTTAAAAGCCTAATTCGCCCATCCAAAAGTGCCCCCAGAGGAAGGCTTTGGGTACAAGTGAACTCCCCAGGGGAGCCTTTATGCAGCCCCACATGCAACTGGACCCTCCGGGTTCACTCTTTCACCGCAAGCCTAAATATAGCCCTTGGCGCATTGGGAGAATCCTGAAAATCGGGCCTCAGAAAACGCATTGCGATTCCCCTTGGACCATCCAAAAGAGCCCCCAAAGGAAGGCTTTGGGTACAACTGGACTCCCCAGGGGAGCCTTAACGCAGCCCCACATGCAACTGGACCCTCCGGGTTCACTCTTTCACCGCAAGCCTAAATATAGCCCTAGCACGCCTGGCAGTCGACTGAAAGCTCGGGCCACAGAAAATGTGTTACGAGCCCCATTCGCCCATCCAAAAGTGCCCCCAGAGGAAGGCTTTGGGTACATCTGAACTCCCCAGGGGAGCCTTTACGCAGCCCCACATGCAACTGGACCCCCCGTGCTCAGTGTTTAGGAGCAACCCTAAATATACCCCTAGCCAGCATGGCAGAAGACTGAAAACTCGGGCCACAGAAAAAGCGTTTCAAGCCCCATTCACCCATCCAGAAGTGCCCCCAAAGGAAGGCTTTGGGTACAACTGAACTCCCCAGGGGAGCCTTTATGCAGCCCCACATGCAACTGGACCCTCCTTGTTCACTGTTTACGAGCAACCCTAAATATACCCCTAGCCACCATGGCAGAAGACTGAAAACTCGGGCTCCAGAAAATGCGTTTCAAGCCCCATTCACCCATCCAGAAGTGCCCCCAAAGGAAGGCTTTGGGTACAAGTGAACTCCCCAGGGGAGCCTTTATGCAGCCCCACATGCAACTGGACCCTCCGGGTTCACTCTTTCACAGCAACCCTAAATATAGCCCTCGGCGCAATGGGAGAAGACTGAAAAAGCGGGCCTCAGAAAACGCAATGCGATTCCCCTTGGACTATCCAAAAGTGCCCCCAAAGGAAGGCTTTGGGTACAACTGGACTCCCCAGGGGAGCCTTTACGCAGCCCCACATGCAACTGGACCCTCCGTACTCGCTCTTTCACAGCAACCCTAAATATAGCCCTGGCCCGCCTGGCAGTCGACTGAAAACTCGGGCCCCAGAAAATGCATTAAAAGCCTAATTCGCCCATCCAAAAGTGCCCCCAGAGGAAGGCTTTGGGTACAACTGAACTCCCAGGGGGAGCCTTAACGCAGCCCCACATGCAACTGGACCCTCCGTATTTGCTCTTTCACAGCAACCCTAAATATAGCCCTGGCCAGCCTGGCAGTCGACTGAAAACTCGGGCCCCAGAAAATGCGTTAAAAGCCTAATTCGCCCATCCAAAAGTGCCCCCAGAGGAAGGCTTTGGGTACAAGTGAACTCCCCAGGGGAGCCTTTACGCAGCCCCACATGCAACTGGACCCTCCTTGTTCACTGTTTACGAGCAACCCTAAATATACCCCTAGCCACCATGGCAGAAGACTGAAAACTCGGGCTCCAGAAAATGCGTTTCAAGCCCCATTAACCCATCCAGAAGTGCCCCCAAAGGAAGGCTTTGGGTACATCTGAACTCCCCAGGGGAGACTTTACGCAGCCCCACATGCAACTGGACCCTCCGTGTTCGCTCTTTACAGCAACCCTAAATATAACCCCTAGCCAGCATGGCAGAAGACTGAAAACTCGGGCCACAGAAAAAGCGTTTCATGCCCCAGTCGCTCATACAGAAGTGCCCCCAAAGGAAGGCTTTGGGTACAGGTGAACTCCCCAGGGGAGCCTTTATGCAGCCCCACATGCAACTGGACCCTCCTTGTTCACTGTTTACGAGCAACCCTAAATATACCCCTAGCCACCATGGCAGAAGACTGAAAACTCGGGCTCCAGAAAATGCGTTTCAAGCCCCATTCACCCATCCAGAAGTGCCCCCAGAGGAAGGCTTTGGGTACAAGTGAACTCCCCAGGGGAGCCTTTATGCAGCCCCACATGCAATGGACCCTCCGGGTTCACTCTTTCACCGCAAGCCTAAATATAGCCCTCGGTGCAATGGGAGAAGACTGAAAAAGCGGGCCTCAGAAAACGCATTGCGATTCCCCTTGGACTATCAAAAAGTGCCCCCAAAGGAAGGCTTTGGGTACAACTGAACTCCCCAGGGGAGCCTTTACGCAGCCCCACATGCAACTGGACCCTCCTTGTTCACTGTTTACGAGCAACCCTAAATATACCCCTAGCCACCATGGCAGAAGACTGAAAACTCGGGCTCCAGAAAATGCGTTTCAAGCCCCATTAACCCATCCAGAAGTGCCCCCAAAGGAAGGCTTTGGGTACATCTGAACTCCCCAGGGGAGACTTTACGCAGCCCCACATGCAACTGGACCCTCCGTGTTCGCTCTTTACAGCAACCCTAAATATAACCCTAGCCAGCATGGCAGAAGACTGAAAACTCGGGCCACAGAAAAAGTGTTTCAAGCCCCTTTCGCCCATTCAGAAGTGCCCCCAAAGGAAGGCTTTGGGTACAAGTGAACTCCCCAGGGGAGCCTTTATGCAGCCCCACATGCAACTGGACCCTCCTTGTTCACTGTTTACGAGCAACCCTAAATATAACCCTAGACAGCATGGCAGAAGACTGAAAACTAGGGCTCCAGAAAATGCGTTTCAAGCCCCATTCACCCATCCAGAAGTGCCCCCAAAGGAAGGCTTTGGGTACAACTGAACTCCCCAGGGGAACCTTTATGCAGCCCCACATGCAACTGGACCTTGCGTATTCGCTCTTTCACCGCAAGCCTAAATATAGCCCTCGGCGCAAAGGGAAAAGACTGAAAAAGCGGGCCTCAGAAAACGCATTGCGATTCCCCTTGGACCATCCAGAAGTTCCCCAAAGGAAGGCTTTGGGTACAACTGGACTCCCCAGGGGAGCCTTAACGCAGCCCCACATGCAACTGGACCCTCCGTATTCGCTCTTTCACAGCAACCCTAAATATAGCCCTGGCCTGCCTGGCAGTCGATTGAAAACTCGGGCCCCAGAAAATGCATAAAAGCCTAATTCGCCCATCCAAAAGTGCCCCCAGAGGAAGGCTTTGGGTACAAGTGAACTCCCCAGGGGAGCCTTTACGCAGCCCCACATGCAACTGGACCCTCCTTGTTCACTGTTTACGAGCAACCCTAAATATAACCCTAGCCACCACGGCAGAAGACTGAAAACTCGGGCCACAGAAAAAGCGTTTCATGCCCCAGTCGCTCATACAGAAGTGCCCCCAAAGGAAGGCTTTGTGTACAAGTGAACTCCCCAGGGGAGCCTTAACGCAGCCCCACATGCAACTGGACCCTCCGTATTTGCTCTTTCACAGCAACCCTAAATATATCCCTGGCCCGCCTGGCAGTCGACTGAAAACTCGGGCCCCAGAAAAACAGTTAAAAGCCTAATTCGCCCATCCAAAAGTGCCCCCAGAGGAAGGCTTTGGGTACAACTGAACTCCCCAGGGGAGCCTTTACGCAGCCCCACATGCAACTGGACCCTCCTTGTTCACTGTTTACGAGCAACCCTAAATATACCCCTAGCCACCATGGCAGAAGACTGAAAACTCGGGCTCCAGAAAAAGCGTTTCAAGCCCCATTCACCCATCCAGAAGTGCCCCCAAAGGAAGGCTTTGGGTACAACTGAACTCCCCAGGGGAGCCTTTATGCAGCCCCACATGCAACTGGACCCTCCGGGTTCACTCTTTCACCGCAAGCCTAAATATAGCCCTCGGTGCAATGGGAGAAGACTGAAAAAGCGGGCCTCAGAAAACGCATTGCGATTCCCCTTGGACTATCCAAAAGTGCCCCCAAAGGAAGGCTTTGGGTACAACTGGACTCCCCAGGGGAGCCTTAACGCAGCCCCTCATGCAACTGGACCCTCCGTATTCGCTCTTTCACAGCAACCCTAAATATAGCCCTGGCCCGCCTGGCAGTCGACTGAAAACTCGGGCCCCAGAAAATGCGTTAAAAGGCTAATTCGCCCATCCAAAAGTGCCCCCAGAGGAAGGCTTTGGGTACAACTGAACTCCCAAGGGGAGCCTTAACGCAGCCCCACATGCAACTGGACCCTCCGTATTCGCTCTTTCACAGCAACCCTAAATATATCCCTGGCCCGCCTGGCAGTCGACTGAAAACTCGGGCCCCAGAAAAACAGTTAAAAGCCTAATTCGCCCATCCAAAAGTGCCCCCAGAGGAAGGCTTTGGGTACAACTGAACTCCCCAGGGGAGCCTTTACGCAGCCCCACATGCAACTGGACCCTCCTTGTTCACTGTTTACGAGCAACCCTAAATATACCCCTAGCCACCATGGCAGAAGACTGAAAACTCGGGCTCCAGAAAATGCGTTTCAAGCCCCATTCACCCATCCAGAAGTGCCCCCAAAGGAAGGCTTTGGGTACAACTGAACTCCCCAGGGGAGCCTTTATGCAGCCCCACATGCAACTGGACCCTCCGGGTTCACTCTTTCACAGCAAACCTAAATATAGCCCTAGCACGCCTGGCAGTCGACTGAAAGTTCGGGCCCCAGAAAATATGTTACGAGCCCCATACGACCATCCAAAAGTGCCCCCAAAGGAAGGCTTTGGGTACATCTGAACTCCCCAGGGGAGCCTTTACGCAGCCCCACATGCAACTGGACCCTCCGTGTTCGCTCTTTACAGCAACCCTAAATATAACCCCTAGCCAGCATGGCAGAAGACTGAAAACTCGGGCCACAGAAAAAGCGTTTCATGCCCCAGTCGCTCATACAGAAGTGCCCCCAAAAGAAGGCTTTGTGTACAAGTGAACTCCCCAGGGGAGCCTTTATGCAGCCCCACATGCAACTGGACCCTCCGGATTCACTCTTTCACAGCAACCCTAAATATAGCCCTGGCCCGCCTGGCAGTCGACTGAAAACTCGGGCCCCAGAAAATGCGTTAAAAGCCTAATTCGCCCATACAAAAGTGCTCCCAGAGGAAGGCTTTGGGTACAACTGAACTCCCCAGGGGAGCCTTTATGCAGCCCCACATGCAACTGGACCCTCCGGGTTCACTCTTTCACAGCAACCCTAAATATAGCCCTAGCACGCCTGGCAGTCGACTGAAAGCTCGGGCCACAGAAAATGTGTTACGAGCCCCATTCGCCCATCCAGAAGTGCCCCCAAAGGAATGCTTTGGGTACATCTGAACTCCCCAGGGGAGCCTTTACGCAGCCCCACATACAACTGGACCCTCCGTGTTCGCTCTTTACAGCAACCCTAAATATAACCCTAGCCAGCATGGCAGAAGACTGAAAAGTCGGGCCACAGAAAAAGCGTTTCAAGCCCCAGTCGCCCATCCAGAAGTGCCCCCAAAGGAAGGCTTTGGGTACAACTGAACTCCCCAGGGGAGCCTTTATGCAGCCCCACATGCAACTGGACCCTCCGGGTTCACTCTTTCACAGCAACCCTAAATATAGCCCTGGCCCGCCTGGCAGTCGACTGAAAACTCGGGCCCCAGAAAATGCGTTAAAAGCCTAATTCGCCCATCCAAAAGTGCCCCCAGAGGAAGGCTTTGGGTACAACTGAACTCCCAAGGGGAGCCTTAACGCAGCCCCACATGGAACTGGACCCTCCGTATTTGCTCTTTCACAGCAACCCTAAATATATCCCTGGCCCGCCTGGCAGTCGACTGAAAACTCGGGCCCCAGAAAAACAGTTAAAAGCCTAATTCGCCCATCCAAAAGTGCCCCCAGAGGAAGGCTTTGGGTACAACTGAACTCCCCAGGGGAGCCTTTATGCAGCCCCACATGCAACTGGACCCTCCTTTTTCACTGTTTACGAGCAACCCTAAATATACCCCTAGCCACCATGGCAGAAGACTGAAAACTCGTGCTCCAGAAAATGCGTTTCAAGCCCCATTCACCCATCCAGACGTGCCCCCAGAGGAAGGCTTTGGGTACAACTGAAATCCCCAGGGGAGCCTTTATGCAGCCCCACATGCAACTGGACCCTCCGGGTTCACTCTTTCACCGCAAGCCTAAATATAGCCCTCGGTGCAAAGGGAGAAGACTGAAAAAGCGGGCCTCAGAAAACGCATTGCGATTCCCCTTGGACTATCCAAAAGTGCCCCCAAAGGAAGGCTTTGGGTACAACTGGACTCCCCAGTGGAGCCTTAACGCAGCCCCACATGCAACTGGACCCTCCGTATTCGCTCTTTCACAGCAACCCTAAATATAGCCCTGGCCCGCCTGGCAGTCGACTGAAAACTCGGGCCCCAGAAAATGCGTTAAAAGCCTAATTCGCCCATCCAAAAGTGCCCCCAGAGGAAGGCTTTGGGTACAACTGAACTCCCAAGGGGAGCCTTAACGCAGCCCCACATGCAACTGGACCCTCCGTATTTGCTCTTTCACAGCAACCCTAAATATATCCCTGGCCCGCCTGGCAGTCGACTGAAAACTCGGGCCCCAGAAAAACAGTTAAAAGCCTAATTCGCCCATCCAAATGTGCCCCCAGAGGAAGGCTTTGGGTACAAGTGAACTCCCCAGGGGAGCCTTTACGCAGCCCCACATGCAACTGGACCCTCCTTGTTCACTGTTTACGAGCAACCCTAAATATACCCCTAGCCACCATGGCAGAAGACTGAAAACTCGGGCTCCAGAAAATGCGTTTCAAGCCCCATTCACCCATCCAGAAGTGCCCCCAAAGGAAGGCTTTGGGTACAACTGAACTCCCCAGAGGAGCCTTTATGCAGCCCCACATGCAACTGGACCCTCGGGGTTCACTCTTTCACCGCAAGCCTAAATATAGCCCTTGGCGCAATGGGAGAAGACTGAAAAAACGGGCCTCAGAAAACGCATTTCGATTCCCCTTGGACCATCCAAAAGTGCCCCCAGAGGAAGGCTTTGGGTACAAGTGAACTCCCCAGGGGAGCCTTTATGCAGCCCCACATGCAACTGGACCCTCCGGGTTCACTCTTTCACAGCAAGCCTAAATATAGCCCTAGCACGCCTGGCAGTCGACTGAAAGCTCGGGCCACAGAAAATGCGTTACGAGCCCCATTCGCCCATCCAAAAGTGCCCTCAAAGGAAGGCTTTGGGTACATCTGAACTCCCCAGGGGAGCCTTTACGCAGCCCCACATGCAACTGGACCCTCCGTGTTCGCTCTTTACAGCAACCCTAAATATAACCCTAGCCAGCATGGCAGAAGACTGAAAACTCGGGCCACAGAAAAAGTGTTTCAAGCCCCTTTCGCCCATTCAGAAGTGCCCCCAAAGGAAGGCTTTGGGTACAAGTGAACTCCCCAGGGGAGCCTTTATGCAGCCCCACATGCAACTGGACCCTCCTTGTTCACTGTTTACGAGCAACCCTAAATATACCCCTAGCCACCACGGCAGAAGACTGAAAACACGGGCTCCAGAAAATGCGTTTCAAGCCCCATTCACCCATCCAGAAGTGCCCCCAAAGGAAGGCTTTGGGTACAAGTGAACTCCCCAGGGGAGCCTTTATGGAGCCCCACATGCAACTGGACCCTCCGGGTTCACTCTTTCACAGCAACCCTAAATGTAGCCCTGGCCCGCCTGGCAGTCGACTGAAAACTCGGGCCCCAGAAAATGCGTTAAAAGCCTAATTCGCCCATCCAAAAGTGCCCCCAGAGGAAGGCTTTGGGTACAAGTGAACTCCCCAGGGGAGCCTTTATGCAGCCCCACATGCAACTGGACCCTCCGTATTTGCTCTTTCACAGCAACCCTAAATATAGCCCTGGCCCGTCTGGCAGTCGACTTGAAACTCGGGCCCCAGAAAATGCATTAAAACCTAATTTGCCCATCCAAAAGTGCCCCCAGAGGAAGGCTTTGGGTACAAGTGAACTCCCCAGGGGAGCCTTTACGCAGCCCCACATGCAACTGGACCCTCCTTGTTCACTGTTTACGAGCAACCCTAAATATACCCCTAGCCACCATGGCAGAAGACTGAAAACTCGGGCTCCAGAAAATGCGTTTCAAGCCCCATTCACCCATCCAGAAGTGCCCCCAAAGGAAGGCTTTGGGTACAAGTGAACTCCCCAGGGGAGCCTTTATGCAGCCCCACATGCAACTGGACCCTCCGTGTTCACTCTTTCACCGCAAGCCTAAATATATCCCTAGCATGCCTGGCAGTAGACTGAAAGCTCGGGCCACAGAAAATGTGTTACGAGCCCCATTCGCCCATCCAAAAGTGCCCCCAAAGGAAGGCTTTGGGTACAAGTGAACTCCCCAGGGGAGCCTTAACGCAGCCCCACATGCAACTGGACCCTCCAGGTTCACTCTTTCACCGCAAGCCTAAATATAGCCCTCGACGCAATGGGAGAAGACTGAAAAAGAGGGCCTCAGAAAACGCATTGCGATTCCCCTTGGACCATCCAGAAGTTCCCCCAAAGGAAGGCTTTGGGTAAAAGTGAACTCCCCAGGGGAGCCTTAACGCAGCCCCACATGCAACTGGACCTTCCGTATTCGCTCTTTCACTGCAAGCCTAAATATAACCCTCGGCGCAATGGGAGAAGACTGAAAAAGCGGGCCTCAGAAAACGCATTGCGATTCCCCTTGGACAATCCAGAAGTGCCCCAAAGGAAGGCTTTGGGCACAAATGGACTCCCCAGGGGAGCCTTAACGCAGCCCCACATGCAACTGGACCCTCCGTATTCGCTCTTTCACAGCAACCCTAAATATAGCCCTGGCCCGCCTGGCAGTCGATTGAAAACTCGGGCCCCAGAAAATGCATAAAAGCCTAATTCGCCCATCCAAAAGTGCCCCCAGAGGAAGGCTTTGGGTACAACTGAACTCCCCAGGGGAGCATTTATGCAGCCCCACATGCAACTGGACCCTCCGGGTTCACTCTTTCACCGCAAGCCTAAATATAGCCCTAGCACGCCTGGCAGTCGACTGAAAGCTCGGGCCACAGAAAATGTGTTACGAGCCCCATTCGCCCATCCAAAAGTGCCCCCAAAGGAAGGCTTTGGGTACATCTGAACTCCCCAGGGGAGCCTTTACGCAGCCCCACATGCAACTGGACCCTCCGTATTTGCTCTTTCACAGCAACCCTAAATATATCCCTGGCCCGCCTGGCAGTCGACTGAAAACTCGGGCCCCAGAAAAACAGTTAAAAGCCTAATTCGCCCATCCAAAAGTGCCCCCAGAGGAAGGCTTTGGGTACAACTGAACTCCCCAGGGGAGCCTTTACGCAGCCCCACATGCAACTGGACCCTCCTTGTTCACTGTTTACGAGCAACCCTAAATATACCCCTAGCCACCATGGCAGAAGACTGAAAACTCGGGCTCCAGAAAATGCGTTTCAAGCCCCATTCACCCATCCAGAAGTGCCCCCAAAGGAAGGCTTTGGGTACAACTGAAGTCCCCAGGGGAGCCTTTATGCAGCCCCACATGCAACTGGACCCTTCGTGTTCGCTCTTTACAGCAACCCTAAATATAACCCTAGCCACCATGGCAGAAGACTGAAAACTCGGGCCACAGAAAAAGCGTTTCAAGCCCCCTTCGCCCATCCAGAAGTGCCCCCAGAGGAAGGCTTTGGGTACAACTGAACTCCCCAGGGGAGCCTTTATGCAGCCCCACATGCAACTGGACCCTCCGGGTTCACTCTTTCACAGCAAGCCTAAATATAGCCCTAGCACGCCTGGCAGTCGACTGAAAGCTCGGGCCACAGAAAATGCGTTACGAGCCCCATTCGCCCATCCAAAAGTGCCCTCAAAGGAAGGCTTTGGGTACATCTGAACTCCCCAGGGGAGCCTTTACGCAGCCCCACATGCAACTGGACCCTCCTTGTTCACTGTTTACGAGCAACCCTAAATATACCCCTAGCCACCATGGCAGAAGACTGAAAACTCGGGCTCCAGAAAATGCGTTTCAAGCCCCATTCACCCATCCAGAAGTGCCCCCAAAGGAAGGCTTTGGGTACAACTGAACTCCCCAGGGGAGCCTTTATGCAGCCCCACATGCAACTGGACCCTTCGTGTTCGCTCTTTACAGCAACCCTAAATATAACCCTAGCCACCATGGCAGAAGACTGAAAACTCGGGCCACAGAAAAAGCGTTTCAAGCCCCCTTCGCCCATCCAGAAGTGCCCCCAGAGGAAGGCTTTGGGTACAACTGAACTCCCCAGGGGAGCCTTTATGCAGCCCCACATGCAACTGGACCCTCCGGGTTCACTCTTTCACAGCAAGCCTAAATATAGCCCTAGCACGCCTGGCAGTCGACTGAAAGCTCGGGCCACAGAAAATGCGTTACGAGCCCCATTCGCCCATCCAAAAGTGCCCTCAAAGGAAGGCTTTGGGTACATCTGAACTCCCCAGGGGAGCCTTTACGCAGCCCCACATGCAACTGGACCCTCCTTGTTCACTGTTTACGAGCAACCCTAAATATACCCCTAGCCACCATGGCAGAAGACTGAAAACTCGGGCTCCAGAAAATGCGTTTCAAGCCCCATTCACCCATCCAGAAGTGCCCCCAAAGGAAGGCTTTGGGTACAAGTGAACTCCCCAGTGGAGCCTTTATGCAGCCCCACATGCAACTGGACCCTCCGGGTTCACTCTTTCACCGCAAGCCTAAATATAGCCCTCGGCGCAATGGGAGAAGACTGAAAAAGCGGGCCTCAGAAAACGCATTGCGATTCCCTTTGGACTATCCAAAAGTGCCCCCAAAGGAAGGCTTTGGGTACAACTGGACTCCCCAGGGGAGCCTTAACGCAGCCCCACATGCAACTGGACCCTCCGTATTCGCTCTTTTACAGCAACCCTAAATATAGCCCTGGCCCGTCTGGCAGTCGACTTGAAACTCGGGCCCCAGAAAATGCATTAAAACCTAATTTTCCCATCCAAAAGTGCCCCCAGAGGAAGGCTTTGGGTACAAGTGAACTCCCCAGGGGAGCCTTTACGCAGCCCCACATGCAACTGGACCCTCCTTGTTCACTGTTTACAAGCAACCCTAAATATACCCCTAGCCACCATGGCAGAAGACTGAAAACTCGGGCTCCAGAAAATGCGTTTCAAGCCCCATTCACCCATCTAGAAGTGCCCCCAAAGGAAGGCTTTGGGTACAACTGAACTCCCCAGGGGAGCCTTTATGCAGGCCCACATGCAACTGGACCCTCCGTGTTCACTCTTTCACCGCAAGCCTAAATATATCCCTAGCATGCCTGGCAGTCGACTGAAAGCTCGGGCCACAGAAAATGTGTTACGAGCCGCATTCGCCCATCCAAAAGTGCCCCCAAAGGAAGGCTTTGGGTACAAGTGAACTCCCCAGGGGAGCCTTAACGCAGCCCCACATGCAACTGGACCCTCCAGGTTCACTCTTTCACCGCAAGGCTAAATATAGCCCTCGACGCAATGGGAGAAGACTGAAAAAGAGGGCCTCAGAAAACGCATTGCGATTCCCCTTGGACCATCCAGAAGTTCCCCCAAAGGAAGGCTTTGGGTAAAAGTGAACTCCCCAGGGGAGCCTTAACGCAGCCCCACATGCAACTGGACCTTCCGTATTCGCTCTTTCACTGCAAGCCTAAATATAACCCTCGGCGCAATGGGAGAAGACTGAAAAAGCGGGCCTCAGAAAACGCATTGCGATTCCCCTTGGACAATCCAGAAGTGCCCCAAAGGAAGGCTTTGGGTACAAATGGACTCCCCAGGGGAGCCTTAACGCAGCCCCACATGCAACTGGACCCTCCGTATTCGCTCTTTCACAGCAACCCTAAATATAGCCCTGGCCCGCCTGGCAGTCGATTGAAAACTCGGGCCCCAGAAAATGCATAAAAGCCTAATTCGCCCATCCAAAAGTGCCCCCAGAGGAAGGCTTTGGGTACAACTGAACTCCCCAGGGGAGCATTTATGCAGCCCCACATGCAACTGGACCCTCCGGGTTCACTCTTTCACCGCAAGCCTAAATATAGCCCTAGCACGCCTGGCAGTCGACTGAAAGCTCGGGCCACAGAAAATGTGTTACGAGCCCCATTCGCCCATCCAAAAGTGCCCCCAAAGGAAGGCTTTGGGTACATCTGAACTCCCCAGGGGAGCCTTTACGCAGCCCCACATGCAACTGGACCCTCCGTATTTGCTCTTTCACAGCAACCCTAAATATATCCCTGGCCCGCCTGGCAGTCGACTGAAAACTCGGGCCCCAGAAAAACAGTTAAAAGCCTAATTCGCCCATCCAAAAGTGCCCCCAGAGGAAGGCTTTGGGTACAACTGAACTCCCCAGGGGAGCCTTTACGCAGCCCCACATGCAACTGGACCCTCCTTGTTCACTGTTTACGAGCAACCCTAAATATACCCCTAGCCACCATGGCAGAAGACTGAAAACTCGGGCTCCAGAAAATGCGTTTCAAGCCCCATTCACCCATCCAGAAGTGCCCCCAAAGGAAGGCTTTGGGTACAACTGAACTCCCCAGGGGAGCCTTTATGCAGCCCCACATGCAACTGGACCCTTCGTGTTCGCTCTTTACAGCAACCCTAAATATAACCCTAGCCACCATGGCAGAAGACTGAAAACTCGGGCCACAGAAAAAGCGTTTCAAGCCCCTTTCGCCCATCCAGAAGTGCCCCCAGAGGAAGGCTTTGGGTACAAGTGAACTCCCCAGGGGAGCCTTTATGCAGCCCCACATGCAACTGGACCCTCCGTATTCGCTCTTTCACAGCAACCCTAAATATATCACTGGCCAGCCTAGCAGTCGACTGAAAGCTCGGGCCCCAGAAAATGCATTAAAAGCCTAATTCGCCCATCCAAAAGTGCCCCCAGAGGAAGGCTTTCGGTACAAGTGAACTCCCCAGGGGAGCCTTTACGCAGCCCCACATGCAACTGGACCCTCCTTGCTCACTGTTTACGAGCAACCCTAAATATACCCCTAGCCACCATGGCAGAAGACTGAAAACTCGGGCTCCAGAAAATGCGTTTCAAGCCCCATTCACCCATCCAGAAGTGCCCCCAAAGGAAGGCTTTGGGTACAAGTGAACTCCGCAGGGGAGCATTTATGCAGCCCCACATGCAACTGGACCCTCGGGGTTCACTCTTTCACCGCAAGCCTAAATATAGCCCTCGGCGCAATGGGAGAAGACTGAAAAAGCGGGCCTCAGAAAACGCATTTCGTTTCCCCTTGGACCATCCAAAAGTGCCCCCAAAGGAAGGCTTTGGGTACAAGTGAACTCCCCAGGGGAGCCTTAACGCAGCCCCACATGCAACTGGACCCTCCGTATTCGCTCTTTCACAGCAACCCTAAATATAGCCCTGGCCCGCCTGGCAGTCGACTGAAAACTCGGGCCTCAGAAAATGCATTAAAAGCCTAATTCGCCCATCCAAAAGTGCCCCCAGAGGAAGGCTTTGGGTACAAGTGAACTCCCCAGGGGAGCCTTTACGCAGCCCCACATGCAACTGGACCCTCCGTGTTCGCTCTTTACAGCAACCCTAAATATACCCCTAGCCACCATGGCAGAAGACTGAAAACTCGGGCCACAGAAAAAGCGTTTCAAGCCCCTTTCGCCCATCCAGAAGTGCCCCCAGAGGAAGGCTTTGGGTACAACTGAACTCCCCAGGGGAGCCTTTATGCAGCCCCACATGCAACTGGACCCTCCGTATTCGCTCTTTTACAGCAACCCTAAATATACCCCTAGCCACCATGGCAGAAGACTGAAAACTCGGGCCACAGAAAATGTGTTACGAGCCCCATTCGCCCATCCAAAAGTGCCTCCAAAGGAAGGCTTTGGGTACATCTGAACTCCCCAGGGGAGCCTTTACGCAGCCCCACATGCAACTGGACCCTCCTTGTTCACTGTTTACGAGCAACCCTAAATATACCCCTAGCCACCATGGCAGAAGACTGAAAACTCGGGCTCCAGAAAATGCGTTTCAAGCCCCATTCACCCCTCCAGAAGTGCCCCCAAAGGAAGGCTTTGGGTACAACTGAACTCCCCAGGGGAGCCTTTATGCAGGCGCATACGCAACTTAACCCCCCGTGTTCGCTGTTTACAAGCAACCCTAAATATAACACTAGCCAGCATGGCAGAAAACTGAAAACTCGGGCCACAGAAAAAGCGTTTCAAGCCCCATTCACCCATCCAAAAGTGCCCCCAAAGGAAGGCTTTGGGTACAAGTGAACTCCCTAGGGGAGCCTTTATGCAGCCCCACATGCAACTGGACCCTCCGTATTCGCTCTTTCACAGCAACCCTAAATATAGCCCTGGCCCGCCTGGCAGTCGACTGAAAGCTCGGGCCACAGAAAATGTGTTACGAGCCCCATTCGCCCATCCAAAAGTGCCCCCAAAGGAAGGCTTTGCGTACAAGTGAACTCCCCAAGGGAACCTTTACGCAGCCCCACATGCAACTGGACCCTCCTTGTTCACTGTTTATGAGCAACCCTAAATATACCCCTAGCCACCATGGCAGAAGACTGAAAACTCGGGCTCCAGAAAATGCGTTTCAAGCCCCATTCACCCATCCAAAAGTGCCCCCAAAGGAAGGCTTTGGGTACAACTGAACTCCCCAGGGGAGCCTTTACGCAGCCCCACATGCAACTGGACCCTACGTGTTCGCTCTTTACAGCAACCCTAAATATAACCCTAGCCAGCATGGCAGACGACTGAAAACTCGGGCCACAGAATACGTGATACAAGCCCCATTCGCCCATCCAAAAGTGCCTCCAAAGGAAGGCTTTGGGTACAACTGAACTCCCCAGGGGAGCCTTTATGCAGGCGCATACGCAACTGAACCCCCCGTGTTCACTGTTTAAAGGCAACCCTAAATATAACACTAGCCAGCATGGCAGAAAACTGAAAACTCGGGCCACAGAAAAAGCGTTTCAAGCCCCATTCACCCATCCAGAAGTGCCCCCAAAGGAAGGCTTTGGGTACAAGTGAACTCCCCAGGGGAGCCTTTATGGAGCCCCACATGCAACTGGACCCTCCGGGTTCACTCTTTCACAGCAACCCTAAATGTAGCCCTGGCCCGCCTGGCAGTCGACTGAAAACTCGGGCCCCAGAAAATGCGTTAAAAGCCTAATTCGCCCATCCAAAAGTGCCCCCAGAGGAAGGCTTTGGGTACAAGTGAACTCCCCAGGGGAGCCTTTATGCAGCCCCACATGCAACTGGACCCTCCGTATTTGCTCTTTCACAGCAACCCTATATATAGCCCTGGCCCGCCTGGCAGTCGACTGAAAGCTCGGGGCACAGAAAATGTGTTACGAGCCACATTCGCCAATCCAAAAGTGCCCCCAAAGGAAGGCTTTGCGTACAAGTGAACTCCCCAGGGGAACCTTTGCGCAGCCCCACATGCAACTGGACCCTCCTTGTTCACTGTTTACGAGCAACCCTAAATATACCCCTAGCCACCATGGCAGAACACTGAAAACGCGGGCTCCAGAAAATGCGTTTTAAGCCCCATTCACCCATCCAGAAGTGCCCCCAAAGGAAGGCTTTGGGTACAACTGAACTACCCAGGGGAGACTTTATGCAGCCCCACATGCAACTGGACCATCCGTGTTCGCTCTTTACAGCAACCCTAAATATAACCCCAGCCAGCATGGCAGAAAACTGAAAACTCGGGCCATAGAAAAAGCGTTTCAAGGCCGTTTCGCCCATCCAGAAGTGCCCCCAAAGGAAGGCTTTGGGTACAAGTGAACTCCCCAGGGGAGGCTATATGCAGCGCCACATGCAACTGGACCCTCCTTGTTCACTGTTTACGAGCAACCCTAAATATACCCCTAGCCAACATGGCAGAAGACTGAAAACTCGGGCTCCAGAAAATGCGTTTCGAGCCCCATTCACCCATCCAGAAGTGCCCCCAAAGGAAGGCTATGGGTAGAAGTGAACTCCCCAGGAGAACCTTTACGCAGCCCCGCATGCAACATGACCCTTCATGTTCGCTGTTTCCGAGCAACCCTAAATATAACCCTAGCCAGCATGGCAGAAGTCTGAAAATGCGGGCCCCAGAAAACGTGCTACAAGCCCCATTCGCCCATCCAGAAGTGCCCCCAAAGGAAGACTTTGGGTACAACTGAACTCCCCAGGGGAGCCTTTATGCAGCCCCACATGCAACTGGACCCTCCGCGTTCACCCTTTCACAGCAAGACTAATTATAACCCTCGGTGCAATCGGAGAAATCTGAAAAAGCGGACCTCAAAAAACTAATTGCGATTCCCCTTGGACCATCCAAAAGTGCCCCCAAAGGAAGGCTTTGGGTACAAGTGAACTCCCCAGGGGAGTCTTTATGCAGCCCCACATGCAACTGGACCCTCCGGGTTCGCTGTTTCCGAGCAACACTAAATATAGCCCTAGCCGGCATTGGAGACGACTGAAAACTCAAGTCCCAAAAAACGCATTCCGAGCCCCTTTCGCCCATCAAAAAGTGCCCCCAGAGGAAGGCTTTGGGTACAAGTGAACTCCCCAGGGGAGCCTTTACGCAGCCCCACATGCAACTGGACCCTCCGTGTTCGCTGTTTATGAGTAACCCTAAATATAACCCTGGCCCTCATGGGAGACAACTGAAAACTCGGGCTCCAGAAATGCGTTACAAGCCCCATTCGCCCATCCAAAAGTGCCCCCAGAGGAAGACTTTGGGTACAAGTGAACTCCCCAGGGGAGCCTTTATGCAGCCCCACATGCAAATGGACCCTCCGTGTTCACTGTTTATGGGTAACCCTAAATATAACCCTGGCCCTCATGGGAGACAACTGAAAACTTGCGCTCCAGAAAATGCGTTACAAGCCCCATTCGGTCATCCCGAAGTGCCCCCAAAAAAGACTTTCGGTACAAGTGAACTCCCCATGGGAGCCTTTATGCAGCCCCACATGCAACTGGACCCTCCGGGTTCGCTCTTCCGAAGCAATACTAAAGATATCCCTAGCAGGCATGGGAGGCGACTGAAAACTCGGGCCCCAGAAAACTCATTGCGATTCCCCTTTCACCCATTCAAAAGTGCACCCAGAGGAAGGCTTTGGGTACATCTGAACTCCCCAGGGAATCCTTAATGCAGCCCCACATGCAACTGGACCCTCCGGGTTCGCTGTTTCTGAGCAACACTAAATATAGCCCTAGCCAGCATGGGAGACGACTGAAAACCCAGGCCCCAGAAAACGCTTTCCGAGCCCCTTTAGCCCATCCAAAAGTGCCCCCAGAGGAAGGCTTTGGGTACAACTGAACTCCCCAGGGGAGCCTTTATTCAGCCCCACATGCAACTGGACCCTCAGTATTTGCAATTTCACTGCAACCCTAAATATATCACTGGCCCGCCTGGAAGTCGAGTGATAACTCGGGCCCCAGAAAATGCGATACAAGCCCCATTCGCCCATCCAAAAGTGCCCCCAAAGGAAGGCTTTGGGTATGAGTGAACTCTCCAGGGGAGCCTTTATGCAGCCCCACATGCAACTGGACCCTCCGTGTTCACTCTTTCTACGCAAGCCAAAATACATCCCTAGCCGCAAAGGGAGAAGACTGAAAAAGCGGGCCTCAGAAAACGCATTGCGAGTCTCTTTCGCCCATCCAGAAGTGCCCCCAGAGGAAGGCTTTGGGTACAAGTGAACTCCCCAGGGGATCCTTTAGTCAACCCAAAAGGAACTGAACCATACGGGTTCGCTCTTTTAGAGCAAAACTATACATAGCCCTAGCCGGCATGGGAGACGACTGAAAATTCTGGTGCCAGAAAAAGATTTCCGAGCCCCATTCACCCATCCAAAAGTGCCCCCAGAGGAAGGCTTTGGGTAAAAGTGAACTCCCCAGGGGAGCCTTTACGCAGCCCCACATCCAACTGGACCCTCCGTGTTCGCTGTTTACGAGCAACCCTAAATATATCCCTAGCCAGCATGGCAGAAGACTGAAAACTCGGGCCCTAGAAAACGCGCTACAAGCCCCATTCGCCCATCCAGAAGTGCCCCCAAAGGAAGGCTTTGGGTACAAGTGAACTCCCCAGGGGAGCCTTTATGCAGCCCCACATGCAACTGGACCCTCCGGGTTCACTCTTTCACCGCAAGACGAAATATAGCTCTCCGCGCATTGGGAGAAGACAGAAAAAGCGGGCCTCAGAAAAAGCATTGCGATTCCCCTTGGACCATCCAAAAGTGCCCCCAAAGGAAGGCTTTGGGAACAAGTGAACTCCCCAGGGGAGCCTTTATGCAGCCCCACATGCAACTGGACCCTCCCTGTTCGCTGTTTTTGAGCAACACTATATATAGCCCTTGCCGGCTTTGGAGACGACTGAAAACTCAGGCCCCAGAAAACGCATTCCGAGCCCCATTCGCCCATCCAAAAGTGCCCCTAGAGGAAGGCTTTCGGGAGAAGTGAACTTCCCAGGGGAGCCTTTATGCAGCCCCACATGCAACTGGACCCTCCTTATTTGCTCTTTCACAGCAACCCTAAATGTAACCCTGGCCCGCATGGTAGACAACTGAAAAATCGGGCCCCAGAAAATGCGTTACAAGCCCCATTCGCCCATCCAGAAGTGCCCCCAAAGGAAGGCTTTGGGTACAAGTGAACTCCCCAGGGGAGCCTTTTTGCAACCCCACATGAAACTGGACCCTCCGGGTTCACTCTTCCACAGCAAGACTAAATATAGCCCTAGCCGCAAAAGGAGAAGGTTGAAAACTCGGGCCCCAGAAAATGCATTACAAGACCATTTCGCCCATCCAAAAGTGCCACCAAATGAAGGCTTTGAGTACAAGTGAACTCCCCAGGGGAGCCTTTATGCAGCCCCACATGCAACTGGACCCTCCGGGTTCACTCTTTCACAGCAAGCCTAAATATAACCCTAGCCGGCATCGGAGATGACTGAAAAATTGAACCAAAGAAAATGACTTACAGGACCCTTTCGCCCACACAAAAGTGCCCCCAAAGGAAGGCTTTGGGTACAAGTGAACTCCCCAGGGGAGCCTTTATGCAGCCCCACATGCAACTGGACCCGCCGCCTTCACCCTTTCTATGCAAGCCTAAATATAGCACTAGCCGCATAGGGAGAAGACTGAAAAAGCAGGCCTTAGGAAACGCATTGCGAGTCTCTTTCGCCCATCCAAAAGTGCCCCCAGAGGAAGGCTTTGGGTACAACTGAACTCCCCAGGGGAGCCTCTATGCAGCCCCACATGCAACACGACCCTCCGGGTTCGCTCTTTCCGAGAAACACTATAGACAGCCCTACCCGGCATGGGAGACGACTGAAAACTCGGGCCCCAGAAAACGCATTCCGAGCCCCTTTCGCCCATCCAAAAGTGCCCCCAGAGGAAGACACTGGGTAGAAGTGAACTCCCCAGGGGAGCCTTTATGCGTCCCAACATGCAACTGGACCCTCCGTATTCGCTCTTTACAAGCAACCCTAAATATAACCCTAGCCAGCATGGAGAAGACTGAAAACTCGGGCCTCAGAAAAAGCGTTGCAAGCCCCATTCGCCCATCCAGAAGTGCCTCCAAAGGAAGGCTTTGGGTACAAGTGAACTCCCCAGGGGAGCCTTTATGCAGCCCCACATGCAACTGGACCCTCTGCGTTCACTCTTTCACCACAAGACTAAATATAGCCCTAGGCTCAAAGGGAGAAGACTGAAAAAGCGGGTCTCAGAAAACGCACTGCGATTCCCCTTGCACCATCCAAAAGTGCCCCTCAAAGGAAGGCTTTGGGTAGATGTGAACTCCCCTGGGGAGCCTTTATGCAGCCCCACATGCAACTGGACCCTCCGGGTTCGCTGTTTTCGAGCAAAACTAAATATATCCCTAGCCAGCATGGCAGAAGACTAAAAACTTGGGCCATAGAAAACACGTTACAAGCCCCATTCACCCATCCAGAAGTGCCCCCAAAGGAAGGCTTTGGGTACAAGTGAACTCCCCAGGGGAGCCTTTATGCAGCCCCACATGCAACTGGACCCTCCGTATTTGCTCTTTCAAAGCAAAATTAATACAGCCCTGGCCCGCATGGCAAACGACGGAAAAATCGGGCCCCATAAAACACCATTCAAGCCCCATTGGTCCATCCAGAAGTGCCCCCAAAAGAAGGCTTTGTGTACAACTGAACTCCCCAGGGGAGCCTTTATGCAGCCCCACATGCAACTCGACCCTCCGGGTTCACTCTTTCCGAGCAACACTAAAGAGGCCCCTATCCGGCTTGGGAGACGATTGAAAATTCGGGCCCCAGAAAACACATTCCGAGCCCCTTTTGCCCATCCAAAAGTGCCCCCAGAGGAAGGCTTTGGGTACAACTGAACTCCCCGGTGGAGCCTTTACGCAGCCCCACATGCAACTCGACCCTCCGGGTTCGCTCTTTCCGAGAAACACTATAGACAGCCCTAGCCGGCATGGGAGACGACTGAAAACTCGGGCCCCAGAAAACGCATTCCGAGCCCGTTTCGCCCATCCAAAAGTGCCCCCAGAGGAAGACACTGGGTAGAAGTGCACTCCCAAGGGGAGCCTTTATGCGTCCCAACATGCAACTGGACCCTCCGTGTTCGCTCTTTATAAGCAACCCTAAATATAACCCTAGCCAGCATGGAGAAGACTGAAAACTCGGGCCTCAGAAAAAGCGTTGCAAGCCCCATTCGCCCATCCAGAAGTGCCCCCAGAGGAAGGCTTTGGGTACAACTGAACTCCCCTGGGGAGCCTTTATGCAGCCCCACATGCAACTGGACCCTCCGGGTTCGCTGTTTTCGAGCAAAACTAAATATATTCCTAGCCAGCATGGCAGAAGACTGAAAACTTGGGCCATAGAAAACGCGTTACAAGCCCCATTCACCCATCCAGAAGTGCCCCCAAAGGAAGGCTTTGGGTACAAGTGAACTGCCCAGGGGAGCCTTTACGCAGCCCCACATGCAACTGGACCCTCCGTATTCGCTCTTTCACAGCAAAACTAAATATATCGCTGGCCCGCATGGCAGACAACTGAAAAATCGGGCCCCAGAAAATGTGTTTCAAGCCCAATTCGCCCATCCAGAAGTGCCCCCAAAGGAAGGCTTTGGGTACAACTGAACTCCCCAGTGGAGCCTTTACGCAGCCCCACATGCAACTGGACCCTCCGGGTTCACTCTTTCACCTTAAGACTAAATATAACCCTCGGCGCAATGGGAGAAGACTGAAAAAGCGGGCCTCAGAAAACGCATTGTGATTCCCCTTGGACCATTCAAAAGTGCCCCCAAAGGAAGGCTTTGGGTACAAGTGAACTCCCCAGGGGAGCCTTTATGCAGCCCCACATGCAACTGGATCCTCTGGCTTCGCTGTTTCCCAGTAACACTAAAAATATCCCTAGCCAGCATTGGAGACGACTGAAAACTCAGGACTCAGAAAACGCAATCCGAGCCCCTTTCGCCCATCCAAAAGTGCCCCCAGAGGAAGGCTTTGGTACAACTGAACTCCCCAGGGGAGCATGTATGCAGCCCCACATGAAACTGGACCCTCCGGGTTCACTCTTTCACCGCATGACTATATATAGCCCTAGCCGCAAAAGGAGAAGGCTGAAAAACCGGGCCTCAGAAACGGCGTTACAAGCCCCATTCGCCCATACAAAAGTGCCCTCAGAGGAAGGCTTTGGGTACAAGTGAACTCCCCAGGGGAGCCTTTATGCAGCCCCACATGCAACTGGACCCCCCGCGTTCACTCTTTCTACGCAAGACTAAATATAACCCTAGCCGCAAAGGGAGAAGACTGAAAAAGCGGGCCTCAGAAAACGCAATGCGAGTCTCTTCCGCCCATCCAGAAGTGTCCCCAAAGGAAGGCTTTGGGTACAAGTGAACTCCCCAGGGGAGCCTTTACGCAGCCCCACATGCAACTGGACCCTCTGGCTTCGCTGTTTCCCAGTAACACTAAATATAGCCCTAGCCAGCATTGGAGACGACTGAAAATTCGGGCCAAATAAAACGCATAACACGACCATTTCGCCCATCCAAAAGTGCCCTCAGAGGAAGGCTTTGGGTACAAGTGAACTCCCCAGGGGAGCCTTTACGCAGCCCCACATGCAACTGGACCATCCTTGTTCACTGTTTACGACCAACCCTAAATATAACCCTAGCCACCTTGGCAGAAGACTGAAAACTCGGGCTCCAGAAAATGCGTTTCAAGCCCCATTCACCCATCCAGAAGTGCCCCCAAAGGAAGGCTTTGGGTACAACTGAACTCCCCAGGGGAGCCTTTATGCAGCCCCACATGCAACTGGACCCTCCTTGTTCACTGTTTACGAGCAACCCTAAATATACCCCTAGCCACCATGGCAGAAGACTGAAAACTCGGGCTCCAGAAAATGCGTTTCAAGCCCCATTCGCCCATCCAAAAGTGTCCCCAGAAGAAGGCTTTGGGTACAACCGAACTCCCCAGGGGAGCCTTTACGCAGCCCCACATGCAACTGGACCCTCCGTATTCGCTCTTTCACAGCAACCCTAAATATAGCAGTGGCCCGCCTGGCAGTCTACTGAAAACACGGGCCCCAGAAAATGCGTTAAAAGCCCCATTCGCCCATCCAAAAGTGCCCCCAGAGGAAGGCTTTGGGTACAACTGAACTCCCCAGGGGACCCTTTATGCAGCCCCACATGCAACTGGACCCTCCGTATTCGCTCTTTCACAGCAACCCTAAATATAGCCCTGGCACGCCTGGCAGTCTACTGAAAACTCGGGCCCCAGAAAATGCGTTAAAAGCCTAATTCGCCCATCCAAAAGTGCCCCCAGAGGAAGGCTTTGGGTACATCTGAACTCCCCAGGGGAGCCTTTACGCAGCCCCACATGCAACTGGACCCTTCTTGTTCACTGTTTACAAGCAACCCTAAATATACCCCTAGCCACCATGGCAGAAGACTGAAAACTCGGGCTCCA
Source organism: Anas platyrhynchos (assembly GCF_047663525.1). Lineage (NCBI taxonomy): Eukaryota > Metazoa > Chordata > Aves > Anseriformes > Anatidae > Anas > Anas platyrhynchos. The sequence goes on from NC_092595.1 coordinate 27,375,866, forward strand.
GAAAATGCGTTTCAAGCCCCATTCACCCATCCAGAAGTGCCCCCAAAGGAAGGCTTTGGGTACAAGTGAACTCCCCAGGGGAGCCTTTACGCAGCCCCACATGCAACTGGACCCTCCTTGTTCACTGTTTACGAGCAACCCTAAATATACCCCTAGCCACCATGGCAGAAGACTGAAAACTCGGGCTCCAGAAAATACGTTTCAAGCCCCATTCACCCATCCAGAAGTGCCCCCAAAGGAAGGCTTTGGGTACAAGTGAACTCCCCAGGGGAGCCTTTATGCAGCCCCACATGCAACAGGACACTCCGGGTTCACTCTTTCACCGCAAGCCTAAATATAGCCGTAGCACGCCTGGCAGTCGACTGAAAGCTCGGGACACAGAAAATGTGTTACGAGCCCCATTCGCCCATCCAAAAGTGCCCCCAAAGGAAGGCTTTGGGTACATCTGAACTCCCCAGGGGAGCCTTTACGCAGCCCCACATGCAACTGGACCCTCCGTGTTCGCTCTTTACAGCAACCCTAAATATAACCCTAGCCACCATGGCAGAAGACTGAAAACTCGGGCCACAGAAAAAGCGTTTCAAGCCCCTTTCGCCCAACCAGAAGTGCCCCCAAAGGAAGGCTTTGGGTACAACTGAACTCCCCAGGTGAGCTTTTATGCAGCCCCACATGCAACGGGACCCTCCGTATTCGCTCTTTTACAGCAACCCTAAATATAGCCCTGGCCCGCCTGGCAGTCGACTGAAAACTCGGGCCCTAGAATAACTGTTAAAAGCCTAATTCGCCCATCCAAAAGTGTCCCCAGAGGAAGGCTTTGGGTACAAGTGAACTCCCCAGGGGAGCCTTTACGCAGCCCCACATGCAACTGGACCCTCCGTATTCGCTCTTTCACAGCAAGCCTAAATATAGCCCTGGCCCGCCTGGCAGTCGACTGAAAACTCGGGCCCTAGAAAATGCGTTAAAAGCCTAATTCGCCCATCCAAAAGTGCCCCCAGAGGAAGGCTTTGGGTACAACTGAACTCCACAGGGGAGGCTTAACGCAGCCCCACATGCAACAGGACCCTCCTTGTTCACTGTTTACGAGCAACCCTAAATATACCCCTAGCCACCATGGCAGAAGACTGAAAACTCGGGCTCCAGAAAATGCGTTTCAAGCCCCATTCACCCATCCAGATGTGCCCCCAAAGGAAGGCTTTGGTACAATTGAACTCCCCAGGGGAGCCATTACGCAGCCCCACATGCAACTGGACCCTCCGTGTTCACTGTTTACTAGCAACCCTAAATATACCCCTAGCCACCATGGCAAAAGACTGAAAACCCGGGCTCCAGAAAATGTGTTTCAAGCCCCATTCACCCATCCAGAAGTTCCCCCAAAAGAAGGCTTTGGGTACAACTGAACTCCCCAGGGGAGCCTTTATGCAGCCCCACATGCAACTGGACCCTACTTGTTCACTGTTTACGAGCAACCCTAAATATACCCCTAGCCACCATGGCAGAAGACTGAAAACTCGGGCTCCAGAAAATGCGTTTCAAGCCACATTCACCCATCCAGAAGTGCCCCCAAAGGAAGGCTTTGGGTACAAGTGAACTCCCCAGGGGAGCCTTTACGCAGCCCCACATGCAACTGGACCCTCCTTGTTCACTGTTTACGAGCAACCCTAAATATACCCCTAGCCACCATGGCAGAAGACTGAAAACTCGGGCTCCAGAAAATGCGTTTCAAGCCCCATTCACCCATCCAGAAGTGCCCCCAAAGGAAGGCTATGGGTACCACTGAACTCCCCAGGGGAGCCTTTATGCAGCCCCACATGCAACAGGACCCTCCGGGTTCACTCTTTCACCGCAAGCCTAAATATAGCCCTAGCACGCCTGGCAGTCGACTGAAAGCTCGGGCCACAGAAAATGTGTTACGAGCCCCATTCACCCATCCAGAAGTGCCCCCAAAGGAAGGCTTTGGGTACATCTGAACTCCCCAGGGGAGCCTTTACGCAGCCCCACATGCAACTGGACCCTCCGTGTTCGCTCTTTACAGCAACCCTAAATATAACCCTAGCCACCATGGCAGAAGACTGAAAACTCGGGCCACAGAAAAAGCGTTTCAAGCCCCTTTCGCCCAACCAGAAGTGCCCCCAAAGGAAGGCTTTGGGTACAACTGAACTCCCCAGGTGAGCTTTTATGCAGCCCCACATGCAACTGGACCCTCCGTATTCGCTCTTTTACAGCAACCCTAAATATTGCCCTGGCCCGCCTGGCAGTCGACTGAAAACTCGGGCCCTAGAAAAACTGTTAAAAGCCTAATTCGCCCATCCAAAAGTGTCCCCAGAGGAAGGCTTTGGGTACAACTGAACTCCCCAGGGGAGCCTTTAGGCAGCCCCACATGCAACTGGACCCTCCGTATTCGCTCTTTCACAGCAACCCTAAATATAGCCCTGGCCCGCCTGGCAGTCGACTGAAAATTCGGGCCCCAGAAAATGCGTTTCAAGCCCCATTCACCCATCCAGAAGTGCCCCCAGAGGAAGGCTTTGGGTACAAGTGAACTCCCCAGGGGATCCTTAACGCAGCCCCACATGCAACTGGACCCTCCTTGTTCACTGTTTACGAGCAACCCTAAATATACCCCTAGCCACCTTGGCAGAAGACTGAAAACTCGGGCTCCAGAAAATGCGTTTCAAGCCCCATTCACCCATCCAGAAGTGCCCCCAAAGGAAGGCTTTGGGTACAATTGAACTCCCCAGGGGAGCCATTACGCAGCCCCACATGCAACTGGACCCTCCTTGTTCACTGTTTACGAGCAACACTAAATATACCCCTAGCCACCATTGCAAAAGACTGAAAACTCGGGCTCCAGAAAATGTGTTTCAAGCCCCATTCACCCATCCAGAAGTGCCCCCAGAGGAAGGCTTTGTGTACATCTGAACTCCCCAGAGGAGCCTTTACGCAGCCCCACATGCAACTGGACCCTCCGGGTTCGCTCTTTACAGCAACCCTAAATATAACCCTAGCCAGAATGGCAGAGGACTGAAAACTCGGGCCAGAGAAAATGTGTTACGAGCCCCATTCGCCCATCCAGAAGTGCCCCCAAAGGAAGGCTTTGGGTACAAGTGAACTCCCCAGGGGAGCCTTTATGCAGCCCCACATGCAACTGGACCCTCCGTATTCGCTCTTTCACAGCAACCCTAAATATAACCCTGGCCCGCCTGGCAGACGACTGAAAGCTCGAGTCACAGAAAATGTGTTACGAGCCCCATTCGCCCATCCAAAAGTGCCCCCAAAGGAAGGCTTTGGGTACATCTGAACTCCCCAGGGGAGCCTTTATGCAGCCCCACATGCAACTGGACCCTCCTTGTTCACTGTTTACGAGCAACCCTAAATATACCCCTAGCCACCATGGTAGAATACTGAAAACTCGGGCCCCAGAAAATGCGTTTCAAGCCCCGTTCACCCATCCAGAAGTGCCCCCAAAGGAAGGCTTTGGGTACAACTGTACTCCCCAGGGGAGCCTTTAGCAGCCCCACATGCAACTGGACCCTCCGGGTTCACTCTTTCACCGCAAGCCTAAATATAGCCCTAGCACGCCTGGCAGTCGACTGAAAGCTCGGGCCACAGAAAATGTGTTACGATCCCCATTCGCCCATCCAAAAGTGCTCCCAAAGGAAGGCTTTGGGTACATCTGAACTCCCCAGGGGAGCCTTTACGCAGCCCCACATGCAACTCGACCCTCCGTGTTCACTCTTTACAGCAACCTTAAATATAACCCTAGCCAGCATGGCAGAAGACTGAAAACTCGGGCCACAGAAAAATCGTTTCAAGCCCCTTTCGACCATCCAGAAGTGCCCCCAAAGGAAGGCTTTGGGTACAAGTGAACTCCCCAGGGGAGCCTTTATGCAGCCCCACATGCAACGGGACCCTCCGGATTCACTGTTTCACAGCAACCCTAAATATAGCCCTGGCCAACATTTCAGTCGACTGAAAACTCGGGCCCTAGAAAACTGTTAAAAGCCTAATTCGCCCATCCAAAAGTGTCCCCAGAGGAAGGCTTTGGGTACAACTGAACTCCCCAGGGGAGCCTTTACGCAGCCCCACATGCAACTGGACCCTCCGCATTCTCTCTTTGACAGCAAGCCTAAATATAACCCTGGCCCGCCTGGCAGTCGACTGAAAACTCGGGCCCCAGAAAATGCATTAAAAGCCTAATTTGCCCATCCAAAAGTGCCCCCAGAGGAAGGCTTTGGGTACATCTGAACTCCCCAGGGGAGCCTTTACGCAGCCCCATATGCAACTGGACCCTCCTTGTTCACTGTTTACGAGCAACCCTAAATATACACCTAGCCACCATGGCAGAAGACTGAAAACTCGGGCTCCAGAAAATGCGTTTCAAGCCCCATTCACCCATCCAGAAGTGCCCCCAAAGGAAGGCTTTGGGTACAAGTGAACTCCCCAGGGGAGCCTTTATGCAGCCCCACATGCAACTGGACCCTCCGGGTTCACTCTTTCACCGCAAGCCTAAATATAGCCCTAGCACGCCTGGCAGTCGACTGAAAGCTCGGGCCACAGAATATGTGTTACGAGCCCCATTCGCCCATCCAAAAGTGCCCCCAAGGAAGGCTTTGGGTACATCTGAACTCCCCAGGGGAGCCTTTACGCAGCCCCACATGCAACTGGACCCTCCGTGCTCGGTCTTTACAGCAACCCTAAATATAACCCTAGCCAGCATGGCAGAAGACTGAAAACTCGGGCCACAGAAAAAGCGTTTCAAGCCCCATTCGACCATCCAAAAGTGCCCCCAAAGGAAGGCTTTGTGTACAAGTGAACTCCCCAGGGGAGCCTTTATGCAGCCCCATATGCAACTGGACCCTCCTTGTTCACTGTTTACGAGCAACCCTAAATATACCCCTAGCCACCATGGCAGAAGACTGAAAACTCGGGCTCCAGAAAATGCGTTTCAAGCCCCATTCACCCATCCAGATGTGCCCCCAAAGGAAGGCTATGGGTACAACTGAACTCCCCAGGGGAGCCTTTATGCAGCCCCACATGCAACAGGACCCTCCGGGTTCACTCTTTCACCGCAAGCCTAAATATAGCCCTAGCACGCCTGGCAGTCGACTGAAAGCTCGGGCCACAGAAAATGTGTTACGAGCCCCATTCGCCCATCCAAAAGTGCCCCCAAAGGAAGGCTTTGGGTACATCTGAACTCCCCAGGGGAGCCTTTACGCAGCCCCACATGCAACTGGACCCTCCGTGCTCGCTCTTTACAGCAACCCTAAATATAACCCTAGCCAGCATGGCAGAAGACTGAAAAGTCGGGCCACAGAAAAAGCGTTTCAAGCCCCTTTCGCCCATCCAGAAGTGCCCCCAAAGGAAGGCTTTGGGTACAACTGAACTCCCCAGGTGAGCCTTTATGCAGCCCCACATGCAACTGGACCCTCCGGGTTCACTGTTTCACAGCAACCCTAAATATTGCCCTGGCCCGCCTGGCAGTCGACTGAAAACTCGGGCCCTAGAAAACCTGTTAAAAGACTAATTCGCCCATCCAAAAGTGCCCCCAGAGGAAGGCTTTGGGTACAACTGAACTCCCCAGGGGAGCCTTTACGCAGCCCCACATGCAACTGGACCCTCCGTATTCGCTCTTTCACAGCAACACTAAATATAGCCCTGGCCCGCCTGGCAGTCGACTGAAAACTCGGGCCCCAGAAAATGCGTTAAAAGCCTAATTTGCCCATCCAAAAGTGCCCCCAGAGGAAGGCTTTGAGTACAAGTGAACTCCCCAGGGGAGCCTTTACGCAGCCCCACATGCAACTGGACCCTCCTTGTTCACTGTTAACGAGCAACCCTAAATATACCCCTAGCCACCTTGGCAGAAGACTGAAAACTTGGGCTCCAGAAAATGCGTTTCAAACCCCATTCACCCATCCAGAAGTGCCCCCAAAGGAAGGCTTTGGGTACAACTGAACTCCCCAGGGGAGCCTTTACGCAGCCCCACATGCAACTGGACCCTCCTTGTTCACTGTTTACGAGCAACCCTAAATATACCCCTAGCCAGCATGGCAGAAGACTGAAAACCCGGGCTCCAGAAAATGTGTTTCAAGCCCCATTCACCCATCCAGAAGTGCCCCCAAAGGAAGGCTTTGGGTACAACTGAACTCCCCAGGGGAGCCTTTATGCAGCCCCACATGCAACTGGACCCTCCGCATTCGCTCGTTCACAGGAACCCTAAATATACCCCTGGCCCGCCTGGAAGTCGACTGAAAACTCGGGCCCTAGAAAAACTGTTAAAAGCCTAATTCGCCCATCCAAAAGTGCCCCCAGAAGAAGGCTTTGGGTACAACTGAACTCCCCAGGGGAGCCTTTACGCAGCCCCACATGCATCTGGACCCTCCGTATTCGCTCTTTCACAGCAACCCTAAATATAGCCCTGGCCCGCCTGGCAGTCTACTGAAAACTCGGGCCCCAGAAAATGCGTTAAAAGCCTAATTCGCCTATCCAAAAGTGCCCCCAGAGGAACGCTTTGGGTACAACTGAACTCCCCAGGGGAGCCTTTACGCAGCCCCACATGCAACTGGACCCTCCGGGTTCGCTCTTTACAGCAACCCTAAATATAACCCCAGCCAGCATGGCAGAGGACTGAAAGCTCGGGCCAGAGAAAATGTGTTACGAGCCCCATTCGCCCATCCAGAAGTGCCCCCAAAGGAAGGCTTTGGGTACAAGTGAACTCCCCAGGGGAGCCTTTATGCAGCCCCACATGCAACTGGACCCTCCGTATTCACTCTTTCACAGCAACCCTAAATATAACCCTGGCCCGCATGGCAGACGACTGAAAGCTCGGGTCACAGAAAATGTGTTACGAGCCCCATTCGCCCATCCAAAAGTGCCCCCAAAGGAAGGCTTTGGGTACATCTGAACTCCCCAGGGGAGCCTTTATGCAGCCCCACATGCAACTGGACCCTCCTTGTTTACTGTTTACGAGCAACCCTAAATATACCCCTAGCCACCATGGTAGAATACTGAAAACTCGGGCCCCAGAAAATGCGTTTCAAGCCCCATTCACCCATCCAGAAGTGCCCCCAAAGGAAGGCTTTGGGTACAACTGTACTCCCCAGGGGAGCCTTTAGCAGCCCCACATGCAACTGGACCCTCCGGGTTCACTCTTTCACCGCAAGCCTAAATATAGCCCTAGCACGCCTGGCAGTCGACTGAAAGCTCGGGCCACAGAAAATGTGTTACGATCCCCATTCGCCCATCCAAAAGTGCTCCCAAAGGAAGGCTTTGGGTACATCTGAACTCCCCAGGGGAGCCTTTACGCAGCCCCACATGCAACTGGACCCTCCGTGTTCGCTCTTTACAGCAACCTTAAATATAACCCTAGCCAGCATGGCAGAAGACTGAAAACTCGGGCCACAGAAAAAGCGTTTCAAGCCCCTTTCGACCATCCAGAAGTGCCCCCAAAGGAAGGCTTTGGGTACAAGTGAACTCCCCAGGGGAGCCTTTATGCAGCCCCACATGAACGGGACCCTCCGGATTCACTGTTTCACAGCAACCCTAAATATAGCCCTGGCCAGCATTTCAGTCGACTGAAAACTCGGGCCCTAGAAAACTGTTAAAAGCCTAATTCGCCCATCCAAAAGTGTCCCCAGAGGAAGGCTTTGGGTACAACTGAACTCCCCAGGGGAGCCTTTACGCAGCCCCACATGCATCTGGACCCTCCGTATTCGCTCTTTCACAGCAACCCTAAATATAGCCCTGGCCCGCCTGGCAGTCTACTGAAAACTCGGGCCCCAGAAAATGCGTTAAAAGCCTAATTCGCCCATCCAAAAGTGCCCCCAGAGGAACGCTTTGGGTACAACTGAACTCCCCAGGGGAGCCTTTACGCAGCCCCACATGCAACTGGACCCTCCGGGTTCGCTCTTTACAGCAACCCTAAATATAACCCCAGCCAGCATGGCAGAGGACTGAAAGCTCGGGCCAGAGAAAATGTGTTACGAGCCCCATTCGCCCATCCAGAAGTGCCCCCAAAGGAAGGCTTTGGGTACAAGTGAACTCCCCAGGGGAGCCTTTATGCAGCCCCACATGCAACTGGACCCTCCGTATTTGCTCTTTCACAGCAACCCTAAATATAACCCTGGCCCGCATGGCAGACGACTGAAAGCTCGGGTCACAGAAAATGTGTTACGAGCCCCATTCGCCCATCCAAAAGTGCCCCCAAAGGAAGGCTTTGGGTACATCTGAACTCCCCAGGGGAGCCTTTATGCAGCCCCACATGCAACTGGACCCTCCTTGTTCACTGTTTACGAGCAACCCTAAATATACCCCTAGCCACCATGGTAGAATACTGAAAACTCGGGCCCCAGAAAATGCGTTTCAAGCCCCATTCACCCATCCAGAAGTGCCCCCAAAGGAAGGCTTTGGGTACAACTGTACTCCCCAGGGGAGCCTTTAGCAGCCCCACATGCAACTGGACCCTCCGGGTTCACTCTTTCACCGCAAGCCTAAATATAGCCCTAGCACGCCTGGCAGTCGACTGAAAGCTCGGGCCACAGAAAATGTGTTACGATCCCCATTCGCCCATCCAAAAGTGCTCCCAAAGGAAGGCTTTGGGTACATCTGAACTCCCCAGGGGAGCCTTTACGCAGCCCCACATGCAACTCGACCCTCCGTGTTCGCTCTTTACAGCAACCTTAAATATAACCCTAGCCAGCATGGCAGAAGACTGAAAACTCGGGCCACAGAAAAAGCGTTTCAAGCCCCTTTCGACCATCCAGAAGTGCCCCCAAAGGAAGGCTTTGGGTACAAGTGAACTCCCCAGGGGAGCCTTTATGCAGCCCCACATGCAACGGGACCCTCCGGATTCACTGTTTCACAGCAACCCTAAATATAGCCCTGGCCAGCATTTCAGTCGACTGAAAACTCGGGCCCTAGAAAACTGTTAAAAGCCTAATTCGCCCATCCAAAAGTGTCCCCAGAGGAAGGCTTTGGGTACAACTGAACTCCCCAGGGGAGCCTTTATGCAGCCCCACATGCATCTGGACCCTCCGTATTCGCTCTTTCACAGCAACCCTAAATATAGCCCTGGCCCGCCTGGCAGTCTACTGAAAACTCGGGCCCCAGAAAATGCGTTAAAAGCCTAATTCGCCCATCCAAAAGTGCCCCCAGAGGAACGCTTTGGGTACAACTGAACTCCCCAGGGGAGCCTTTACGCAGCCCCACATGCAACTGGACCCTCCGGGTTCGCTCTTTACAGCAACCCTAAATATAACCCCAGCCAGCATGGCAGAGGACTGAAAGCTCGGGCCAGAGAAAATGTGTTACGAGCCCCATTCGCCCATCCAGAAGTGCCCCCAAAGGAAGGCTTTGGGTACAAGTGAACTCCCCAGGGGAGCCTTTATGCAGCCCCACATGCAACTGGACCCTCCGTATTCGCTCTTTCACAGCAACCCTAAATATAACCCTGGCCCGCATGGCAGACGACTGAAAGCTCGGGTCACAGAAAATGTGTTACGAGCCCCATTCGCCCATCCAAAAGTGCCCCCAAAGGAAGGCTTTGGGTACATCTGAACTCCCCAGGGGAGCCTTTATGCAGCCCCACATGCAACTGGACCCTCCTTGTTCACTGTTTACGAGCAACCCTAAATATACCCCTAGCCACCATGGTAGAATACTGAAAACTCGGGCCCCAGAAAATGCGTTTCAAGCCCCATTCACCCATCCAGAAGTGCCCCCAAAGGAAGGCTTTGGGTACAACTGTACTCCCCAGGGGAGCCTTTAGCAGCCCCACATGCAACTGGACCCTCCGGGTTCACTCTTTGACAGCAAGCCTAAATATAACCCTGGCCCGCCTGGCAGTCGACTGAAAACTCGGGCCCCAGAAAATGCATTAAAAGCCTAATTTGCCCATCCAAAAGTGCCCCCAGAGGAAGGCTTTGGGTACATCTGAACTCCCCAGGGGAGCCTTTACGCAGCCCCATATGCAACTGGACCCTCCTTGTTCACTGTTTACGAGCAACCCTAAATATACCCCTAGCCACCATGGCAGAAGACTGAAAACTCGGGCTCCAGAAAATGCGTTTCAAGCCCCATTCACCCATCCAGAAGTGCCCCCAAAGGAAGGCTTTGGGTACAAGTGAACTCCCCAGGGGAGCCTTTATGCAGCCCCACATGCAACTGGACCCTCCGGGTTCACTCTTTCACCGCAAGCCTAAATATAGCCCTAGCACGCCTGGCAGTCGACTGAAAGCTCGGGCCACAGAATATGTGTTACGAGCCCCATTCGCCCATCCAAAAGTGCCCCCAAGGAAGGCTTTGGGTACATCTGAACTCCCCAGGGGAGCCTTTACGCAGCCCCACATGCAACTGGACCCTCCGTGCTCGGTCTTTACAGCAACCCTAAATATAACCCTAGCCAGCATGGCAGAAGACTGAAAACTCGGGCCACAGAAAAAGCGTTTCAAGCCCCATTCGACCATCCAAAAGTGCCCCCAAAGGAAGGCTTTGTGTACAAGTGAACTCCCCAGGGGAGCCTTTATGCAGGCCCATACTCAACTGGACCCCTCTTGTTCGCTGTTTACAAGCAACCCTAAATATAACCCTAGCCATCATGGCAGAAACCTGAAAACTCGGGCCACAGAAAAAGCGTTTCAAGCCCCATTCACCCATCCAGAAGTGCCCCCAAAGGAAGGCTTTGGGTACAAGTGAACTCCCCAGGGGAGCCTTTATGCAGCCCCACATGCAACTGGACCCTCCGTATTCGCTCTTTCACAGCAACCCTAAATATAACCCTGGCCCGCATGGCAGACGACTGAAAGCTCGGGCCCCAGAAAATGCGTTAAAAGCCTAATTCGCCCATCCAAAAATGCCCCCAGAGGAAGGCTTTGGGTACAACTGAACTCCCCAGGGGAGCCTTTATGCAGCCCCATATGCAACTGGACCCTCCTTGTTCACTGTTTACGAGCAACCCTAAATATACCCCTAGCCACCATGGCAGAAGACTGAAAACTCGGGCTCCAGAAAATGCGTTTCAAGCCCCATTCACCCATCCAGAATTGCCCCCAAAGGAAGGCTATGGGTACAACTGAACTCCCCAGGGGAGCCTTTATGCAGCCCCACATGCAACAGGACCCTCCGGGTTCACTCTTTCACCGCAAGCCTAAATATAGCCCTAGCACGCCTGGCAGTCGACTGAAAGCTCGGGCCACAGAAAATGTGTTACGAGCCCCATTCGCCCATCCAAAAGTGCCCCCAAAGGAAGGCTTTGGGTACATCTGAACTCCCCAGGGGAGCCTTTACGCAGCCCCACATGCAACTGGACCCTCCGTGCTCGCTATTTACAGCAACCCTAAATATAACCCTAGCCAGCATGGCAGAAGACTGAAAACTCGGGCCACAGGAAAAGCGTTTCAAGCCCCTTTCGCCCATCCAGAAGTGCCCCCAAAGGAAGGCTTTGGGTACAACTGAACTCCCCAGGTGAGCCTTTATGCAGCCCCACATGCAACTGGACCCTCCGGGTTCACTGTTTCACAGCAACCCTAAATATAGCCCTGGCCCGCCTGGCAGTCGACTGAAAACTCGGGCCCTAGAAAACCTGTTAAAAGACTAATTCGCCCATCCAAAAGTGCCCCCAGAGGAAGGCTTTGGGTACAACTGAACTCCCCAGGGGAGCCTTTACGCAGCCCCACATGCAACTGGACCCTCCGTATTCGCTCTTTCACAGCAACCCTAAATATAGCCCTGGCCCGCCTGGCAGTCGACTGAAAACTCGGGCCCCAGAAAATGCATTAAAAGCCTAATGTGCCCATCCAAAAGTGCCCCCAGAGGAAGGCTTTGAGTACAACTGAACTCCCCAGGGGAGCCTTTACGCAGCCCGACATGCAACTGGACCCTCCTTGTTCACTGTTTACGAGCAACCCTAAATATACCCCTAGCCACCTTGGTAGAAGACTGAAAACTTGGGCTCCAGAAAATGCGTTTCAAACCCCATTCACCCATCCAGAAGTGCCCCCAAAGGAAGGCTTTGGGTACAACTGAACTCCCCAGGGGAGCCTTTACGCAGCCCCACATGCAACTGGACCCTCCTTGTTCACTGTTTACGAGCAACCCTAAATATACCCCTAGCCAGCATGGCAGAAGACTGAAAACCCGGGCTCCAGAAAATGTGTTTCAAGCCCCATTCACCCATCCAGAAGTGCCCCCAAAGGAAGGCTTTGGGTACAACTGAACTCCCCAGGGGAGCCTTTATGCAGCCCCACATGCAACTGGACCCTCCGCATTCGCTCGTTCAGAGGAACCCTAAATATACCCCTGGCCCGCCTGGAAGTCGACTGAAAACTCGGGCCCTAGAAAAACTGTTAAAAGCCTAATTCGCCCATCCAAAAGTGCCCCCAGAAGAAGGCTTTGGGTACAACTGAACTCCCCAGGGGAGCCTTTACGCAGCCCCACATGCATCTGGACCCTCCGTATTCGCTCTTTCACAGCAACCCTAAATATAGCCCTGGCCCGCCTGGCAGTCTACTGAAAACTCGGGCCCCAGAAAATGCGTTAAAAGCCTAATTCGCCCATCCAAAAGTGCCCCCAGAGGAACGCTTTGGGTACAACTGAACTCCCCAGGGGAGCCTTTACGCAGCCCCACATGCAACTGGACCCTCCGGGTTCGCTCTTTACAGCAACCCTAAATATAACCCCAGCCAGCATGGCAGAGGACTGAAAGCTCGGGCCACAGAAAATGCGTTTCAAGCCCCATTCGCCCATCCAAAAGTGCCCCCAAAGGAAGGCTTTGGGTACATCTGAACTCCCCAGGGGAGCCTTTATGCAGCCCCAAATGCAACTCGACCCTCCGTGTTCGCTCTTTACAGCAACCCTAAATATAACCCTAGCCAGCATGGCAGAAGACTGAAAACTCCTGCCACAGAAAAAGCGTTTCAAGCCCCTTTCGCCCATCCAGAAGTGCCCCCAAAGAAAGGCTATGGGTACAAGTGAACTCCCCAGGGGAGCCTTTATGCAGCCCCACATGCAACAGGACCCTCCGGGTTCACTCTTTCACCGCAAGCCTAAATATAGCCCTAGCACGCCTGGCAGTCGACTGAAAGGTCGGGCCACAGAAAATGTGTTACGAGCCCCATTCGACAATCCAAAAGTGTCCCCAGAGGAAGGCTTTGGGTACAAGTGAACTCCCCAGGGGAGCCTTTATGCAGCCCCACATGCAACAGGACCCTCCGGGTTCACTCTTTCACAGCAACCCTAAATATAGCCCTGGCCCGCCTGGCAGTCGACTGAAAACTCGGGCCCCAGAAAATGCGTTAAAAGCCTAATACGCCCATCCAAAAGTGCCCCCAGAGGAAGGCTTTGGGTACAACTGAACTCCCCAGGGGAGCCTTTACGCAGCCCCACATGCAACTGGACCCTCCGTATTCGCTCTTTCACAGCAACCCTAAATATAGCCCTGGCACGCCTGGCAGTCGACTGAAAACTCGGGTCCCAGAAAATGCGTTAAAAGCCTAATTCGCCCATCCAAAAGTGCCCCCAGAGGAAGGCTTTGGGTACAAGTGAACTCCCCAGGGGAGCCTTTACGCAGCCCCACATGCAACTGGACCCTCCTTGTTCACTGTTTACGAGCAACCCTAAATATACCCCTAGCCACCATGGCAGAAGACTGAAAACCCGGGCTCCAGAAAATGTGTTACGAGCCTCATTCGCCCATCCAGAAGTGCCCCCAAAGGAATGCTTTGGGTACAACTGGACTCCCCAGGGGAGCCTTTATGCAGCCCCACATGCAACTGGACCCTCCGTATTCGCTCTTTCACCGCAAGCCTAAATACAGCCCTGGCCCGCCTGGCAGTCGACTGAAAACTCGGGCCCCAGAAAATGCATTAAAAGCCTAATTTGCCCATCCAAAAGTGCCCCCAGAGGAATGCTTTGGGTACATCTGAACTCCCCAGGGGAGCCTTTACGCAGCCCCACATGCAAGTGGACCCTCCGGGTTTGCTCTTTACAGCAACCCTAAATATAACCCTAGCCAGCATGGCAGAAGACTGAAAACTCGGGCCACAGAAAATGTGTTACGAGCCCCATTCGCCCATCCAAAAGTGCCCCCAAAGGAAGGCTTTGGGTACAACTGAACTCCCCAGGGGAGCCTTTATGCAGGCCCATACGCAACTGGACCCCTCGTGTTCGCTGTTTACAAGCAACACTAAATATAACCCTAGCCAGCATGGCAGAAAATTTAAAATTCTGGCCACAGAAAAAGCGTTTCAAGCCCCATTCACCCATCCAGAAGTGCCCCCAAAGGAAGGCTTTAGGTACAAGTGAACTCCCCAGGGGAGCCTTTATGCAGCCCCACATGCAACTGGACCCTCCGGGTTCACTCTTTCACCGCAAGCCTAAATATAGCCCTAGCACGCCTGCCAGTCGACTGAAAGCTCGGGCCACAGAAAATGTGTTACGAGCCCCATTCGCCCATCCAGAAGTGCCCCCAAAGGAAGGCTTTGGGTACAACTGAACTCCCCAGGGGAGCCTTTACGCAGCCCCACATGCAACTGGACCCTCCGTGTTCGCTCTTTACAGCAACCCTAAATATAACCCTAGCCCGCATGGCAGAAGACTGAAAACTCGGGCCACAGAAAAAGCGTTTCAAGCCCCTTTCGCCCATCCAGAAGTGCCCCCAAAGGAAGGCTTTGGGTACAAGTGAACTCCCCAGGGGAGCCTTTATGCAGCCCCACATGCAACTGGACCCTCCGTGTTCACTCTTTCACAGCAACCCTAAATATAGCGCTGGCCCGCCTGGCAGTCGTCTGAAAACTCGGGCCCCAGAAAATGCGTTAAAAGCCTAATTCGCCCATCCAAAAGTGCCCCCAGAGGAAGGCTTTGGGTACAACTGAACTCCCCAGGGGAGCCTTAACGCAGCCCCACATGCAACTGGACCCTCCGTATTTGCTCTTTCACAGCCACCCTAAATATAGCCCTGGCCCGCCTGGCAGTCGACTGAAAGCTCGGGCCACAGAAAATGCGTTACGAGCCCCATTCGCCCATCCAAAAGTGCCCCCAAAGGAAGGCTTTGGGTACATCTGAACTCCCCAGGTGAGCCTTTACGCAGCCCCACATTCAATTGTACCCTCCGTGTTCGCTCTTTACAGCAACCCTAAATAAAACCCTAGCCAGCATGGCAGAATACTGAAAACTCGGGCCACAGAAAACGTACTACAAGCCCCATTCACCCATCCAGAAGTGCCCCCAAAGGAAGGCTTTGGGTACAAGTGAACTCCCCAGGGGAGCCTTTATGCAGGCCCATACGCAACTGGACCCCATATGTTCGCTGTTTATAAGCAACCCTAAATATAACACTAGCCATCATGGCATAAAACTGAAAACTCGGGCCACAGAAAAGGCCTTTCAAGCCCCATTCACCCATCCAGAAGTGCCCCCAAAGGAAGGCTTTGGGTACAACTGAACTCCCCAGGGGAGCCTTTATGCAGCCCCACATGCAACTGGACCCTCCGGGTTCACTCTTTCACCGCAAGCCTAAATATAGCCCTAGCACGCCTGCCAGTCGACTGAAAGCTCGGGCCACAGAAAATGTGTTACGAGCCCCATTCGCCCATTTAAAAGTGCTCCCAAAGGAAGGCTTTGGGTACATCTGAACTCCCCAGGGGAGCCTTTACGCAGCCCCACATGCAACTGGACCCTCCGTGCTCGGTCTTTACAGCAACCCTAAATATAACCCTAGCCAGCATGGCAGAAGACTGAAAACTCGGGCCACAGAAAAAGCGTTTCAAGCCCCATTCGCCCATCCAGAAGTGCCCCCAAAGGAAGGCTTTGGGTACAAGTGAACTCCCCAGGGGAGCCTTTATGCAGCCCCACATGCAACTGGACCCTCCTTGTTCGCTCTTTACAGCAACCCTAAATATAGCCCTAGCACGCCTGGAAGTCAACTGAAAGCTCGGGCCACAGAAAATGTGTTACGAGCCCCATTCGCCCATCCAAAAGTGCCCCCAAAGGAAGGCTTTGGGTACAACTGAACTCCCCAGGGGAGCCTTTACGCAGCCCCACATGCAACTGGACCCTCCGTGTTCGCTCCTTACAGCAACCCTAAATATAACCCTAGCCAGCATGGCAGAAGACTGAAAACTCGGGCTCCAGAAAAAGCGTTTCAAGCCCCTTTCGCCCATCCAGAAGTGCCCCCAAAGGAAGGCTTTGGGTACAATTGAACTCCCCAGGGGAGCCTTTATGCAGCCCCAAATGCAAATGGACCCTCCGGGTTCACTGTTTCACAGCAACCCTAAATATAGCCCTGGCCCGCCTGGCAGTCGACTGAAAACTCGGGCCCCAGAAAATGCGTTAAAAGCCTAATTCGCCCATCCAAAAGTGCCCCCAGAGGAAGGCTTTGGGTACAACTGAACTCCCCAGGGGAGCCTTAACGCAGGCCCACATGCAACTGGACCCTCCGTATTTGCTCTTTCACAGCCACCCTAAATATAGCCCTGGCCCGCCTGGCAGTTGACTGAAAACTCGGGCCCCAGAAAATGCATTAAAAGCCTAATTCGCCCATCCAAAAGTGCCCCCAGAGGAAGGCTTTGGGTACAAAGTGAACTCCACAGGGGAGCCTTTACGCAGCCCCACATGCAACTGGACCCTCCGTGTTCGCTCTTTACAGCAACCCTAAATATAAACCTAGCTAGCATGGTAGAAGACTGAAAACTCGGGCCAGAGAAAATGTGTTATTAGACCCATTCGCCCATCCAGAAGTGCCCCCAAAGGAAGGCTTTGGGTACATCTGAACTCCCCAGGGGAGCCTTTATGCAGCCCCACATGCAACTGGACCCTCCGTATTCGCTCTTTCACAGCAACCCTAAATATAACCCTGGCCCGCAAGGCAGACGACTGAAAAATCGGGCCCCAGAAAACGTGCTACAAGTCCCTTTCGCCCATCCAGAAGTGCCCCAAAAGGAAGGCTTTGGGTACAACTGAACTCCCCAGGGGAGCCTTTATGCAGGCCCATACGCAACTGGACCCTCCGTGTTCGCTGTTTACAAGCAACCCTAAATATAACCCTAGCCAGCATGGCAGAAAACTGAAAACTCTGGCCACAGAAAAAGCGTTTCAAGCCCCATTCACCCATCCAGAAGTGCCCCCAAAGGAAGGCTTTGGGTACAAGTGAACTCCCCAGGGGAGCCTTTACGCAGCCCCACATGCAACTCGACCCTCCGTGTTCGCTCTTTACAGCAACCTTAAATATAACCCTAGCCAGCATGGCAGAAGACTGAAAAATCGGGCCACAGAAAAAGCGTTTCAAGCCCCTTTCGACCATCCAGAAGTGCCCCCAAAGGAAGGCTTTGGGTACAAGTGAACTCCCCAGGGGAGCCTTTATGCAGCCCCACATGCAACGGGACCCTCCGGATTCACTGTTTCACAGCAACCCTAAATATAGCCCTGGCCAGCATTTCAGTCGACTGAAAACTCGGGCCCTAGAAAACTGTTAAAAGCCTAATTCGCCCATCCAAAAGTGTCCCCAGAGGAAGGCTTTGGGTACAACTGAACTCCCCAGGGGAGCCTTTACGCAGCCCCACATGCAACTGGACCCTCCGTATTCTCTCTTTGACAGCAAGCCTAAATATAACCCTGGCCCGCCTGGCAGTCGACTGAAAACTCGGGCCCCAGAAAATGCATTAAAAGCCTAATTTGCCCATCCAAAAGTGCCCCCAGAGGAAGGCTTTGGGTACATCTGAACTCCCCAGGGGAGCCTTTACGCAGCCCCATATGCAACTGGACCCTCCTTGTTCACTGTTTACGAGCAACCCTAAATATACCCCTAGCCACCATGGCAGAAGACTGAAAACTCGGGCTCCAGAAAATGCGTTTCAAGCCCCATTCACCCATCCAGAAGTGCCCCCAAAGGAAGGCTTTGGGTACAAGTGAACTCCCCAGGGGAGCCTTTATGCAGCCCCACATGCAACTGGACCCTCCGGGTTCACTCTTTCACCGCAAGCCTAAATATAGCCCTAGCACGCCTGGCAGTCGACTGAAAGCTCGGGCCACAGAATATGTGTTACGAGCCCCATTCGCCCATCCAAAAGTGCCCCCAAGGAAGGCTTTGGGTACATCTGAACTCCCCAGGGGAGCCTTTACGCAGCCCCACATGCAACTGGACCCTCCGTGCTCGGTCTTTACAGCAACCCTAAATATAACCCTAGCCAGCATGGCAGAAGACTGAAAACTCGGGCCACAGAAAAAGCGTTTCAAGCCCCATTCGACCATCCAAAAGTGCCCCCAAAGGAAGGCTTTGTGTACAAGTGAACTCCCCAGGGGAGCCTTTATGCAGGCCCATACTCAACTGGACCCCTCTTGTTCGCTGTTTACAAGCAACCCTAAATATAACCCTAGCCATCATGGCAGAAACCTGAAAACTCGGGCCACAGAAAAAGCGTTTCAAGCCCCATTCACCCATCCAGAAGTGCCCCCAAAGGAAGGCTTTGGGTACAAGTGAACTCCCCAGGGGAGCCTTTATGCAGCCCCACATGCAACTGGACCCTCCGTATTCGCTCTTTCACAGCAACCCTAAATATAACCCTGGCCCGCATGGCAGACGACTGAAAGCTCGGGCCCCAGAAAATGCGTTAAAAGCCTAATTCGCCCATCCAAAAATGCCCCCAGAGGAAGGCTTTGGGTACAACTGAACTCCCCAGGGGAGCCTTTATGCAGCCCCATATGCAACTGGACCCTCCTTGTTCACTGTTTACGAGCAACCCTAAATATACCCCTAGCCACCATGGCAGAAGACTGAAAACTCGGGCTCCAGAAAATGCGTTTCAAGCCCCATTCACCCATCCAGAATTGCCCCCAAAGGAAGGCTATGGGTACAACTGAACTCCCCAGGGGAGCCTTTATGCAGCCTCACATGCAACAGGACCCTCCGGGTTCACTCTTTCACCGCAAGCCTAAATATAGCCCTAGCACGCCTGGCAGTCGACTGAAAGCTCGGGCCACAGAAAATGTGTTACGAGCCCCATTCGCCCATCCAAAAGTGCCCCCAAAGGAAGGCTTTGGGTACATCTGAACTCCCCAGGGGAGCCTTTACGCAGCCCCACATGCAACTGGACCCTCCGTGCTCGCTATTTACAGCAACCCTAAATATAACCCTAGCCAGCATGGCAGAAGACTGAAAACTCGGGCCACAGAAAAAGCGTTTCAAGCCCCTTTCGCCCATCCAGAAGTGCCCCCAAAGGAAGGCTTTGGGTACAACTGAACTCCCCAGGTGAGCCTTTATGCAGCCCCACATGCAACTGGACCCTCCGGGTTCACTGTTTCACAGCAACCCTAAATATAGCCCTGGCCCGCCTGGCAGTCGACTGAAAACTCGGGCCCTAGAAAACCTGTTAAAAGACTAATTCGCCCATCCAAAAGTGCCCCCAAAGGAAGGCTTTGGGTACAACTGAACTCCCCAGGGGAGCCTTTACGCAGCCCCACATGCAACTGGACCCTCCGTATTCGCTCTTTCACAGCAACCCTAAATATAGCCCTGGCCCGCCTGGCAGTCGACTGAAAACTCGGGCCCCAGAAAATGCGTTAAAAGCCTAATGTGCCCATCCAAAAGTGCCCCCAGAGGAAGGCTTTGAGTACAACTGAACTCCCCAGGGGAGCCTTTACGCAGCCCGACATGCAACTGGACCCTCCTTGTTCACTGTTTACGAGCAACCCTAAATATACCCCTAGCCACCTTGGTAGAAGACTGAAAACTTGGGCTCCAGAAAATGCGTTTCAAACCCCATTCACCCATCCAGAAGTGCCCCCAAAGGAAGGCTTTGGGTACAACTGAACTCCCCAGGGGAGCCTTTACGCAGCCCCACATGCAACTGGACCCTCCTTGTTCACTGTTTACGAGCAACCCTAAATATACCCCTAGCCAGCATGGCAGAAGACTGAAAACCCGGGCTCCAGAAAATGTGTTTCAAGCCCCATTCACCCATCCAGAAGTGCCCCCAAAGGAAGGCTTTGGGTACAACTGAACTCCCCAGGGGAGCCTTTATGCAGCCCCACATGCAACTGGACCCTCCGCATTCGCTCGTTCAGAGGAACCCTAAATATACCCCTGGCCCGCCTGGAAGTCGACTGAAAACTCGGGCCCTAGAAAAACTGTTAAAAGCCTAATTCGCCCATCCAAAAGTGCCCCCAGAAGAAGGCTTTGGGTACAACTGAACTCCCCAGGGGAGCCTTTACGCAGCCCCACATGCATCTGGACCCTCCGTATTCGCTCTTTCACAGCAACCCTAAATATAGCCCTGGCCCGCCTGGCAGTCTACTGAAAACTCGGGCCCCAGAAAATGCGTTAAAAGCCTAATTCGCCCATCCAAAAGTGCCCCCAGAGGAACGCTTTGGGTACAACTGAACTCCCCAGGGGAGCCTTTACGCAGCCCCACATGCAACTGGACCCTCCGGGTTCGCTCTTTACAGCAACCCTAAATATAACCCCAGCCAGCATGGCAGAGGACTGAAAGCTCGGGCCACAGAAAATGTGTTACGAGCCCCATTCGCCCATCCAAAAGTGCCCCCAAAGGAAGGCTTTGGGTACATCTGAACTCCCCAGGGGAGCCTTTATGCAGCCCCAAATGCAACTCGACCCTCCGTGTTCGCTCTTTACAGCAACCCTAAATATAACCCTAGCCAGCATGGCAGAAGACTGAAAACTCCTGCCACAGAAAAAGCGTTTCAAGCCCCTTTCGCCCATCCAGAAGTGCCCCCAAAGAAAGGCTATGGGTACAAGTGAACTCCCCAGGGGAGCCTTTATGCAGCCCCACATGCAACAGGACCCTCCGGGTTCACTCTTTCACCGCAAGCCTAAATATAGCCCTAGCACGCCTGGCAGTCGACTGAAAGGTCGGGCCACAGAAAATGTGTTACGAGCCCCATTCGACAATCCAAAAGTGTCCCCAGAGGAAGGCTTTGGGTACAAGTGAACTCCCCAGGGGAGCCTTTATGCAGCCCCACATGCAACAGGACCCTCCGGGTTCACTCTTTCACAGCAACCCTAAATATAGCCCTGGCCCGCCTGGCAGTCGACTGAAAACTCGGGCCCCAGAAAATGCGTTAAAAGCCTAATACGCCCATCCAAAAGTGCCCCCAGAGGAAGGCTTTGGGTACAACTGAACTCCCCAGGGGAGCCTTTACGCAGCCCCACATGCAACTGGACCCTCCGTATTCGCTCTTTCACAGCAACCCTAAATATAGCCCTGGCACGCCTGGCAGTCGACTGAAAACTCGGGTCCCAGAAAATGCGTTAAAAGCCTAATTCGCCCATCCAAAAGTGCCCCCAGAGGAAGGCTTTGGGTACAAGTGAACTCCCCAGGGGAGCCTTTACGCAGCCCCACATGCAACTGGACCCTCCTTGTTCACTGTTTACGAGCAACCCTAAATATACCCCTAGCCACCATGGCAGAAGACTGAAAACCCGGGCTCCAGAAAATGTGTTACGAGCCCCATTCGCCCATCCAGAAGTGCCCCCAAAGGAATGCTTTGGGTACAACTGGACTCCCCAGGGGAGCCTTTATGCAGCCCCACATGCAACTGGACCCTCCGTATTCGCTCTTTCACCGCAAGCCTAAATACAGCCCTGGCCCGCCTGGCAGTCGACTGAAAACTCGGGCCCCAGAAAATGCATTAAAAGCCTAATTTGCCCATCCAAAAGTGCCCCCAGAGGAATGCTTTGGGTACATCTGAACTCCCCAGGGGAGCCTTTACGCAGCCCCACATGCAAGTGGACCCTCCGGGTTTGCTCTTTACAGCAACCCTAAATATAACCCTAGCCAGCATGGCAGAAGACTGAAAACTCGGGCCACAGAAAATGTGTTACGAGCCCCATTCGCCCATCCAAAAGTGCCCCCAAAGGAAGGCTTTGGGTACAACTGAACTCCCCAGGGGAGCCTTTATGCAGGCCCATACGCAACTGGACCCCTCGTGTTCGCTGTTTACAAGCAACACTAAATATAACCCTAGCCAGCATGGCAGAAAATTTAAAATTCTGGCCACAGAAAAAGCGTTTCAAGCCCCATTCACCCATCCAGAAGTGCCCCCAAAGGAAGGCTTTAGGTACAAGTGAACTCCCCAGGGGAGCCTTTATGCAGCCCCACATGCAACTGGACCCTCCGGGTTCACTCTTTCACCGCAAGCCTAAATATAGCCCTAGCACGCCTGGCAGTCGACTGAAAGCTCGGGCCACAGAAAATGTGTTACGAGCCCCATTCGCCCATCCAGAAGTGCCCCCAAAGGAAGGCTTTGGGTACAACTGAACTCCCCAGGGGAGCCTTTACGCAGCCCCACATGCAACTGGACCCTCCGTGTTCGCTCTTTACAGCAACCCTAAATATAACCCTAGCCCGCATGGCAGAAGACTGAAAACTCGGGCCACAGAAAAAGCGTTTCAAGCCCCTTTCGCCCATCCAGAAGTGCCCCCAAAGGAAGGCTTTGGGTACAAGTGAACTCCCCAGGGGAGCCTTTATGCAGCCCCACATGCAACTGGACCCTCCGTGTTCACTCTTTCACAGCAACCCTAAATATAGCGCTGGCCCGCCTGGCAGTCGTCTGAAAACTCGGGCCCCAGAAAATGCGTTAAAAGCCTAATTCGCCCATCCAAAAGTGCCCCCAGAGGAAGGCTTTGGGTACAACTGAACTCCCCAGGGGAGCCTTAACGCAGCCCCACATGCAACTGGACCCTCCGTATTTGCTCTTTCACAGCCACCCTAAATATAGCCCTGGCCCGCCTGGCAGTCGACTGAAAGCTCGGGCCACAGAAAATGCGTTACGAGCCCCATTCGCCCATCCAAAAGTGCCCCCAAAGGAAGGCTTTGGGTACATCTGAACTCCCCAGGTGAGCCTTTACGCAGCCCCACATTCAATTGTACCCTCCGTGTTCGCTCTTTACAGCAACCCTAAATAAAACCTTAGCCAGCATGGAAGAATACTGAAAACTCGGGCCACAGAAAACGTACTACAAGCCCCATTCACCCATCCAGAAGTGCCCCCAAAGGAAGGCTTTGGGTACAAGTGAACTCCCCAGGGGAGCCTTTATGCAGGCCCATACGCAACTGGACCCCATATGTTCGCTGTTTATAAGCAACCCTAAATATAACACTAGCCATCATGGCATAAAACTGAAAACTCGGGCCACAGAAAAGGCCTTTCAAGCCCCATTCACCCATCCAGAAGTGCCCCCAAAGGAAGGCTTTGGGTACAACTGAACTCCCCAGGGGAGCCTTTATGCAGCCCCACATGCAACTGGACCCTCCGGGTTCACTCTTTCACCGCAAGCCTAAATATAGCCCTAGCACGCCTGCCAGTCGACTGAAAGCTCGGGCCACAGAAAATGTGTTACGAGCCCCATTCGCCCATTTAAAAGTGCTCCCAAAGGAAGGCTTTGGGTACATCTGAACTCCCCAGGGGAGCCTTTACGCAGCCCCACATGCAACTGGACCCTCCGTGCTCGGTCTTTACAGCAACCCTAAATATAACCCTAGCCAGCATGGCAGAAGACTGAAAACTCGGGCCACAGAAAAAGCGTTTCAAGCCCCATTCGCCCATCCAGAAGTGCCCCCAAAGGAAGGCTTTGGGTACAAGTGAACTCCCCAGGGGAGCCTTTATGCAGCCCCACATGCAACTGGACCCTCCTTGTTCGCTCTTTACAGCAACCCTAAATATAGCCCTAGCACGCCTGGAAGTCAACTGAAAGCTCGGGCCACAGAAAATGTGTTACGAGCCCCATTCGCCCATCCAAAAGTGCCCCCAAAGGAAGGCTTTGGGTACAACTGAACTCCCCAGGGGAGCCTTTACGCAGCCCCACATGCAACTGGACCCTCCGTGTTCGCTCCTTACAGCAACCCTAAATATAACCCTAGCCAGCATGGCAGAAGACTGAAAACTCGGGCTCCAGAAAAAGCGTTTCAAGCCCCTTTCGCCCATCCAGAAGTGCCCCCAAAGGAAGGCTTTGGGTACAATTGAACTCCCCAGGGGAGCCTTTATGCAGCCCCAAATGCAAATGGACCCTCCGGGTTCACTGTTTCACAGCAACCCTAAATATAGCCCTGGCCCGCCTGGCAGTCGACTGAAAACTCGGGCCCCAGAAAATGCGTTAAAAGCCTAATTCGCCCATCCAAAAGTGCCCCCAGAGGAAGGCTTTGGGTACAACTGAACTCCCCAGGGGAGCCTTAACGCAGGCCCACATGCAACTGGACCCTCCGTATTTGCTCTTTCACAGCCACCCTAAATATAGCCCTGGCCCGCCTGGCAGTTGACTGAAAACTCGGGCCCCAGAAAATGCATTAAAAGCCTAATTCGCCCATCCAAAAGTGCCCCCAGAGGAAGGCTTTGGGTACAAAGTGAACTCCACAGGGGAGCCTTTACGCAGCCCCACATGCAACTGGACCCTCCGTGTTCGCTCTTTACAGCAACCCTAAATATAAACCTAGCTAGCATGGTAGAAGACTGAAAACTCGGGCCAGAGAAAATGTGTTATTAGACCCATTCGCCCATCCAGAAGTGCCCCCAAAGGAAGGCTTTGGGTACATCTGAACTCCCCAGGGGAGCCTTTATGCAGCCCCACATGCAACTGGACCCTCCGTATTCGCTCTTTCACAGCAACCCTAAATATAACCCTGGCCCGCAAGGCAGACGACTGAAAAATCGGGCCCCAGAAAACGTGCTACAAGTCCCTTTCGCCCATCCAGAAGTGCCCCAAAAGGAAGGCTTTGGGTACAACTGAACTCCCCAGGGGAGCCTTTATGCAGGCCCATACGCAACTGGACCCTCCGTGTTCGCTGTTTACAAGCAACCCTAAATATAACCCTAGCCAGCATGGCAGAAAACTGAAAACTCTGGCCACAGAAAAAGCGTTTCAAGCCCCATTCACCCATCCAGAAGTGCCCCCAAAGGAAGGCTTTGGGTACAAGTGAACTCCCCAGGGGAGCCTTTATGCAGCCCCACATGCAACTGGACCCTCCTTGTTCACTGTTTACGAGCAACCCTAAATATACCCCTAGCCACCATGGCAGAAGACTGAAAACTCGGGCTCCAGAAAATGCGTTTCAAGCCCCATTCACCCATCCAGAAGTGCCCCCAAAGGAAGGCTTTGGGTACAACTGAACTCTCCAGGGGAGCCTTTATGCAGGCCCATACGCAACTGGACCCTCCGTGCTCGGTCTTTACAGCAACCTTAAATATAACCCTAGCCAGCATGGCAGAAGACTGAAAACTCGGGCCACAGAAAAGCGTTTCAAACCCCATTCACCCATCCAGAAATGGCCCCAAAGGAAGGCTTTGGGTACAAGTGAACACCCCAGGGGAGCCTTTATGCAGCCCCACATGCAACTGGACCCTCCGGGTTCACTCTTTCACCACAAGCCTAAATATATCCCTAGCACGCCTGGCAGTCGACTGAAAGCTCGGGCCACAGAAAACGTTCTACAAGCCTAATTCGCCCATCCAAAAGTGCCCCCAAAGGAAGGCGTTGGGTATAAGTGAACTCCCCAGGGGAGCCTTTATGCAGGCCCATACGAAACTGGACCCCCAGTGTTCGCTGTTTACAAGCAACCCTAAATATAACACTAGCCATCATGGCAGAAAACTGAAAACTAGGACCACAAAAAAAGCGTTTCAAGCCCCAATCACCCATCCAGAAGTGCCCCCAAAGGAAGGCTTTGGGTACAACTGAACTCCCCACGGGAGCCTTTATGCAGCCCCACATGCAACTGGACCCTCCGGGGTCAGTCTTTCACCGCAAGCGTAAATACAGCCCTGGCCCGCCTGGCAGTCGATTGAAAACTCGGGCCCCAGAAAATGCGTTAAAAGCCTAATTCGCCCATCCAAAAGTGCCCCCAGAGGAAGGTTTTGGGTACAACTGAACTCCCCAGGGGAGCCTTTATGCAGCCCCACATGCAACTGGACCCTCCGTATTCGCTCTTTCACAGCAACCCTAAATATACCCCTAGCCACCATGGTAGAAGACTGAAAACTTGGTCTCCAGAAAATGCGTTTCAAGCCCCATTCACCCATCCAGAAGTGCCCCCAAAGGAAGGCTTTGGGTACAAGTGAACTCCCCAGGGGAGCCTTTATGCAGCCCCACATGCAATTGGACCCTCCGGGTTCACTCTTTCACAGCAACCCTAAATATAGCCATAGCACGCCTGGCAGTCGACTGAAAGCTCGGGCCACAGAAAATGTGTTACGAGCCCCATTCGCCCATCCAAAAGTGCCCCCAAAGGAAGGCTTTGGGTACAACTGAACTCCCCAGGGGAGCCTTTACGCAGCCCCACATGCAACTGGACCCTCCGTGTTCGCGCTTTACAGCAACCCTAAATATAACCCCAGCCAGCATGGCAGAAGAATGAAAACTCGGGCCACAGAAAAAGCGTTTCAAGCCCCTTTCGCCCATCCAGAAGTGCCCCCAAAGGAAGGCTTTGGGTACAACTGAACTCCCCAGGGGAGCCTTTATGCAGCCCCACATGCAACTGGACCCTCCGGGTTCACTCTTTCACAGCAACCCTAAATATAGCCCTGGCCCGCCTGGCAGTCGACTGAAACCTCGGGCCCCAGAAAATGCGTTAAAAGCCTAATTCGCCCATCCAAAAGTGCCCCCAGAGGAAGGCTTTGGGTACAACTGAAGTCCCCAGGGGAGCCTTTACGCAGTCCTACATGCAACTGGACCCTCTTTGTTCACTGTTTACGAGCAACCCTAAATATACCCCTAGCCACCATGGCAGAAGACTGAAAACTCGGGCTCCAGAAAATGCGTTTCAAGCCCCATTCACCCATCCAGAAGTGCCCCCAAAGGAAGGCTTTGGGTACAAGTGAACTCCCCAGGGGAGCCTTTATGCAGCCCCACATGCAACTGGACCCTCCGGGTTCACTCTTTCACCACAAGCCTAAATATAGCCCTAGCACGCCTGGCAGTCGACTGAAAATTCGGGCCAAAGAGAATGTGTTAGGAGCCCCATTCGCTCATCCAAAAGTGCCCCCAGAGGAAGGCTTTGGGTATATCTGAACTCCCCAGGGGAGCCTTTACGCAGCCCCACATGCAACTGGACCCTCCTTGTTCACTGTTTACCAGCAACCCTTAATATACCCCTAGCCAGCATGGCAGAAGACTGAAAACTCGGGCTCCAGAAAATGTGATTCAAGCCCCATTCACCCATCCAGAAGTGCCCCCAAAGGAAGGCTTTGGGTATATCTGAACTCCCCAGGGGAGCCTTTACGCAGCCCCACATGCAACTGGACCCTCCTTGTTCACTGTTTACCAGCAACCCTTAATATACCCCTAGCCACCATGGCAGAAGACTGAAAACTCGGGTTCCAGAAAATGCGTTTCAAGCCCCATTCGCCCATCCAGAAGTGCCCCCAAAGGAAGGCTTTGGGTACAAGTGAACTCCCCAGGGGAGCCTTTATGCAGCCCCACATGCAACTGGACCCTCCGTATTCGCTCTTTCACAGCAAGCCTAAATATAGCCCTGGCCCGCCTGGCAGTCGACTGAAAACTCGGGCCCCAGAAAATGCATTAAAAGCCTAATTCGCCCACCCAAAAGTGCCCCCAGAGGAAGGCTTTGGGTACAAAGTGAACTCCTCAGGGGAGCCTTTATGCAGCCCCACATGCAACTGGACCCTCCGGGTTCGCTGTTTACAGCAACACTAAATATAACCCTGGCCCGCATGGCAGACGACTGAAAAATCGGGCCCCAGAAAACGTGCTACAAGCCCCTTTCGCCCATCCAGAAGTGCCCCAAAAGGAAAGCTTTGGGTACAACTGAACTCCCCAGGGGAGCCTTTATGCAGGCCCGTACGCAACTGGACCCTCCGTGTTCGCTGTTTACAAGCAACCCTAAATATAACCCTAGCCAGCATGGCAGAAAACTGAAAACTCTGGCCACAGAAAAAGCGTTTCAAGCCCCATTCACCCATCCAGAAGTGCCCCCAAAGGAAGGCTTTGGGTACAAGTGAACTCCCCAGGGGAGCCTTTATGCAGCCCCACATGCAATTGGACCCTCCGGGTTCACTCTTTCACAGCAACCCTAAATATAGCCATAGCACGCCTGGCAGTCGACTGAAAGCTCGGGCCACAGAAAATGTGTTACGAGCCCCATTCGCCCATCCAAAAGTGCCCCCAAAGGAAGGCTTTGGGTACAACTGAACTCCCCAGGGGAGCCTTTATGCAGCCCCACATGCAACTGGACCCTCCGTGTTCGCGCTTTACAGCAACCCTAAATATAACCCCAGCCAGCATGGCAGAAGAATGAAAACTCGGGCCACAGAAAAAGCGTTTCAAGCCCCTTTCGCCCATCCAGAAGTGCCCCCAAAGGAAGGCTTTGGGTACAACTGAACTCCCCAGGGGAGCCTTTATGCAGCCCCACATGCAACTGGACCCTCCGGGTTCACTCTTTCACAGCAACCCTAAATATAGCCCTGGCCCGCCTGGCAGTCGACTGAAACCTCGGGCCCCAGAAAATGCGTTAAAAGCCTAATTCGCCCATCCAAAAGTGCCCCCAGAGGAAGGCTTTGGGTACAACTGAAGTCCCCAGGGGAGCCTTTACGCAGTCCTACATGCAACTGGACCCTCTTTGTTCACTGTTTACGAGCAACCCTAAATATACCCCTAGCCACCATGGCAGAAGACTGAAAACTCGGGCTCCAGAAAATGCGTTTCAAGCCCCATTCACCCATCCAGAAGTGCCCCCAAAGGAAGGCTTTGGGTACAAGTGAACTCCCCAGGGGAGCCTTTATGCAGCCCCACATGCAACTGGACCCTCCGGGTTCACTCTTTCACCACAAGCCTAAATATAGCCCTAGCACGCCTGGCAGTCGACTGAAAATTCGGGCCAAAGAAAATGTGTTAGGAGCCCCATTCGCTCATCCAAAAGTGCCCCCAGAGGAAGGCTTTGGGTATATCTGAACTCCCCAGGGGAGCCTTTACGCAGCCCCACATGCAACTGGACCCTCCTTGTTCACTGTTTACCAGCAACCCTTAATATACCCCTAGCCAGCATGGCAGAAGACTGAAAACTCGGGCTCCAGAAAATGTGATTCAAGCCCCATTCACCCATCCAGAAGTGCCCCCAAAGGAAGGCTTTGGGTATATCTGAACTCCCCAGGGGAGCCTTTACGCAGCCCCACATGCAACTGGACCCTCCTTGTTCACTGTTTACCAGCAACCCTTAATATACCCCTAGCCACCATGGCAGAAGACTGAAAACTCGGGTTCCAGAAAATGCGTTTCAAGCCCCATTCGCCCATCCAGAAGTGCCCCCAAAGGAAGGCTTTGGGTACAAGTGAACTCCCCAGGGGAGCCTTTATGCAGCCCCACATGCAACTGGACCCTCTGTATTCGCTCTTTCACAGCAAGCCTAAATATAGCCCTGGCCCGCCTGGCAGTCGACTGAAAACTCGGGCCCCAGAAAATGCATTAAAAGCCTAATTCGCCCATCCAAAAGTGCCCCCAGAGGAAGGCTTTGGGTACAAAGTGAACTCCTCAGGGGAGCCTTTATGCAGCCCCACATGCAACTGGACCCTCCGGGTTCGCTGTTTACAGCAACACTAAATATAACCCTGGCCCGCATGGCAGACGACTGAAAAATCGGGCCCCAGAAAACGTGCTACAAGCCCCTTTCGCCCATCCAGAAGTGCCCCAAAAGGAAAGCTTTGGGTACAACTGAACTCCCCAGGGGAGCCTTTATGCAGGCCCGTACGCAACTGGACCCTCCGTGTTCGCTGTTTACAAGCAACCCTAAATATAACCCTAGCCAGCATGGCAGAAAACTGAAAACTCTGGCCACAGAAAAAGCGTTTCAAGCCCCATTCACCCATCCAGAAGTGCCCCCAAAGGAAGGCTTTGGGTACAAGTGAACTCCCCAGGGGAGCCTTTATGCAGCCCCACATGCAATTGGACCCTCCGGGTTCACTCTTTCACCGCATGCCTAAATATAGCCATAGCACGCCTGGCAGTCCACTGAAAGCTCGGGCCAGAGAAAATGTGTTACGAGCCCCATTCGCCCATCCAAAAGTGCCCCCAAAGGAAGGCTTTGGGTACAACTGAACTCCCCAGGGGAGCCTTTATGCAGCCCCACATGCAACTGGACCCTCCGGGTTCACTGTTTCACAGCAACCCTAAATATAGCCCTGGCCCGCCTGGCAGTCGACTGAAACCTCGGGCCCCAGAAAATGCGTTAAAAGCCTAATTCGCCCATCCAAAAGTGCCCCCAGAGGAAGGCTTTGGGTACAACTGAAGTCCCCAGGGGAGCCTTTACGCAGTCCTACATGCAACTGGACCCTCTTTGTTCACTGTTTACGAGCAACCCTAAATATACCCCTAGCCACCATGGCAGAAGACTGAAAACTCGGGCCACAGAAAAAGCGTTTCAAGCCCCTTTCGCCCATCCAGAAGTGCCCCCAAAGGAAGGCTTTGGGTACAACTGAACTCCCCAGGGGAGCCTTTATGCAGCCCCACATGCAACTGGACCCTCCGGGTTCACTCTTTCACAGCAACCCTAAATATAGCCCTGGCCCGCCTGGCAGTCGACTGAAACCTCGGGCCCCAGAAAATGCGTTAAAAGCCTAATTCGCCCATCCAAAAGTGCCCCCAGAGGAAGGCTTTGGGTATATCTGAACTCCCCAGGGGAGCCTTTACGCAGCCCCACATGCAACTGGACCCTCCTTGTTCACTGTTTACCAGCAACCCTTAATATACCCCTAGCCAGCATGGCAGAAGACTGAAAACTCGGGCTCCAGAAAATGTGATTCAAGCCCCATTCACCCATCCAGAAGTGCCCCCAAAGGAAGGCTTTGGGTATATCTGAACTCCCCAGGGGAGCCTTTACGCAGCCCCACATGCAACTGGACCCTCCTTGTTCACTGTTTACCAGCAACCCTTAATATACCCCTAGCCACCATGGCAGAAGACTGAAAACTCGGGTTCCAGAAAATGCGTTTCAAGCCCCATTCGCCCATCCAGAAGTGCCCCCAAAGGAAGGCTTTGGGTACAAGTGAACTCCCCAGGGGAGCCTTTATGCAGCCCCACATGCAACTGGACCCTCCGTATTCGCTCTTTCACAGCAAGCCTAAATATAGCCCTGGCCCGCCTGGCAGTCAACTGAAAACTCGGGCCCCAGAAAATGCATTAAAAGCCTAATTCGCCCATCCAAAAGTGCCCCCAGAGGAAGGCTTTGGGTACAAAGTGAACTCCTCAGGGGAGCCTTTATGCAGCCCCACATGCAACTGGACCCTCCGGGTTCGCTGTTTACAGCAACACTAAATATAACCCTGGCCCGCATGGCAGACGACTGAAAAATCGGGCCCCAGAAAACGTGCTACAAGCCCCTTTCGCCCATCCAGAAGTGCCCCAAAAGGAAAGCTTTGGGTACAACTGAACTCCCCAGGGGAGCCTTTATGCAGGCCCGTACGCAACTGGACCCTCCGTGTTCGCTGTTTACAAGCAACCCTAAATATAACCCTAGCCAGCATGGCAGAAAACTGAAAACTCTGGCCACAGAAAAAGCGTTTCAAGCCCCATTCACCCATCCAGAAGTGCCCCCAAAGGAAGGCTTTGGGTACAAGTGAACTCCCCAGGGGAGCCTTTATGCAGCCCCACATGCAACTGGACCCTCCTTGTTCACTGTTTACGAGCAACCCTAAATATACCCCTAGCCACCATAGCAGAAGACTGAAAACTCGGGCTCCAGAAAATGCGTTTCAAGCCCCATTCACCCATCCAGAAGTGCCCCCAAAGGAAGGCTTTGGGTACAACTGAACTCCCCAGGGGAGCCTTTATGCAGCCCCACATGCAACTGGACCCTCCGGGTTCACTCTTTCACCGCAAGCCTAAGTATAGTCGTAGCACGCCTGGCAGTCGACTGAAAGCTCGGGCCACAGAAAATGCGTTAAAAGCCTAATTCGCCCATCCAAAAGTGCCCCCAGAGGAAAGCTTTGTGTACAAGTGAACTCCCCAGGGGAGCCTTAACGCAGCCCCACATGCAACTGGACCCTCCGTATTTGCTCTTTCACAGCCACCCTAAATATAGCCCTGGCCCGCCTGGCAGTCGACTGAAAGCTCGGGCCACAGAAAATGCGTTACGAGCCCCATTCGCCCATCCAAAAGTGCCCCCAAAGGAAGGCTTTGGGTACATCTGAACTCCCCAGGGGAGCCTTTACGCAGCCCCACATTCAACTGGACCCACCGTGTTCGCTCTTTACAGCAACCCTAAATAAAACCCTAGCCAGCATGGCAGAAGACTGAAAACTCGGGCCACAGAAAACGTACTACAAGCCCCATTCGACCATCCAAAAGTGCCCCCAAAGGAAGGCTTTGGGTACAAGTGAACTCCCCAGGGGAGCCTTTATGCAGGCCCATACTCAACTGGACCCCCCGTGTTCGCTGTTTACAAGCAACCCTATATATAACCCTAGCCAGCATGGCAGAAAACTGAAAACTCGGGCTCCAGAAAAGGCCTTTCAAGCCCCATTCAAACATCCAGAAGTGCCCCCAAAGGAAGGCTTTGGGTACAAGTGAACTCCCCAGGGGAGCCTTTATGCAGCCCCACATGCAACTGGACCCTCCGGGTTCACTCTTTCACCGCAAACCTAAATATAGCCATAGCACGCCTGCCAGTCGACTGAAAGCTCGGGCCCCAGAAAATGTGTTACGAGCCCCATTCGCCCATCCAAAAGTGCTCCCAAAGGAAGGCTTTGGGTACATCTGAACTCCCCAGGGGAGCCTTTACGCAGCCCCACATGCAACTGGACCTTCCGTGCTCGGTCTTTACAGCAACCTTAAATATAACCCTAGCCAGCATGGCAGAAGACTGAAAACTCGGGCCACAGAAAAAGCGTTTCAAGCCCCATTCGCCCATCCAGAAATGGCCCCAAAGGAAGGCTTTGGGTACAAGTGAACTCCCCAGGGGAGCCTTTATGTAGCCCCACATGCAACTGGACCCTCCGGGTTCACTCTTTCACCGCAAGCCTAAATACTGCCCTTGGTCGCCTGGCAGTCGATTGAAAACTCGGGCCATAAAAAAAGCGTTTCAAGCCCCATTCACCCATCCAGAAGTGCCCCCAAAGGAAGGCTTTGGGTACAACTGAACTCCCCAGGGGAGCCTTTATGCAGCCCCACATGCAACTGGACCCTCCGGGTTCGGTCTTTCACCGCAAGCGTAAATACAGCCCTGGCCCGCCTGGCAGTCGACTGAAAACTCGGGCCCCAGAAAATGCGTTAAAAGCCTAATTCGCCCATCCAAAAGTGCCCCCAGAGGAAGGTTTTGGGTACAACTGAACTCCCCAGGGGAGCCTTTATGCAGCCCCACATGCAACTGGACCCTCCGTATTCGCTCTTTCACAGCAACCCTAAATATACCCCTAGCCACCATGGTAGAAGACTGAAAACTTGGGCTCCAGAAAATGCGTTTCAAGCCCCATTCACCCATCCAGAAGTGCCCCCAAAGGAAGGCTTTGGGTACAAGTGAACTCCCCAGGGGAGCCTTTATGCAGCCCCACATGCAATTGGACCCTCCGGGTTCACTCTTTCACAGCAACCCTAAATATAGCCATAGCACGCCTGGCAGTCGACTGAAAGCTCGGGCCACAGAAAATGTGTTACGAGCCCCATTCGCCCATCCAAAAGTGCCCCCAAAGGAAGGCTTTGGGTACAACTGAACTCCCCAGGGGAGCCTTTACGCAGCCCCACATGCAACTGGACACTCCGTGTTCGCGCTTTACAGCAACCCTAAATATAACCCCAGCCAGCATGGCAGAAGAATGAAAACTCGGGCCACAGAAAAAGCGTTTCAAGCCCCTTTCGCCCATCCAGAAGTGCCCCCAAAGGAAGGCTTTGGGTACAACTGAACTCCCCAGGGGAGCCTTTATGCAGCCCCACATGCAACTGGACCCTCCGGCTTCACTGTTTCACAGCAACCCTAAATATAGCCCTGGCCCGCCTGGCAGTCGACTGAAACCTCGGGCCCCAGAAAATGCGTTAAAAGCCTAATTCGCCCATCCAAAAGTGTCCCCAGAGGAAGGCTTTGGGTACAACTGAAGTCCCCAGGGGAGCCTTTACGCAGTCCTACATGCAACTGGACCCTCTTTGTTCACTGTTTACGAGCAACCCTAAATATACCCCAAGCCACCATGGCAGAAGACTGAAAACTCGGGCTCCAGAAAATGCGTTTCAAGCCCCATTCACCCATCCAGAAGTGCCCCCAAAGGAAGGCTTTGGGTACAAGTGAACTCCCCAGGGGAGCCTTTATGCAGCCCCACATGCAACTGGACCCTCCGGGTTCACTCTTTCACCACAAGCCTAAATATAGCCCTAGCACGCCTGGCAGTCGACTGAAAATTCGGGCCAAAGAAAATGTGTTAGGAGCCCCATTCGCTCATCCAAAAGTGCCCCCAGAGGAAGGCTTTGGGTATATCTGAACTCCCCAGGGGAGCCTTTACGCAGCCCCACATGCAACTGGACCCTCCTTGTTCACCGTTTACCAGCAACCCTTAATATACCCCTAGCCAGCATGGCAGAAGACTGAAAACTCGGGCTCCAGAAAATGTGATTCAAGCCCCATTCACCCATCCAGAAGTGCCCCCAAAGGAAGGCTTTGGGTATATCTGAACTCCCCAGGGGAGCCTTTACGCAGCCCCACATGCAACTGGACCCTCCTTGTTCACTGTTTACCAGCAACCCTTAATATACCCCTAGCCACCATGGCAGAAGACTGAAAACTCGGGTTCCAGAAAATGCGTTTCAAGCCCCATTCGCCCATCCAGAAGTGCCCCCAAAGGAAGGCTTTGGGTACAAGTGAACTCCCCAGGGGAGCCTTTATGCAGCCCCACATGCAACTGGACCCTCCGTATTCGCTCTTTCACAGCAAGCCTAAATATAGCCCTGGCCCGCCTGGCAGTCGACTGAAAACTCGGGCCCCAGAAAATGCATTAAAAGCCTAATTCGCCCATCCAAAAGTGCCCCCAGAGGAAGGCTTTGGGTACAAAGTGAACTCCTCAGGGGAGCCTTTATGCAGCCCCACATGCAACTGGACCCTCCGTGTTCGCTGTTTACAGCAACACTAAATATAACCCTGGCCCGCATGGCAGACGACTGAAAAATCGGGCCCCAGAAAATGTGCTACAAGCCCCTTTCGCCCATCCAGAAGTGCCCCAAAAGGAAGGCTTTGGGTACAACTGAACTCCCCAGGGGAGCCTTTATGCAGGCCCGTACGCAACTGGACCCTCCGTGTTCGCTGTTTACAAGCAACCCTAAATATAACCCTAGCCAGCATGGCAGAAAACTGAAAACTCTGGCCACAGAAAAAGCGTTTCAAGCCCCATTCACCCATCCAGAAGTGCCCCCAAAGGAAGGCTTTGGGTACAAGTGAACTCCCCAGGGGAGCCTTTATGCAGCCCCACATGCAACTGGACCCTCCTTGTTCACTGTTTACAAGCAACCCTAAATATACCCCTAGCCACCATAGCAGAAGACTGAAAACTCGGGCTCCAGAAAAAGCGTTTCAAGCCCCATTCACCCATCCAGAAGTGCCCCCAAAGGAAGGCTTTGGGTACAACTGAAATCCCCAGGGGAGCCTTTATGCAGCCCCACATGCAACTGGACCCTCCGGGTTCACTCTTTCACCGCAAGCCTAAGTATAGCCGTAGCACGCCTGGCAGTCGACTGAAAGCTCGGGCCACAGAAAATGCGTTAAAAGCCTAATTCGCCCATCCAAAAGTGCCCCCAGAGGAAGGCTTTGTGTATAAGTGAACTCCCCAGGGGAGCCTTTACGCAGCCCCACATGCAACTGGACCCTCCGTATTTGCTCTTTCACAGCCACCCTAAATATAGCCCTGGCCCGCCTGGCAGTCGACTGAAAGCTCGGGCCACAGAAAATGCGTTACGAGCCCCATTCGCCCATCCAAAAGTGCCCCCAAAGGAAGGCTTTGGGTACATCTGAACTCCCCAGGGGAGCCTTTACGCAGCCCCACATTCAACTGGACCCACCGTGTTCGCTCTTTACAGCAACCCTAAATAAAACCCTAGCCAGCATGGCAGAAGACTGAAAACTCGGGCCACAGAAAACGTACTACCAGCCCCATTCGCCCATCCAAAAGTGCCCCCAAAGGAAGGCTTTGGGTACAAGTGAACTCCCCAGGGGAGCCTTTATGCAGGCCCATACTCAACTGGACCCCCCGTGTTCGCTGTTTACAAGCAACCCTATATATAACCCTAGCCAGCATGGCAGAAAACTGAAAACTCGGGCTCCAGAAAAGGCCTTTCAAGCCCCATTCAAACATCCAGAAGTGCCCCCAAAGGAAGGCTTTGGGTACAAGTGAACTCCCCAGGGGAGCCTTTATGCAGCCCCACATGCAACTGGACCCTCCGGGTTCACTCTTTCACCGCAAACCTAAATATATCCCTAGCACGCCTGGCAGTCGACTGAAAGCTCGGGCCCCAGAAAATGTGTTACGAGCCCCATTCGCCCATCCAAAAGTGCTCCCAAAGGAAGGCTTTGGGTACATCTGAACTCCCCAGGGGAGCCTTTACGCAGCCCCACATGCAACTGGACCTTCCGTGCTCGGTCTTTACAGCAACCCTAAATATAACCCTAGCCAGCATGGCAGAAAACTGAAAACTCGGGCCACAGAAAAAGCGTTTCAAGCCCCATTCGCCCATCCAGAAATGGCCCCAAAGGAAGGCTTTGGGTACAAGTGAACTCCCCAGGGGAGCCTTTATGCAGCCCCACATGCAACTGTACCCTCCGTGCTCGGTCTTTACAGCAACCCTAAATATAACCCTAGCCAGCATGGCAGAAGACTGAAAACTCGGGCCACAGAAAAAGCGTTTCAAGCCCCATTCACCCATCCAGAAATGGCCCCAAAGGAAGGCTTTGGGTACATCTGAACTCCCCAGGGGAGCCTTTACGCAGCCCCACATGCAACTGGACCCTCCGTGCTCGGTCTTTACAGCAACCCTAAATATAACCCTAGCCAGCATGGCAGAAGACTGAAAACTCGGGCCACAGAAAACGTGCTACAAGCCCCATTCGACCATCCAAAAGTGCCCCCAAAGGAAGGCTTTGGGTACAAGTGAACTCCCCAGGGGAGCCTTTATGCAGGCCCATACGAAACTGGAACCCCCGTGTTCACTGTTTACAAGCAACCCTAAATATAACACTAGCCATCATGGCAGAAAACTGAAAACTCTGGCCACAGAAAAAGCGTTTCAAGCCCCATTCACCCATCCAGAAGTGCCCCCAAAGGAAGGCTTTGGGTACAAGTGAACTCCCCAGGGGAGCCTTTATGCAGCCCCACATGCAACTGGACCCTCCGGGTTCACTCTTTCACCGCAAGCCTAAATACTGCCCTTGGTCGCCTGGCAGTCGATTGAAAACTCGGGCCCAGAAAATGCGTTAAAAGCCTAATTCGCCCTTCCAAAAATGCCCCCAGATGAAGGCTTTGGGTACAACTGAACTCCCCAGGGGAGCCTTTATGCAGCCCCACATGCAACTGGACCCTCCGTATTTGCTCTTTCACAGCAACCCTAAATATAGCCCTGGCCCACCTGGCAGTCGACTGAAAACTCAGGCCCCAGAAAAACTGTTAAAAGCCTAATTCGCCCATCCAAAAGTGCCCCCAGAGGAAGGCTTTGGGTACAAGTGAACTCCCCAGGGGAGCCTTTACGCAGCCCCACATGCAACTGGACCCTCCTTGTTCACTGTTTACGAGCAACCCTAAATATAACCCTAGCCACCATGGCAGAAGACTGAAAACTCGGGCTCCAGAAAATGCGTTTCAAGCCCCATTCACCCATCCAGAAGTGCCCCCAAAGGAAGGCTTTGGGTACAAGTGAACTCCCCAGGGGAGCCTTTATGCAGCCCCACATGCAACTGGACCCTCCTTGTTCGCTCTTTACAGCAACCCTAAATATATCCATAGCACGCCTGGAAGTCAACTGAAAGCTCGGGCCACAGAAAATGTATTACGAGCCCCATTCGCCCATCCAAAAGTGCCCCAAAAGGAAGGCTTTGGGTACAACTGAACTCCCCAGGGGAGCCTTTACGCAGCCCCACATGCAACTGGACCCTCCGTGTTCGCTCCTTACAGCAACCCTAAATATAACCCTAGCCAGCATGGCAGAAGACTGAAAACTCGGGCCACAGAAAAAGCGTTTCAAGCCCCTTTCGCCCATTCAGAAGTGCCCCCAAAGGAAGGCTTTGGGTACAAGTGAACTCCCCAGGGGAGCCTTTATGCAGCCCCACATGCAACTGGACCCTCCGGGTTCACTGTTTCACAGCAACCCTAAATATAGCCCTGGCCCGCGTGGCAGTCGACTGAAAACTCAGGCCCCAGAAAATGCGTTAAAAGCCTAATTCGCCCATCCAAAAGTGCCCCCAGAGGAAGGCTTTGGGTACAACTGAACTCCCCAGGGGAGCCTTAACGCAGCCCCACATGAAACTGGACCCTCCGTATTTGCTCTTTCACAGCCACCCTAAATATAGCCCTGGCCCGCCTGGCAGACGACTGAAAGCTCGGGCCACAGAAAATGCGTTACGAGCCCCATTCGCCCATCCAAAAGTGCCCCCAAAGGAAGGCTTTGGGTACATCTGAACTCCCCAGGGGAGCCTTTACGCAGCCCCACATTCAACTGGACCCTCCGTGTTCGCTCTTTACAGCAACCCTAAATATACCCCTAGCCAGCATGGCAGAAGACTGAAAACTCGGGCCACAGAAAACGTGCTACAAGCCCCATTCGACCATCCAAAAGTGCCCCCAAAGGAAGGCTTTGGGTACAAGTGAACTCCCCAGGGGAGCCTTTATGCAGGCCCATACTCAACTGGACCCGCCGTGTTCGCTGTTTACAAGCAACCCTAAAGATAACACTAGCCATCATGGCAGAAAACTGAAAACTCGGGCCACAGAAAAGGCCTTTCAAGCCCCATTCACCCATCCAGAAGTGCCCCCAAAGGAAGGCTTTGGGTACAACTGAACTCCCCAGGGGAGCCTTTATGCAGCCCCACATGCAACTGGACCCTCCGGGTTCACTCTTTCACCGCAAGACTAAATATAGCCCTAGCACGCCTGGCAGTCGACTGAAAGCTCGGGCCACAAAAAATGTGTTACGAGCCCCATTCGCCCATCCAAAAGTGCCCCAAAAGGAAGGCTTTGGGTATAACAGAACTCCCCAGGGGAGCCTTTACGCAGCCCCACATGAAACTGGACCCTCCGTGTTCGCTCCTTACAGCAACCCTAAATATAACCCTAGCCAGCATGGCAGAAGACTGAAAACTCGGGCCACAGAAAAAGCGTTTCAAGCCCCTTTCGCCCATCCAGAAGTGCCCCCAAAGGAAGGCTTTGGGTACAACTGAACTCCCCAGGGGAGCCTTTATGCAGCCCCACATGCAACTGGACCCTCCGTATTCGCTCTTTCACAGCAACCTTAAATATAACCCTGGCCCGCATGGCAGACGACTGAAAAATCGGGCCCCAGAAAACGTGCTACAAGCCCCTTTCGCCCATCCAGAAGTGCCCCAAAAGGAAGGCTTTGGGTACAACTGAACTCCCCAGGGGAGCCTTTATGCAGGCCCATACGCAACTGGACCCTCCGTGTTCGCTGTTTACAAGCAACCCTAAATATAACCCTAGCCAGCATGGCAGAAAACTGAAAACTCAGGCCACAGAAAAAGCGTTTCAAGCCCCATTCACCCATCCAGAAGTGCCCCCAAAGGAAGGCTTTGGGTACAAGTGAACTCCCCAGGGGAGCCTTTATGCAGCCCCACATGCAACTGGACCCTCCGGGTTCACTCTTTCACCGCATGCCTAAATATAGCCCTAGTACACCTGGCAGTCGACTGAAAGCTCGGGCCAAAGAAAATGTGTTACGAGCCCCAGTCGCCCATCCAAAAGTGTCCCCAAAGGAAGGTTTTGGGTACATCTGAACTCCCCAGGGGAGCCTTTACGCAGCCCCACATGCAACTGGACCCTCCGTGCTCGGTCTTTACAGCAACCCTAAATATAACCCTAGCCACCATGGCAGAAGACTGAAAACTCGGGCCACAGAAAAAGCGTTTCAAGCCCCATTCACCCATCCAGAAATGGCCCCAAAGGAAGGCTTTGGGTACAAGTGAACTCCCCAGGGGAGCCTTTATGCAGCCCCACATGCAACTGGACCCTCCGGGTTCACTCTTTAACCGCAAGACTAAATACAGCCCTGGCCCGCCTGGCAGTCGATTGAAAACTCGGGCCCCAGAAAATGCGTTAAAAGCCTAATTCGCCCATCCAAAAGTGCCCCCAGAGGAAGGCTTTGGGTACAACTGAACTCCCCAGGGGAGCCTTTATGCAGCCCCACATGCAACTGGACCCTCCGTATTCGCTCTTTCACAGCAACCCTAAATATACCCCTAGCCACCATGGTAGAAGACTGAAAACTTGGGCTCCAGAAAATGCGTTTCAAGCCCCATTCACCCATCCAGAAGTGCCCCCAAAGGAAGGCTTTGGGTACAAGTGAACTCCCCAGGGGAGCCTTTATGTAGCCCCACATGCAACTGGACCCTC
This sequence comes from Anas platyrhynchos, assembly GCF_047663525.1. Taxonomy (NCBI): domain Eukaryota; kingdom Metazoa; phylum Chordata; class Aves; order Anseriformes; family Anatidae; genus Anas; species Anas platyrhynchos. The sequence goes on from NC_092595.1 coordinate 27,416,390, forward strand.
CGGGTTCACTCTTTCACAGCAACCCTAAATGTAGCCATAGCACGCCTGGCAGTCGATTGAAAGGTCGGGCCACAGAAAATATGTTACGAGCCCCATTAGCCCATCCAAAAGTGCCCCCAAAGGAAGGCTTTGGGTACAACTGAACTCCCCAGGGGAGCCTTTACGCAGCCCCACATGCAACTGGACCCTCCGTGTTCGCTCTTTACAGCAACCCTAAATATAACCCTAGCCAGAATGGCAGAAGACTGAAAACTCGGGCCACAGAAAAAGCGTTTCAAGCCCCTTTCGCCCATCCAGAAGTGCCCCCAAAGGAAGGCTTTGGGTACAAGTGAACTCCCCAGGGGAGCCTTTATGCAGCCCCACATGCAACTGGACCCTCCGGGTTCACTCTTTCACAGCAACCCTAAATATAGACCTGGCCCGCGTGGCAGTCGACTGAAAACTCGGGCCCCAGAAAATGCGTTAAAAGCCTAATTCACCCATCCAAAAGTGCCCCCAGAGGAAGGCTTTGGGTACAACTGAACTCCCCAGGGGAGCCTTTATGCAGGCCCATACGCAACTGGACCCTCCTTGTTCGCTGTTTACAAGCAAACCTAAATATAACCCTAGCCAGCATGGCAGAAAACTGAAAACTCTGGCCACAGAAAATGCGTTTCAAGCCCCATTCACCCATCCAGAAGTGCCCCCAAAGGAAGGCTTTGGGTACAAGTGAACTCCCCAGGGGAGCCTTTATGCAGCCCCACATGCAACTGGACCCTCCTTGTTCACTGTTTACGAGCAACCCTAAATATACCCCTAGCCACCATGGCAGAAGACTGAAAACTCGGGCTCCAGAAAATGCGTTTCAAGCCCCATTCACCCATCCAGAAGTGCCCCCAAAGGAATGCTTTGGGTACAAGTGAACTCCCCAGGGGAGCCTTTATGCAGCCCCACATGCAACTGGACCCTCCGGGTTCACTCTTTCACCGCAAGCCTAAATATAGCCCTAGCACGCCTAGCAGTCGACTGAAAGCTCGGGCCACAGAATATGTGTTACGAGCCCCATTCGCCCATCCAAAAGTGCCCCCAAAGGAAGGCTTTGGGTACATCTGAAGTCCCCAGGGGAGCCTTTACGCAGCCCCACATGCAACTGGACCCTCCGTGTTCGCTCTTTACAGCAACCCTAAATATAACCCTAGCCAGCATGGCAGAAGACTGAAAACTCGGGCCACAGAAAAAGCGTTTCAAGCCCCATTCACCCATCCAGAAATGGCCCCAAAGGAAGGCTTTGGGTACAAGTGAACTCCCCAGGGGAGCCTTTATGCAGCCCCACATGCAACTGGACCCTCCGGGTTCACTGTTTCACAGCAACCCTAAATATAGCGCTGGACCGCCTGGCAGTCGACTGAAAACTCGGACCCTAGAAAATGCGTTAAAAGCCTAATTCGCCCATCCAAAAGTGCCCCCAGAGGAAGGCTTTGGGTACATCTGAACTCCCCAGGGGAGCCTTAACGCAGCCCCACATGCAACTGGACCCTCCGTATTTGCTCTTTCATAGCCACCCTAAATATAGCCCTGGCCCGCCTGGCAGTCGACTGAAAGCTCGGGCCACAGAAAATGCGTTACGAGCCCCATTCGCCCATCCAAAAGTGCCCCCAAAGGAAGGCTTTGGGTACATCTGAACTCCCCAGGTGAGCCTTTACGCAGCCCCACATTGAACTGGACCCTCTGTGTTCGCTCTTTACAGCAACCCTAAATAAAACCCTAGCCAGCATGGCAGAATACTGAAAACTCGGGCCACAGAAAACGTACTACAAGCCCCATTCGACCATCCAAAAGTGCCCCCAAAGGAAGGCTTTGGGTACAAGTGAACTCCCCAGGGGAGCCTTTATGCAGCCCCACATGCAACTGGACCCTCCGGGTTCACTCTTTCACCGCATGCCTAAATATAGCCCTAGTACACCTGGCAGTCGACTGAAAGCTCGGGCCAAAGAAAATGTGTTACGAGCCCCATTCGCCCATCCAAAAGTGTCCCCAAAGGAAGGTTTTGGGTACATCTGAACTCCCCAGGGGAGCCTTTACGCAGCCCCACATGCAACTGGACCCTCCGTGCTCGGTCTTTACAGCAACCCTAAATATAACCCTAGCCAGCATGGCAGAAGACTGAAAACTCGGGCCACAGAAAAAGCGTTTCAAGCCCCTTTCGCCCATTCAGAAGTGCCCCCAAAGGAAGGCTTTGGGTACAAGTGAACTCCCCAGGGGAGCCTTTATGCAGCCCCACATGCAACTGGACCCTCCGGGTTCACTGTTTCACAGCAACCCTAAATATAGCGCTGGACCGCCTGGCAGTCGACTGAAAACTCGGACCCTAGAAAATGCGTTAAAAGCCTAATTCGCCCATCCAAAAGTGCCCCCAGAGGAAGGCTTTGGGTACATCTGAACTCCCCAGGGGAGCCTTAACGCAGCCCCACATGCAACTGGACCCTCCGTATTTGCTCTTTCACAGCCACCCTAAATATAGCCCTGGCCCGCCTGGCAGTCGACTGAAAGCTCGGGCCACAGAAAATGCGTTACGAGCCCCATTCGCCCATCCAAAAGTGCCCCCAAAGGAAGGCTTTGGGTACATCTGAACTCCCCAGGTGAGCCTTTACGCAGCCCCACATTCAACTGGACCCTCCGTGTTCGCTCTTTACAGCAACCCTAAATAAAACCCTAGCCAGCATGGCAGAATACTGAAAACTCGGGCCACAGAAAACGTACTACAAGCCCCATTCGACCATCCAAAAGTGCCCCCAAAGGAAGGCTTTGGGTACAAGTGAACTCCCCAGGGGAGCCTTTATGCAGCCCCACATGCAACTGGACCCTCCGGGTTCACTCTTTCACCGCATGCCTAAATATAGCCCTAGTACACCTGGCAGTCGACTGAAAGCTCGGGCCAAAGAAAATGTGTTACGAGCCCCATTCGCCCATCCAAAAGTGTCCCCAAAGGAAGGTTTTGGGTACATCTGAACTCCCCAGGGGAGCCTTTACGCAGCCCCACATGCAACTGGACCCTCCGTGCTCGGTCTTTACAGCAACCCTAAATATAACCCTAGCCACCATGGCAGAAGACTGAAAACTCGGGCCACAGAAAAAGCGTTTCAAGCCCCATTCACCCATCCAGAAATGGCCCCAAAGGAAGGCTTTGGGTACAACTGAACTCCCCAGGGGAGCCTTTATGCAGCCCCACATGCAACTGGACCCTCCGGGTTCACTCTTTAACCGCAAGCCTAAATACAGCCCTGGCCCGCCTGGCAGTCGATTGAAAACTCGGGCCCCAGAAAATGCGTTAAAAGCCTAATTCGCCCATCCAAAAGTGCCCCAGAGGAAGGCTTTGGGTACAACTGAACTCCCCAGGGGAGCCTTTATGCAGGCCCACATGCAACTGGACCCTCCGTATTCGCTCTTTCACAGCAACCCTAAATATACCCCTAGCCACCATGGTAGAAGACTGAAAACTTGGGCTCCAGAAAATGCGTTTCAAGCCCCATTCACCCATCCAGAAGTGCCCCCAAAGGAAGGCTTTGGGTACAAGTGAACTCCCCAGGGGAGCCTTTATGTAGCCCCACATGCAACTGGACCCTCCGGGTTCACTCTTTCACAGCAACCCTAAATGTAGCCATAGCACGCCTGGCAGTCGATTGAAAGGTCGGGCCACAGAAAATATGTTACGAGCCCCATTAGCCCATCCAAAAGTGCCCCCAAAGGAAGGCTTTGGGTACAACTGAACTCCCCAGGGGAGCCTTTACGCAGCCCCACATGCAACTGGACCCTCCGTGTTCGCTCTTTACAGCAACCCTAAATATAACCCTAGCCAGAATGGCAGAAGACTGAAAACTCGGGCCACAGAAAAAGCGTTTCAAGCCCCTTTCGCCCATCCAGAAGTGCCCCCAAAGGAAGGCTTTGGGTACAAGTGAACTCCCCAGGGGAGCCTTTATGCAGCCCCACATGCAACTGGACCCTCCGGGTTCACTCTTTCACAGCAACCCTAAATATAGCCCTGGCCCGCGTGGCAGTCGACTGAAAACTCGGGCCCCAGAAAATGCGTTAAAAGCCTAATTCACCCATCCAAAAGTGCCCCCAGAGGAAGGCTTTGGGTACAACTGAACTCCCCAGGGGAGCCTTTATGCAGGCCCATACGCAACTGGACCCTCCTTGTTCGCTGTTTACAAGCAAACCTAAATATAACCCTAGCCAGCATGGCAGAAAACTGAAAACTCTGGCCACAGAAAATGCGTTTCAAGCCCCATTCACCCATCCAGAAGTGCCCCCAAAGGAAGGCTTTGGGTACAAGTGAACTCCCCAGGGGAGCCTTTATGCAGCCCCACATGCAACTGGACCCTCCTTGTTCACTGTTTACGAGTAACCCTAAATATACCCCTAGCCACCATGGCAGAAGACTGAAAACTCGGGCTCCAGAAAATGCGTTTCAAGCCCCATTCACCCATCCAGAAGTGCCCCCAAAGGAATGCTTTGGGTACAAGTGAACTCCCCAGGGGAGCCTTTATGCAGCCCCACATGCAACTGGACCCTCCGGGTTCACTCTTTCACCGCAAGCCTAAATATAGCCCTAGCACGCCTAGCAGTCGACTGAAAGCTCGGGCCACAGAATATGTGTTACGAGCCCCATTCGCCCATCCAAAAGTGCCCCCAAAGGAAGGCTTTGGGTACATCTGAAGTCCCCAGGGGAGCCTTTACGCAGCCCCACATGCAACTGGACCCTCCGTGTTCGCTCTTTACAGCAACCCTAAATATAACCTTAGCCAGCATGGCAGAAGACTGAAAACTCGGGCCACAGAAAAAGCGTTTCAAGCCCCATTCACCCATCCAGAAATGGCCCCAAAGGAAGGCTTTGGGTACAAGTGAACTCCCCAGGGGAGCCTTTATGCAGCCCCACATGCAACTGGACCCTCCGGGTTCACTCTTTCACCGCAAGCCTAAATATAGCCCTAGCACGCCTGGCAGTCGACTGAAAGCTTGGGCCACAGAAAATGCGTTACGAGCCCCATTCGCCCATCCAAAAGTGCCTCCAAAGGAAGACTTTGGGTACATCTGAACTCCCCAGGGGAGCCTTTACGCAGCCCCACATGCAACTGGACCCTCCGTGTTGGCTCTTTACAGCAACCCTAAATATAACCCTAGCCAGCATGGCAGAAGACTGAAAACTCGGGCCACAGAAAACGTGCTACAAGCCCGATTCGCCCATCCAGAAGTGCCCCCAAAGGAAGGCTTTGGGTACAAGTGAACTCCCCAGGGGAGCCTTTATGCAGCCCCACATGCAACTGGACCCTCCGGGTTCACTGTTTCACAGCAACCCTAAATATAGCGCTGGACCGCCTGGCAGTCGACTGAAAACTCGGACCCTAGAAAATGCGTTAAAAGCCTAATTCGCCCATCCAAAAGTGCCCCCAAAGGAAGGCTTTGGGTACAAGTGAACTCCCCAGGGGAACCTTTATGCAGGCCCATACGCAACTGGACCCCACATGTTCGCTTTTTACAAGCAACCCTAAATATAACACTAGCCATCATGGCAGAAAACTGAAATCTCGGGCCACAGAAAAGGCCTTTCAAGCCCCATTCACCCATCCAGAAGTGCCCCCAAAGGAAGGCTTTGGGTACAAGTGAACTCCCCAGGGGAGCCTTTATGCAGCCCCACATGCAACTGGACCCTCCGGGTTCACTCTTTCACCGCAAGCCTAAATATAGCCCTAGCACGCCTGCCAGTCGACTGAAAGCTCGGGCCACAGAAAATGTGTTACGAGCCCCATTCGCCCATCCAAAATTGCTCCCAAAGGAAGGCTTTGGGTACAAGTGATCTCCCCAGGGGAGCCTTTACGCAGCCCCACATGCAACTGGACCCTCCGTGCTCGGTCTTTACAGCAACCCTAAATATAACCCTAGCCAGCATGGCAGAAGACTGAAAACTCGGGCCACAGAAAAAGCGTTTCAAGCCCCATTCGCCCATCCAGAAGTGCCCCCAAAGGAAGGCTTTGGGTACAACTGAACTCCCCAGGGGAGCCTTTATGCAGCCCCACATGCAACTGGACCCTCCGTGTTCGCTCCTTACAGCAACCCTAAATATAACCCTAGCCAGCATGGCAGAAGACTGAAAACTCGGGCCCCAGAAAATGCGTTAAAAGCCTAATTCGCCCATCCAAAAGTGCCCCCAGAGGAAGGCTTTGGGTACAACTGAACTCCCCAGGGGAGCCTTTACGCAGCCCCACATGCAACTGGACCCTCCGTATTTGCTCTTTCACAGCCACCCTAAATATAGCCCTGGCCCGCCTGGAAGTTGACTGAAAACTCGGGCCCCAGAAAATGCATTAAAAGCCTAATTCGCCCATCCAAAAGTGCCCCCAGAGGAAGGCTTTGGGTACAAAGTGAACTCCCCAGGGGAGCCTTTATGCAGCCCCACATGCAACTGGACCCTCCTTGTTCGCTCTTTACAGCAACCCTAAATATAACCCTAGCTAGCATGGCAGAAGACTGAAAACTCGGGCCAGAGAAAATGTGTTATGAGACCCATTCGCCCATCCAGAAGTGCCCCCAAAGGAAGGCTTTGGGTACAAGTGAACTCCCCAGGGGAGCCTTTATGCAGCCCCACATGCAACTGGACCCTCCGTATTCGCTCTTTCACAGCAACCCTAAATATATCCCTGGCCCGCATGGCAGACGACTGAAAACTCGGGCTCCAGAAAATGCGTTTCAAGCCCCATTCACCCATCCAGAAGTGCCCCCAAAGGAAGGCTTTGGGTACAAGTGAACTCCCCAGGGGAGCCTTTATGCAGCCCTACATGCAACTGGACCCTCCGGGTTCACTCTTTCACCGCAAGCCTAAATATAGCCCTAGCACGCCTGGCAGTCGACTGAAAGCTCGAGCCACAGAAAATGTGTTACGAGCCCCATTCGCCCATCCAAAAGTGCCCCCAAAGGAAGGCTTTGGGTACATCGGAACTCCCCAGGGGAGCCTTTACGCAGCCCCACATGCAACTGGACCCTCCTTGTTCACTGTTTACCAGCAACCCTAAATATACCCCTAGCCACCATGGCAGAAGACTGAAAACTCAGGCTCCAGAAAATGCGTTTCAAGCCCCATTCACCCATCCAGAAGTGCCCCCAAATGAAGGCTTTGGGTACAAGTGAACTCCGCAGGGGAGCCTTTATGCAGCCCCACATGCAACTGGACCCTCCGGGTTCACTCTTTCACCGCAAGCCTAAATATAGCCCTAGCACGCCTAGCAGTCGACTGAAAGCTCGGGCCACAGAATATGTGTTACGAGCCCCATTCACCCATCCAAAAGTGCCCCCAAAGGAAGGCTTTGGGTACATCTGAACTCCCCAGAGGAGCCTTTACGCAGCCCCACATGCAACTGGACCCTCCATGCTCTGTCTTTACAGCAACCCTAAATATAACCCTAGCCAGCATGGCAGAAGACTGAAAACTCGGGCCACAGAAAAAGCGTTTCAAGCCCCATTCACCCATCCAGAAGTGCCCCCAAAGGAAGGCTTTGGGTACAACTGAACTCCCCAGGGGAGCCTTTATGCAGCCCCACATGCAACTGGACCCTCCTTGTTCGCTCTTTATAGCAACCCTAAATATAGCCATAGCACGCCTGGAAGTCAACTGAAAGCTCGGGCCACAGAAAATGTGTTACGAGCCCCATTCGCCCATCCAAAAGTGCCCCAAAAGGAAGGCTTTGGGTACAACTGAACTCCCCAGGGGAGCCTTTACGCAGCCCCACATGCAACTGGACCCTCCGTGTTCGCTCCTTACAGCAACCCTAAATATAACACTGGCCCGCATGGCAGACGACTGAAAAATCGGGCCCCAGAAAACGTGCTACAAGTCCCTTTCGCCCATCCAGAAGTGCCCCAAAAGGAAGGCTTTGGGTACAACTGAACTCCCCAGGGGAGCCTTTATGCAGGCCCATACGCAACTGGACCCTCCGTGTTCGCTGTTTACAAGCAACCCTAAATATAACCCTAGCCAGCATGGCAGAAAACTGAAAACTCTGGCCACAGAAAAAGCGTTTCAAGCCCCATTCACCCATCCAGAAGTGCCCCCAATGGAAGGCTTTGGGTACAAGTGAACTCCCCAGGGGAGCCTTTATGCAGCCCCACATGCAACTGGACCCTCCTTGTTCACTGTTTACGAGCAACCCTAAATATACCCCTAGCCACCATGGCAGAAGACTGAAAACTCGGGCTCCAGGAAATGCGTTTCAAGCCCCATTCACCCATCCAGAAGTGCCCCCAAAGGAAGGCTTTGGGTACAACTGAACTCCCCAGGGGAGCCTTTATGCAGCCCCACATGCAACTGGACCCTCCGGGTTCACTCTTTCACCGCAAGCCTAAATATAGCCCTAGCACGCCTGGCAGTCGACTGAAAGCTCGGGCCACAGAAAATGTGTTACGAGCCCCATTCGCTCATCCAAAAGTGCCCCCAAAGGAAGGCTTTGGGTACATCTGAACTCCCCAGGGGAGCCTTTACGCAGCCCCACATGCAACTGGACCCTCCTTGTTCACTGTTTACGAGCAACCCTAAATATACCCCTAGCCACCATGGCAGAAGACTGAAAACTCAGGCTCCAGAAAATGCGTTTCAAGCCCCATTCACCCATCCAGAAGTGCCCCCAAAGGAAGGCTTTGGGTACAAGTGAACTCCCCAGGGGAGCCTTTATGCAGCCCCACATGCAACTGGACCCTCCGGGTTCACTCTTTCACCGCAAGCCTAAATATAGCCCTAGCACGCCTGGCAGTCGACTGAAAGCTCGGGCCACAGAATATGTGTTACGAGCCCCATTCGCCCATCCAAAAGTGCCCCCAAAGGAAGGCTTCGGGTACATCTGAACTCCCCAGGGGAGCCTTTACACAGCCCCACATGCAACTGGACCCTCCGTGCTCGGTCTTTACAGCAACCCTAAATATACCCCTAGCCACCATGGCAGAAGACTGAAAACTCGGGCCACAGAAAAAGCGTTTCAAGCCCCATTCACCCATCCAGAAATGGCCCCAAAGGAAGGCTTTGGGTACAAGTGAACTCCCCAGGGGAGCCTTTATGCAGCCCCACATGGAACTGGACCCTCCGGGTTCACTCTTTCACCGCAAGCCTATATATAGCCCTGGCACGCCTGGCAGTCGACTGAAAGCTCGGGCCACAGAAAATGCGTTACGAGCCCCATTCGCCCATCCAAAAGTGCTCCCAAAGGAAGGCTTTGGGTACATCTGAACTCCCCAGGGGAGCCTTTACGCAGCCCCACATTCAACTGGACCCTCCGTGTTCGCTCTTTACAGCAACCCTAAATATAACCCTAGCCAGCATGGCAGAAGACTGAAAACTCGGGCCACAGAAAACGTGCTACAAGCCCGATTCGACCATCCAAATGTGCCCCCAAAGGAAGGCTTTGGGTACAAGTGAACTCCCCAGGGGAGCCTTTATGCAGGCCCATACTCAACTGGACCACCCGTGTTCGCTGTTTACAAGCAACCCTAAATATAACACTAGCCATCATGTCAGAAGACTGAAAACTCGGGCCACAGAAAATGCGTTTCAAGCCCCATTCACCCATCCAGAAGTGCCCCCAAAGGAAGGCTTTGGGTACAAGTGAACTCCCCAGGGGAGCCTTTATGCAGCCCCACATGCAACTGGACCCTCCGGGTTCACTCTTTCACCGCAAGCCTAAATATAGCCCTAGCACGCCTGGCAGTCGACTGAAAGCTCGGGCCACAGAAAATGCGTTACGAGCCCCATTCGCCCATTCAAAAGTGCTCCCAAAGGAAGGCTTTGGGTACATCTGAACTCCCCAGGGAAGCCTTTACGCAGCCCCACATGCAACTGGACCCTCCGTGCTCGGTCTTTACAGCAACCTTAAATATAACCCTAGCCAGCATGGCAGAAGACTGAAAACTCGGGCCACAGAAAAGCGTTTCAAACCCCATTCACCCATCCAGAAATGGCCCCAAAGGAAGGGTTTGGGTACAAGTGAACTCCCCAGGGGAGCCTTTATGCAGCCCCACATGCAACTGGACCCTCCGGGTTCACTCTTTCACCGCAAGCCTAAATATATCCCTAGCACGCCTGGCAGTCGACTGAAAGCTCGGGCCACAGAAAACGTGCTACAAGCCTAATTCGCCCATCCAAAAGTGCCCCCAAAGGAAGGCTTTGGGTACAAGTGAACTCCCCAGGGGAGCCTTTATGCAGGCCCATACGGAACTGGACCCTCCGTGTTCGCTGTTTACAAGCAACCCTAAATATAACACTAGCCATCATGGCAGAAAAAAGAAAACTCGGGCCACAAAAAAAGCGTTTCAAGCCCCATTCACCCATTTAGAAGTGCCCCCAAAGGAAGGCTTTGGGTACAACTGAACTCCCCAGGGGAGCCTTTATGCAGCCCCACATGCAACTGGACCCTCCGGGTTCAGTCTTTCACCGCAAGCGTAAATACAGCCCTGGCCCGCCTGGCAGTCGATTGAAAACTCGGGCCCCAGAAAATGCGTTAAAAGCCTAATTCGCCCATCCAAAAGTGCCCCCAGAGGAAGGTTTTGGGTACAAGTGAACTCCCCAGGGGAGCCTTTATGCAGCCCCACATGCAACTGGACCCTCCGTATTCGCTCTTTCACAGCAACCCTAAATATACCCCTAGCCACCATGGCAGAAGACTGAAAACTTGGGCTCCAGAAAATGCATTTCAAGCCCCATTCGCCCATCCAGAAGTGCCCCCAAAGGAAGGCTTTGGGTACAACTGAACTCCCCAGGGGAGCCTTTACGCAGCCCCACATGCAACTGGACCCTCCGTGTTCGCTCTTTACAGCAACCCTAAATATAACCCTAGCCAGCATGGCAGAAGACTGAAAACTCGGGCCACAGAAAAAGCGTTTCAAGCCCCTTTCGCCCATCCAGAAGTGCCCCCAAAGGAAGGCTTTGGGTACAACTGAACTCCCCAGGGGAGCCTTTATGCAGGCCCATACGCAACTGGACCCTCCTTGTTCGCTGTTTACAAGCAAACCTAAATATAACCCTAGCCAGCATGGCAGAAAACTGAAAACTCTGGCCACAGAAAATGCGTTTCAAGCCCCATTCACCCATCCAGAAGTGCCCCCAAAGGAAGGCTTTGGGTACAAGTGAACTCCCCAGGGGAGCCTTTATGCAGCCCCACATGCAACTGGACCCTCCTTGTTCACTGTTTACGAGCAACCCTAAATATACCCCTAGCCACCATGGCAGAAGACTGAAAACTCGGGCTCCAGAAAATGCGTTTCAAGCCCCATTCACCCATCCAGAAGTGCCCCCAAAGGAATGCTTTGGGTACAAGTGAACTCCCCAGGGGAGCCTTTATGCAGCCCCACATGCAACTGGACCCTCCGGGTTCACTCTTTCACCGCAAGCCTAAATATAGCCCTAGCACGCCTGGCAGTCGACTGAAAGCTCGGGCCACAGAAAATGTGTTACGAGCCCCATTCGCCCATCCAAAAGTGCCCCCAAAGGAAGGCTTTGGGTACATCTGAACTCCCCAGGGGAGCCTTTACGCAGCCCCACATGCAACTGGACCCTCCGTGTTCGCTCTTTACAGCAACCCTAAATATAACCCTAGCCAGCATGGCAGAAGACTGAAAACTCGGGCCACAGAAAAAGCGTTTCAAGCCCCATTCACCCATCCAGAAATGGCCCCAAAGGAAGGCTTTGGGTACAAGTGAACTCCCCAGGGGAGCCTTTATGCAGCCCCACATGCAACTGGACCCTCCGGGTTCACTCTTTCACCGCAAGCCTAAATATAGCCCTAGCACGCCTGGCAGTCGACTGAAAGCTCGGGCCACAGAAAATGCGTTACGAGCCCCATTCGCCCATCCAAAAGTGCCTCCAAAGGAAGACTTTGGGTACATCTGAACTCCCCAGGGGAGCCTTTACGCAGCCCCACATGCAACTGGACCCTCCTTGTTCGCTCTTTATAGCAACCCTAAATATAGCCATAGCACGCCTGGAAGTCAACTGAAAGCTCGGGCCACAGAAAATGTGTTACGAGCCCCATTCGCCCATCCAAAAGTGCCCCAAAAGGAAGGCTTTGGGTACAACTGAACTCCCCAGGGGAGCCTTTACGCAGCCCCACATGCAACTGGACCCTCCGTGTTCGCTCCTTACAGCAACCCTAAATATAACCCTAGCCAGCATGGCAGAAGACTGAAAACTCGGGCTCCAGAAAAAGCGTTTCAAGCCCCTTTCGCCCATCCAGAAGTGCCCCCAAAGGAAGGCTTTGGGTACAACTGAACTCCCCAGGGGAGCCTTTATGCAGCCCCAAATGCAACTGGACCCTCCGGGTTCACTGTTTCACAGCAACACTAAATATAACCCTGGCACGCCTGGCAGTCGACTGAAAACTCGGGCCACAGAAAATGCGTTAAAAGCCTAATTCGCCCATCCAAAAGTGCCCCCAGAGGAAGGCTTTGGGTACAACTGAACTCCCCAGGGGAGCCTTAACGCAGCCCCACATGCAACTGGACCCTCCGTGTTCGCTCTTTACAGCAACCCTAAATATAACCCTAGCTAGCATGGCAGAAGACTGAAAACTCGGGCCAGAGAAAATGTGTTATGAGACCCATTCGCCCATCCAGAAGTGCCCCCAAAGGAAGGCTTTGGGAACAAGTGAACTCCCCAGGGGAGCCTTTATGCAGCCCCACATGCAACTGGACCCTCCGTATTCGCTCTTTCACAGCAACCTTAAATATAACACTGGCCCGCATGGCAGACGACTGAAAAATCGGGCCCAAGAAAACGTGCTACAAGTCCCTTTCGCCCATCCAGAAGTGCCCCAAAAGGAAGGCTTTGGGTACAACTGAACTCCCCAGGGGAGCCTTTATGCAGGCCCATACGCAACTGGACCCTCCGTGTTCGCTGTTTACAAGCAACCCTAAATATAACCCTAGCCAGCATGGCAGAAAACTGAAAACTCTGGCCACAGAAAAAGCGTTTCAAGCCCCATTCACCCATCCAGAAGTGCCCCCAATGGAAGGCTTTGGGTACAAGTGAACTCCCCAGGGGAGCCTTTATGCAGCCCCACATGCAACTGGACCCTCCTTGTTCACTGTTTACGAGCAACCCTAAATATACCCCTAGCCACCATGGCAGAAGACTGAAAACTCGGGCTCCAGGAAATGCGTTTCAAGCCCCATTCACCCATCCAGAAGTGCCCCCAAAGGAAGGCTTTGGGTACAACTGAACTCCCCAGGGGAGCCTTTATGCAGCCCCACATGCAACTGGACCCTCTGGGTTCACTCTTTCACCGCAAGCCTAAATATAGCCCTAGCACGCCTGGCAGTCGACTGAAAGCTCGGGCCACAGAAAATGTGTTACGAGCCCCATTCGCTCATCCAAAAGTGCCCCCAAAGGAAGGCTTTGGGTACATCTGAACTCCCCAGGGGAGCCTTTACGCAGCCCCACATGCAACTGGACCCTCCTTGTTCACTGTTTACGAGCAACCCTAAATATACCCCTAGTCACCATGGCAGAAGACTGAAAACTCAGGCTCCAGAAAATGCGTTTCAAGCCCCATTCACCCATCCAGAAGTGCCCCCAAAGGAAGGCTTTGGGTACAAGTGAACTCCCCAGGGGAGCCTTTATGCAGCCCCACATGCAACTGGACCCTCCGGGTTCACTCTTTCACCGCAAGCCTAAATATAGCCCTAGCACGCCTGGCAGTCGACTGAAAGCTCGGGCCACAGAAAATGTGTTACGAGCCCCATTCGCCCATCCAAAAGTGCCCCCAAAGGAAGGCTTTGGGTACATCTGAACTCCCCAGGGGAGCCTTTACACAGCCCCACATGCAACTGGACCCTCCGTGCTCGGTCTTTACAGCAACCCTAAATATACCCCTAGCCACCATGGCAGAAGACTGAAAACTCGGGCCACAGAAAAAGCGTTTCAAGCCCCATTCACCCATCCAGAAATGGCCCCAAAGGAAGGCTTTGGGTACAAGTGAACTCCCCAGGGGAGCCTTTATGCAGCCCCACATGGAACTGGACCCTCCGGGTTCACTCTTTCACCGCAAGCCTATATATAGCCCTGGCACGCCTGGCAGTCGACTGAAAGCTCGGGCCACAGAAAATGCGTTACGAGCCCCATTCGCCCATCCAAAAGTGCCTCCAAAGGAAGGCTTTGGGTACATCTGAACTCCCCAGGGGAGCCTTTACGCAGCCCCACATTCAACTGGACCCTCCGTGTTCGCTCTTTACAGCAACCCTAAATATAACCCTAGCCAGCATGGCAGAAGACTGAAAACTCGGGCCACAGAAAACGTGCTACAAGCCCCATTCGACCATCCAAATGTGCCCCCAAAGGAAGGCTTTGGGTACAAGTGAACTCCCCAGGGGAGCCTTTATGCAGGCCCATACTCAACTGGACCACCCGTGTTCGCTGTTTACAAGCAACCCTAAATATAACACTAGCCATCATGGCAGAAGAGTGAAAACTCGGGCTCCAGAAAATGCGTTTCAAGCCCCATTCACCCATCCAGAAGTGCCCCCAAAGGAAGGCTTTGGGTACAAGTGAACTCCCCAGGGGAGCCTTTACGCAGCCCCACATGCAACTGGACCCTCCGTGCTCGGTCTTTACAGCAACCTTAAATATAACCCTAGCCAGCATGGCAGAAGACTGAAAACTCGGGCCACAGAAAAGCGTTTCAAACCCCATTCACCCATCCAGAAATGGCCCCAAAGGAAGGCTTTGGGTACAAGTGAACTCCCCAGGGGAGCCTTTATGCAGCCCCACATGCAACTGGACCCTCCGGGTTCACTCTTTCACCGCAAGCCTAAATATATCCCTAGCACGCCTGGCAGTCGACTGAAAGCTCGGGCCACAGAAAACGTGCTACAAGCCTAATTCGCCCATCCAAAAGTGCCCCCAAAGGAAGGCTTTGGGTACAAGTGAACTCCCCAGGGGAGCCTTTATGCAGGCCCATACGGAACTGGACCCTCCGTGTTCGCTGTTTACAAGCAACCCTAAATATAACACTAGCCATCATGGCAGAAAACTGAAAACTCGGGCCACAAAAAAAGCGTTTCAAGCCCCATTCACCCATTTAGAAGTGCCCCCAAAGGAAGGCTTTGGGTACAACTGAACTCCCCAGGGGAGCCTTTATGCAGCCCCACATGCAACTGGACCCTCCGGGTTCAGTCTTTCACCGCAAGCGTAAATACAGCCCTGGCCCGCCTGGCAGTCGATTGAAAACTCGGGCCCCAGAAAATGCGTTAAAAGCCTAATTCGCCCATCCAAAAGTGCCCCCAGAGGAAGGTTTTGGGTACAAGTGAACTCCCCAGGGGAGCCTTTATGCAGCCCCACATGCAACTGGACCCTCCGTATTCGCTCTTTCACAGCAACCCTAAATATACCCCTAGCCACCATGGCAGAAGACTGAAAACTTGGGCTCCAGAAAATGCATTTCAAGCCCCATTCGCCCATCCAGAAGTGCCCCCAAAGGAAGGCTTTGGGTACAACTGAACTCCCCAGGGGAGCCTTTACGCAGCCCCACATGCAACTGGACCCTCCGTGTTCGCTCTTTACAGCAACCCTAAATATAACCCTAGCCAGCATGGCAGAAGACTGAAAACTCGGGCCACAGAAAAAGCGTTTCAAGCCCCTTTCGCCCATCCAGAAGTGCCCCCAAAGGAAGGCTTTGGGTACAACTGAACTCCCCAGGGGAGCCTTTATGCAGGCCCATACGCAACTGGACCCTCCTTGTTCGCTGTTTACAAGCAAACCTAAATATAACCCTAGCCAGCATGGCAGAAAACTGAAAACTCTGGCCACAGAAAATGCGTTTCAAGCCCCATTCACCCATCCAGAAGTGCCCCCAAAGGAAGGCTTTGGGTACAAGTGAACTCCCCAGGGGAGCCTTTATGCAGCCCCACATGCAACTGGACCCTCCTTGTTCACTGTTTACGAGCAACCCTAAATATACCCCTAGCCACCATGGCAGAAGACTGAAAACTCGGGCTCCAGAAAATGCGTTTCAAGCCCCATTCACCCATCCAGAAGTGCCCCCAAAGGAATGCTTTGGGTACAAGTGAACTCCCCAGGGGAGCCTTTATGCAGCCCCACATGCAACTGGACCCTCCGGGTTCACTCTTTCACCGCAAGCCTAAATATAGCCCTAGCACGCCTGGCAGTCGACTGAAAGCTCGGGCCACAGAAAATGTGTTACGAGCCCCATTCGCCCATCCAAAAGTGCCCCCAAAGGAAGGCTTTGGGTACATCTGAACTCCCCAGGGGAGCCTTTACGCAGCCCCACATGCAACTGGACCCTCCGTGTTCGCTCTTTACAGCAACCCTAAATATAACCCTAGCCAGCATGGCAGAAGACTGAAAACTCGGGCCACAGAAAACGTGCTACAAGCCCCATTCGCCCATCCAGAAGTGCCCCAAAAGGAAGGCTTTGGGTACAAGTGAACTCCCTAGGGGAGCCTTTACGCAGCCCCACATGCAACTGGACCCTCCGGGTTCACTCTTTCACAGCAACCCTAAATATAGCCATAGCACGCCTGGCAGTCGACTGAAAGCTCGGGCCACAGAAAATGTGTTACGAGCCCCATTCGCCCATCCAAAAGTGCCCCCAAAGGAAGGCTTTGGGTACATCTGAACTCCCCAGGGGAGCCTTTACGCAGCCCCACATGCAACTGGACCCTCCTTGTTCACTGTTTACCAGCAACCCTAAATATACCCCTAGCCACCATGGCAGAAGACTGAAAACTCAGGCTCCAGAAAATGCGTTTCAAGCCCCATTCACCCATCCAGAAGTGCCCCCAAATGAAGGCTTTGGGTACAAGTGAACTCCGCAGGGGAGCCTTTATGCAGCCCCACATGCAACTGGACCCTCCGGGTTCACTCTTTCACCGCAAGCCTAAATATAGCCCTAGCACGCCTGGCAGTCGACTGAAAGCTCGGGCCACAGAATATGTGTTACGAGCCCCATTCACCCATCCAAAAGTGCCCCCAAAGGAAGGCTTTGGGTACATCTGAACTCCCCAGAGGAGCCTTTACGCAGCCCCACATGCAACTGGACCCTCCGTGCTCTGTCTTTACAGCAACCCTAAATATACCCCTAGCCAGCATGGCAGAAGACTGAAAACTCGGGCCACAGAAAAAGCGTTTCAAGCCCCATTCACCCATCCAGAAGTGCCCCAAAAGGAAGGCTTTGGGTACAACTGAACTCCCCAGGGGAGCCTTTATGCAGCCCCACATGCAACTGGACCCTCCTTGTTCGCTCTTTATAGCAACCGTAAATATAGCCATAGCACGCCTGGAAGTAAACTGAAAGCTCTGGCCACAGAAAATGTGTTACGAGCCCCATTCGCCCATCCAAAAGTGCCCCAAAAGGAAGGCTTTGGGTACAACTGAACTCCCCAGGGGAGCCTTTACGCAGCCCCACATGCAACTGGACCCTCCGTGTTCGCTCCTTACAGCAACCCTAAATATAACCCTAGCCACCATGGCAGAAGACTGAAAACTCGGGCTCCAGAAAAAGCGTTTCAAGCCCCTTTCGCCCATCCAGAAGTGCCCCCAAAGGAAGGCTTTGGGTACAACTGAACTCCCCAGGGGAGCCTTTATGCAGCCCCAAATGCAACTGGACCCTCCGGGTTCACTGTTTCATAGCAACACTAAATATAGCCCTGGCCCGCCTGGCAGTCGACTGAAAACTCGGGCCCCAGAAAATGCGTTAAAAGCCTAATTCGCCCATCCAAAAGTGCCCCCAGAGGAAGGCTTTGGGTACAACTGAACTCCCCAGGGGAGCCTTAACGCAGCCCCACATGCAACTGGACCCTCCGTGTTCGCTCTTTACAGCAACCCTAAATATAACCCTAGCTAGCATGGCAGAAGACTGAAAACTCGGGCCAGAGAAAATGTGTTATGAGACCCATTCGCCCATCCAGATGTGCCCCCAAAGGAAGGCTTTGGGAACAAGTGAACTCCCCAGGGGAGCCTTTATGCAGCCCCACATGCAACTGGACCCTCCGTATTCGCTCTTTCACAGCAACCCTAAATATAACACTGGCCCGCATGGCAGACGACTGAAAAATCGGGCCCCAGAAAACGTGCTACAAGTCCCTTTCGCCCATCCAGAAGTGCCCCAAAAGGAAGGCTTTGGGTAAAACTGAACTCCCCAGGGGAGCCTTTATGCAGGCCCATACGGAACTGGACCCTCCGTGTTCGCTGTTTAGAAGCAACCCTAAATATATCCCTAGCCAGCATGGCAGAAAACTGAAAACTCTGGCCACAGAAAAAGCGTTTCAAGCCCCATTCACCCATCCAGAAGTGCCCCCAATGGAAGGCTTTGGGTACAAGTGAACTCCCCAGGGGAGCCTTTATGCAGCCCCACATGCAACTGGACCCTCCTTGTTCACTGTTTACGAGCAACCCTAAATATACCCCTAGCCACCATGGCAGAACACTGAAAACTCGGGCTCCAGGAAATGCGTTTCAAACCCCATTCACCCATCCAGAAGTGCCCCCAAAGGAAGGCTTTGGGTACAACTGAACTCCCCAGGGGAGCCTTTATGCAGCCCCACATGCAACTGGACCCTCCGGGTTCACTCTTTCACCGCAAGCCTAAATATAGCCCTAGCACGCCTGGCAGTCGACTGAAAGCTCGGGCCACAGAAAATGTGTTACGAGCCCCATTCGCTCATCCAAAAGTGCCCCCAAAGGAAGGCTTTGGGTACATCTGAACTCCCCAGGGGAGCCTTTACGCAGCCCCACATGCAACTGGACCCTCCTTGTTCACTGTTTACGAGCAACCCTAAATATACCCCTAGCCACCATGGCAGAAGACTGAAAACTCAGGCTCCAGGAAATGCGTTTCAAGCCCCATTCACCCATCCAGAAGTGCCCCCAAAGGAAGGCTTTGGGTACAAGTGAACTCCCCAGGGGAGCCTTTATGCAGCCCCACATGCAACTGGACCCTCCGGGTTCACTCTTTCACCGCAAGCCTAAATATAGCCCTAGCACGCCTGGAAGTCGACTGAAAGCTCGGGCCACAGAATATGTGTTACGAGCCCCATTCACCCATCCAAAAGTGCCCCCAAAGGAAGGCTTTGGGTACATCTGAACTCCCCAGGGGAGCCTTTACACAGCCCCACATGCAACTGGACCCTCCGTGCTCGGTCTTTACAGCAACCCTAAATATACCCCTAGCCACCATGGCAGAAGACTGAAAACTCGGGCCACAGAAAAAGCGTTTCAAGCCCCATTCACCCATCCAGAAATGGCCCCAAAGGAAGGCTTTGGGTACAAGTGAACTCCCCAGGGGAGCCTTTATGCAGCCCCACATGGAACTGGACCCTCCGGGTTCACTCTTTCACCGCAAGCCTATATATAGCCCTGGCACGCCTGGCAGTCGACTGAAAGCTCGGGCCACAGAAAATTCGTTACGAGCCCCATTCGCCCATCCAAAAGTGCCTCCAAAGGAAGGCTTTGGGTACATCTGAACTCCCCAGGGGAGCCTTTACGCAGCCCCACATTCAACTGGACCCTCCGTGTTCGCTCTTTACAGCAACCCTAAATATAACCCTAGCCAGCATGGCAGAAGACTGAAAACTCGGGCCACAGAAAACGTGCTACAAGCCCCATTCGACCATCCAAATATGCCCCCAAAGGAAGGCTTTGGGTACAAGTGAACTCCCCAGGGGAGCCTTTATGCAGGCCCATACTCAACTGGACCCGCCGTGTTCGCTGTTTACAAGCAACCCTAAATATAACACTAGCCATCATGGCAGAAGACTGAAAACTCGGGCTCCAGAAAATGCGTTTCAAGCCCCATTCACCCATCCAGAAGTGCCCCCAAAGGAAGGCTTTGGGTACAACTGAACTCCCCAGGGGAGCCTTTATGCAGCCCCACATGCAACTGGACCCTCCGGGTTCACTCTTTCACCGCAAGCCTAAATATAGCCCTAGCACGCCTGGCAGTCGACTGAAAGCTCGGGCCACAGAAAATGTGTTACGAGCCCCATTCACCCATTCAAAAGTGCTCCCAAAGGAAGGCTTTGGGTACATCTGAACTCCCCAGGGAAGCCTTTACGCAGCCCCACATGCAACTGGACCCTCCGTGCTCGGTCTTTACAGCAACCTTAAATATAACCCTAGCCAGCATGGCAGAAGACTGAAAACTCGGGCCACAGAAAAGCGTTTCAAACCCCATTCACCCATCCAGAAATGGCCCCAAAGGAAGGCTTTGGGTACAAGTGAACTCCCCAGGGGAGCCTTTATGCAGCCCCACATGCAACTGGACCCTCCGGGTTCACTCTTTCACCGCAAGCCTAAATATATCCCTAGCACGCCTGGCAGTCGACTGAAAGCTCGGGCCACAGAAAACGTGCTACAAGCCTAATTCGCCCATCCAAAAGTGCCCCCAAAGGAAGGCTATGGGTACAAGTGAACTCCCCAGGGGAGCCTTTATGCAGGCCCATACGAAACTGGACCCCCCGTGTTCGCTGTTTACAAGCAACCCTAAATATAACACTAGCCATCATGGCAGAAAACTGAAAACTCGGGCCACAAAAAAAGCGTTTCAAGCCCCATTCACCCATCCAGAAGTGCCCCCAAAGGAAGGCTTTGGGTACAAGTGAACTCCCCAGGGGAGCCTTTATGCAGCCCCACATGCAACTGGACCCTCCGGGTTCAGTCTTTCACCGCAAGCGTAAATACAGCCCTGGCCCGCCTGGCAGTCGATTGAAAACTCGGGCCCCAGAAAATGCGTTAAAAGCCTAATTCGCCCATCCAAAAGTGCCCCCAGAGGAAGGTTTTGGGTACAAGTGAACTCCCCAGGGGAGCCTTTATGCAGCCCCACATGCAACTGGACCCTCCGTATTCGCTCTTTCACAGCAACCCTAAATATACCCCTAGCCACCATGGCAGAAGACTGAAAACTTGGGCTCCAGAAAATGCATTTCAAGCCCCATTCGCCCATCCAGAAGTGCCCCCAAAGGAAGGCTTTGGGTACAACTGAACTCCCCAGGGGAGCCTTTACGCAGCCCCACATGCAACTGGACCCTCCGTGTTCGCTCTTTACAGCAACCCTAAATATAACCCTAGCCAGCATGGCAGAAGACTGAAAACTCGGGCCACAGAAAAAGCGTTTCAAGCCCCTTTCGCCCATCCAGAAGTGCCCCCAAAGGAAGGCTTTGGGTACAACTGAACTCCCCAGGGGAGCCTTTATGCAGCCCCACATGCAACTGGACCCTCCGGGTTCACTCTTTCACAGCAACCCTAAATATAGCCCTGGCCCGCCTGGCAGTCGACTGAAAACTCGGGCCCCAGAAAATGCGTTAAAAGCCTAATTCGCCCATCCAAAAGTGCCCCCAGAGGAAGGCTTTGGGTACAACTGAACTCCCCAGGGGAGCCTTTACGCAGTCCTACATGCAACTGGACCCTCTTTGTTCACTGTTTACGATCAACCCTAAATATACCCCTAGCCACCATGGCAGAAGACTGAAAACTCGGGCTCCAGAAAATGTGTTTCAAGCCCCATTCACCCATCCAGAAGTGCCCCCAAAGGAAGGCTTTGGGTACATCTGAACTCCCCAGGGGAGCCTTTATGCAGCCCCACATGCAACTGGACCCTCCTTGTTCACTGTTTACGAGCAACCCTAAATATACCCCTAGCCACCATGGCAGAAGACTGAAAACTCGGGTTCCAGAAAATGCGTTTCAAGCCCTATTCGCCCATCCAGAAGTGCCCCCAAAGGAAGGCTTTGGGTACAAGTGAACTCCCCAGGGGAGCCTTTATGCAGCCCCACATGCAACTGGATCCTCCGTATTCGCTACTTCACAGCAAGCCTAAATATAGCCCTGGCCCGCCTGGCAGTCGACTGAAAACTCGGGCCCCAGAAAATGCATTAAAAGCCTAATTCGCCCATCCAAAAGTGCCCCCAGAGGAAGGCTTTGGGTACAACTGAACTCCACAGGGGAGCCTTTACGCAGCCCCACATGCAACTGGACCCTCCGTGTTCGCTCTTTACAGCAACCCTAAATATAACCCTAGCCAGCATGGCAGAAGACTGAAAACTCGGGCCAGATAAAATGTGTTATGAGACCGATTCGCCCATCCAGAAGTGCCCCCAAAGGAAGGCTTTGGGTACAAGTGAACTCCCCAGGGGAGCCTTTATGCAGCCCCACATGCAACTGGACCCTCCGTATTCGCTATTTCACAGCAACCCTAAATATAACCCTGGCCCACATGGCAGACGACTGAAAAATCGGGCCCCAGAAAACGTGCTACAAGCCCCTTTCGCCCATCCAGAAGTGCCCCAAAAGGAAGGCTTTGGGTACAACTGAACTCCCCAGGGGAGCCTTTATGCAGGCCCGTACGGAACTGGACCCTCCGTGTTCGTTGTTTACAAGCAACCCTAAATATAACCCTAGCCAGCATGGCAGAAAACTGAAAACTCTGGCCACAGAAAAAGCGTTTCAAGCCCCATTCACCCATTCGGAAGTGCCCCCAAAGGAAGGCTTTGGGTACAAGTGAACTCCCCAGGGGAGCCTTTATGCAGCCCCACATGCAACTGGACCCTCCTTGTTCACTGTTTACGAGCAACCCTAAATATACCCCTAGCCACCATAGCAGAAGACTGAAAACTCGGGCTCCAGAAAATGCGTTTCAAGCCCCATTCACCCATCCAGAAGTGCCCCCATAGGAAAGCTTTGGGTACAACTGAACTCCCCAGGGGAGCCTTTATGCAGCCCCACATGCAACTGGACCCTCCGGGTTCACTCTTTCACCGCAAGCCTAAATATAGCCGTAGCACGCCTGGCAGTCGACTGAAAGCTCGGGCCACAGAAAATGTGTTACGAGCCCCATTCGCCCATCCAAAAGTGCCCCCAAAGGAAGGCTTTGGGTACAAGTGAACTCCCCAGGGGAGCCTTTACGCAGCCCCACATGCAACTGGACCCTCCGTGTTCGCTCTTTACAGCAACCCTAAATATAACCCTAGCCAGCATGGCAGAAGACTGAAAACTCGGGCCACAGAAAAAGCGTTTCAAGCCCCATTCACCCATCCAGAAATGGCCCCAAAGGAAGGCTTTGGGAAGAAGTGAACTCCCAAGGGGAGCCTTTATGCAGCCCCACATGCAACTGGACCCTCCGGGTTCACTCTTTCACCGCAAGCCTAAATATAGCCCTAGCACGCCTGGCAGTCGACTGAAAGCTCGGGCCACAGAAAATGCGTTACGAGCCCCATTCGCCCATCCAAAGTGCCTCCAAAGGAAGACTTTGGGTACATCTGAACTCCCCAGGGGAGCCTTTATGCAGCCCCACATGCAACTGGACCCTCCGGGTTCACTGTTTCACAGCAACCCTAAATATAGCGCTGGCCCGCCTGGCAGTCGACTGAAAACTCGTGCCCCAGAAAATGCGTTAAAAGCCTAATTCGCCCATCCAAAAGTGCCCCCAGAGGAAGGCTTTGTGTACAAGTGAACTCCCCAGGGGAGCCTTAACGCAGCCCCACATGCAACTGGACCCTCCGTATTTGCTCTTTCACAGCCACCCTAAATATAGCCCTGGCCCGCCTGGCAGTCGACTGAAAGCTCGGGCCACAGAAAATGCGTTACGAGCCCCATTCGCCCATCCAAAAGTGCCCCCAAAGGAAGGCTTTGGGTACATCTGAACTCCCCAGGGGAGCCTTTACGCAGCCCCACATTCAACTGGACCCTCCGTGTTCGCTCTTTACAGCAACCCTAAATAAAACCCTAGCCAGCATGGCAGAAGACTGAAAACTCGGGCCACAGAAAACGTACTACAAGCCCCATTCGACCATCCAAAAGTGCCCCCAAAGGAAGGCTTTGGGTACAACTGAACTCCCCAGGGGAGCCTTTATGCAGGCCCATACTCAACTGGACCCCCCGTGTTCGCTGTTTACAAGGAACCCTAAATATAACCCTAGCCAGCATGGCAGAAACCTGAAAATTCGGGCCACAGAAAAGGCCTTTCAAGCCCATTTCACACATCCAGAAGTGCCCCCAAAGGAAGGCTTTGGGTACAACTGAACTCCCCAGGGGAGCCTTTATGCAGCCCCACATGCAACTGGACCCTCCGGGTTCACTCTTTCACCGCAAACCTAAATATAGCCCTAGCACGCCTGCCAGTCGACTGAAAGCTCGGGCCACAGAAAATGTGTTACGAGCCCCATTCGCCCATCCAAAAGTGCTCCCAAAGGAAGGCTTTGGGTACATCTGAACTCCCCAGGGGAGCCTTTACGCAGCCCCACACATGCAACTGGACCCTCCGTGCTCGGTCTTTACAGCAACCCTAAATATAACCCTAGCCAGCATGGCAGAAGACTGAAAACTCGGGCCACAGAAAAAGCGTTTCAAGCCCCTTTCGCCCATCCAGAAGTGCCCCCAAAGGAAGGCTTTGGGTACAACTGAACTCCCCAGGGGAGCCTTTATGCAGCCCCACATGCAACTGGACCCTCCGGGTTCACTGTTTCACAGCAACCCTAAATATAGCCCTGGCCCGCGTGGCAGTCGACTGAAAACTCGGGCCCCAGAAAATGCGTTAAAAGCCTAATTCGCCCATCCAAAAGTGCCCCCAGAGGAAGGCTTTGGGTACAAGTGAACTCCCCAGGGGAGCCTTAACGCAGCCCCACATGCAACTGGACCCTCCGTATTTGCTCTTTCACAGCCAGCCTAAATATAGCCCTGGTCCGCCTGGCAGTCGACTGAAAGCTCGGGCCCCAGAAAATGCGTTACGAGCCCCATTCGCCCATCCAAAAGTGCCCCCAAAGGAAGGCTTTGGGTACATCTGAACTCCCCAGGGGAGCCTTTACGCAGCACCACATTCAACTGGACCCTCCGTGTTCTCTCTTTACAGCAACCCTAAATAAAACCCTAGCCATCATGGCAGAAAACTGAAAACTCTGGCCACAGAAAAGGCCTTTCAAGCCCCATTCACCCATCCAGAAGTGCCCCCAAAGGAAGGCTTTGGGTACAAGTGAACTCCCCAGGGGAGCCTTTATGCAGCCCCACATGCAACTGGACCCTCCGGGTTCACTCTTTCACCGCAAGCCTAAATATATCCCTAGCACACCTGCCAGTCGACTGAAAGCTCGGGCCACAGAAAATGTGTTACGAGCCCCATTCGCCCATCCAAAAGTGCTCCCAAAGGAAGGCTTTGGGTACATCTGAACTTCCCAGGGGAGCCTTTATGCAGCCCCACATGGAACTGGACCCTCCGTATTCGCTCTTTCACAGCAACCCTAAATATAGCCCTGGCCCGCCTGGCAGTCGACTGAAAACTCGGGCCACAGAAAATGTGTTACGAGCCCCATTCGCCCATCCAAAAGTGACCCCAGAGGAAGGCTTTGGGTACAAGTGAACTCCCCAGGGGAGCCTTTATGCAGCCCCACATGCAACTGGACCCTCCTTGTTCGCTCTTTACAGCAACCCTAAATATAGCCATAGCACGCCTGCCAGTCGACTGAAAGCTCGGGCCCCAGAAAATGCGTTAAAAGCCTAATTCGCCCATCCAAAAGTGCCCCCAGAGGAAGGCTTTGGGTACAAGTGAACTCCCCAGGGGAGCCTTAACGCAGCCCCACATGCAACTGGACCCTCCGTATTTGCTCTTTCACAGCAACCCTAAATATAGCCCTGGCCCGCCTGGCAGTCGACTGAAAACTCGGGCCCCAGAAAATGCGTTAAAAGCCTAATTCGCCCATCCAAAAGTGCCCCCAGAAGAAGGCTTTGGGTACAACTGAACTCCCCAGGGAAGCCTTAACGCAGCCCCACATGCAACTGGACCCTCCGTATTCGCTCTTTCACAGCAACCCTAAATATAGCCCTGGCCCGCCTGGCAGTCGATTGTAAACTCGAGCCCCAGAAAATGCATTAAAAGCCTAATTCGCCCATCCAAAAGTGCCCCCAGAGGAAGGCTTTGGGTACAGGTGAACTCCCCAGGGGAGCCTTTATGCAGCCCCACATGCAACTGGACCCTCCGTATTTGCTATTTCACAGCAACCCTAAATATAGCCCTGGCCTGCCTGGCAGTCGACTGAAAACTCGGGCCCCAGAAAATGCGTTAAAAGCCTAATTCGCCCATCCAAAAGTGCCCCCAGAGGAAGGCTTTGGGTACAAGAGAACTCCCCAGGGGAGCCTTTATGCAGCCCCACATGCAACTGGACCCTCCTTGTTCACTGTTTACGAGCAACCCTAAATATACCCCTAGCCACCATGGCAGAAGACTGAAAACTCGGGCTCCAGAAAATGCGTTAAAAGCCTAATTCGCCCATCCAAAAGTGCCCCCAGAGGAAGGCTTTGGGTACAAGTGAACTCCCCAGGGGAGCCTTTACGCAGCCCCACATGCAACTGGACCCTCCGTGTTCGCTCTTTACAGCAACCCTAAATATAACCCTAGCCAGCATGGCAGAAGACTGAAAACTCGGGCCACAGAAAAAGCGTTTCAAGCCCCTTTCGCCCATCCAGAAGTGCCCCCAAAGGAAGGCTTTGGGTACAACTGAACTCCCCAGGGGAGCCTTTATGCAGCCCCACATGCAACTGGACCCTCCGGGTTCACTGTTTCACAGCAACCCTAAATATAGCCCTGGCCCGCCTGGCAGTCGACTGAAAACTCGGGCCCCAGAAAATGCGTTAGAAGCCTAATTCGCCCATCCAAAAGTGCCCCCAGAGGAAGGCTTTGGGTACAACTGAACTCCCCAGGGGAGCCTTTATGCAGGCCCATACTCAACTGGACCCCCCGTGTTCGCTGTTTAAAAGCAACCCTAAATATAACACTAGCCATCATGGCAGAAAACTGAAAATTCGGGCCACAGAAAAGGCCTTTCAAGCCCCATTCACCCATCCAGAAGGGCCCCCAAAGGAAGGCTTTGGGTACAAGTGAACTCCCCAGGGGAGCCTTTATGCAGCCCCACATGCAACTGGACCCTCCGGGTTCACTCTTTCACCGCAAGCGTAAATATAGCCCTAGCACGCCTGCCAGTCCACTGAAAGATCGGGCCACAGAAAATGTGTTACGAGCCCAATACGCCCATCCAAAAGTGCTCCCAAAGGAAGGCTTTGGGTACATCTGAACTCCCCAGGGGAGCATTTACGCAGCCCCACATGCAACTGGACCCTCCGTGCTCGGTCTTTACAGCAACCCTAAATATAACCCTAGCCACCATGGCAGAAGACTGAAAACTCGGGCCACAGAAAAAGCGTTTCAAGCCCCATTCACCCATCCAGAAATGGCCCCAAAGGAAGGCTTTGGGTACAAGTGAACTCCCCAGGGGAGCCTTTATGCAGCCCCACATGCAACTGGACCCTCCGGGTTCACTCTTTCACCGCAAGCCTAAATATAGCCCTAGCACGCCTGGCAGTCGACTGAAAGCTCGGGCCACAGAAAATGCGTTACGAGCCCCATTCGCCCATCCAAAAGTGCCTCCAAAGGAAGGCTTTGGGTACATCTGAACTCCCCAGGGGAGCCTTTACGCAGCCCCACATGCAACTGGACCCTCCGTGTTCTCTCTTTACAGCAACCCTTAATATTACCCTAGCCAGCATGGCAGAAGACTGAAAACTCGGGCCACAGAAAACCTTCTACAAGCCCCATTCGACCATCCAAATGTGCCCCCAAAGGAATGCTTTGGGTACAAGTGAACTCCCCAGGGGAGCCTTTATGCAGGCCCATACTCAACTGGACCCCCCGTGTTCGCTGTTTACAAGCAACCCTAAATATAACACTAGCCATCATGGCAGTCGACTGAAAACTCGGGCCCCCGAAAATGCTTTAAAAGCCTAATTCGCCCATCCAAAAGTGCCCCCAGAGGAAGGCTTTGGGTACAAGTGAAATCCCCAGGGGAGCCTTTATGCAGCCCCACATGCAACTGGACCCTCTGGGTTCACTCTTTCACCGCAAGGCTAAATACAGCCCTGGCCCGCCTGGCAGTCTACTGAAAACTCAGGCCCCAGAAAAACTGTTAAAAGCCTAATTCGCCCATACAAAAGTGCCCCCAGAGGAGGGCTTTGGGTACAAGTGAAATCCCCAGGGGAGCCTTTATGCAGCCCCACATGCAACTGCACCCTCCGTATTCGCTCTTTCACAGCAACCCTAAATATAGCCCTGGCCCGCCTGGCAGTCGACTGAAAACTCGGGCCCCAGAAAATGCATTAAAAGCCCCATTCGACCATCCAAAAGTGCCCCCAGAGGAAGGCTTTGGGTCCAGCTGAACTCCCCAGGGCAGCCTTTACGCAGCCCCACATGCAACTGGACCCTCCTTGTTCACTGTTTACGAGCAACCCTAAATATACCCCTAGCCACCATGGCAGAAGACTGAAAACTCGGGCTCCAGAAAATGCATTTCAAGCCCCATTCACCCATCCAGAAGTGCCCCCAAAGGAAGGCTTTGGGTACAAGTGAACTCCCCAGGGGAGCCTTTATGCAGCCCCACATGCAACTGGACCCTCCTTGTTCGCTCTTTACAGCAACCCTAAATATAGCCATAGCACGCCTGGAAGTCGACTGAAAGCTCGGGCCACAGAAAATGTGTTACGAGCCCCATTCGCCCATCCAAAAGTGCCCCAAAAGGAAGGCTTTGGGTACAAGTGAACTCCCCAGGGGAGCCTTTACGCAGCCCCACATGCAACTGGACCCTCCGTGTTCGCTCTTTACAGCAACCCTAATATAACCCTAGCCAGCATGGCAGAAGACTGAAAACTCGGGCCACAGAAAAAGCGTTTCAAGCCCCTTTCGCCCATCCAGAAGAGCCCCCAAAGGAAGGCTTTGGGTACAAATGAACTCCCCAGGGGAGCCTTTATGCAGCCCCACATGCAATTGGACCCTCCGGGTTCACTCTTTAACAGCAACCCTAAATATAACCCTGGCCCGCCTGGCAGTCGACTGAAAACTCGGGCCCCAGAAAATGCGTTAAAAGCCTAATTCGCCCATCCAAAAGTGCCCCCAGAGGAAGGCTTTGGGTACAACTGAACTCCCCAGGGGAGCCTTTACGCAGCCCCACATGCAACTGGACCCTCCTTGTTCACTGTTTACGAGCAACCCTAAATATACCCCTAGCCACCATGGCAGAAGACTGAAAACTCGGGCTCCAGAAAATACGTTTTAAGCCCCATTCACCCATCCAGAAGTGCCCCCAAAGGAATGCTTTGGGTACAACTGAACTCCTCAGGGGAGCCTTTATGCAGCCCCACATGCAACTGGACCCTCCGGGTTCACTCTTTCACCGCAAGCCTAAATATAGCCCTAGCACGCCTGGCAGTCGACTGAAAGCTCGGGCCACAGAAAATGTGTTACGAGCCCCATTCGCCCATCCAAACGTGCCCCCAAAGGAAGGCTTTGGGTACAAGTGAACTCCCCAGGGGAGCCTTTACGCAGCCCCACATGCAACTGGACCCTCCTTGTTCACTGTTTACGAGCAACCCTAAATATACCCCTAGCCACCATGGCAGAAGACTGAAAACTCGGGCTCCAGAAAATGCATTTCAAGCCCCATTCACCCATCCAGAAGTGCCCCCAAAGGAAGGCTTTGGGTACAACTGAACTCCCCAGGGGAGCCTTTATGCAGCCCCACATGCAACTGGACCCTCCTTGTTCGCTCTTTACAGCAACCCTAAATATAGCCATAGCACGCCTGGAAGTCGACTGAAAACTCGGGCCCCAGAAAATGCGTTAAAAGCCTAATTCGCCCATCCAAAAGTGCCCCCAGAGGAAGGCTTTGGGTACAAGTGAACTCCCCAGGGGAGCCTTAACGCAGCCCCACATGCAACTGGACCCTCCGTATTCGCTCTTTCACAGCAACCCTAAATATACCCCTAGCCACCATGGCAGAAGACTGAAAACTTGGGCTCCAGAAAATGCGTTTCAAGCCCCATTCACCCATCCAAAAGTGCCCCCAAAGGAAGGCTTTGGGTACAAGTGAACTCCCCAGGGGAGCCTTTATGCAGCCCCACATGCAACTGGACCCTCCTTCTTCGCTCTTTACAGCAACCCTAAATATAGCCATAACACGCCTGGCAGTCGACTGAAAGCTCGGGCCACAGAAAATGTGTTACGAGCCCCATTCGCCCATCCAAAAGTGCCCCCAAAGGAAGGCTTTGGGTACATCTGAACTCCCCAGGGGAGCCTTTACGCAGCCCCACATTCAACTGGACCCTCCGTGTTCGCTGTTTACAAGCAACCCTAAAGATAACACTAGCCATCATGGCAGAAAACTGAAAACTCGGGCCACAGAAAAGGCCTTTCAAGCCCCATTCACCCATCCAGAAGTGCCCCCAAAGGAAGGCTTTGGGTACAACTGAACTCCCCAGGGGAGCCTTTATGCAGCCCCACATGCAACTGGACCCTCCGGGTTCTCTCTCTCACCGCAAGCCTAAATATAGCCCTAGCACGCCTGGATTCGACTGAAAGCTCGGGCCACAGAAAATGTGTTACGAGCCCCATTCGCCCATCCAAAAGTGCTCCCAAAGGAAGGCTTTGGGTACAGGTGAACTCCCCAGGGGAGCCTTTTCGCAGCCGCACATGCAACTGTACCGTCCGTGCTCGGTCTTTACAGCAACCCTAAATATAGCCCTGGCCCGCCTGGCAGTCGACTGAAAACTCGGGCCCCAGAAAAAGCGTTTCTAGCCCCATTCACCCATCCAGAAATGGCCCCAAAGGAAGGCTTTGGGTACAAGTGAACTCCCCAGGGGAGCCTTTATGCAGCCCCACATGCAACTGGACCCTCCGGGTTCACTCTTTTACCACAAGCCTAAATATAGCCCTAGCACGCCTGGAAGTCGACTGAAAGCTCGGGCCCCAGAAAATGCGTTAAAAGCCTAATTCGCCCATCCAAAAGTGCCCCCAGAGGAAGGCTTTGGGTACAACTGAACTCCCCAGGGGAGCCTTAACGCAGCCCCACATGCAACTGGACCCTCCGTATTCGCTCTTTCACAGCAACCCTAAATATACCCCTAGCCACCATGGCAGAAGACTGAAAACTTGGGCTCCAGAAAATGCGTTTCAAGCCCCATTCACCCATCCAGAAGTGCCCCCAAAGGAAGGCTTTGGGTACAAGTGAACTCCCCAGGGGAGCCTTTATGCAGCCCCACATGCAACTGGACCCTCCTTCTTCGCTCTTTACAGCAACCCTAAATATAGCCATAACACGCCTGGCAGTCGACTGAAAGCTCGGGCCCCAGAAAATGTGTTACGAGCCCCATTCGCCCATCCAAAGGTGCCCCAAAAGGAAGGCTTTGGGTACAAGTGAACTCCCCAGGGGAGCCTTTACGCAGCCCCACATGCAACTGGACCCTCCGGGTTCACTGTTTCACAGCAACCCTAAATATAACCCTCGCCCGCCTGGCAGTCGACTGAAAACTCGGGCCCCAGAAAATGCGTTAAAAGCCTAATTCGCCCATCCAAAAGTGCCCCCAGAGGAAGGCTTTGGGTACAAGTGAACTCCCCAGGGGAGCCTTAACGCAGCCCCACATGCAACTGGACCTTCCGTATTTGCTCTTTCAGAGCCACCCTAAATATAGCCCTGGCCCGCCTGGCAGTCGACTGAAGGCTCGGGCCACAGAAAATGCGTTACGAGCCCCATTCGCCCATCCAAAAGTGCCCCCAAAGGAAGGCTTTGGGTACATCTGAACTCCCCAGGGGAGCCTTTACGCAGCCCCACATTCAACTGGACCCTCCGTGTTCGCTCTTTACAGCAACCCTAAATATAACCCTAGCCAGCATGGCAGAAGACTGAAAACTCGGGCCACAGAAAACGTGCTACAAGCCCCATTCGACCATCCAAAAGTGCCCCCAAAGGAAGGCTTTGGGTACAAGTGAACTCCCCAGGGGAGCCTTTATGCAGGCCCATACTCAACTGGACCCCCCGTGTTCGCTGTTTACAAGCAACCCTAAAGATAACACTAGCCATCATGGCAGAAAACTGAAAACTCGGGCCACAGAAAAGGCCTTTCAAGCCCCATTCACCCATCCAGAAGTGCCCCCAGAGGAAGGCTTTGGGTACAGGTGAACTCCCCAGGGGAGCCTTTATGCAGCCCCACATGCAACTGGACCCTCCGTGCTCGGTCTTTACAGCAACCCTAAATATAACCCTAGCCACCATGGCAGAAGACTGAAAACTCGGGCCACAGAAAAAGCATTTCAAGCCCCATTCACCCATCCAGAAGTGCCCCCAAAGGAAGGCTTTGGGTACAAGTGAACTCCCCAGGGGAGCCTTAACGCAGCCCCACATGCAACTGGACCCTCCAGGTTCACTGTTTCACAGCAACCCTAAATATAACCCTGGCCCGCCTGGCAGTCGACTGAAAACTCGGGCCCCAGAAAATGCGTTAAAAGCCTAATTCGCCCATCCAAAAGTGCCCCCAGAGGAAGGCTTTGGGTACAAGTGAACTCCCCAGGGGAGCCTTAACGCAGCCCCACATGCAACTGGACCTTCCGTATTTGGTCTTTCACAGCCACCCTAAATATAGTCCTGGCCCGCCTGGCAGTCGACTGAAGGCTCGGGCCACAGAAAATGCGTTACGAGCCCCATTCGCCCATCCAAAAGTGCCCCCAAAGGAAGGCTTTGGGTACATCTGAACTCCCCAGGGGAGCCTTTACGCAGCCCCACATTGAACTGGACCCTCCGTGTTCGCTCTTTACAGCAACCCTAAATATAACCCTAGCCAGCATGGCAGAAGACTGAAAACTCGGGCCACAGAAAACGTGCTACAAGCCCCATTCGACCATCCAAAAGTGCCCCCAAAGGAAGGCTTTGGGTACAAGTGAACTCCCCAGGGGAGCCTTTATGCAGGCCCATACTCAACTGGACCCCCCGTGTTCGCTGTTTACAAGTAACCCTAAAGATAACACTAGCCATCATGGCAGAAAACTGAAAACTCGGGCTCCAGAAAATGCGTTTCAAGCCCCATTCACCCATCCAGAAGTGCCCCCAAAGGAAGGCTTTGGGTACAAGTGAACTCCCCAGGGGAGACTTTATGCAGCCCCACATGCAACTGGACCCTCCTTCTTCGCTCTTTACAGCAACCCTAAATATAGCCATAGCACGCCTGGAAGTCGACTGAAAGCTCGGGCCACAGAAAATGTGATACGAGCCCCATTCGCCCATCCAAAAGTGCCCCAAAAGGAAG
Organism: Anas platyrhynchos; assembly: GCF_047663525.1. Lineage (NCBI taxonomy): Eukaryota > Metazoa > Chordata > Aves > Anseriformes > Anatidae > Anas > Anas platyrhynchos. The sequence continues at coordinate 27,449,517 of NC_092595.1, forward strand.
GCTTTGGGTACAAGTGAACTCCCCAGGGGAGCCTTAACGCAGCCCCACATGCAACTGGACCCTCCGTGTTCGCTCTTTACAGCAACCCTAAATATAACCCTAGCCAGCATGGCAGAAGACTGAAAACTCGGGCCACAGAAAAAGCGTTTCAAGCCCCATTCACCCATCCAGAAGTGCCCCCAAAGGAAGGCTTTGGGTACAAGTGAACTCCCCAGGGGAGCCTTAACGCAGCCCCACATAACAACAGGACCCTTTGTATTTGCTCTTTCACAGCAACCCTAAATATAGCCCTGGCCCGCCTGGCAGTCGACTGAAAACTCGGGCCCCAGAAAATGCTTTAAAAGCCTAATTCGCCCATCCAAAAGTGCTCCCAGAGGAAGGCTTTGGGTACAAGTGAACTCCCCAGGGGAGCCTTAACGCAGCCCCACATGCAACTGGACCCTCCGTATTCGCTCCTTCACAGCAACCCTAAATATAGCCCTGGTTCGCCTGGCAGTCGACTGAAAACTCGGGCCCCAGAAAATGCGTTAAAAGCCTAATTCGCCCATCCAAAAGTGCCCCCAGAGGAAGGCTTTGGGTACAAGTGAACTCCCCAGGGGAGCCTTTACGCAGCCCCACATGCAACTGGACCCTCGGTATTCGCTCTTTCACAGCAATCCTAAATATAGCCCTGGCCCGCCTGGCAGTCGACTGAAAACTCGGGCCCCAGAAAATGCGTTAAAAGCCTAATTCGCCCATCCAAAAGTGCCCCCAGAGGAAGGCTTTGGGTACAAGTGAACTGCCCAGGGGAGCCTTTATGCAGCCCCACATGCAACTGGACCCTCCTTGTTCACTGTTTTCGAGCAACCCTAAATATACCCCTAGCCACCATGGCAGAAGACTGAAAACTCGGGCTCCAGAAAATGCGTTTCAAGCCCCATTCACCCATCCAGAAGTGCCCCCAAAGGAAGGCTTTGGGTACAAGTGAACTCCCCAGGGGAGCCTTAACGCAGCCCCACATGCAACTGGACCCTCCGTATTTGCTCTTTCACAGCAACCCTAAATATAGCCCTGGCCCGCCTGGCAGTCGACTGAAAACTCGGGCCCCAGAAAATGCTTTTAAAGCCTAATTCGCCCATCCAAAAGTGCCCCCAGAGGAAGGCTTTGGGTACAACTGAACTCCCCAGGGGAGCCTTTACGCAGCCCCACATGCAACTGGACCCTCCTTGCTCACTGTTTACTAGCAACCCTAAATATACCCCTAGCCACCATGGCAGAGGACTGAAAACTCGGGCTCCAGAAAATGCGTTTCAAGCCCCATTCACCCATCCAGAAGTGCCCCCAAAGGAAGGCTATGGGTACCACTGAACTCCCCAGGGGAGCCTTTATGCAGCCCCACATGCAACTGGACCCTCCGTGTTCGCTCTTTACAGCAACCCTAAATATAACCCTAGCCAGCGTGGCAGAAGACTGAAAACTCGGGCCACAGAAAAAGCGTTTCAAGCCCCTTTCGCCCATCCAGAAGTGCCCCCAAAGGAAGGCTTTGGGTACAAGTGAACTCCCCAGGGGAGCCTTTATGCAGCCCCACATGCAACTGGACCCTCCGTATTCGCTCTTTCACAGCAACCCTAAATATAGCCCTGGCCCGCCTGGCAGTCGACTGAAAACTCGGGCCCCAGAAAATGCCTTAAAAGCCTAATTCGCCCATCCAAAAGTGCCCCCAGAGGAAGGCTTTGGGTACAACTGAACTCCCCAGGGGAGCCCTTATGCAGCCCCACATGCAACTGGACCCTCCGGGTTCACTCTTTCACAGCAACCCTAAATATAGCCCTGGCCCGCCTGGCAGTCGACTGAAAACTCGGGCCCCAGAAAATGCGTTAAAAGCCTAATTCGCCCATCCAAAAGTGCCCCCAGAGGAAGGCTTTGGGTACAACTGAACTCCCCAGGGGAGCCTTTATGCAGCCCCACATGCAACTGGACCCTCCTTGTTCACTGTTTTCGAGCAACCCTAAATATACCCCAAGCCACCATGGCAGAAGACTGAAAACTCGGGCTCCAGAAAATGCGTTTCAAGCCCCATTCACCCATCCAGAAGTGCCCCCAAAGGAAGGCTTTGGGTACAAGTGAACTCCCCAGGGGAGACTTAACGCAGCCCCACATGCAACTGGACCCTCCGTATTTGCTCTTTCACAGCAACCCTAAATATAGCCCTGGCCCGCCTGGCAGTCGACTGAAAACTCGGGCCCCAGAAAATGCGTTAAAAGCCTAATTCGCCCATCCAAAAGTGCCCCCAGAGGAAGGCTTTGGGTACAAGTGAACTCGTCAGGGGAGCCTTTACGCAGCCCCACATGCAACTGGACCCTCCGTGTTCGCTCTTTACAGCAACCCTAAATATAACCCTAGCCACCATGGCAGAAGACTGAAAACTCGGGCCACAGAAAAAGCCTTTCAAGCCCCTTTCGCCCATCCAGAAGTGCCCCCAAAGGAAGGCTTTGGGTACAAGTGAACTCCCCAGGGGAGCCTTAACGCAGCCCCACATGCAATTGGACCCTCCGGGTTCACTCTTTCACAGCAACCCTAAATATAGCCCTGGCCCGCCTGGCAGTCGACTGAAAACTCGGGCCACAGAAAATGCTTTAAAAGCCTAATTCGCCCATCCAAAAGTGCCCCCAGAGGAAGGCTTTGGGTACAAGTGAACTCCCCAGGGGAGCCTTAACGCAGCCCCACATGCAACTGGACCCTCCGTATTTGCTCTTTCACAGCAACCCTAAATATAGCCCTGGCCCGCCTGGCAGTCGACTGAAAACTCGGGCCCCAGAAAATGCGTTAAAAGCCTAATTCGCCCATCCAAAAGTGCCCCCAGAGGAAGGCTTTGGGTACAAGTGAACTCCCCAGGGGAGCCTTAACGCAGCCCCACATGCAACTGGACCCTCCGTATTTGCTCTTTCACAGCAACCCTAAATATAGCCCTGGCCCGCCTGGCAGTCGACTGAAAACTCGGGCCCCAGAAAAACAGTTAAAAGCCTAATTCGCCCATCCAAAAGTGCCCCCAGAGGAAGGCTTTGGGTACAAGTGAACTCCCCAGGGGAGCCTTAACGCAGCCCCACATGCAACTGGACCCTCCGTATTTGCTCTTTCACAGCAACCCTAAATATAGCCCTGGCCCGCCTGGCAGTCGACTGAAAACTCGGGCCCCAGAAAATGCTTTTAAAGCCTAATTCGCCCATCCAAAAGTGCCCCCAGAGGAAGGCTTTGGGTACAAGTGAACTCCCCAGGGGAGCCTTTATGCAGCCCCACATGCAACTGGACCCTCCGTATTCGCTCTTTCACAGCAACCCTAAATATAGCCCTGGCCCGCCTGGCAGTCGACTGAAAACTCGGGCCCCAGAAAATGCGTTAAAAGCCTAATTCGCCCATCCAAAAGTGCCCCCAGAGGAAGGCTTTGGGTACAGGTGAACTCCCCAGGGGAGCCTTTACGCAGCCCCACATGCAACTGGACACTCCTTTTTCACTGTTTTCGAGCAACCCTAAATAGACCCCTAGCCACCATGGCAGAAGACTGAAAACTCGGGCCACAGAAAAAGCGTTTCAAGCCCCTTTCGCCCATCCAGAAGTGCCCCCAAAGGAAGGCTTTGGGTACAAATGAACTCCCCAGGGGAGCCTTTATGCAGCCCCACATGCAATTGGACCCTCCGGGTTCAGTCTTTCACAGCAACCCTAAATATAGCCCTGGCCCGCCTGGCAGTCGACTGAAAACTCGGGCCCCAGAAAATGCGTTAAAAGCCTAATTCGCCCATCCAAAAGTGCCCCCAGAGGAAGGCTTTGGGTACAACAGAACTCCCCAGGGGAGCCTTTATGCAGCCCCACATGCAACTGGACCCTCCGTATTTGCTCTTTCACAGCAACCCTAAATATAGCCCTGGCCCGCCTGGCAGTCGACTGAAAACTCGGGCCCCAGAAAAACAGTTAAAAGCCTAATTCGCCCATCCAAAAGTGCCCCCAGAGGAAGGCTTTGGGTACAAGTGAACTCCCCAGGGGAGCCTTAACGCAGCCCCACATGCAACTGGACCCTCCGTATTCGCTCTTTCACAGCAACACTAAATATAGCCCTGGCCCGCCTGGCAGTCGACTGAAAACTCGGGCCCCAGAAAATGCATTAAAAGCCTAATTTGCCCATTCAAAAGTGCCCCCAGAGGAAGGCTTTGGGTACAGGTGAACTCCCCAGGGGAGCCTTTATGCAGCCCCACATGCAACTGGACCCTCCGGGTTCACTGTTTCACAGCAACCCTAAATATAGCCCTGGCCCGCCTGGCAGTCGACTGAAAACTCGGGCCCCAGAAAATGCGTTAAAAGCCTAATTCGCCCATCCAAAAGTGCCCCCAGAGGAAGGCTTTGGGTACAACTGAACTCCCCAGGGGAGCCCTTATGCAGCCCCACATGCAACTGGACCCTCCTTGTTCACTGTTTTCGAGCAACCCTAAATATACCCCTAGCCACCATGGCAGAAGACTGAAAACTCGGGCTCCAGAAAATGCGTTTCAAGCCCCATTCACCCATCCAGAAGTGCCCCCAAAGGAAGGCTTTGGGTACAACTGAACTCCCCAGGGGAGCCTTTATGCAGCCCCACATGCAACTGGACCCTCCGGGTTCACTCTTTCACAGCAAGCCTAAATATAGCCCTGGCCCGCCTGGCAGTCGACTGAAAACTCGGGCCCCAGAAAATGCTTTTAAAGCCTAATTCGCCCATCCAAATGTGCCCCCAGAGGAAGGCTTTGGGTACAAGTGAACTCCCCAGGGGAGCCTTTATGCAGCCCCACATGCAACTGGCCCCTCCGTATTCGCTCTTTCACAGCAACCCTAAATATAGCCCTGGCCCGCCTGGCAGTCGACTGAAAACTCGGGCCCCAGAAAATGCATTAAAAGCCTAATTTGCCCATTCAAAAGTGTCCCCAGAGGAAGGCTTTGGGTACAGGTGAACTCCCCAGGGGAGCCTTTATGCAGCCCTACATGCAACTGGACCCTTCGGGTTCACTCTTTCACAGCAACCCTAAATATAGCCCTGGCCCGCCTGGCAGTCGACTGAAAACTCGGGCCCCAGAAAATGCGTTAAAAGCCTAATTCGCCCATCCAAAAGTGCCCCCAGAGGAAGGCTTTGGGTACAGGTGAACTCCCCAGGGGAGCCTTTATGCAGCCCCACATGCAACTGGACACTCCTTTTTCACTGTTTTCGAGCAACCCTAAATATACCCCTAGCCACCATGGCAGAAGACTGAAAACTCGGGCCACAGAAAAAGCGTTTCAAGCCCCTTTCGCCCATCCAGAAGTGCCCCCAAAGGAAGGCTTTGGGTACAAATGAACTCCCCAGGGGAGCCTTTATGCAGCCCCACATGCAATTGGACCCTCCGGGTTCACTCTTTCACAGCAACCCTAAATATAGCCCTGGCCCGCCTGGCAGTCGACTGAAAACTCGGGCCCCAGAAAATGCGTTAAAAGCCTAATTCGCCCATCCAAAAGTGCCCCCAGAGGAAGGCTTTGGGTACAACTGAACTCCCCAGGGGAGCCTTAACGCAGCCCCACATGCAACTGGACCCTCCGTATTTGCTCTTTCACAGCAACCCTAAATATAGCCCTTGCCCGCCTGGCAGTCGACTGAAAACTCGGGCCCCAGAAAAACAGTTAAAAGCCTAATTCGCCCATCCAAAAGTGCCCCCAGAGGAAGACTTTGGGTACAAGTGAACTCCCCAGGGGAGCCTTAACGCAGCCCCACATGCAACTGGACCCTCCGTATTCGCTCTTTCACAGCAACCCTAAATATAGCCCTGGCCCGCCTGGCAGTCGACTGAAAACTCGGGCCCCAGAAAATGCATTAAAAGCCTAATTTGCCCATTCAAAAGTGCCCCCAGAGGAAGGCTTTGGGTACAGGTGAACTGCCCAGGGGAGCCTTTATGCAGCCCCACATGCAACTGGACCCTCCGGGTTCACTCTTTCACAGCAACCCTAAATATAGCCCTGGCCCTCCTAGCAGTCGACTGAAAACTCGGGCCCCAGAAAATGCGTTAAAAGCCTAATTCGCCCATCCAAAAGTGCCCCCAGAGGAAGGCTTTGGGTATAACTGAACTCCCCAGGGGAGCCTTTATGCAGCCCCACATGCAACTGGACCCTCCTTGTTCACTGTTTTCGAGCAACCCTAAATATACCCCTAGCCACCATGGCAGAAGACTGAAAACTCGGGCTCCAGAAAATGCGTTTCAAGCCCCATTCACCCATCCAGAAGTGCCCCCAAAGGAAGGCTTTGGGTACAAGTGAACTCCCCAGGGGAGACTTAACGCAGCCCCACATGCAACTGGACCCTCCGTATTTGCTCTTTCAAAGCAAGCCTAAATATAGCCCTGGCCTGCCGGGCAGTCGACTGAAAACTCGGGCCCCAGAAAATGCGTTAAAAGCCTAATTCGCCCATCCAAAAGTGCCCCCAGAGGAAGGCTTTGGGTACAAGTGAACTGCCCAGGGGAGCCTTTACGCAGCCCCACATGCAACTGGACCCTCCGTGTTCGCTCTTTACAGCAACCCTAAATATAACCCTAGCCAGCATGGCAGAAGACTGAAAACTAGGGCCACAGAAAAAGCGTTTCAAGCCCCTTTCGCCCATCCAGAAGTGCCCCCAAAGGAAGGCTTTGGGTACAAGTGAACTCCCCAGGGGAGCCTTTATGCAGCCCCACATGCAATTGGACCCTCCGGGTTAACTCTTTCACAGCAACCCTAAATACAGCCCTGGCCCGCCTGGCAGTCGACTGAAAACTCGGGCCCCAGAAAATGCGTTAAAAGCCTAATTCGCCCATCCAAAAGTGCCCGCAGAGGAAGGCTTTGGGTACAAGTGAACTCCCCAGGGGAGCCTTAACGCAGCCCCACATGCAACTGGACCCTCCGTATTTGCTCTTTCACAGCAACACTAAATACAGCCCTGGCCCGCCTGGTAGTCGACTGAAAACTCGGGCCCCAGAAAATGCGTTAAAAGCCTAATTCGCCCATCCAAAAGTGCCCCCAGAGGAAGGCTTTGGGTACAACTGAACTCCCCAGGGGAGCCTTAACGCAGCCCCACATGCAACTGGACCCTCCGTATTCGCTGTTTCACATCAACCCTAAATATAGCCCTGGCCAGCCTGGCAGTAGACTGAAAACTCGGGCCCCAGAAAATGCGTTAAAAGCCTAATTCGCCCATCCAAAAGTGCCCCCAGAGGAAGGCTTTGGGTACAACTGAACTCCCCAGTGGAGCCTTAACGCAGCCCCACATGCAACTGGACCCTCCTTGTTCACTGTTTACAAGCAACCCTAAATATACCCCTAGCCACCATGGCAGAAGACTGAAAACTCGGGCTCCAGAAAATGCTTTTCTATCCCCATTAACCCATCCAGAAGTGCCCCCAAAGGAAGGCTTTGGGTACAAGTGAACTCCCCAGGGGAGCCTTTATGCAGCCCCACATGCAACTGGACCCTCCGGGTTCACTCTTTCACCGCAAGCCTAAATATAGCCCTAGCACGCCTGGCAGTCGACTGAAAGCTCGGGCCACAGAAAATGTGTTACGAGCCCCATTCGCCCATCCAAAAGTGCCCCCAGAGGAAGGCTTTGGGTACAACTGAACTCCCCAGGGGAGCCTTTACGCAGCCCCACATGCAACTGGACCCTCCGTGTTTGCTCTTTACAGCAACCCTAAATATAACCCTAGCCAGCATGGCAGAAGACTGAAAACTCGGGCTCCAGAAAATGCGTTTCAAGCCCCATTCGCTCATCCAGAAGTGCCCCCAAAGGAAGGCTTTGGGTACAAGTGAACTCCTTAGGGGAGACTTTATGCAGCCCCACATGCAACTGGACCCTCAGTATTCGCTCTTTCACCGCAAGCCTAAATATAGCCCTTGGCGCAATGGGAGAAGACTGAAAAAGCGGGCCTCAGAAAACGCATTTCGATTCCCCTTGGACCATCCGAAAGTGCCCCTAAAGGAAGGCTTTGGGTACAACTGGACTCCCCAGGGGAGCCTTTACGCAGCCCCACATGCAACTGGACCCTCCGTATTCGCTCTTTCACAGCAACCCTAAATATAGCCCTGGCCCGCCTGGAAGTCGACTGAAAACTCGGGCCCCAGAAAATGCGTTAAAAGCCTAATTCGCCCATCCAAAAGAGCCACCAGAGGAAGACTTTGGGTACAACTGAACTCCCCAGGGGAGCCTTTACGCAGCCCCACATGCAACTGGACCCTCCGGGTTCACTCTTTCACCGCAAGCCTAAATATATCCGTAGCACGCCTGGCAGTCGACTGAAAGCTGGGGCCACAGAAAATGTGTTACGAGCCCCATTCGCCCATCCAGAAGTGCCCCCAAAGGAAGGCTTTGGGTACATCTGAACTCCCCAGGGGAGCCTTTACGAAGCCCCACATGCAACTGGACCCTCCGTGTTCTCTCTTTACAGCAACCCTAAATATAACCCTAGCCAGCATGGCAGAAGACTGAAAACTCGGGCCACAGAAAAAGCGTTTCAAGCCCCTTTCGCCCATCCAGAAGTGCCCACAAAGGAAGGCTTTGGGTACAAGTGAACTCCCCAGGGGAGCCTTTATGCAGGCCCATACGCAACTGGACCCCCCGTGTTCACTGTTTACAAGCAACCCTATATATAACACCAGCCAGCATGGCAGAAAACTGAAAACTCGGGCCACAGAAAAATTGTTTCAAGCCCCATTAGCCCATCCAGAAGTGCCCCCAAAGGAAGGCTTTGGGTACAACTGAACTACCCAGGGGAGCCTTTATGCAGGCCCATACGCAACTGGACCCCCCGTGTTCGCTGTTTACAAGCAACCCTAAATATAACACTAGCCAGCATGGCAGAAAACTGAAAACTCGGGCCACAGAAAAAGCGTTTCAAGCCCCATTCACCCATCCAGAAGTGCCCCCAAAGGAAGGCTTTGGGTACAAGTGAACTCCCCAGGGGAGTCTTTATGCAGCCCCACATGCAACTGGACCCTCCGGGTTCACTCTTTCACCGCAAGCCTTAATATAGCCCTGGCCCGCCTGGCAGTCGACTGAAAACTCGGGCCCCAGAAAATGCGTTAAAAGCCTAATTCGCCCATCCAAAAGTGCCCCCAGAGGAAGGCTTTGGGTACAACTGAACTCCCCAGGGGAGCCTTAACGCAGCCCCACATGCAACTGGACCCTCCGTATTTGCTCTTTCACAGCAACCCTAAATATAGCCCTGGCCCGCCTGGCAGTCGACTGAAAACTCGGGCCACAGAAAAAGCGTTTCAAGCCCCTTTCGCCCATCCAGAAGTGCCCACAAAGGAAGGCTTTGGGTACAAGTGAACTCCCCAGGGGAGCCTTTATGCAGGCCCATACGCAACTGGACCCCCCGTGTTCACTGTTTACAATCAACCCTAAATATAACACCAGCCATCATGGCAGAAAACTGAAAACTCGGGCCACAGAAAAATTGTTTCAAGCCCCATTAGCCCATCCAGAAGTGCCCCCAAAGGAAGGCTATGGGTAGAAGTGAACTCCCCAGGGGAGCCTTTATGGAGCACCACATGCAACTGGACCCTCCGGGTTCACTCTTTCACCGCAAACCTAAATATAGCCCTAGCACGCCTGGCAGTCGACTGAAAGCTCGGGCCACAAAAAACGTGTTACGAGCCCCATTCGCCCATCCAAAAGTGCCCCCAAAGGAAGGCTTTGGGTACATCTGAACTCCCCAGGGGAGCCTTTACGCAGCCCCACATGCAACTGGACCCTCCGTGTTCCCTCTTTACAGCAAACCTAAATATAACCCTAGCCAGTATGGCAGAAGAGTGAAAACTCGGGCTCCAGAAAATGCGTTTCAAGCCCCATTCACCCATCCAGAAGTGCCACCAAAGGAAGGCTTTGGGTACAACTGAACTCCCCAGGGGAGCCTTAACGCAGCCCCACATGCAACTGGACCCTCCGTGTTCGCTCTTTAACTGCAAGCCTAAATATAGCCCTCGGCGCAATGGGAGAAGACCGAAAAAGCGGGCCTCAGAAAACGCATTGCGATTCTTCTTGGACCATCCAAAAGTTCCCCCAAAGGAAGGCTTTTGGTACAACTGGACTCCCCAGGGGAGCCTTAACGAAGCCCCACATGCAACTGGACCCTCCGTATTCGCTCTTTCATAGCAACCCTAAATATAGCCCTGGCCCGCCTGGCAGTCGACTGAAAACTCGGGCCACAGAAAAAGCGTTTCAAGCCCCTTTAGCCCATCCAGAAGTGCCCCCAAAGGAAGGCTTTGGGTACAACTGAACTCCCCAGGGGAGCCTTTATGCAGCCCCACATGCAACTGGACCCTCCTTGTTAACTCTTTCACCGCAACCCTAAATATAGCCCTGGCCCGCCTGGCAGTCGACTGAAAACTCGGGCCCCAGAAAATGCGTTAAAAGCCTAATTCGCCCATCCAAAAGTGCCCCCAGAGGAAGGCTTTGGGTACAAGTGAACTCCCCAGGGGAGCCTTTACGCAGCCCCACATGCAACTGGACCCTCCTTGTTCACTGTTTACGAACAACCCTAAATATACCCCTAGCCACCATGGCAGAAGACTGAAAACTCGGGCTCCAGAAAATACGTTTCAAGCCCCATTCACCCATCCAGAAGTGCCCCCAAAGGATGGCTTTGGGTACAAGTGAACTCCCCAGGGGAGCCTTTATGCAGCCCCACATGCAACTGGACCCTCCGAGTTCACTCTTTCACCGCAAGCCTAAATATAGCCCTAGCACGCCTGGAAGTCGACTGAAAGCTCGGGCCACAGAAAATGTGTTACGAGCCCCATTCTCCCATCCAAAAGTGCCCCCAAAGGAAGGCTTTGGGTACATCTGAACTCCCCAGGGGAGCCTTTACGTAGCCCCACATGCAACTGGACCCTCCGTGTTCGCTCTTTACAGCAACCCAAAATATAACCCTAGCCAGCTTGGCAGAAGACTGAAAACTCGGACCACAGAAAACATGCTACAAGCCCCATTCGACCATCCAAAAGTGCCCCCAAAGGAAGGCTTTGGGTACAACTGAACTCCCCAGGGGAGCCTTTATGCAGGCCCATACAAAACTGGCCCCCCCGTGTTCGCTGTTTACAAGCAACCCTAAATATAACACTAGCCATCATGGCAGAAAATCGAAAACTCGGGCCACAGAAAAGGCCTTTCAAGCCCCATTAACCCATCCAGAAGTGCCCCCAAAGGAAGGCTTTGGGTACAACTGAACTCCCCAGGGGAGCCTTTATGCAGCCCCACATGCAACTGGACCCTCCGGGTTAACTCTTTCACAGCAACCCTAAATATAACCCTGGCCAGCCTGGCACTCGACTGAAAACTCGGGCCCCAGAAAATGCGTTAAAAGCCTAATTCGCCCATCCAAAAGTGCCCCGAGAGGAAGGCTTTGGGTACAAGTGAACTCCCCAGGGGAGCCTTTATGCAGCCCCACATGCAACTGGACCCTCCGTATTCGCTCTTTCACAGCAACCCTAAATATAGCCCTGGCCCGCCTGGCAGAAGACTGAAAACTCGGGCCACAGAAAACGTGGTACAAACCCCATTCACCCATCCAGAAGTGCCCCCAAAGGAAGGCTTTGGGTACAGGTGAACTCCCCAGGGGAGCCTTTATGCAGCCCCACATGCAACTGGACCCTCCGGGTTCACTCTTTCACCGCAAGCCTAAATACCGCCCTGGCCCGCCTGGCAGTCGATTGAAAACTCGGGCCCAGAAAATGCGTTAAAAGCCTAATTCGCCCTTCCAAAAATACCCCCAGAGGAAGGCTTTGGGTACAACTGAACTCCCCAGGGGAGACTTTATGCAGCCCCACATGCAACTGGACCCTCCGTATTCGCTCTTTCACAGCAACGCTAAATATAGCCCTGGCCCGCCTGGCAGTCGACTGAAAACTCAGGCCCCAGAAAAACTGTTAAAAGCCTAATTCGCCCATCCAAAAGTGCCCCCAGAGGAAGGCTTTGGGTACAAGTGAACTCCCCAGGGGAGCCTTTACGCATCCCCACATGCAACTGGACCCTCCTTGTTCACTGTTTACTAGCAACCCTAAATATACCCCTAGCCACCATGGCAGAAGACTGAAAACTCGGGCTCCAGAAAATGCGTTTCAAGCCCCATTCACCCATCCAGAAGTGCCCCCAAAGGAAGGCTTTGGGTACAAGTGAACTCCCCAGGGGAGCCTTTATGCAGCCCCACATGCAACTGGACCCTCCTTGTTCGCTCTTTACAGCAACCATAAATATAGCCGTAGCACGCCTGGAAGTCGACTGAAAGCTCGGGCCACAGAAAATGTGTTACGAGCCCCATTCGCACATCCAAACGTGCCCCCTAAGGAAGCCTTTGGGTACATCTGAACTCCCCAGGGGAGCCTTTATGCAGCCCCACATGCAACTGGACCCTCCGGGTTCACTCTTTCACCGCAAGCCTAAATATAGCCATAGCACGCCTGGCAGTCGACTGAAAGCTCGGGCCATAGAAAATGTGTTACGAGCCCCATTCGCCCATACAAAAGTGCCCCCAAAGGAAGGCTTTGGGTACATCTGAACTCCCCAGGGGAGCCTTTACGCAGCCCCACATGCAACTGGACCCTCCGGGTTCACTCTTTCACCGCAAGCCTAAATATAGCCATAGCACGCCTGGCAGTCGACTGAAAGCTCGGGCCACAGAAAAAGCGTTTCAAGCCCATTTGCCCATCCAAAAGTGCCCCCAAAGGAAGGCTTTGGGTACATCTGAACTCCCCAGGGGAGCCTTTACGCAGCCCCACATGCAACTGGACCCTCCGTGTTCGCTCTTTACAGCAACCCTAAATATAACCCTAGCCAGCATGGCAGAAGACTGAAAACTCGGGCCACAGAAAACGTGCTACAAACCCCATTCACCCATCCAGAAGTGCCCCCAAAGGAAGGCTTTGGGTACAAGTGAACTCCCCAGGGGAGCCTTTATGCAGCCCCACATGCAACTGGACCCTCCGGGTTCACTCTTTCACAGCAACCCTAAATATAGCCCTGGCCCGCCTGGCAGTCGACTGAAAACTCGGGCCCCAGAAAATGCGTTAAAAGCCTAATTCGCCCATCCAAAAGTGCCCCCAGAGGAAGGCTTTGGGTACAGGTGAACTGCCCAGGGGAGCCTTTATGCAGCGCCACTTGCAACTGGACACTCCTTTTTCACTGTTTTCGAGCAACCCTAAATATACCCCAAGCCACCATGGCAGAAGACTGAAAACTAGGGCCACAGAAAAAGCGTTTCAAGCCCCTTTCGCCCATCCAGAAGTGCCCCCAAAGGAAGGCTTTGGGTACAAATGAACTCCCCAGGGGAGCCTTTATGCAGCCCCACATGCAATTGGACCCTCCGAGTTCACTCTTTCACAGCAACCCTAAATATAGCCCTGGCCCGCCTGGCAGTCGACTGAAAACTCGGGCCCCAGAAAATGCGTTAAAAGCCTAATTCGCCCATCCAAAAGTGCCCCCAGAGGAAGGCTTTGGGTACAACTGAACTCCCCAGGGGAGCCTTAACACAGCCCCACATGCAACTGGACCCTCCGTATTTGCTCTTTCACAGCAAACCTAAATATAGCCCTGGCCCGCCTGGCAGTCGACTGAAAACTCGGGCCCCAGAAAATGCGTTAAAAGCCTAATTCGCCCATCCAAAAGTGCCCCCAGAGGAAGGCTTTGGGTACAAGTGAACTCCCCAGGGGAGCCTTAACGCAGCCCCACATGCAACTGGACCCTCCGTATTCGCTCTTTCACAGCAACCCTAAATATAGCCCTGGCCCGCCTGGCAGTCGACTGAAAACTCGGGCCCAGAAAATGCGTTAAAAGCCTAATTCGCCCTTCCAAAAATACCCCCAGAGGAAGGCTTTGGGTACAACTGAACTCCCCAGGGGAGACTTTATGCAGCCCCACATGCAACTGGACCCTCCGTATTCGCTCTTTCACAGCAACGCTAAATATAGCCCTGGCCCGCCTGGCAGTCGACTGAAAACTCAGGCCCCAGAAAAACTGTTAAAAGCCTAATTCGCCCATCCAAAAGTGCCCCCAGAGGAAGGCTTTGGGTACAAGTGAACTCCCCAGGGGAGCCTTTACGCATCCCCACATGCAACTGGACCCTCCTTGTTCACTGTTTACTAGCAACCCTAAATATACCCCTAGCCACCATGGCAGAAGACTGAAAACTCGGGCTCCAGAAAATGCGTTTCAAGCCCCATTCACCCATCCAGAAGTGCCCCCAAAGGAAGGCTTTGGGTACAAGTGAACTCCCCAGGGGAGCCTTTATGCAGCCCCACATGCAACTGGACCCTCCTTGTTCGCTCTTTACAGCAACCATAAATATAGCCGTAGCACGCCTGGAAGTCGACTGAAAGCTCGGGCCACAGAAAATGTGTTACGAGCCCCATTCGCACATCCAAACGTGCCCCCTAAGGAAGCCTTTGGGTACATCTGAACTCCCCAGGGGAGCCTTTATGCAGCCCCACATGCAACTGGACCCTCCGGGTTCACTCTTTCACCGCAAGCCTAAATATAGCCATAGCACGCCTGGCAGTCGACTGAAAGCTCGGGCCATAGAAAATGTGTTACGAGCCCCATTCGCCCATACAAAAGTGCCCCCAAAGGAAGGCTTTGGGTACATCTGAACTCCCCAGGGGAGCCTTTACGCAGCCCCACATGCAACTGGACCCTCCGGGTTCACTCTTTCACCGCAAGCCTAAATATAGCCATAGCACGCCTGGCAGTCGACTGAAAGCTCGGGCCACAGAAAAAGCGTTTCAAGCCCATTTGCCCATCCAAAAGTGCCCCCAAAGGAAGGCTTTGGGTACATCTGAACTCCCCAGGGGAGCCTTTACGCAGCCCCACATGCAACTGGACCCTCCGTGTTCGCTCTTTACAGCAACCCTAAATATAACCCTAGCCAGCATGGCAGAAGACTGAAAACTCGGGCCACAGAAAACGTGCTACAAACCCCATTCACCCATCCAGAAGTGCCCCCAAAGGAAGGCTTTGGGTACAAGTGAACTCCCCAGGGGAGCCTTTATGCAGCCCCACATGCAACTGGACCCTCCGGGTTCACTCTTTCACAGCAACCCTAAATATAGCCCTGGCCCGCCTGGCAGTCGACTGAAAACTCGGGCCCCAGAAAATGCGTTAAAAGCCTAATTCGCCCATCCAAAAGTGCCCCCAGAGGAAGGCTTTGGGTACAGGTGAACTGCCCAGGGGAGCCTTTATGCAGCGCCACTTGCAACTGGACACTCCTTTTTCACTGTTTTCGAGCAACCCTAAATATACCCCAAGCCACCATGGCAGAAGACTGAAAACTAGGGCCACAGAAAAAGCGTTTCAAGCCCCTTTCGCCCATCCAGAAGTGCCCCCAAAGGAAGGCTTTGGGTACAAATGAACTCCCCAGGGGAGCCTTTATGCAGCCCCACATGCAATTGGACCCTCCGGGTTCACTCTTTCACAGCAACCCTAAATATAGCCCTGGCCCGCCTGGCAGTCGACTGAAAACTCGGGCCCCAGAAAATGCGTTAAAAGCCTAATTCGCCCATCCAAAAGTGCCCCCAGAGGAAGGCTTTGGGTACAACTGAACTCCCCAGGGGAGCCTTAACACAGCACCACATGCAACTGGACCCTCCGTATTTGCTCTTTCACAGCAAACCTAAATATAGCCCTGGCCCGCCTGGCAGTCGACTGAAAACTCGGGCCCCAGAAAATGCGTTAAAAGCCTAATTCGCCCATCCAAAAGTGCCCCCAGAGGAAGGCTTTGGGTACAAGTGAACTCCCCAGGGGAGCCTTAACGCAGCCCCACATGCAACTGGACCCTCCGTATTCGCTCTTTCACAGCAACCCTAAATATAGCCCTGGCCCGCCTGGCAGTCGACTGAAAACTCGGGCCCCAGAAAATGCATTAAAAGCCTAATTTGCCCATTCAAAAGTGCCCCCAGAGGAAGGCTTTGGGTGCAGGTGAACTGCCCAGGGGAGCCTTTATGCAGCCCCACATGCAACTGGACCCTCCGGGTTCAATCTTTCACAACAACCCTAAATATAGCCCTGGCCCTCCTGGCAGTCGACTGAAAACTCCGGCCCCAGAAAATGCGTTTCAAGCCCCATTCACCCATCCTGAAGTGCCCCCAAAGGAAGGCTTTGGGTACAAGTGAACTCCCCAGGGGAGACTTAACGCAGCCCCACATGCAACTGGACCCTCCGTATTTGCTCTTTCACAGCAAGCCTAAATATAGCCCTGGCCTGCCGGGCAGTCGACTGAAAACTCGGGCCCCAGAAAATGCGTTAAAAGCCTAATTCGCCCATCCAAAAGTGCCCCCAGAGGAAGGCTTTGGGTACAAGTGAACTCCCCAGGGGAGCCTTTACGCAGCCCCACATGCAACTGGACCCTCCGTGTTCGCTCTTTACAGCAACCCTAAATATAACCCTAGCCAGCATGGCAGAAGACTGAAAACTCGGGCCACAGAAAAAGCATTTCAAGCCCCTTTCGCCCATCCAGAAGTGCCCCCAAAGGAAGGCTTTGGGTACAACTGAACTCCCCAGGGGAGCCTTTATGCAGCCCCACATGCAATTGGACCCTCCGGGTTAACTCTTTCACAGCAACCCTAAATATAGCCCTGGCCCGCCTGGCAGTCGACTGAAAACTCGGGCCCCAGAAAATGCGTTAAAAGCCTAATTCGCCCATCCAAAAGTGCCCCCAGAGGAAGGCTTTGGGTACAACTGAACTCCCCAGGGGAGCCTTAACGCAGCCCCACATGCAACTGGACCCTCCGTATTTGCTCTTTCACAGCAACACTAAATACATCCCTGGCCCGCCTGGTAGTCGACTGAAAACTCGGGCCCCAGAAAATGCGTTAAAAGCCTAATTCGCCCATCCAAAAGTGCCCCCAGAGGAAGGCTTTGGGTACAAGTGAACTCCCCAGGGGAGCCTTAACGCAGCCCCACATGCAATTGGACCCTCCGTATTCGCTGTTTCACAGCAACCTTAAATATATCCCTGGCCCGCCTGGCAGTCGACTGAAAACTCGGGCCCCAGAAAATGCATTAAAAGCCTAATTCGCCCATCCAAAAGTGCCCCCAGAGGAAGGCTTTGGGTACAACTGAACTCCCCAGGGGAGCCTTTATGCAGCCCCTCATGCAACTGGACCCTCCGGGTTCACTATTTCACATCAACCCTAAATATAGCCCTGGCCAGCCTGGCAGTCGACTGAAAGCTCGGGCCACAGAAAATGTGTTACGAGCCCCATTCGCCCATCCAAAAGTGCCCCCAGAGGAAGGCTTTGGGTACAACTGAACTCCCCAGGGGAGCCTTTACGCAGCCCCACATGCAACTGGACCCTCCGTGTTTGCTCTTTACAGCAACCCTAAATATAACCCTAGCCAGCATGGCAGAAGACTGAAAACTCGGGCTCCAGAAAATGCGTTTCAAGCCCCATTCGCTCATCCAGAAGTGCCCCCAAAGGAAGGCTTTGGGTACAAGTGAACTCCCCAGGGGAGACTTTATGCAGCCCCACATGCAACTGGACCCTCAGTATTCGCTCTTTCACCGCAAGCCTAAATATAGCCCTTGGCGCAATGGGAGAAGACTGAAAAAGCGGGCCTCAGAAAACGCATTTCGATTCCCCTTGGACCATCCGAAAGTGCCCCTAAAGGAAGGCTTTGGGTACAACTGGACTCCCCAGGGGAGCCTTTACGCAGCCCCACATGCAACTGGACCCTCCGTATTCGCTCTTTCACAGCAACCCTAAATATAGCCCTGGCCCGCCTGGAAGTCGACTGAAAACTCGGGCCCCAGAAAATGCGTTAAAAGCCTAATTCGCCCATCCAAAAGTGCCCCCAGAGGAAGACTTTGGGTACAACTGAACTCCCCAGGGAAGCCTTTACGCAGCCCCACATGCAACTGGACCCTCCGGGTTCACTCTTTCACCGCAAGCCTAAATATATCCGTAGCACGCCTGGCAGTCGACTGAAAGCTGGGGCCACAGAAAATGTGTTACGAGCCCCATTCGCCCATCCAGAAGTGCCCCCAAAGGAAGGCTTTGGGTACATCTGAACTCCCCAGGGGAGCCTTTACGAAGCCCCACATGCAACTGGACCCTCCGTGTTCTCTCTTTACAGCAACCCTAAATATAACCCTAGCCAGCATGGCAGAAGACTGAAAACTCGGGCCACAGAAAAAGCGTTTCAAGCCCCTTTCGCCCATCCAGAAGTGCCCACAAAGGAAGGCTTTGGGTACAAGTGAACTCCCCAGGGGAGCCTTTATGCAGGCCCATACGCAACTGGACCCCCCGTGTTCACTGTTTACAAGCAACCCTATATATAACACCAGCCAGCATGGCAGAAAACTGAAAACTCGGGCCACAGAAAAATTGTTTCAAGCCCCATTAGCCCATCCAGAAGTGCCCCCAAAGGAAGGCTTTGGGTACAACTGAACTACCCAGGGGAGCCTTTATGCAGGCCCATACGCAACTGGACCCCCCGTGTTCGCTGTTTACAAGCAACCCTAAATATAACACTAGCCAGCATGGCAGAAAACTGAAAACTCGGGCCACAGAAAAAGCGTTTCAAGCCCCATTCACCCATCCAGAAGTGCCCCCAAAGGAAGGCTTTGGGTACAAGTGAACTCCCCAGGGGAGTCTTTATGCAGCCCCACATGCAACTGGACCCTCCGGGTTCACTCTTTCACCGCAAGCCTTAATATAGCCCTGGCCCGCCTGGCAGTCGACTGAAAACTCGGGCCCCAGAAAATGCGTTAAAAGCCTAATTCGCCCATCCAAAAGTGCCCCCAGAGGAAGGCTTTGGGTACAACTGAACTCCCCAGGGGAGCCTTAACGCAGCCCCACATGCAACTGGACCCTCCGTATTTGCTCTTTCACAGCAACCCTAAATATAGCCCTGGCCCGCCTGGCAGTCGACTGAAAACTCGGGCCACAGAAAAAGCGTTTCAAGCCCCTTTCACCCATCCAGAAGTGCCCACAAAGGAAGGCTTTGGGTACAAGTGAACTCCCCAGGGGAGCCTTTATGCAGGCCCATACGCAACTGGACCCCCCGTGTTCACTGTTTACAAGCAACCCTAAATATAACACC
This sequence comes from Anas platyrhynchos, assembly GCF_047663525.1. Taxonomy (NCBI): domain Eukaryota; kingdom Metazoa; phylum Chordata; class Aves; order Anseriformes; family Anatidae; genus Anas; species Anas platyrhynchos. The sequence continues at coordinate 27,468,601 of NC_092595.1, forward strand.
AGCCATCATGGCAGAAAACTGAAAACTCGGGCCACAGAAAAATTGTTTCAAGCCCCATTAGCCCATCCAGAAGTGCCCCCAAAGGAAGGCTATGGGTAGAAGTGAACTCCCCAGGGGAGCCTTTATGGAGCACCACATGCAACTGGACCCTCCGGGTTCACTCTTTCACCGCAAACCTAAATATAGCCGTAGCACGCCTGGCAGTCGACTGAAAGCTCGGGCCACAAAAAACGTGTTACGAGCCCCATTCGCCCATCCAAAAGTGCCCCCAAAGGAAGGCTTTGGGTACATCTGAACTCCCCAGGGGAGCCTTAACGCAGCCCCACATGCAACTGGACCCTCCGTGTTCCCTCTTTACAGCAAACCTAAATATAACCCTAGCCAGTATGGCAGAAGAGTGAAAACTCGGGCTCCAGAAAATGCGTTTCAAGCCCCATTCACCCATCCAGAAGTGCCACCAAAGGAAGGCTTTGGGTACAACTGAACTCCCCAGGGGAGCCTTAAAGCAGCCCCACATGCAACTGGACCCTCCGTGTTCGCTCTTTAACTGCAAGCCTAAATATAGCCCTCGGCGCAATGGGAGAAGACCGAAAAAGCGGGCCTCAGAAAACGCATTGCGATTCTTCTTGGACCATCCAAAAGTTCCCCCAAAGGAAGGCTTTTGGTACAACTGGACTCCCCAGGGGAGCCTTAACGAAGCCCCACATGCAACTGGACCCTCCGTATTCGCTCTTTCATAGCAACCCTAAATATAGCCCTGGCCCGCCTGGCAGTCGACTGAAAACTCGGGCCACAGAAAAAGCGTTTCAAGCCCCTTTAGCCCATCCAGAAGTGCCCCCAAAGGAAGGCTTTGGGTACAACTGAACTCCCCAGGGGAGCCTTTATGCAGCCCCACATGCAACTGGACCCTCCTTGTTAACTCTTTCACCGCAACCCTAAATATAGCCCTGGCCCGCCTGGCAGTCGACTGAAAACTCGGGCCCCAGAAAATGCGTTAAAAGCCTAATTCGCCCATCCAAAAGTGCCCCCAGAGGAAGGCTTTGGGTACAAGTGAACTCCCCAGGGGAGCCTTTACGCAGCCCCACATGCAACTGGACCCTCCTTGTTCACTGTTTACGAACAACCCTAAATATACCCCTAGCCACCATGGCAGAAGACTGAAAACTCGGGCTCCAGAAAATACGTTTCAAGCCCCATTCACCCATCCAGAAGTGCCCCCAAAGGATGGCTTTGGGTACAAGTGAACTCCCCAGGGGAGCCTTTATGCAGCCCCACATGCAACTGGACCCTCCGAGTTCACTCTTTCACCGCAAGCCTAAATATAGCCCTAGCACGCCTGGAAGTCGACTGAAAGCTCGGGCCACAGAAAATGTGTTACGAGCCCCATTCTCCCATCCAAAAGTGCCCCCAAAGGAAGGCTTTGGGTACATCTGAACTCCCCAGGGGAGCCTTTACGCAGCCCCACATGCAACTGGACCCTCCGTGTTCGCTCTTTACAGCAACCCAAAATATAACCCTAGCCAGCATGGCAGAAGACTGAAAACTCGGACCACAGAAAACATGCTACAAGCCCCATTCGACCATCCAAAAGTGCCCCCAAAGGAAGGCTTTGGGTACAAGTGAACTCCCCAGGGGAGCCTTTATGCAGGCCCATACAAAACTGGACCCCTCGTGTTCGCTGTTTACAAGCAACCCTAAATATAACACTAGCCATCATGGCAGAAAATCGAAAACTCGGGCCAAAGAAAAGGCCTTTCAAGCCCCATTAACCCATCCAGAAGTGCCCCCAAAGGAAGGCTTTGGGTACAACTGAACTCCCCAGGGGAGCCTTTATGCAGCCCCACATGCAACTGGACCCTCCGGGTTAACTCTTTCACAGCAACCCTAAATATAACCCTGGCCAGCCTGGCACTCGACTGAAAACTCGGGCCCCAGAAAATGCGTTAAAAGCCTAATTCGCCCATCCAAAAGTGCCCCGAGAGGAAGGCTTTGGGTACAACTGAACTCCCCAGGGGAGCCTTTATGCAGCCCCACATGCAACTGGACCCTCCGTATTCGCTCTTTCACAGCAACCCTAAATATAGCCCTGGCCCGCCTGGCAGTCGACTGAAAACTCGGGCCCCAGAAAATGCGTTAAAAGCCTAATTCGCCCATCCAAAAGTGCCCCCAGAGGAAGGCTTTGGGTACAAGTGAACTCCCCAGGGGAGCCTTTATGCAGCCCCACATGCAACTGGACCCTCCTTGTTCACTGTTTACGAGCAACCCTAAATATACCCCTAGCCACCATGGCAGAAGACTGAAAACTCGGGCTCCAGAAAATGCGTTTCAAGCCCCATTCACCCATCCAGAAGTGCCCCCAAAGGAAGGCTTTGGGTACAAGTGAACTCCCCAGGGGAGCCTTTATGCAGCCCCACATGCAACTGGACCCTCCTTGTTCGCTCTTTACAGCAACCATAAATATAGCCGTAGCACGCCTGGAAGTCGACTGAAAGCTCGGGCCACAGAAAATGTGTTACGAGCCCCATTCGCACATCCAAACGTGCCCCCTAAGGAAGCCTTTGGGTACATCTGAACTCCCCAGGGGAGCCTTTATGCAGCCCCACATGCAATTGGACCCTCCGGGTTCACTCTTTCACCGCAAGCCTAAATATAGCCATAGCACGCCTGGCAGTCGACTGAAAGCTCGGGCCATAGAAAATGTGTTACGAGCCCCATTCGCCCATCCAAAAGTGCCCCCAAAGGAAGGCTTTGGGTACATCTGAACTCCCCAGGGGAGCCTTTACGCAGCCCCACATGCAACTGGACCCTCCGGGTTCACTCTTTCACCGCAAGCCTAAATATAGCCATAGCACGCCTGGCAGTCGACTGAAAGCTCGGGCCATAGAAAATGTGTTACGAGCCCCATTTGCCCATCCAAAAGTGCCCCCAAAGGAAGGCTTTGGGTACATCTGAACTCCCCAGGGGAGCCTTTACGCAGCCCCACATGCAACTGGACCCTCCGTGTTCGCTCTTTACAGCAACCCTAAATATAACCCTAGCCAGCATGGCAGAAGACTGAAAACTCGGGCCACAGAAAACGTGCTACAAATCCCATTCACCCATCCAGAAGTGCCCCCAAAGGAAGGCTTTGGGTACAAGTGAACTCCCCAGGGGAGCCTTTATGCAGCCCCACATGCAACTGGACCCTCCGGGTTCACTCTTTCACCGCAAGCCTAAATACAGCCCTGGCCCGCCTGGCAGTCGATTGAAAACTCGGGCCCAGAAAATGCGTTAAAAGCCTAATTCGCCCTTCCAAAAATACCCCCAGAGTAAGGCTTTGGGTACAACTGAACTCCCCAGGGGAGACTTTATGCAGCCCCACATGCAACTGGACCCTCCGTATTCGCTCTTTCACAGCAACGCTAAATATAGCCCTGGCCCGCCTGGCAGTCGACTGAAAACTCAGGCCCCAGAAAAACTGTTAAAAGCCTAATTCGCCCATCCAAAAGTGCCCCCAGAGGAAGGCTATGGGTACAAGTGAACTCCCCAGGGGAGCCTTTACGCATCCCCACATGCAACTGGACCCTCCTTGTTCACTGTTTACTAGCAACCCTAAATATACCCCTAGCCACCATGGCAGAAGACTGAAAACTCGGTCTCCAGAAAATGCGTTTCAAGCCCCATTCACCCATCCAGAAGTGCCCCCAAAGGAAGGCTTTGGGTACAAGTGAACTCCCCAGGGGAGCCTTTATGCAGCCCCACATGCAACTGGACCCTCCTTGTTCGCTCTTTACAGCAACCATAAATATAGCCGTAGCACGCCTGGCAGTCGACTGAAAGCTCGGGCCACAGAAAATGTGTTACGAGCCCCATTCGCACATCCAAACGTGCCCCCTAAGGAAGCCTTTGGGTACATCTGAACTCCCCAGGGGAGCCTTTATGCAGCCCCACATGCAACTGGACCCTCCGGGTTCACTCTTTCACCGCAAGCCTAAATATAGCCATAGCACGCCTGGCAGTCGACTGAAAGCTCGGGCCATAGAAAATGTGTTACGAGCCCCATTCGCCCATACAAAAGTGCCCCCAAAGGAAGGCTTTGGGTACATCTGAACTCCCCAGGGGAGCCTTTACGCAGCCCCACATGCAACTGGACCCTCCGGGTTCACTCTTTCACCGCAAGCCTAAATACAGCCATAGCACGCCTGGCAGTCGACTGAAAGCTCGGGCCATAGAAAATGTGTTACGAGCCCCATTCGCCCATCCAAAAGTGCCCCCAAAGGAAGGCTTTGGGTACATCTGAACTCCCCAGGGGAGCCTTTACGCAGCCCCACATGCAACTGGACCCTCCGTGTTCGCTCTTTACAGCAACCCTAAATATAGCCCTGGCCCGCCTGGCAGTCGACTGAAAACTCGGGCCCCAGAAAATGCATTAAAAGCCTAATTTGCCCATTCAAAAGTGTCCCCAGAGGAAGGCTTTGGGTACAGGTGAACTCCCCAGGGGAGCCTTTATGCAGCCCCACATGCAACTGGACCCTCCGGGTTCACTCTTTCACAGCAACCCTAAATATAGCCCTGGCCCGCCTGGCAGTCGACTGAAAACTCGGGCCCCAGAAAATGCGTTAAAAGCCTAATTCGCCCATCCAAAAGTGCCCCCAGAGGAAGGCTTTGGGTACAGGTGAACTGCCCAGGGGAGCCTTTATGCAGCGCCACATGCAACTGGACACTCCTTTTTCACTGTTTTCGAGCAACCCTAAATATACCCCAAGCCACCATGGCAGAAGACTGAAAACTAGGGCCACAGAAAAAGCGTTTCAAGCCCCTTTCGCCCATCCAGAAGTGCCCCCAAAGGAAGGCTTTGGGTACAAATGAACTCCCCAGGGGAGCCTTTATGCAGCCCCACATGCAATTGGACCCTCCGGGTTCACTCTTTCACAGCAACCCTAAATATAGCCCTGGCCCGCCTGGCAGTCGACTGAAAACTCGGGCCCCAGAAAATGCGTTAAAAGCCTAATTCGCCCATCCAAAAGTGCCCCCAGAGGAAGGCTTTGGGTACAACTGAACTCCCCAGGGGAGCCTTAACACAGCCCCACATGCAACTGGACCCTCCGTATTTGCTCTTTCACAGCAACCCTAAATATAGCCCTGGCCCGCCTGGCAGTCGACTGAAAACTCGGGCCCCAGAAAATGCGTTAAAAGCCTAATTCGCCCATCCAAAAGTGCCCCCAGAGGAAGGCTTTGGGTACAAGTGAACTCCCCAGGGGAGCCTTAACGCAGCCCCACATGCAACTGGACCCTCCGTATTCGCTCTTTCACAGCAACCCTAAATATAGCCCTGGCCCGCCTGGCAGTCGACTGAAAACTCGGGCCCCAGAAAATGCATTAAAAGCCTAATTTGCCCATTCAAAAGTGCCCCCAGAGGAAGGCTTTGGGTGCAGGTGAACTGCCCAGGGGAGCCTTTATGCAGCCCCACATGCAACTGGACCCTCCGGGTTCAATCTTTCACAACAACCCTAAATATAGCCCTGGCCCTCCTGGCAGTCGACTGAAAACTCGGGCTCCAGAAAATGCGTTTCAAGCCCCATTCACCCATCCAGAAGTGCCCCCAAAGGAAGGCTTTGGGTACAAGTGAACTCCCCAGGGGAGACTTAACGCAGCCCCACATGCAACTGGACCCTCCGTATTTGCTCTTTCACAGCAAGCCTAAATATAGCCCTGGCCTGCCGGGCAGTCGACTGAAAACTCGGGCCCCAGAAAATGCGTTAAAAGCCTAATTCGCCCATCCAAAAGTGCCCCCAGAGGAAGGCTTTGGGTACAAGTGAACTCCCCAGGGGAGCCTTTACGCAGCCCCACATGCAACTGGACCCTCCGTGTTCGCTCTTTACAGCAACCCTAAATATAACCCTAGCCAGCATGGCAGAAGACTGAAAACTCGGGCCACAGAAAAAGCATTTCAAGCCCCTTTCGCCCATCCAGAAGTGCCCCCAAAGGAAGGCTTTGGGTACAACTGAACTCCCCAGGGGAGCCTTTATGCAGCCCCACATTCAATTGGACCCTCCGGGTTAACTCTTTCACAGCAACCCTAAATATAGCCCTGGCCCGCCTGGCAGTCGACTGAAAACTCGGGCCCCAGAAAATGCGTTAAAAGCCTAATTCGCCCATCCAAAAGTGCCCCCAGAGGAAGGCTTTGGGTACAACTGAACTCCCCAGGGGAGCCTTAACGCAGCCCCACATGCAACTGGACCCTCCGTATTTGCTCTTTCACAGCAACACTAAATACATCCCTGGCCCGCCTGGTAGTCGACTGAAAACTCGGGCCCCAGAAAATGCGTTAAAAGCCTAATTCGCCCATCCAAAAGTGCCCCCAGAGGAAGGCTTTGGGTACAAGTGAACTCCCCAGGGGAGCCTTAACGCAGCCCCACATGCAATTGGACCCTCCGTATTCGCTGTTTCACAGCAACCTTAAATATATCCCTGGCCCGCCTGGCAGTCGACTGAAAACTCGGGCCCCAAAAAATGCATTAAAAGCCTAATTCGCCCATCCAAAAGTGCCCCCAGAGGAAGGCTTTGGGTACAACTGAACTCCCCAGGGGAGCCTTTATGCAGCCCCTCATGCAACTGGACCCTCCGGGTTCACTATTTCACATCAACCCTAAATATAGCCCTGGCCAGCCTGGCAGTCGACTGAAAACTCGGGCCCCAGAAAATGCATTAAAAGCCTAATTCGCCCATCCAAAAGTGCCCCCAGAGGAAGGCTTTGGGTACAACTGAACTCCCCAGGGGAGCCTTTATGCAGCCCCACATGCAACTGGACCCTCCTTGTTCACTGTTTACAAGCAACCCTAAATATACCCCAAGCCACCATGGCAGAAGACTGAAAACTCGGGCTCCAGAAAATGCATTTCAAGCCCCATTCACCCATCCAGAAGTGCCCCCAAAGGAAGGCTTTGGGTACAAGTGATCTCCCCAGGGGAGCCTTTATGCAGCCCCACATGCAACTGGACCCTCCGGGTTCACTCTTTCACCGCAAGCCTAAATATAGCCCTAGCACGCCTGGCAGTCGACAGAAAGCTCGGGCCACAGAAAATGTGTTACGAGCCCCATTCGCCCATCCAAAAGTGCCCCCAAAAGAAGGCTTTGGGTACATCTGAACTCCCCAGGGGAGCCTTTACGCAGCCCCACATTCAACTGGACCCTCCGTGTTCGCTCTTTACAGCAACCCTAAATATAACCCTAGCCAGCATGGCAGAAGACTGAAAACTCGGGCTCCAGAAAATGCGTTACAAGCCCCATTCACCCATCCAGAAGTGCCCCCAAAGGAAGGCTTTGGGTACAAGTGAACTTCCCAGGGGAGCCTTTATGCAGGCCCATACAAAACTGGACCCTCGGTGTTCGCTGTTTACAAGCAACCCTAAATATAACACTAGCCATCATGGCAGAAAATCGAAAACTCGGGCCATAGAAAAGGCCTTTCAAGCCCCATTCACCCATCCAGAAGTGCCCCCAAAGGAAGGCTTTGGGTACAACTGAACTCCCCAGGGGAGCCTTTATGCAGCCCCACATGCAACTGGACCCTCCGGGTTAACTCTTTCACAGCAACCCTAAATATAACCCTGGCCAGCCTGGCACTCGACTGAAAACTCGGGCCCCAGAAAATGCGTTAAAAGCCTAATTCGCCCATCCAAAAGTGCCCCGAGAGGAAGGCTTTGGGTACAACTGAACTCCCCAGGGGAGCCTTTATGCAGCCCCACATGCAACTGGACCCTCCGTATTCACTCTTTCACAGCAACCCTAAATATAGCCCTGGCCCGCCTGGCAGTCGACTGAAAACTCGGGCCCCAGAAAATGCGTTAAAAGCCTAATTCGCCCATCCAAAAGTGCCCCCAGAGGAAGGCTTTGGGTACAAGTGAACTCCCCAGGGGGGCCTTTACGCAGACCCACATGCAACTGGACCCTCCTTGTTCACTGTTTACGAGCAACCCTAAATATACCCCTAGCCAGCATAGCAGAAGACTGAAAACTCGGGCTCCAGAAAATGCGATTCAAGCACCATTCATCCATCCAGAAGTGCCCCCAAAGGAAGGCTTTGGGTACAAGTGAACTCCCCAGGGGAGCCTTTACGCAGCCCCACATGCAACTGGACCCTCCAGGTTCACTGTTTCACAGCAACCCTAAATATAACCCTGGCCCGCCTGGCAGTCGACTGAAAACTCGGGCCCCAGAAAATGCGTTAAAAGCCTAATTCGCCCATCCAAAAGTGCCCCCAGAGGAAGGCTTTGGGTACAAGTGAACTCCCCAGGGGAGCCTTAACGCAGCCCCACATGCAACTGGACCTTCCGTATTTGCTCTTTCACAGCCACCCTAAATATAGCCCTGGCCCGCCTGGCAGTCGACTGAAGGCTCGGGCCACAGAAAATGCGTTACGAGCCCCATTCGCCCGTCCAAAAGTGCCCCCAAAGGAAGGCTTTGGGTACATCTGAACTCCCCAGGGGAGCCTTTACGCAGCCCCACATTGAACTGGACCCTCCGTGTTCGCTCTTTACAGCAACCCTAAATATAACCCTAGACAGCATGGCAGAAGACTGAAAACTCGGGCCACAGAAAACGTGCTACAAGCCCCATTCGACCATCCAAAAGTGCCCCCAAAGGAAGGCTTTGGGTACAAGTGAACTCCCCAGGGGAGCCTTTATGCAGGCCCATACTCAACTGGACCCCCCGTGTTCGCTGTTTACAAGCAACCCTAAAGATAACACTAGCCATCATGGCAGAAAACTGAAAACTCGGGCCACAGAAAAGGCCTTTCAAGCCCCATTCACCCATCCAGAAGTGCCCCCAGAGGAAGGCTTTGGGTACAGGTGAACTCCCCAGCGGAGCCTTTATGCAGCCCCACATGCAACTGGACCCTCCGTGCTCGGTCTTTACAGCAACCCTAAATATAACCCTAGCCACCATGGCAGAAGACTGAAAACTCGGGCTCCAGAAAATGCGTTTCAAGCCCCATTCACCCATCCAGAAGTGCCCCCAAAGGAAGGCTTTGGGTACAAGTGAACTCCCCAGGGGAGACTTTATGCAGCCCCACATGCAACTGGACCCTCCTTCTTCGCTCTTTACAGCAACCCTAAATATAGCCATAGCACGCCTGGAAGTCGACTGAAAGCTCGGGCCACAGAAAATGTGTTACGAGCCCCATTCGCCCATCCAAAAGTGCCCCAAAAGGAAGGCTTTGGGTACAACTGAACTCCCCAGGGGAGCCTTTACGCAGCCCCACATGCAACTGGACACTCCGTGTTCGCTCTTTACAGCAACCCTAAATATAACCCTAGCCAGCATGGCAGAAGACTGAAAACTCGGGCCCCAGAAAATGCTTTAAAAGCCTAATTCGCCCATCCAAAAGTGCCCCCAGAGGAAGGCTTTGGGTACAAGTGAACTCCCCAGGGGAGCCTTAACGCAGCCCCACATGCAACTGGACCCTCCGTATTTGCTCCTTCACAGCAACCCTAAATATAGCCCTGGCCCGCCTGGCAGTCGACTGAAAACTCGGGCCCCAGAAAATGCGTTAAAAGCCTAATTCGCCCATCCAAAAGTGCCCCCAGAGGAAGGCTTTGGGTACAAGTGAACTCCCCAGGGGAGCCTTTACGCAGCCCCACATGCAACTGGACCCTCCTTGTTCACTGTTTTCGAGCAACCCTAAATATACCCCTAGCCACCATGGCAGAAGACTGAAAACTCGGGCTCCAGAAAATGCGTTTCAAGCCCCATTCACCCATCCAGAAGTGCCCCCAAAGGAAGGCTTTGGGTACAAGTGAACTCCCCAGGGGAGCCTTAACGCAGCCCCACATGCAACTGGACCCTCCGTATTTGCTCTTTCACAGCAACCCTAAATATAGCCCTGGCCCGCCTGGCAGTCGACTGAAAACTCGGGCCCCAGAAAATGCGTTAAAAGCCTAATTCGCCCATCCAAAAGTGCCCCCAGAGGAAGGCTTTGGGTACAAGTGAACTCCCCAGGGGAGCCTTTACGCAGCCCCACATGCAACTGGACCCTCCTTGTTCACTGTTTACTAGCAACCCTAAATATACCCCTAGCCACCATGGCAGAAGACTGAAATCTCGGGCTCCAGAAAATGCGTTTCAAGCCCCATTCACCCATTCAGAAGTGCCCCCAAAGGAAGGCTATGGGTACCACTGAACTCCCCAGGGGAGCCTTTACGCAGCCCCACATGCAACTGGACCCTCCGTGTTCGCTCTTTACAGCAACCCTAAATATAACCCTAGCCAGCATGGCAGAAGACTGAAAACTCGGGCCACAGAAAAAGCGTTTCAAGCCCCTTTTGCCCATCCAGAAGTGCCCCCAAAGGAAGGCTTTGGGTACAAGTGAACTCCCCAGGGGAGCCTTTATGCAGCCCCACATGCAATTGGACCCTCCGGGTTCACTCTTTCACAGCAACCCTAAATATAGCCCTGGCCCGCCTGGCAGTCGACTGAAAACTCGGGCCCCCGAAAATGCTTTAAAAGCCTAATTCGCCCATCCAAAAGTGCCCCCGGAGGAAGGCTTTGGGTACAAGTGAACTCCCCAGGGGAGCCTTAACGCAGCCCCACATGCAACTGGACCCTCCGTATTCGCTCTTTCACAGCAACCCTAAATATAGCCCTGGCCCGCCTGGCAGTCGACTGAAAACTCGGGCCCCAGAAAATGCGTTAAAAGCCTAATGCGCCCATCCAAATGTGCCCCCAGAGGAAGGCTTTGGGTACAAGTGAACTCCCCAGGGGAGCCTTAACGCAGCCCCACATGCAACTGGACCCTCCGTATTTGCTCTTTCACAGCAACCCTAAATATAGCCCTGGCCCGCCTGGCAGTCGACTGAAAACTCGGGCCCCAGAAAAACAGTTAAAAGCCTAATTCGCCCATCCAAAAGTGCCCCCAGAGGAAGGCTTTGGGTACAACTGAACTCCCCAGGGGAGCCTTAACGCAGCCCCACATGCAACTGGACCCTCCGTATTCGCTCTTTCACAGCAACCCTAAATATAGCCCTGGCCCGCCTGGCAGTCGACTGAAAACTCGGGCCCCAGAAAATGCATTAAAAGCCTAATTTGCCCATCCAAAAGTGCCCCCAGAGGAAGGCTTTGGGTACAACTGAACTCCCCAGGGTAGCCTTTATGCAGCCCCACATGCAACTGGACCCTCCGGGTTCACTCTTTCACAGCAACCCTAAATATAGCCCTGGCCCGCCTGGCAGTCGACTGAAAACTCGGGCCCCAGAAAATGCGTTAAAAGCCTAATTCGCCCATCCAAAAGTGCCCCCAGAGGAAGGCTTTGGGTACAACTGAACTCCCCAGGGGAGCCTTAACGCAGCCCCACATGCAACTGGACCCTCCGTATTCGCTCTTTCACAGCAACCCTAAATATATCCCTGGCCCGCCAGGCAGTCGACTGAAAACTCGGGCCCCAGAAAATGCATTAAAAGCCTAATTCGCCCATCCAAAAGTGCCCCCAGAGGAAGGCTTTGGGTACATCTGAACTCCCCAGGGGAGCCTTTATGCAGCCCCACATGCAACTGGACCCTCCTTGTTCACTGTTTTCGAGCAACCCTAAATATACCCCTAGCCACCATGGCAGAAGACTGAAAACTCGGGCTCCAGAAAATGCGTTTCAAGCCCCATTCACCCATCCAGAAGTGCCCCCAAAGGAAGGCTTTGGGTACAAGTGAACTCCCCAGGGGAGCCTTTATGCAGCCCCACATGCAACTGGACCCTCCGTATTTGCTCTTTCACAGCAACCCTAAATATAGCCCTGGCCCGCCTGGCAGTCGACTGAAAACTCGGGCCCCAGAAAATGCATTAAAAGCCTAATTCGCCCATCCAAAAGTGCCCCCAGAGGAAGGCTTTGGGTACAACTGAACTCCCCAGGGGAGCCTTTACGCAGCCCCACATGCAACTGGACCCTCCTTGCTCACTGTTTACTAGCAACCCTAAATATACCCCTAGCCACCATGGCAGAAGACTGAAAACTCGGGCTCCAGAAAATGCGTTTCAAGCCCCATTCACCCATCCAGAAGTGCCCCCAAAGGAAGGCTATGGGTACCACTGAACTCCCCAGGGGAGCCTTTATGCAGCCCCACATGCAACTGGACCCTCCGTGTTCGCTCTTTACAGCAACCCTAAATATAACCCTAGCCAGCATGGCAGTCGACTGAAAACTCGGGCCACAGAAAAAGCGTTTCAAGCCCCTTTCGCCCATCCAGAAGTGCCCCCAAAGGAAGGCTTTGGGTACAAGTGAACTCCCCAGGGGAGCCTTTATGCAGCCCCACATGCAATTGGACCCTCCGGGTTCACTCTTTCACAGCAACCCTAAATATAGCCCTGGCCCGCCTGGCAGTCGACTGAAAACTCGGGCCCTCGAAAATGCTTTAAAAGCCTAATTCGCCCATCCAAAAGTGCCCCCAGAGGAAGGCTTTGGGTACAAGTGAACTCCCCAGGGGAGCCTTTACGCAGCCCCACATGCAACTGGACCCTCCGTATTTGCTCTTTCACAGCAACCCTAAATATAGCCCTGGCCCGCCTGGCAGTCGACTGAAAACTCGGGCCCCAGAAAATGCGTTAAAAGCCTAATTCGCCCATCCAAAAGTGCCCCCAGAGGAAGGCTTTGGGTACAAGTGAACTCCCCAGGGGAGCCTTAACGCAGCCCCACATGCAACTGGACCCTCCGTATTCGCTCTTTCACAGCAACCCTAAATATAACCCTAGCCAGCATGGCAGAAGAGTGAAAACTCGGGCCCCAGAAAATGCGTTTCAAGCCCCATTCGCCCATCCAGAAGTGCCCCCAAAGGAAGGCTTTGGGTACAAGTGAACTCCCCAGGGGAGACTTTATGCAGCCCCACATGCAACTGGACCCTCCGGGTTCACTCTTTCACAGCAACACTAAATATAGCCCTGGCCCGCCTGGCAGTCGACTGAAAACTCGGGCCCCAGAAAAACAGTTAAAAGCCTAATTCGCCCATCCAAAAGTGCCCCCAGAGGAAGGCTTTGGGTACAACTGAACTCCCCAGGGGAGCCTTATGCAGCCCCACATGCAACTGGACCCTCCGTGTTTGCTCTTTACAGCAACCCTAAATATAACCCTAGCCAGCATGGCAGAAGACTGAAAACTCGGGCCACAGAAAAAGCGTTTCAAGCCCCTTTCGCCCATCCAGATGTGCCCCCAAAGGAAGGCTTTGGGTACAACTGAACTCCCCAGGGGAGCCTTTATGCAGCCCCTCATGCAACTGGACCCTCCGGGTTCACTATTTCACATCAACCCTAAATATAGCCCTGGCTCGCCTGGCAGTCGACTGAAAACTCGGGCCCCAGAAAATGCGTTAAAAGCCTAATTCGCCCATCCAAAAGTGCCCCCAGAGGAAGGCTTTGGGTACATCTGAACTCCCCAGGGGAGCCTTAACGCAGCCCCACATGCAACTGGACCCTCCGTATTCGCTCTTTCACAGCAACCCTAAATATAGCCCTGGCCCGCCTGGCAGTCGACTGAAAACTTGGGCCCAAAAAATGCGTTAAAAGCCTAAAACGCCCATCCAAAAGTGCCCCCAGAGGAAGGCTTTGGGTACAAGTGAACTCCCCAGGGGAGCCTTTACGCAGCCCCACATGCAACTGGACCCTCCTTGTTCACTGTTTACTAGCAACCCTAAATATACCCCTAGCCACCATGGCAGAAGACTGAAAATTCGGGCTCCAGAAAATGCGTTTCAAGCCCCTTTCGCCCATCCAGAAGTGCCCCCAAAGGAAGGCTTTGGGTATAAGTGAACTCCCCAGGGGAGCCTTTATGCAGCCCCACATGCAATTGGACCCTCCGGGTTCACTCTTTCACAGCAACCCTAAATATAGCCCTGGCCCGCCTGGCTGTCGACTGAAAACTCGGGCCCCAGAAAATTCGTTAAAAGCCTAATTCGCCCATCCAAAAGTGCCCCCAGAGGAAGGCTTTGGGTACAAGTGAACTCCCCAGGGGAGCCTTTATGCAGCCCCTCATGCAACTGGACCCTCCGGGTTCACTATTTCACATCAACCCTAAATATAGCCCTGGCCCGCCTGGCAGTCGACTGAAAACTCGGGCCCCAGAAAATGCGTTAAAAGCCTAATTCGCCCATCCAAAAGTGCCCCCAGAGGAAGGCTTTGGGTACAAGTGAACTCCCCAGGGGAGCCTTAACGCAGCCCCACATGCAACTGGACCCTCCTTGTTCACTGTTTACTAGCAACCCTAAATATACCCCTAGCCACCATGGCAGAAGACTGAAAACTCGGGCTCCAGAAAATGCGTTTCAAGCCCCATTCACCCATCCAGAAGTGCCACCAAAGGAAGGCTTTGGGTACAACTGAACTCCCCAGGGGAGCCTTTATGCAGCCCCACATGCAACTGGACCCTCCGGGTTCACTCTTTCACCGCAAGCCTAAATATAGCCCTAGCACGCCTGGCAGTCGACTGAAAGCTCGGGCCATAGAAAATGTGTTATGAGCCCCATTCGCCCATCCAAAAGTGCCCCCAAAGGAAGGCTTTGGGTACAACTGAACTCCCCAGGGGAGCCTTTACGCAGCCCCACATGCAACTGGACCCTCCGTGTTCGCTCTTTACAGCAACCCTAAATATAACCCTAGCCAGCATGGCAGAAGACTGAAAAGTCGGGCCACAGAAAAAGCGTTTCAAGCCCCTTTCGCCCATCCAGAAGTGCCCCAAAAGGAAGGCTTTGGGTACAAGTGAACTCCCCAGGGGAGCCTTTATGCAGCCCCACATGCAACTGGACCCTCCGGGTTCACTCTTTCACAGCAACCCTAAATATAGCCCTGGCCCGCCTGGCAGTCGACTGAAAACTCAGGCCCCAGAAAATGCATTAAAAGCCTAATTTGCCCATTCAAAAGTGTCCCCAGAGGAAGGCTTTGGGTACAGGTGAACTCCCCAGGGGAGCCTTTATGCAGCCCCACATGCAACTGGACCCTCCGGGTTCACTGTTTCACAGCAACCCTAAATATAGCCCTGGCCCGCCTGGCAGTCGACTGAAAACTCGGGCCCCAGAAAATGCGTTAAAAGCCTAATTCGCCCATCCAAAAGTGCCCCCAGAGGAAGGCTTTGGGTACAGGTGAACTCCCCAGGGGAGCCTTTATGCAGCCCCACATGCAACTGGACACTCCTTTTTCACTGTTTTCGAGCAACCCTAAATAGACCCCTAGCCACCATGGCAGAAGACTGAAAACTCGGGCCACAGAAAAAGCGTTTCAAGCCCCTTTCGCCCATCCAGAAGTGCCCCCAAAGGAAGGCTTTGGGTACAAATGAACTCCCCAGGGGAGCCCTTATGCAGCCCCACATGCAATTGGACCCTCCGGGTTCACTCTTTCACAGCAACCCTAAATATAGCCCTGGCCCGCCTGGCAGTCGACTGAAAACTCGGGCCCCAGAAAATGCGTTAAAAGCCTAATTCGCCCATCCAAAAGTGCCCCCAGAGGAAGGCTTTGGGTACAACTGAACTCCCCAGGGGAGCCTTAACGCAGCCCCACATGCAACTGGACCCTCCGTATTTGCTCTTTCACAGCAACCCTAAATATAGCCCTGGCCCGCCTGGCAGTCGACTGAAAACTCGGGCCCCAGAAAATGCGTTAAAAGCCTAATTCGCCCATCCAAAAGTGCCCCCAGAGGAAGGCTTTGGGTACAAGTGAACTCCCCAGGGGAGCCTTAACGCAGCCCCACATGCAACTGGACCCTCCGTATTCGCTCTTTCACAGCAACCCTAAATATAGCCCTGGGCCGCCTGGCAGTCGACTGAAAACTCGGGCCCCAGAAAATGCATTAAAAGCCTAATTTGCCCATTCAAAAGTGCCCCCAGAGGAAGGCTTTGGGTACAGGTGAACTGCCCAGGGGAGCCTTTATGCAGCCCCACATGCAACTGGACCCTCCGGGTTCACTCTTTCACAGCAACCCTAAATATATCCCTGGCCCGCCTGGCAGTCGACTGAAAACTCGGGCCCCAGAAAATGCGTTAAAAGCCTAATTCGCCCATCCAAAAGTGCCCCCAGAGGAAGGCTTTGGGTACAACTGAACTCCCCAGGGGAGCCTTTATGCAGCCCCACATGCAACTGGACCCTCCTTGTTCACTGTTTTCGAGCAACCCTAAATATACCCCTAGCCACCATGGCAGAAGACTGAAAACTCGGGCTCCAGAAAATGCGTTTCAAGCCCCATTCACCCATCCAGAAGTGCCCCCAAAGGAAGGCTTTGGGTACAAGTGAACTCCCCAGGGGAGCCTTTATGCAGCCCCACATGCAACTGGACCCTCCGGGTTCACTCTTTCACAGCAACCCTAAATATAGCCCTGGCCCGCCTGGCAGTCGACTGAAAACTCGGGCCCCAGAAAATGCGTTAAAAGCCTAATTCGCCCATCCAAAAGTGCCCCCAGAGGAAGGCTTTGGGTACAAGTGAACTCCCCAGGGGAGCCTTAACGCAGCCCCACATGCAACTGGACCCTCCGTATTCGCTCTTTCACAGCAACCCTAAATATAGCCCTGGCCCGCCTGGCAGTCGACTGAAAACTCGGGCCCCAGAAAATGCATTAAAAGCCTAATTTGCCCATTCAAAAGTGCCCCCAGAGGAAGGCTTTGGGTACAGGTGAACTGCCCAGGGGAGCCTTTATGCAGCCCCACATGCAACTGGACCCTCCGGGTTCACTCTTTCACAGCAACCCTAAATATATCCCTGGCCCGCCTGGCAGTCGACTGAAAACTCGGGCCCCAGAAAATGCGTTAAAAGCCTAATTCGCCCATCCAAAAGTGCCCCCAGAGGAAGGCTTTGGGTACAACTGAACTCCCCAGGGGAGCCTTTATGCAGCCCCACATGCAACTGGACCCTCCTTGTTCACTGTTTTCGAGCAACCCTAAATATACCCCTAGCCACCATGGCAGAAGACTAAAAACTCGGGCTCCAGAAAATGCGTTTCAAGCCCCATTCACCCATCCAGAAGTGCCCCCAAAGGAAGGCTTTGGGTACAAGTGAACTCCCCAGGGGAGCCTTTATGCAGCCCCACATGCAACTGGACCCTCCGTGTTTGCTCTTTACAGCAACCCTAAATATAGCCCTGGCCCGCCTGGCAGTCGACTGAAAACTCGGGCCCCAGAAAATGCTTTTAAAGCCTAATTCGCCCATCCAAAAGTGCCCCCAGAGGAAGGCTTTGGGTACAAGTGAACTCCCCAGGGGAGCCTTTATGCAGCCCCACATGCAACTGGACCCTCCGTATTCGCTCTTTCACAGCAACCCTAAATATAGCCCTGGCCCGCCTGGCAGTCGACTGAAAACTCGGGCCCCAGAAAATGCATTAAAAGCCTAATTTGCCCATTCAAAAGTGTCCCCAGAGGAAGGCTTTGGGTACAGGTGAACTCCCCAGGGGAGCCTTTATGCAGCCCTACATGCAACTGGACCCTTCGGGTTCACTATTTCACAGCAACCCTAAATATAGTCCTGGCCCGCCTGGCAGTCGACTGAAACCTCGGGCCCCAGAAAATGCGTTAAAAGCCTAATTCGCCCATCCAAAAGTGCCCCCAGAGGAAGGCTTTGGGTACAGGTGAACTCCCCAGGGGAGCCTTTATGCAGCCCCACATGCAACTGGACACTCCTTTTTCACTGTTTTCGAGCAACCCTAAATAGACCCCTAGCCACCATGGCAGAAGACTGAAAACTCGGGCCACAGAAAAAGCGTTTCAAGCCCCTTTCGCCCATCCAGAAGTGCCCCCAAAGGAAGGCTTTGGGTACAAATGAACTCCCCAGGGGAGCCCTTATTCAGCCCCACATGCAATTGGACCCTCCGGGTTCACTCTTTCACAGCAACCCTAAATATAGCCCTGGCCCGCCTGGCAGTCGACTGAAAACTCGGGCCCCAGAAAATGCGTTAAAAGCCTAATTCGCCCATCCAAAAGTGCCCCCAGAGGAAGGCTTTGGGTACAACTGAACTCCCCAGGGGAGCCTTAACGCAGCCCCACATGCAACTGGACCCTCCGTATTTGCTCTTTCACAGCAACCCTAAATATAGCCCTGGCCCGCCTGGCAGTCGACTGAAAACTCGGGCCCCAGAAAATGCGTTAAAAGCCTAATTCGCCCATCCAAAAGTGCCCCCAGAGGAAGGCTTTGGGTACAAGTGAACTCCCCAGGGGAGCCTTAACGCAGCCCCACATGCAACTGGACCCTCCGTATTCGCTCTTTCACAGCAACCCTAAATATAGCCCTGGCCCGCCTGGCAGTCGACTGAAAACTCGGGCCCCAGAAAATGCATTAAAAGCCTAATTTGCCCATTCAAAAGTGCCCCCAGAGGAAGGCTTTGGGTACAGGTGAACTGCCCAGGGGAGCCTTTATGCAGCCCCACATGCAACTGGACCCTCCGGGTTCACTCTTTCACAGCAACCCTAAATATATCCCTGGCCCGCCTGGCAGTCGACTGAAAACTCGGGCCCCAGAAAATGCGTTAAAAGCCTAATTCGCCCATCCAAAAGTGCCCCCAGAGGAAGGCTTTGGGTACAACTGAACTCCCCAGGGGAGCCTTTATGCAGCCCCACATGCAACTGGACCCTCCTTGTTCACTGTTTTCGAGCAACCCTAAATATACCCCTAGCCACCATGGCAGAAGACTAAAAACTCGGGCTCCAGAAAATGCGTTTCAAGCCCCATTCACCCATCCAGAAGTGCCCCCAAAGGAAGGCTTTGGGTACAAGTGAACTCCCCAGGGGAGCCTTTATGCAGCCCCACATGCAACTGGACCCTCCGTGTTTGCTCTTTACAGCAACCCTAAATATAGCCCTGGCCCGCCTGGCAGTCGACTGAAAACTCGGGCCCCAGAAAATGCTTTTAAAGCCTAATTCGCCCATCCAAAAGTGCCCCCAGAGGAAGGCTTTGGGTACAAGTGAACTCCCCAGGGGAGCCTTTATGCAGCCCCACATGCAACTGGACCCTCCGTATTCGCTCTTTCACAGCAACCCTAAATATAGCCCTGGCCCGCCTGGCAGTCGACTGAAAACTCGGGCCCCAGAAAATGCATTAAAAGCCTAATTTGCCCATTCAAAAGTGTCCCCAGAGGAAGGCTTTGGGTACAGGTGAACTCCCCAGGGGAGCCTTTATGCAGCCCTACATGCAACTGGACCCTTCGGGTTCACTATTTCACAGCAACCCTAAATATAGTCCTGGCCCGCCTGGCAGTCGACTGAAACCTCGGGCCCCAGAAAATGCGTTAAAAGCCTAATTCGCCCATCCAAAAGTGCCCCCAGAGGAAGGCTTTGGGTACAGGTGAACTCCCCAGGGGAGCCTTTATGCAGCCCCACATGCAACTGGACACTCCTTTTTCACTGTTTTCGAGCAACCCTAAATATACTCCTAGCCACCATGGCAAAAGACTGAAAACTCGGGCCACAGAAAAAGCGTTTCAAGCCCCTTTCTCCCATCCAGAAGTGCCCCCAAAGGAAGGCTTTGGGTACAAATGAACTCCCCAGGGGAGCCTTTATGCAGCCCCACATGCAATTGGACCCTCCGGGTTCACTCTTTCACAGCAACCCTAAATATAGCCCTGGCCCGCCTGGCAGTCGACTGAAAACTCGGGCCCCAGAAAATGCGTTAAAAGCCTAATTCGCCCATCCAAAAGTGCCCCCAGAGGAAGTCTTTGGGTACAACTGAACTCCCCAGGGGAGCCTTAACGCAGCCCCACATGCAACTGGACCCTCCGTATTTGCTCTTTCACAGCAACCCTAAATATAGCCCTGGCCCGCCTGGCAGTCGACTGAAAACTCGGGCCCCAGAAAATGCGTTAAAAGCCTAATTCGCCCATCCAAAAGTGCCCCCAGAGGAAGGCTTTGGGTACAAGTGAACTCCCCAGGGGAGCCTTAACGCAGCCCCACATGCAACTGGACCCTCCGTATTCGCTCTTTCACAGCAACCCTAAATATAGCCCTGGGCCGCCTGGCAGTCGACTGAAAACTCGGGCCCCAGAAAATGCATTAAAAGCCTAATTTGCCCATTCAAAAGTGCCCCCAGAGGAAGGCTTTGGGTACAGGTGAACTGCCCAGGGGAGCCTTTATGCAGCCCCACATGCAACTGGACCCTCCGGGTTCACTCTTTCACAGCAACCCTAAATATAGCCCTGGCCCTCCTGGCAGTCGACTGAAAACTCGGGCCCCAGAAAATGCGTTAAAAGCCTAATTCGCCCATCCAAAAGTGCCCCCAGAGGAAGGCTTTGGGTACAACTGAACTCCCCAGGGGAGCCTTTATGCAGCCCCACATGCAACTGGACCCTCCTTGTTCACTGTTTTCGAGCAACCCTAAATATACCCCTAGCCACCATGGCAGAAGACTGAAAACTCGGGCTCCAGAAAATGCGTTTCAAGCCCCATTCACCCATCCAGAAGTGCCCCCAAAGGAAGGCTTTGGGTACAAGTGAACTCCCCAGGGCAGACTTAACGCAGCCCCACATGCAACTGGACCCTCCGTATTTGCTCTTTCACAGCAAGCCTAAATATAGCCCTGGCCTGCCGGGCAGTCGACTGAAACCTCGGGCCCCAGAAAATGCGTTAAAAGCCTAATTCGCCCATCCAAAAGTGCCCCCAGAGGAAGGCTTTGGGTACAAGTGAACTCCCCAGGGGAGCCTTTACGCAGCCCCACATGCAACTGGACCCTCCGTGTTCGCTCTTTACAGCAACCCTAAATATAACCCTAGCCAGCATGGCAGAAGACTGAAAACTAGGGCCACAGAAAAAGCGTTTCAAGCCCCTTTCGCCCATCCAGAAGTGCCCCAAAAGGAAGGCTTTGGGTACAAGTGAACTCCCCAGGGGAGCCTTTATGCAGCCCCACATGCAACTGGACCCTCCGGGTTCACTCTTTCACAGCAACCCTAAATATAGCCCTGGCCCGCCTGGCAGTCGACTGAAAACTCAGGCCCCAGAAAATGCATTAAAAGCCTAATTTGCCCATTCAAAAGTGTCCCCAGAGGAAGGCTTTGGGTACAGGTGAACTCCCCAGGGGAGCCTTTATGCAGCCCCACATGCAACTGGACCCTCCGGGTTCACTGTTTCACAGCAACCCTAAATATAGCCCTGGCCCGCCTGGCAGTCGACTGAAAACTCGGGCCCCAGAAAATGCGTTAAAAGCCTAATTCGCCCATCCAAAAGTGCCCCCAGAGGAAGGCTTTGGGTACAGGTGAACTCCCCAGGGGAGCCTTTATGCAGCCCCACATGCAACTGGACACTCCTTTTTCACTGTTTTCGAGCAACCCTAAATAGACCCCTAGCCACCATGGCAGAAGACTGAAAACTCGGGCCACAGAAAAAGCGTTTCAAGCCCCTTTCGCCCATCCAGAAGTGCCCCCAAAGGAAGGCTTTGGGTACAAATGAACTCCCCAGGGGAGCCCTTATTCAGCCCCACATGCAATTGGACCCTCCGGGTTCACTCTTTCACAGCAACCCTAAATATAGCCCTGGCCCGCCTGGCAGTCGACTGAAAACTCGGGCCCCAGAAAATGCGTTAAAAGCCTAATTCGCCCATCCAAAAGTGCCCCCAGAGGAAGGCTTTGGGTACAACTGAACTCCCCAGGGGAGCCTTAACGCAGCCCCACATGCAACTGGACCCTCCGTATTTGCTCTTTCACAGCAACCCTAAATATAGCCCTGGCCCGCCTGGCAGTCGACTGAAAACTCGGGCCCCAGAAAATGCGTTAAAAGCCTAATTCGCCCATCCAAAAGTGCCCCCAGAGGAAGGCTTTGGGTACAAGTGAACTCCCCAGGGGAGCCTTAACGCAGCCCCACATGCAACTGGACCCTCCGTATTCGCTCTTTCACAGCAACCCTAAATATAGCCCTGGCCCGCCTGGCAGTCGACTGAAAACTCGGGCCCCAGAAAATGCATTAAAAGCCTAATTTGCCCATTCAAAAGTGCCCCCAGAGGAAGGCTTTGGGTACAGGTGAACTGCCCAGGGGAGCCTTTATGCAGCCCCACATGCAACTGGACCCTCCGGGTTCACTCTTTCACAGCAACCCTAAATATATCCCTGGCCCGCCTGGCAGTCGACTGAAAACTCGGGCCCCAGAAAATGCGTTAAAAGCCTAATTCGCCCATCCAAAAGTGCCCCCAGAGGAAGGCTTTGGGTACAACTGAACTCCCCAGGGGAGCCTTTATGCAGCCCCACATGCAACTGGACCCTCCTTGTTCACTGTTTTCGAGCAACCCTAAATATACCCCTAGCCACCATGGCAGAAGACTAAAAACTCGGGCTCCAGAAAATGCGTTTCAAGCCCCATTCACCCATCCAGAAGTGCCCCCAAAGGAAGGCTTTGGGTACAAGTGAACTCCCCAGGGGAGCCTTTATGCAGCCCCACATGCAACTGGACCCTCCGTGTTTGCTCTTTACAGCAACCGTAAATATAGCCCTGGCCCGCCTGGCAGTCGACTGAAAACTCGGGCCCCAGAAAATGCTTTTAAAGCCTAATTCGCCCATCCAAAAGTGCCCCCAGAGGAAGGCTTTGGGTACAAGTGAACTCCCCAGGGGAGCCTTTATGCAGCCCCACATGCAACTGGACCCTCCGTATTCGCTCTTTCACAGCAACCCTAAATATAGCCCTGGCCCGCCTGGCAGTCGACTGAAAACTCGGGCCCCAGAAAATGCATTAAAAGCCTAATTTGCCCATTCAAAAGTGTCCCCAGAGGAAGGCTTTGGGTACAGGTGAACTCCCCAGGGGAGCCTTTATGCAGCCCTACATGCAACTGGACCCTTCGGGTTCACTATTTCACAGCAACCCTAAATATAGTCCTGGCCCGCCTGGCAGTCGACTGAAACCTCGGGCCCCAGAAAATGCGTTAAAAGCCTAATTCGCCCATCCAAAAGTGCCCCCAGAGGAAGGCTTTGGGTACAGGTGAACTCCCCAGGGGAGCCTTTATGCAGCCCCACATGCAACTGGACACTCCTTTTTCACTGTTTTCGAGCAACCCTAAATATACTCCTAGCCACCATGGCAAAAGACTGAAAACTCGGGCCACAGAAAAAGCGTTTCAAGCCCCTTTCTCCCATCCAGAAGTGCCCCCAAAGGAAGGCTTTGGGTACAAATGAACTCCCCAGGGGAGCCTTTATGCAGCCCCACATGCAATTGGACCCTCCGGGTTCACTCTTTCACAGCAACCCTAAATATAGCCCTGGCCCGCCTGGCAGTCGACTGAAAACTCGGGCCCCAGAAAATGCGTTAAAAGCCTAATTCGCCCATCCAAAAGTGCCCCCAGAGGAAGGCTTTGGGTACAACTGAACTCCCCAGGGGAGCCTTAACGCAGCCCCACATGCAACTGGACCCTCCGTATTTGCTCTTTCACAGCAACCCTAAATATAGCCCTGGCCCGCCTGGCAGTCGACTGAAAACTCGGGCCCCAGAAAATGCGTTAAAAGCCTAATTCGCCCATCCAAAAGTGCCCCCAGAGGAAGGCTTTGGGTACAAGTGAACTCCCCAGGGGAGCCTTAACGCAGCCCCACATGCAACTGGACCCTCCGTATTCGCTCTTTCACAGCAACCCTAAATATAGCCCTGGGCCGCCTGGCAGTCGACTGAAAACTCGGGCCCCAGAAAATGCATTAAAAGCCTAATTTGCCCATTCAAAAGTGCCCCCAGAGGAAGGCTTTGGGTACAGGTGAACTGCCCAGGGGAGCCTTTATGCAGCCCCACATGCAACTGGACCCTCCGGGTTCACTCTTTCACAGCAACCCTAAATATAGCCCTGGCCCTCCTGGCAGTCGACTGAAAACTCGGGCCCCAGAAAATGCGTTAAAAGCCTAATTCGCCCATCCAAAAGTGCCCCCAGAGGAAGGCTTTGGGTACAACTGAACTCCCCAGGGGAGCCTTTATGCAGCCCCACATGCAACTGGACCCTCCTTGTTCACTGTTTTCGAGCAACCCTAAATATACCCCTAGCCACCATGGCAGAAGACTGAAAACTCGGGCTCCAGAAAATGCGTTTCAAGCCCCATTCACCCATCCAGAAGTGCCCCCAAAGGAAGGCTTTGGGTACAAGTGAACTCCCCAGGGCAGACTTAACGCAGCCCCACATGCAACTGGACCCTCCGTATTTGCTCTTTCACAGCAAGCCTAAATATAGCCCTGGCCTGCCGGGCAGTCGACTGAAAACTCGGGCCCCAGAAAATGCGTTAAAAGCCTAATTCGCCCATCCAAAAGTGCCCCCAGAGGAAGGCTTTGGGTACAAGTGAACTCCCCAGGGGAGCCTTTACGCAGCCCCACATGCAACTGGACCCTCCGTGTTCGCTCTTTACAGCAACCCTAAATATAACCCTAGCCAGCATGGCAGAAGACTGAAAACTAGGGCCACAGAAAAAGCGTTTCAAGCCCCTTTCGCCCATCCAGAAGTGCCCCCAAAGGAAGGCTTTGGGTACAACTGAACTCCCCAGGGGAGCCTTTATGCAGCCCCACATGCAATTGGACCCTCCGGGTTAACTCTTTCACAGCAACCCTAAATATAGCCCTGGCCCGCCTGGCAGTCGACTGAAAACTCGGGCCCCAGAAAATGCGTTAAAAGCCTAATTCGCCCATCCAAAAGTGCCCCCAGAGGAAGGCTTTGGGTACAACTGAACTCCCCAGGGGAGCCTTAACGCAGCCCCACATGCAACTGGACCCTCCGTATTTGCTCTTTCACAGCAACACTAAATACATCCCTGGCCCGCCTGGTAGTCGACTGAAAACTCGGGCCCCAGAAAATGCGTTAAAAGCCTAATTCGCCCATCCAAAAGTGCCCCCAGAGGAAGGCTTTGGGTACAACTGAACTCCCCAGGGGAGCCTTAACGCAGCCCCACATGCAACTGGACCCTCCGTATTCGCTGTTTCACATCAACCCTAAATATAGCCCTGGCCAGCCTGGCAGTAGACTGAAAACTCGGGCCCCAGAAAATGCGTTAAAAGCCTATTTCGCCCATCCAAAAGTGCCCCCAGAGGAAGGCTTTGGGTACAACTGAACTCCCCAGGGGAGCCTTAACGCAGCCCCACATGCAACTGGACCCTCCTTGTTCACTGTTTACAAGCAACCCTAAATATACCACTAGCCACCATGGCAGAAGACTGAAAACTCGGGCTCCAGAAAATGCTTTTCAAGCCCCATTAACCCATCCAGAAGTTCCCCCAAAGGAAGGCTTTGGGTACAAGTGAACTCCCCAGGGGAGCCTTTATGCAGCCCCACATGCAACTGGACCCTCCGGGTTCACTCTTTCACCGCAAGCCTAAATATAGCCCTAGCACGCCTGGCAGTCGACTGAAAGCTCGGGCCACAGAAAATGTGTTACGAGCCCCATTCGCCCATCCAAAAGTGCCCCCAAAGGAAGGCTTTGGGTACATCTGAACTCCCCAGGGGAGCCTTTACGCAGCCCCACATGCAACTGGACCCTCCGTGTTTGCTCTTTACAGCAACCCTAAATATAACCCTAGCCAGCATGGCAGAAGACTGAAAACTCGGGCTCCAGAAAATGCGTTTCAAGCCCCATTCGCTCATCCAGAAGTGCCCCCAAAGGAAGGCTTTGGGTACAAGTGAACTCCCCAGGGGAGACTTTATGCAGCCCCACATGCAACTGGACCCTCAGTATTCGCTCTTTCACCGCAAGCCTAAATATAGCCCTTGGCGCAATGGGAGAAGACTGAAAAAGCGGGCCTCAGAAAACGCATTTCGATTCCCCTTGGACCATCCGAAAGTGGCCCTAAAGGAAGGCTTTGGGTACAACTGGACTCCCCAGGGGAGCCTTTACGCAGCCCCACATGCAACTGGACCCTCCGTATTCGCTCTTTCACAGCAACCCTAAATATAGCCCTGGCCCGCCTGGAAGTAGACTGAAAACTCGGGCCCCAGAAAATGCATCAAAAGCCTAATTCGCCCATCCAAAAGTGCCCCCAGAGGAAGGCTTTGGGTACAACTGAACTCCCCAGGGGAGCCTTTACGCAGCCCCACATGCAACTGGACCCTCCGGGTTCACTCTTTCACCGCAAGCCTAAATATATCCGTAGCACGCCTGGCAGTCGACTGAAAGCTGGGGCCACAGAAAATGTGTTACGAGCCCCATTCGCCCATCCAGAAGTGCCCCCAAAGGAAGGCTTTGGGTACATCTGAACTCCCCAGGGGAGCCTTTACGAAGCCCCACATGCAACTGGACCCTCCGTGTTCTCTCTTTACAGCAACCCTAAATATAACCCTAGCCAGCATGGCAGAAGACTGAAAAGTCGGGCCACAGAAAAAGCGTTTCAAGCACCTTTCGCCCATCCAGAAGTGCCCCCAAAGGAAGGCTTTGGGTACAAGTGAACTCCCCAGGGGAGCCTTTATGCAGGCCCATACGCAACTGGACCCCCCGTGTTCACTGTTTACAAGCAACCCTATATATAACACCAGCCAGCATGGCAGAAAACTGAAAACTCGGGCCACAGAAAAATTGTTTCAAGCCCCATTAGCCCATCCAGAAGTGCCCCCAAAGGAAGGCTTTGGGTACAACTGAACTACCCAGGGGAGCCTTTATGCAGGCCCATACGCAACTGGACCCCCCGTGTTTGCTGTTTACAAGCAACCCTAAATATAACACTAGCCAGCATGGCAGAAAACTGAAAACTCGGGCCACAGAAAAAGCGTTTCAAGCCCCATTCACCCATCCAGAAGTGCCCCCAAAGGAAGGCTTTGGGTACAAGTGAACTCCCCAGGGGAGTCTCTATGCAGCCCCACATGAAACTGGACCCTCCGGGTTCACTCTTTCACCGCAAGCCTTAATATAGCCCTGGCCCGCCTGGCAGTCGACTGAAAACTCGGGCCCCAGAAAATGCGTTAAAAGCCTAATTCGCCCATCCAAAAGTGCCCCCAGAGGAAGGCTTTGGGTACAAGTGAA
Organism: Anas platyrhynchos; assembly: GCF_047663525.1. NCBI lineage: Eukaryota > Metazoa > Chordata > Aves > Anseriformes > Anatidae > Anas > Anas platyrhynchos. The sequence goes on from NC_092595.1 coordinate 27,495,471, forward strand.
CTCCCCAGGGGAGCCTTAACGCAGCCCCACATGCAACTGGACCCTCCGTATTTGCTCTTTCACAGCAACCCTAAATATAGCCCTGGCCCGCCTGGCAGTCGACTGAAAACTCGGGCCACAGAAAAAGCGTTTCAAGCCCCTTTCGCCCATCCAGAAGTGCCCACAAAGGAAGGCTTTGGGTACAAGTGAACTCCCCAGGGGAGCCTTTATGCAGGCCCATACGCAACTGGACCCCCCGTGTTCACTGTTTACAAGCAACCCTAAATATAACACCAGCCATCATGGCAGAAAACTGAAAACTCGGGCCACAGAAAAATTGTTTCAAGCCCCATTAGCCCATCCAGAAGTGCCCCTAAAGGAAGGCTTTGGGTACAACTGAACTACCCAGGGGAGCCTTTATGCAGGCCCACATGCAACTGGACCCTCCTTGTTCACTGTTTACAAGCAATCCTAAATATACCCCTAGCCACCTTGGCAGAAGACTGAAAACTCGGGCTCCAGAAGATGCGTTTCAAGCCCCATTCACCCATCCAGAAGTGCCCCCAAAGGAAGGCTATGGGTAGAAGTGAACTCCCCAGGGGAGCCTTTATGTAGCCCCACATGCAACTGGACCCTCCGGGTTCACTCTTTCACCGCAAACCTAAATATAGCCCTAGCACGCCTGGCAGTCGACTGAAAGCTCGGGCCACAGAAAATGTGTTACGAGCCCCATTCGCCCATCCAAAAGTGCCCCCAAAGGAAGGCTTTGGGTACATCTGAACTCCCCAGGGGAGCCTTTATGCAGCCCCACATGCAACTGGACCCTCCGTGTTCCCTCTTTACAGCAGCCCTAAATATAACCCTAGCCACTATGGCAGAAGAGTGAAAACTCGGGCTCCAGAAAATGCGTTTCAAGCCCCATTCACCCATCCAGAAGTGCCACCAAAGGAAGGCTTTGGGTAAAACTGAACTCCCCAGGGGAGCCTTAACGCAGCCCCACATGCAACTGGACCCTCCGTGTTCGCTCTTTAACTGCAAGCCTAAATATAGCCCTCGGCGCAATGGGAGAAGACCGAAAAAGCGGGCCTCAGAAAACGCATTGCGATTCTTCTTGGACCATCCAAAAGTTCCCCCAAAGGGAGGCTTTTGGTACAACTGGACTCCCCAGGGGAGCCTTAACGCAGCCCCACATGCAACTGGACCCTCCGTATTCGCTCTTTCATAGCAACCCTAAATATAGCCCTGGCCCGCCTGGCAGTCGACTGAAAACTCGGGCCACAGAAAAAGCGTTTCAAGCCCCTTTAGCCCATCCAGAAGTGCCCCCAAAGGAAGGCTTTGGGTACAACTGAACTCCCCAGGGGAGCCTTTATGCAGCCCCACATGCAACTGGACCCTCCTTGTTAACTCTTTCACCGCAACCCTAAATATAGCCCTGGCCCGCCTGGCAGTCGACTGAAAACTCGGGCCCCAGAAAATGCGTTAAAAGCCTAATTCGCCCATCCAAAAGTGCCCCCAGAGGAAGGCTTTGGGTACAAGTGAACTCCCCAGGGGAGCCTTTACGCAGCCCCACATGCAACTGGACCCTCCTTGTTCACTGTTTACGAGCAACCCTAAATATACCCCTAGCCACCATGGCAGAAGACTGAAAACTCGGGCTCCAGAAAATGCGTTTCAAGCCCCATTCACCCATCCAGAAGTGCCCCCAAAGGAAGGCTTTGGGTACAAGTGAACTCCCCAGGGGAGCCTTTATGCAGCCCCACATGCAACTGGACCCTCCTTGTTCGCTCTTTACAGCAACCATAAATATAGCCGTAGCACGCCTGGAAGTCGACTGAAAGCTCGGGCCACAAAAAATGTGTTACGAGCCCCATTCGCACATCCAAACGTGCCCCCTAAGGAAGGCTTTGGGTACATCTGAACTCCCCAGGGGAGCCTTTATGCAGCCCCACATGCAACTGGACCCTCCGGGTTCACTCTTTCACCGCAAGCCTAAATATAGCCATAGCACGCCTGGCAGTCGACTGAAAGCTCGGGCCATAGAAAATGTGTTACGAGCCCCATTCGCCCATCCAAAAGTGCCCCCAAAGGAAGGCTTTGGGTACATCTGAACTCCCCAGGGGAGCCTTTACGCAGCCCCACATGCAACTGGACCCTCCGGGTTCACTCTTTCACCGCAAGCCTAAATAAAGCCATAGCACGCCTGGCAGTCGACTGAAAGCTCGGGCCATAGAAAATGTGTTATGAGCCCCATTCGCCCATCCAAAAGTGCCCCCAAAGGAAGGCTTTGGGTACATCTGAACTCCCCAGGGGAGCCTTTACGCAGCCCCACATGCAACTGGACCCTCCGTGTTCGCTCTTTACAGCAACCCTAAATATAACCCTAGCCAGCATGGCAGAAGACTGAAAACTCGGGCCACAGAAAACGTGCTACAAACCCCATTCACCCATCCAGAAGTGCCCCCAAAGGAAGGCTTTGGGTACAAGTGAACTCCCCAGGGGAGCCTTTATGCAGCCCCACATGCAACTGGACCCTCCGTATTCGCTCTTTCACCGCAAGCCTAAATACAGCCCTGGCCCGCCTGGCAGTCGACTGAAAACTCGGGCCCCAGAAAATGCTTTAAAAGCCTAATTCGCCCATCCAAAAGTGCCACCAAAGGAAGGCTTTGGGTACAAGTGAACTCCCCAGGGGAGCCTTAACGCAGCCCCACATGCAACTGGACCCTCCGTATTCGCTCTTTCACAGCAACCCTAAATATAGCCCTGGCCCGCCTGGCAGTCGACTGAAAACTCGGGCCCCAGAAAATGCATTAAAAGCCTAATTTGCCCATTCAAAAGTGTCCCCAGAGGAAGGCTTTGGGTACAGGTGAACTCCCCAGGGGAGCCTTTATGCAGCCCCACATGCAACTGGACCCTCCGGGTTCACTCTTTCACAGCAACACTAAATATAGCCCTGGCCCGCCTGGCAGTCGACTGAAAACTCGGGCCCCAGAAAATGCGTTAAAAGCCTAATTCGCCCATCCAAAAGTGCCCCCAGAGGAAGGCTTTGGGTACAACTGAACTCCCCAGGGGAGCCTTAACGCAGCCCCACATGCAACTGGACCCTCCGTATTTGCTCTTTCACAGCAACCCTAAATATAGCCCTGGCCCGCCTGGCAGTCGACTGAAAACTCGGGCCCCAGAAAAACATTTAAAAGCCTAATTCGCCCATCCAAAAGTGCCCCCAGAGGAAGGCTTTGGGTACAACTGAACTCCCCGGGGGAGCCTTAACGCAGCCCCACATGCAACTGGACCCTCCGTATTTGCTCTTTCACAGCAACCCTAAATATAGCCCTGGCCCGCCTGGCAGTCGACTGAAAACTCAGGCCCCAGAAAATGCATTAAAAGCCTAATTTGCCCATTCAAAAGTGCCCCCAGAGGAAGGCTTTGGGTGCAGGTGAACTGCCCAGGGGAGCCTTTATGCAGCCCCACATGCAACTGGACCCTCCGGGTTCAATCTTTCACAACAACCCTAAATATAGCCCTGGTACTCCTGGCAGTCGACTTAAAACTCGGGCCCCAGAAAATGCGTTAAAAGCCTAATTCGCCCATCCAAAAGTGCCCCCAAAGGAAGGATTTGGGTGCAAGTGAACTCCATAGGGGAGCCTTTACGCAGCCCCACATGCAACTGGACCCTCCGTGTTCGCTCTTTACAGCAACCCTAAATATAACCCTAGCCAGCATGGCAGAAGACTGAAAACTCGGGCCACAGAAAAAGCGTTTCAAGCCCCTTTCGCCCATCCAGAAGTGCCCCCAAAGGAAGGCTTTGGGTACAACTGAACTCCCCAGGGGAGCCTTTATGCAGCCCCACATGCAATTGGACCCTCCGGGTTAACTCTTTCACAGCAACCCTAAATATAGCCCTGGCCCGCCTGGCAGTCGACTGAAAACTCGGGCCCCAGAAAATGCGTTAAAAGCCTAATTCGCCCATCCAAAAGTGCCCCCAGAGGAAGGCTTTGGGTACAACTGAACTCCCCAGGGGAGCCTTAACGCAGCCCCACATGCAACTGGACCCTCCGTATTTGCTCTTTCACAGCAACACTAAATACATCCCTGGCCCGCCTGGTAGTCGACTGAAAACTCTGGCCTCAGAAAATGCGTTAAAAGCCTAGTTCGCCCATCCAAAAGTGCCCCCAGAGGAAGGCTTTGGGTACAAGTGAACTCCCCAGGGGAGCCTTAACGCAGCCCCACATGCAACTGGACCCTCCGTATTCGCTGTTTCACAGCAACCTTAAATATATCCCTGGCCCGCCTGGCAGTCGACTGAAAACTCGGGCCCCAGAAAATGCATTAAAAGCCTAATTCGCCCATCCAAAAGTGCCCCCAGAGGAAGGCTTTGGGTACAACTGAACTCCCCAGGGGAGCCTTTATGCAGCCCCTCATGCAACTGGACCCTCCGGGTTCACTATTTCACATCAACCCTAAATATAGCCCTGGCCAGCCTGGCAGTCGACTGAAAACTCGGGCCCCAGAAAATGCATTAAAAGCCTAATTCGCCCATCCAAAAGTGCCCCCAGAGGAAGGCTTTGGGTACAACTGAACTCCCCAGGGGAGCCTTTATGCAGCCCCACATGCAACTGGACCCTCCTTGTTCACTGTTTACAAGCAACCCTAAATATACCCCAAGCCACCATGGCAGAAGACTGAAAACTCGGGCTCCAGAAAATGCGTTTCAAGCCCCATTCACCCATCCAGAAGTGCCCCCAAAGGAAGGCTTTGGGTACAAGTGATCTCCCCAGGGGAGCCTTTATGCAGCCCCACATGCAACTGGACCCTCCGGGTTCACTCTTTCAACGCAAGCCTAAATATAGCCCTAGCACGCCTGGCAGTCGACAGAAAGCTCGGGCCACAGAAAATGTGTTACGAGCCCCATTCGCCCATCCAAAAGTGCCCCCAAAAGAAGGCTTTGGGTACATCTGAACTCCCCAGGGGAGCCTTTACGCAGCCCCACATGCAACTGGACCCTCCGTGTTCGCTCTTTACAGCAACCCTAAATATAACCCTAGGCAGCATGGCAGAAGACTGAAAACTCGGGCTCCAGAAAATGCGTTACAAGCCCCATTCACCCATCCAGAAGTGCCCCCAAAGGAAGGCTTTGGGTACAAGTGAACTCCCCAGGGGAGCCTTTATGCAGGCCCATACAAAACTGGACCCTCGGTGTTCGCTGTTTACAAGCAACCCTAAATATAACACTAGCCATCATGGCAGAAAATCGAAAACTCGGGCCACAGAAAAGGCCTTTCAAGCCCCATTCACCCATCCAGAAGTGCCCCCAAAGGAAGGCTTTGGGTACAACTGAACTCCCCAGGGGAGCCTTTATGCAGCCCCACATGCAACTGGACCCTCCGGGTTAACTCTTTCACAGCAACCCTAAATATAACCCTGGCCAGCCTGGCACTCGACTGAAAACTCGGGCCCCAGAAAATGCGTTAAAAGCCTAATTCACCCATCCAGAAGTGCCCCCAAAGGAAGGCTTTGGGTACAACTGAACTCCCCAGGGGAGCTTTTATGCAGCCCCACATGCAACTGGACCCTCCGTATTCGCTCTTTCACAGCAACCCTAAATATAGCCCTGGCCCGCCTGGCAGTCGACTGAAAACTCGGGCCACAGAAAATGCGTTAAAAGCCTAATTCGCCCATCCAAAAGTGCCCCCAGAGGAAGGCTTTGGGTACAAGTGAACTCCCCAGGGGGGCCTTTACGCAGACCCACATGCAACTGGACCCTCCTTGTTCACTGTTTACGAGCAACCCTAAATATACCCCTAGCCACCATGGCAGAAGACTGAAAACTCGGGCTCCAGAAAATGCGTTTCAAGCACCATTCACCCATCCAGAAGTGCCCCCAAAGGAAGGCTTTGGGTACAACTGAACTCCCCAGGGGAGCCTTTACGCAGACCCACATGCAACTGGACCCTCCGTGTTCGCTCTTTACAGCAACCCTAAATATAAACCTAGCCAGCATGGCAGAAGTCTGAAAACTCGGGCTCCAGAAAATGCGTTTCAAGCCCCATTCACCCATCCAGAAGTGCCCCCAAAGGAAGGCTTTGGGTACAACTGAACTCCACAGGGGAGCCTTTATGCAGCCCCACATGCAACTGGACCCTCCGGGTTCACTCTTTCACCGCAAGCCTAAATATACCCCTAGCACGCCTGGCAGTCGACTGAAAGCTGGGGCCACAGAAAATGTGTTACGAGCCCCATTCGCCCATCCAAAAGTGCCCCCAAAGGAAGGCTTTGGGTACATCTGAACTCCCCAGGGGAGCCTTTACGCAACCCCACATGCAACTGGACCCTCCGGGTTCACTCTTTCACAGCAACCCTATATATAGCCCTGGCCCGCCTGGTAGTCGACTGAAAACTCGGGCACCAGAAAATGCGTTAAAAGCCTAATTCGCCCATCCAAAAGTGCCCCCAGAGGAAGGCTTTGGGTACAAGTGAACTCCCCAGGGGAGCCTTTACGCAGCCCCACATGCAACTGGACCCTCCTTATTCACTGTTTACGAGCAACCCTAAATATACCCCTAGCCAGCATGGCAGAAGACTGAAAACTCGGGCCACAGAAAAAGCGTTTCAAGCCCCTTTCGCCCATCCAGAAGTGCCCCCAAAGGAAGGCTTTGGGTACAAGTGAACTCCCCAGGGGAGCCTTTATGCAGCCCCACATGCAACTGGACCCTCCGTATTCGCTCTTTCATACCAACCCTAAATATGACCCTGGCCCGCATGGCAGACGACTGAAAAATCGGGCCGCAGAAATCGTGTTACAAGCCCCATTCTCCCATCCAAAATTGCCCCCAAAGGAAGGCTTTGGGTACAACTGAACTCCCCAGGGGAGCCTTAACGCAGCCCCACATGCAACTGGACCCTCCGTATTTGCTCTTTCACAGCAACCCTAAATATAGCCCTGCCCGCCTGGCAGTCGACTGAAAACTCGGGCCCCAGAAAATGCGTTAAAAGCCTAATTCGCCCATCCAAAAGTGCCCCCAGAGGAAGGCTTTGGGTACAACTGAACTCCCCAGGGGAGCCTTTATGCAGCCCCACATGCAACTGGACCCTCCTTGTTCACTGTTTACAAGCAACCCTAAATATACCCCAAGCCACCATGGCAGAAGACTGAAAACTCGGGCTCCAGAAAATGCGTTTCAAGCCCCATTCACCCATCCAGAAGTGCCCCCAAAGGAAGGCTTTGGGTACAAGTGATCTCCCCAGGGGAGCCTTTATGCAGCCCCACATGCAACTGGACCCTCCGGGTTCACTCTTTCACCGCAAGCCTAAATATAGCCCTAGCACGCCTGGCAGTCGACAGAAAGCTCGGGCCACAGAAAATGTGTTACGAGCCCCATTCGCCCATCTAAAAGTGCCCCCAAAAGAAGGCTTTGGGTACATCTGAACTCCCCAGGGGAGCCTTTACGCAGCCCCACATGCAACTGGACCCTCCGTGTTCGCTCTTTACAGCAACCCTAAATATAAACCTAGGCAGCATGGCAGAAGACTGAAAACTCGGGCTCCAGAAAATGCGTTTCAAGCCCCATTCACCCATCCAGAAGTGCCCCCAAAGGAAGGCTTTGGGTACAAGTGAACTCCCCAGGGGAGCCTTTATGCAGGCCCATACAAAACTGGACCCTCCGTGTTCGCTGTTTATAAGCAACCCTAAATATAACACTAGCCATCATGTCAGAAAATCGAAAACTCGGGCCACAGAAAAGGCCTTTCAAGCCCCATTCACCCATCCAGAAGTGCCCCCAAAGGAAGGCTTTGGGTACAACTGAACTCCCCAGGGGAGCCTTTATGCAGCCCCACATGCAACTGGACCCTCCGGGTTAACTCTTTCACAGCAACCCTAAATATAACCCTGGCCAGCCTGGCACTCGACTGAAAACTCGGGCCCCAGAAAATGCGTTAAAAGCCTAATTCACCCATCCAGAAGTGCCCCCAAAGGAAGGCTTTGGGTACAACTGAACTCCCCAGGGGAGCTTTTATGCAGCCCCACATGCAACTGGACCCTCCGTATTCGCTCTTTCACAGCAACCCTAAATATAGCCCTGGCCCGCCTGGCAGTCGACTGAAAACTCGGGCCCCAGAAAATGCGTTAAAAGCCTAATTCGCCCATCCAAAAGTGCCCCCAGAGGAAGGCTTTGGGTACAAGTGAACTCCCCAGGGGGGCCTTTACGCAGACCCACATGCAACTGGACCCTCCTTGTTCACTGTTTACGAGCAACCCTAAATATACCCCTAGCCACCATGGCAGAAGACTGAAAACTCGGGCTCCAGAAAATGCGTTTCAAGCACCATTCACCCATCCAGAAGTGCCCCCAAAGGAAGGCTTTGGGTACAACTGAACTCCCCAGGGGAGCCTTTACGCAGACCCACATGCAACTGGACCCTCCGTGTTCGCTCTTTACAGCAACCCTAAATATAAACCTAGCCAGCATGGCAGAAGTCTGAAAACTCGGGCTCCAGAAAATGCGTTTCAAGCCCCATTCACCCATCCAGAAGTGCCCCCAAAGGAAGGCTTTGGGTACAACTGAACTCCACAGGGGAGCCTTTATGCAGCCCCACATGCAACTGGACCCTCCGGGTTCACTCTTTCACCGCAAGCCTAAATATACCCCTAGCACGCCTGGCAGTCGACTGAAAGCTGGGGCCACAGAAAATGTGTTACGAGCCCCATTCGCCCATCCAAAAGTGCCCCCAAAGGAAGGCTTTGGGTACATCTGAACTCCCCAGGGGAGCCTTTACGCAACCCCACATGCAACTGGACCCTCCGGGTTCACTCTTTCACAGCAACCCTATATATAGCCCTGGCCCGCCTGGTAGTCGACTGAAAACTCGGGCACCAGAAAATGCGTTAAAAGCCTAATTCGCCCATCCAAAAGTGCCCCCAGAGGAAGGCTTTGGGTACAAGTGAACTCCCCAGGGGAGCCTTTACGCAGCCCCACATGCAACTGGACCCTCCTTATTCACTGTTTACGAGCAACCCTAAATATACCCCTAGCCAGCATGGCAGAAGACTGAAAACTCGGGCCACAGAAAAAGCGTTTCAAGCCCCTTTCGCCCATCCAGAAGTGCCCCCAAAGGAAGGCTTTGGGTACAAGTGAACTCCCCAGGGGAGCCTTTATGCAGCCCCACATGCAACTGGACCCTCCGTATTCGCTCTTTCATACCAACCCTAAATATGACCCTGGCCCGCATGGCAGACGACTGAAAAATCGGGCCGCAGAAATCGTGTTACAAGCCCCATTCTCCCATCCAAAATTGCCCCCAAAGGAAGGCTTTGGGTACAACTGAACTCCCCAGGGGAGCCTTAACGCAGCCCCACATGCAACTGGACCCTCCGTATTTGCTCTTTCACAGCAACCCTAAATATAGCCCTGCCCGCCTGGCAGTCGACTGAAAACTCGGGCCCCAGAAAATGCGTTAAAAGCCTAATTCGCCCATCCAAAAGTGCCCCCAGAGGAAGGCTTTGGGTACAACTGAACTCCCCAGGGGAGCCTTTATGCAGCCCCACATGCAACTGGACCCTCCTTGTTCACTGTTTACAAGCAACCCTAAATATACCCCAAGCCACCATGGCAGAAGACTGAAAACTCGGGCTCCAGAAAATGCGTTTCAAGCCCCATTCACCCATCCAGAAGTGCCCCCAAAGGAAGGCTTTGGGTACAAGTGATCTCCCCAGGGGAGCCTTTATGCAGCCCCACATGCAACTGGACCCTCCGGGTTCACTCTTTCACCGCAAGCCTAAATATAGCCCTAGCACGCCTGGCAGTCGACAGAAAGCTCGGGCCACAGAAAATGTGTTACGAGCCCCATTCGCCCATCTAAAAGTGCCCCCAAAAGAAGGCTTTGGGTACATCTGAACTCCCCAGGGGAGCCTTTACGCAGCCCCACATGCAACTGGACCCTCCGTGTTCGCTCTTTACAGCAACCCTAAATATAAACCTAGGCAGCATGGCAGAAGACTGAAAACTCGGGCTCCAGAAAATGCGTTTCAAGCCCCATTCACCCATCCAGAAGTGCCCCCAAAGGAAGGCTTTGGGTACAAGTGAACTCCCCAGGGGAGCCTTTATGCAGGCCCATACAAAACTGGACCCTCCGTGTTCGCTGTTTATAAGCAACCCTAAATATAACACTAGCCATCATGTCAGAAAATCGAAAACTCGGGCCACAGAAAAGGCCTTTCAAGCCCCATTCACCCATCCAGAAGTGCCCCCAAAGGAAGGCTTTGGGTACAACTGAACTCCCCTAGGGAGCCTTTATGCAGCCCCACATGCAACTGGACCCTCCGGGTTAACTCTTTCACAGCAACCCTAAATATAACCCTGGCCAGCCTGGCACTCGACTGAAAACTCGGGCCCCAGAAAATGCGTTAAAAGCCTAATTCGCCCATCCAAAAGTGCCCCCAGAGGAAGGCTTTGGGTACAACTGAACTCCCCAGGGGAGCCTTTATGCAGCCCCACATGCAACTGGACCCTCCGTATTCGCTCTTTCACAGCAACCCTAAATATAGCCCTGGCCCGCCTGGCAGTCGACTGAAAACTCGGGCCCCAGAAAATGCGTTAAAAGCCTAATTCGCCCATCCAAAAGTGCCCCCAGAGGAAGGCTTTGGGTACAAGTGAACTCCCCAGGGGGGCCTTTACGCAGACCCACATGCAACTGGACCCTCCTTGTTCACTGTTTACGAGCAACCCTAAATATACCCCTAGCCACCATGGCAGAAGACTGAAAACTCGGGCTCCAGAAAATGCGTTTCAAGCACCATTCACCCATCCAGAAGTGCCCCCAAAGGAAGGCTTTGGGTACAAGTGATCTCCCCAGGGGAGCCTTTATGCAGCCCCACATGCAACTGGACCCTCCGGGTTCACTCTTTCACCGCAAGCCTAAATATAGCCCTAGCACGCCTGGCAGTCGACAGAAAGCTCGGGCCACAGAAAATGTGTTACGAGCCCCATTCGCCCATCTAAAAGTGCCCCCAAAAGAAGGCTTTGGGTACATCTGAACTCCCCAGGGGAGCCTTTACGCAGCCCCACATGCAACTGGACCCTCCGTGTTCGCTCTTTACAGCAACCCTAAATATAAACCTAGGCAGCATGGCAGAAGACTGAAAACTCGGGCTCCAGAAAATGCGTTTCAAGCCCCATTCACCCATCCAGAAGTGCCCCCAAAGGAAGGCTTTGGGTACAAGTGAACTCCCCAGGGGAGCCTTTATGCAGGCCCATACAAAACTGGACCCTCCGTGTTCGCTGTTTATAAGCAACCCTAAATATAACACTAGCCATCATGTCAGAAAATCGAAAACTCGGGCCACAGAAAAGGCCTTTCAAGCCCCATTCACCCATCCAGAAGTGCCCCCAAAGGAAGGCTTTGGGTACAACTGAACTCCCCTAGGGAGCCTTTATGCAGCCCCACATGCAACTGGACCCTCCGGGTTAACTCTTTCACAGCAACCCTAAATATAACCCTGGCCAGCCTGGCACTCGACTGAAAACTCGGGCCCCAGAAAATGCGTTAAAAGCCTAATTCGCCCATCCAAAAGTGCCCCCAGAGGAAGGCTTTGGGTACAACTGAACTCCCCAGGGGAGCCTTTATGCAGCCCCACATGCAACTGGACCCTCCGTATTCGCTCTTTCACAGCAACCCTAAATATAGCCCTGGCCCGCCTGGCAGTCGACTGAAAACTCGGGCCCCAGAAAATGCGTTAAAAGCCTAATTCGCCCATCCAAAAGTGCCCCCAGAGGAAGGCTTTGGGTACAAGTGAACTCCCCAGGGGGGCCTTTACGCAGACCCACATGCAACTGGACCCTCCTTGTTCACTGTTTACGAGCAACCCTAAATATACCCCTAGCCACCATGGCAGAAGACTGAAAAGTCGGGCTCCAGAAAATGCGTTTCAAGCACCATTCACCCATCCAGAAGTGCCCCCAAAGGAAGGCTTTGGGTACAAGTGAACTCCCCAGGGGAGCCTTTATGCAGCCCCACATGCAACTGGACCCTCCTTGTTCGCTCTTTACAGCAACCATAAATATAGCCCTAGCACGCCTGGAAGTTGACTGAAAGCTCGGGCCACAGAAAATGTGTTACGAGACCCATTCGCCCATCCAAAAGTGCCCCCTAAGGAAGGCTTTGGGTACATCTGAACTCCCCAGGGGAGCCTTTACGCAGCCCCACATGCAACTGGACCCTCCGTGTTCGCTCTTTACAGCAACCCTAAATATAGCCCTGGCCAGCCTGGCAGTCGACTGAAAACTCGGGCCCCAGAAAATGCGTTAAAAGCCTAATTCGCCCATCCAAAAGTGCCCCCAGAGGAAGGCTTTGGGTACAACTGAACTCCCCAGGGGAGCCTTTATGCAGCCCCACATGCAACTGGACCCTCCATGTTCACTGTTTACGAGCAACCCTAAATATACCCCTAGCCACCATGGCAGAAGACTGAAAACTCGGGCTCCAGAAAATGCGTTTCAAGCCCCATTCACCCATCCAGAAGTGCCCCCAAAGGAAGGCTTTGGGTACAAGTGAACTCCCCAGGGGAGCCTTTATGCAGCCCCACATGCAACTGGACCCTCCGTATTCGCTCTTTACAGCAACCCTAAATATAGCCCTGGCCAGCCTGGCAGTCGACTGAAAACTCGTGCCCCAGAAAATGCGTTAAAAGCCTAATTCGCCCATCCAAAAGTGCCCCCAGAGGAAGGCTTTGGGTACAACTGAACTCCCCAGGGGAGCCTTTATGCAGCCCCACGTGCAACTGGACCCTCCGGGTTCATTCTTTCACAGCAACCCTAAATATACCCCTAGCACGCCTGGAAGTCTACTGAAAACTCGGGCCACAGAAAATGTGTTACGAGCCCCATTCGCCCATTCAAAAGTGCCTCCAAAGGAAGGCTTTGGGTACATCTGAACTCCTCAGGGGAGCCTTTACGCAGCCCCACATGCAACTGGACCCTCCGTGTTCGCTCTTTACAGCAACCCTAAATATAACCCTAGCCAGCATGGCAGAAGACTGAAAACTCGGGCCACAGAAAAAGCATTTCAAGCCCCTTTCGCCCATCCAAAAGTGCCCCCAAAGAAAGGCTTTGGGTACAACTGAACTCCCCAGGGGAGCCTTTATGCAGCCCCACATGCAACTGGACCTTCCGGGTTCACTCTTTCACAGCAACCCTAAATATAGCCCTGGCCCGCCTGGCAGTCTACTGAAAACTCGGGCCACAGAAAATGCGTTAAAAGCCTAATTCGCCCATCCAAAAGTGCCCCCAAAGGAAGGCTTTGGGTACAACTGAACTCCCCAGGGGAGTCTTTACGCAGCCCCACATGCAACTGGACCCTCCGTATTTGCTCTTTCACAGCAACCCTAAATATAGCCCTGGCCCGCCTGGCAGTCGACTGAAAACTCGGGCCCCAGAAAATGCGTTAAAAGCCTAATTTGCCCATCCAAAAGTGCCCCCAGAGGAAGGCTTTGGGTACAAGTGAACTCCCCAGGGGGGCCTTTACGCAGACCCACATGCAACTGGACCCTCCTTGTTCACTGTTTACGAGCAACCCTAAATATACCCCTAGCCAGCATGGCAGAAGACTGAAAACTCGGGCTCCAGAAAATGCGTTTCAAGCACCATTCACCCATCCAGAAGTGCCCCCAGAGGAAGGCTTTGGGTACAAGTGAACTCCCCAGGGGAGCCTTTATGCAGCCCCACATGCAACTGGACCCTCCTTGTTCGCTCTTTACAGCAACCATAAATATAGCCCTAGCACGCCTGGAAGTTGACTGAAAGCTCGGGCCACAGAAAATGTGTTACGAGACCCATTCGCCCATCCAAACGTGCCCCCTAAGGAAGGCTTTGGGTACATCTGAACTCCCCAGGGGAGCCTTTACGCAGCCCCACATGCAACTGGACCCTCCGTGTTCGCTCTTTACAGCAACCCTAAATATAGCCCTGGCCAGCCTGGCAGTCGACTGAAAACTCGGGCCCCAGAAAATGCGTTAAAAGCCTAATTCGCCCATCCAAAAGTGCCCCCAGAGGAAGGCTTTGGGTACAACTGAACTCCCCAGGGGAGCCTTTATGCAGCCCCACATGCAACTGGACCCTCCATGTTCACTGTTTACGAGCAACCCTAAATATACCCCTAGCCACCATGGCAGAAGACTGAAAACTCGGGCTCCAGAAAATGCGTTTCAAGCCCCATTCACCCATCCAGAAGTGCCCCCAAAGGAAGGCTTTGGGTACAAGTGAACTCCCCAGGGGAGCCTTTATGCAGCCCCACATGCAACTGGACCCTCCGTATTCGCTCTTTACAGCAACCCTAAATATAGCCCTGGCCAGCCTGTCAGTCGACTGAAAACTCGTGCCCCAGAAAATGCGTTAAAAGCCTAATTCGCCCATCCAAAAGTGCCCCCAGAGGAAGGCTTTGGGTACAACTGAACTCCCCAGGGGAGCCTTTATGCAGCCCCACGTGCAACTGGACCCTCCGGGTTCATTCTTTCACAGCAACCCTAAATATACCCCTAGCACGCCTGGAAGTCGACTGAAAACTCGGGCCACAGAAAATGTGTTACGAGCCCCATTCGCCCATTCAAAAGTGCCTCCAAAGGAAGGCTTTGGGTACATCTGAACTCCTCAGGGGAGCCTTTACGCAGCCCCACATGCAACTGGACCCTCCGTGTTCGCTCTTTACAGCAACCCTAAATATAACCCTAGCCAGCATGGCAGAAGACTGAAAACTCGGGCCACAGAAAAAGCATTTCAAGCCCCTTTCGCCCATCCAAAAGTGCCCCCAAAGAAAGGCTTTGGGTACAACTGAACTCCCCAGGGGATCCTTTATGCAGCCCCACATGCAACTGGACCTTCCGGGTTCACTCTTTCACAGCAACCCTAAATATAGCCCTGGCCCGCCTGGCAGTCTACTGAAAACTCGGGCCACAGAAAATGCGTTAAAAGCCTAATTCGCCCATCCAAAAGTGCCCCCAAAGGAAGGCTTTGGGTACAACTGAACTCCCCAGGGGAGTCTTTATGCAGCCCCACATGCAACTGGACCCTCCGTATTTGCTCTTTCACAGCAACCCTAAATATAGTCCTGGCCCGCCTGGCAGTCGACTGAAAACTCGGGCCCCAGAAAATGCGTTAAAAGCCTAATTTGCCCATCCAAAAGTGCCCCCAGAGGAAGGCTTTGGGTACAACTGAACTCCCCAGGGGAGCCTTTATGCAGCCCCACATGCAACTGGACCCTCCTTGTTCACTGTTTACAAGCAACCATAAATATACCCCAAGCCACTATGGCAGAAGACTGAAAACTCGGGCTCCAGAAAATGCGTTTCAAGCCCCATTCACCCATCCAGAAGTGCCCCCAAAGAAAGGCTTTGGGTACAAGTGAACTCCCCAGGGGAGCCTTTATGCAGCCCCACATGCAACTGGACCGTCCGGGTTCACTCTTTCACCGCAACCCTAAATATAGCCCTAGCACGCCTGGCAGTCGACTGAAAGCTCGGGCCACAGAAAATGTGTTACGAGCCCCATTCGCCCATCCAAAAGTGCCCCCAAAGGAAGGCTTTGGGTACATCTGAACTCCCCAGGGGAGCCTTTACGCAGCCCCACATGCAACTGGACCCTCCGGGTTCAGTCTTTCACAGCAACCCTAAATATAGCCCTGGCCCGCCTGGTAGTCGACTGAAAACTCGGGCACCAGAAAATGCGTTAAAAGCCTAATTCGCCCATCCAAAAGTGCCCCCAGAGGAAGGCTTTGGGTACATCTGAACTCCCCAGGGGAGCCTTTATGCAGCCCCACATGCAACTGGACCCTCCTTGTTCGCTCTTTCACAGCAACCCTAAATATGACCCTGGTCCGCATGGCAGACGACTGAAAAATCGGGCCGCAGAAATCGTGTTACAAGCCCCATTCTCCCATCCAAAATTGCCCCCAAAGGAAGGCTTTGGGTACAAGTGAACTCCCCACGGGAGCCTTTATGCAGCCCCACATGCAACTGGACCCTCCGTATTTGCTCTTTCACAGCAACCCTAAATATAGCCCTGCCCGCCTGGCAGTCGACTGAAAACTCGGGCCCCAGAAAATGCGTTAAAAGCCTAATTCGCCCATCCAAAAGTGCCCCCAGAGGAAGGCTTTGGGTACAACTGAACTCCCCAGGGGAGCTTTTATGCAGCCCCACATGCAACTGGACCCTCCTTGTTCACTGTTTACAAGCAACCCTAAATATACCCCAAGCCACCATGGCAGAAGACTGAAAACTCGGGCTCCAGAAAATGCGTTTCAAGCCCCATTCACCCATCCAGAAGTGCCCCCAAAGGAAGGCTTTGGGTACAAGTGATCTCCCCAGGGGAGCCTTTATGCAGCCCCACATGCAACTGGACCCTCCGGGTTCACTCTTTCACCGCAAGCCTAAATATAGCCCTAGTACGCCTGGCAGTCGACAGAAAGCACGGGCCACAGAAAATGTGTTACGAGCCCCATTCGCCCATACAAAAGTGCCCCCAAAGGAAGGCTTTGGGTACATCTGAACTCCCCCGGGGAGCCTTTACGCAGCCCCACATGCAACTGGACCCTCCGTGTTCGCTCTTTACAGCAACCCTAAATATAAACCTAGCCAGCATGGCAGAAGACTGAAAACTCGGGCTCCAGAAAATGCGTTTCAAGCCCCATTCACCCATCCAGAAGTGCCCCCAAAGGAAGGCTTTGGGTACAAGTGAACTCCCCAGGGGAGCCTTTATGCAGGCCCATACAAAACTGGACCCCCCGTGTTCGCTGTTTACAAGCAACCCTAAATATAACACTAGCCATCATGGCAGAAAATCGAAAACTCGGGCCACAGAAAAGGCCTTTCAAGCCCCATTCACCCATCCAGAAGTGCCCCCAAAGGAAGGCTTTGGGTACAACTGAACTCCCCAGGGGAGCCTTTATGCAGCCCCACATGCAACTGGACCTTCCGGGTTCACTCTTTCACAGCAACCCTAAATATAACCCTGGCCAGCCTGGCACTCGACTGAAAACTCGGGCCCCAGAAAATGCGTTAAAAGCCTAATTCGCCCATCCAAAAGTGCCCCGAGAGGAAGGCTTTGGGTACAACTGAACTCCCCAGGGGAGCCTTAACGCAGCCCCACATGCAACTGGACCCTCCGTATTCGCTCTTTCACAGCAACCCTAAATATAGCCCTGGCCCGCCTGGCAGTCGAGTGAAAACTCGGGCCCCAGAAAATGCGTTAAAAGCCTAATTCGCCCATCCAGAAGTGCCCCCAAAGGAAGGCTTTGGGTACAAGTGAACTCCCCAGGGGGGCCTTTACGCAGACCCACATGCAACTGGACCCTCCTTGTTCACTGTTTACGAGCAACCCTAAATATACCCCTAGCCACCATGGCAGAAGACTGAAAACTCGGGCTCCAGAAAATGCGTTTCAAGCACCATTCACCCATCCAGAAGTGCCCCCAAAGGAAGGCTTTGGGTACAACTGAACTCCCCAGGGGAGCCTTTATGCAGCCCCACATGCAACTGGACCCTCCGTGTTCGCTCTTTACCGCAACCATAAATATAGCCCTAGCACGCCTGGAAGTCGACTGAAAGCTCGGGCCACAGAAAATGTGTTACGAGCCCCATTCGCCCATCCAAACGTGCCCCCTAAGGAAGGCTTTGGGTACATCTGAACTCCCCAGGGGAGCCTTTACGCAGCCCCACATGCAACTGGACCCTCCGTGTTCGCTCTTTACAGCAACACTAAATATAGCCCTGGCCAGCCTGGCAGTCGACTGAAAACTCGGGCCCCAGAAAATGTGTTAAAAGCCTAATTCGCCCATCCAAAAGTGCCCCCAGAGGAAGGCTTTGGGTACAACAGAACTCCCCAGGGGAGCCTTAACGCAGCCCCACATGCAACTGGACCCTCCATGTTCACTGTTTACGAGCAACCCTAAATATACCGCTAGCCACCATGGCAGAAGACTGAAAACTCGGGCTCCAGAAAATGCGTTTCAAGCCCCATTCACACATCCAGAAGTGCCCCCAAAGGAAGGCTTTGGGTACAAGTGAACTCCCCAGGGGAGCCTTTATGCAGCCCCACATGCAACTGGACCCTCCGTATTTGCTCTTTACAGCAACCCTAAATATAGCCCTGGCCAGCCTGGCAGTCGACTGAAAACTCGGGCCCCAGAAAATGCGTTAAAAGCCTAATTCGCCCATCCAAAAGTGCCCCCAGAGGAAGGTTTTGGGTACAACTGAACTCCCCAGGGGAGCCTTTACACAGCCCTACATGCAACTGGACCCTCCATGTTCACTGTTTACGAGCAACCCTAAATATACCCCTAGCCAGCATGGCAGAAGACTGAAAACTCGGGCTCCAGAAAATGCGTTTCAAGACCCATTCACCCATCCAGAAGTGCCCTCAAAGAAAGGCTTTGGGTACAACTGAACTCCCCAGGGGAGCCTTTATGCAGCCCCACATGCAACTGGACCTTCCGGGTTCACTCTTTCACAGCAACCCTAAATATAGCCCTGGCCCGCCTGGCAGTCGACTGAAAACTCGGGCCCCAGAAAATGTGTTAAAAGCCTAATTCGCCCATCCAAAAGTGCCCCCAAAGGAAGGCTTTGGGTACAACTGAACTCCCCAGGGGAGTCTTTATGCAGCCCCACATGCAACTGGACCCTCCGTATTTGCTCTTTCACAGCAACCCTAAATATATCCCTGGCCCGCCTGGCAGTCGACTGAAAACTCGGGCCCCAGAAAATGCGTTAAAAGCCTAATTTGCCCATCCAAAAGTGCCCCCAGAGGAAGGCTTTGGGTACAAGTGAACTCCCCAGGGGAGCCTTTATGCAGCCCCACATGCAACTGGACCCTCCTTGTTCAATGTTTACAAGCAACCATAAATATACCCCAAGCCACTATGGCAGAAGACTGAAAACTCGGGCTCCAGAAAATGCGTTTCAAGCACCATTCACCCATCCAGAAGTGCCCCCAAAGAAAGGCTTTGGGTACAAGTGAACTCCCCAGGGGAGCCTTTATGCAGCCCCACATGCAACTGGACCGTCCGGGTTCACTCTTTCACCGCAACCCTAAATATAGCTCTAGCACGCCTGGCAGTCGACTGAAAGCTCGGGCCACAGAAAATGTGTTACGAGCCCCATTCGCCCATCCAAAAGTGCCCCCAAAGGAAGGCTTTGGGTACATCTGAACTCCCCAGGGGAGCCTTTACGCAGCCCCACATGCAACTGGACCCTCCGGGTTCACTCTTTCACAGCAACCCTAAATATAGCCCTGGCCCGCCTGGTAGTCGACTGAAAACTTGGGCACCAGAAAATGCGTTAAAAGCCTAATTCGCCCATCCAAAAGTGCCCCCAAAGGAAGGCTTTGTGTACAAGTGAACTCCCCAGGGGAGCCTTTACGCAGCCCCACATGCAACTGGACCCTCCTTATTCACTGTTTACGAGCAACCCTAAATATACCCCTAGCCAGCATGGCAGAAGACTGAAAACTCGGGCAACAGAAAAAGCGTTTCAAGCCCCTTTCGCCCATCCAGAAGTGCCCCCAAAGGAAGGCTTTGGGTACAAGTGAACTCCCCAGGGGAGCCTTTATGCAGCCCCACATGCAACTGGACCCTCCTTGTTTGCTCTTTACAGCAAACATAAATATAGCCCTAGCACGCCAGGCAGTCGACTGATAGCTCGGGCCACAGAAAATGTGTTACGAGCACCATTCGCCCATCCAAACGTGCCCCCTAAGGAAGGCTTTGGGTACATCTGAACTCCCCAGGGGAGCCTTTACGCAGCCCCACATGCAACTGGACCCTCCGTGTTCGCTCTTTACAGCAACCCTAAATATAACCCTAGCCAGCATGGCAGAAGACTGAAAACTCGGGCCACAGAAAAAGCGTTTCAAGCCCCTTTCGCCCATCCAGAAGTGCCCCCAAAGGAAGGCTTTGGGTACAAGTGAACTCCCCAGGGGAGCCTTTATGCAGCCCCACATGCAACTGGACACTCCGGGTTCCCTCTTTCACAGCAACCCTAAATATAGCCCTGGCCCGCCTGGCAGTCGACTGAAAACTCGGGCCCCAGAAAATGCGATAAAAGCCTAATTCGCCCATCCAAAAGTGCCCCCAGAGGAAGGCTTTGGGTACAACTGAACTCCCCAGGGGAGCCTTTACGCAGCCCCACATGCAACTGGACCCTCCTTGTTCACTGTTTACAAGCAACCCTAAATATACCCCTAGCCACCATGGCAGAAGACTGAAAACTCGGGCTCCAGAAAATGCGTTTCAAGCCCCATTCACCCATACAGAAGTGCCCCCAAAGGAAGGCTTTGGGTACAAGTGATCTCCCCAGGGGAGCCTTTATGCAGCCCCACATGCAACTGGACCCTCCGGGTTCACTCTTTCACCGCAAGCCTAAATATAGCCCTAGCACGCCTGGCAGTCGACTGAAAGCTCGGGCCCCAGAAAATGTGTTACGAGCCCCATTCGCCCATCCAAAAGTGCCCCCAAAGGAAGGCTTTGGGTACATCTGAACTCCCCAGGGGAGCCTTTACGCAGCCCCACATGCAACTGGACCCTCCGTGTTCGCTCTTTACAGCAACCCTAAATATAAACCTAGCCAGCATGGCAGAAGACTGAAAACTCGGGCTCCAGAAAATGCATTTCAAGCCCCATTCACCCATCCAGAAGTGCCCCCAAAGGAAGGCTTTGGGTACAACTGAACTCCCCAGGGGAGCCTTTATGCAGCCCCACATGCAACTGGACCCACCGTATTTGCTCTTTCACAGCAACCCTAAATATCCCTGGCCCGCCTGGCAGTCGACTGAAAACTCGGGCCCCAGAAAATGCGTTAAAAGCCTAATTCGCCCATCCAAAAGTGCCCCCAGGGGAAGGCTTTGGGTACAACTGAACTCCCCAGGGGAGCCTTTACGCAGCCCCACATGCAACTGGACCCTCCTTGTTCACTGTTTACAAGAAACGCTAAATATACCCCAAGCCACCATGGCAGAAAACTGAAAACTCGGGCTCCAGATAATGCGTTTCAAGCCCCATTCACCCATCCAGAAGTGCCCCCAAAGGAAGGCTTTGGGTACAAGTGATCTCCCCACGGGAGCCTTTATGCAGCCCCACATGCAACTGGACCCTCCAGGTTCACTCTTTCACCGCAAGCCTAAATATAGCCCTAGCACGCCTGGCAGTCGACTGAAAGCTCGGGCCCCAGAAATTGTGTTACGAGCCCCATTCGCCCATCCAAAAGTGCCCCCAAAGGAAGGCTTTGGGTACATCTGAACTCCCCAGGGGAGCCTTTACGCAGCCCCACATGCAACTGGACCCTCCGTGTTCGCTCTTTCACAGCAACCCTAAATATAACCCTAGCCAGCATGGCAGAAGACTGAAAACTCGGGCGACAGAAAATGCATTTCAAGCCCTTTTCGCCCATCCAAAAGTGCCCCCAAAGAAAGGCTTTGGGTACAACTGAACTCCCCAGGGGAGCCTTTATGCAGCCCCACATGCAACTGGACCTTCCTGGTTCACTCTTTCATAGCAACCCTAAATATAGCCCTGGCCCGCCTGGCAGTCGACTGAAAACTCGGGCCCCAGAAAATGCGTTAAAAGCCTAATATGCCCAACCAAAAGTGCCCCCAGAGGAAGGCTTTGGGTACAACTGAACTCCCCAGGGGAGCTTTACGCAGCCCCACATGCAACTGGACCCTCCGGGTTCACTCTTTCACAGCAACCCTAAATATAGCCCTGGCCCGCCTGGTAGTAGACTGAAAACTCGGGCACCAGAAAATGCGTTAAAAGCCTAATTCGCCCATCCAAAAGTGCCCCCAGAGGAAGGCTTTGGGTACAAGTGAACTCCCCAGGGGAGCCTTTACGCAGCCCCACATGCAACTGGACCCTCCTTATTCACTGTTTACGAGCAACCCTAAATATACCCCTAGCCAGCATGGCAGAAGACTGAAAACTCGGGCCACAGAAAAAGCGTTTCAAGCCCCTTTCGCCCATCCAGAAGTGCCCCCAAAGGAAGGCTTTGGGTACAAGTGAACTCCCCAGGGGAGCCTTTATGCAGCCCCACATGCAACTGGACCCTCCGTATTCGCTCTTTCACAGCAACCCTAAATATGACCCTGGCCCGCATGGCAGACGACTGAAAAATCGGGCCGCAGAAATCGTGTTACAAGCCCCATTCTCCCATCCAAAATTGCCCCCAAAGGAAGGCTTTGGGTACAACTGAACTCCCCAGGGGAGCCTTTATGCAGCCCCACATGCAACTGGACCCTCCGTATTTGCTCTTTCACAGCAACCCTAAATATCCCTGGCCCGCCTGGCAGTCGACTGAAAACTCGGGCCCCAGAAAATGCGTTAAAAGCCTAATTCGCCCATCCAAAAGTGCCCCGAGAGGAAGGCTTTGGGTACAACTGAACTCCCCAGGGGAGCCTTTATGCAGCCCCACATGCAACTGGACCCTCCTTGTTCACTGTTTACAAGCAACGCTAAATATACCCCAAGCCACCATGGCAGAAGACTGAAAACTCGGGCTCCAGAAAATGCGTTTCAAGCCCCATTCACCCATACAGAAGTGCCCCCAAAGGAAGGCTTTGGGTACAAGTGATCTCCCCAGGGGAGCCTTTATGCAGCCCCACATGCAACTGGACCCTCCGGGTTCACTCTTTCACCGCAAGCCTAAATATAGCCCTAGCACGCCTGGCAGTCGACTGAAAGCTCGGGCCCCAGAAAATGCGTTTCAAGCCCCATTCACCCATCCAGAAGTGCCCCCAAAGGAAGGCTTTGGGTAGAACTGAACTCCCCAGGGGAGCCTTTACGCAGCCCCACATGCAACTGGACCCTCCGTGTTCGCTCTTTACAGCAACCCTAAATATAACCCTAGCCAGCATGGCAGAAGACTGAAAACTCGGGCTCCAGAAAAAGCGTTTCAAGCCCCTTTCGCCCATCCAGAAGTGCCCCCAAAGGAAGGCTTTGGGTACAAGTGAACTCCCCAGGGGAGCCTTTATGCAGCCCCACATGCAACTGTACCCTCCGTATTTGCTCTTTCACAGCAACCCTAAATAGAGCCCTGGCCCGCCTGGCAGTCGACTGAAAACTCGGGCCCCAGAAAATGCGTTAAAAGCCTAATTCGCCCATCCAAAAGTGCCCCCAGAGGAAGGCTTTGGGTACAACTGAACTCCCCAGGGGAGCCTTTATGCAGCCCCACATGCAACTGGACCCTCCTTGTTCACTGTTTACAAGAAACGCTAAATATACCCCAAGCCACCATGGCAGAAGACTGAAAACTCGGGCTCCAGATAATGCGTTTCAAGCCCCATTCACCCATCCAGAAGTGCCCCCAAAGGAAGGCTTTGGGTACAAGTGATCTCCCCAGGGGAGCCTTTATGCAGCCCCACATGCAACTGGACCCTCCGGGTTCACTCTTTCACCGCAAGCCTAAATATAGCCCTAGCACGCCTGGCAGTCGACTGAAAGCTCGGGCCCCAGAAAATGTGTTACGAGCCCCATTCGCCCATCCAAAAGTGCCCCCAAAGGAAGGCTTTGGGTACATCTGAACTCCCCAGGGGAGCCTTTACGCAGCCCCACATGCAACTGGACCCTCCGTGTTCGCTCTTTACAGCAACCCTAAATATAAACCTAGCCAGCATGGCAGAAGACTGAAAACTCGGGCTCCAGAAAATGCGTTTCAAGCCCCATTCACCCATCCAGAAGTGCCCCCAAAGGAAGGCATTGGGTACAACTGAACTCCCCAGGGGAGCCTTTATGCAGCCCCACATGCAACTGGACCCTCCTTGTTCGCTCTTTACAGCAACCATAAATATAGCCCTAGCACGCCTGGAAGTCGACTGAAAGCTCGGGCCACAGAAAATGTGTTACGAGCCCCATTCGCCCATCCAGAAGTGCCCCCAAAGGAATGCTTTCGGTACAACTGGACTCCCCAGGGGAGCCTTTATGCAGCCCCACATGCAACTGGACCCTCCGTGTTCTCTCTTTCACAGTAACCCTAAATATAACCCTAGCCAGCATGGCAGAAGACTGAAAACTCGGGCTCCAGAAAATGCGTTTCAAGCCCCATTCACCCATCCAGAAGTTCCCCCAAAGGAAGGCTTTGGGTACAAGTGAACTCCCCAGGGGAGACTTAACGCAGCCCCACATGCAACTGGACCCTCCGTATTTGCTCTTTCACAGCAACCCTAAATATAGCCCTGGCCCGCCTGGCAGTCGACTGAAAACTCGGGCCCCAGAAAATGCGTTAAAAGCCTAATTCGCCCATCCAAAAGTGCCCCCAGAGGAAGGCTTTGGGTACAAGTGAACTCCCCATGGGAGCCTTTATGCAGCCCCACATGCAACTGGACCCTCCGTATTCGCTCTTTCACAGCAACCCTAAATATATCCCTGGCCCGCCTGGCAGTCGACTGAAAACTCGGGCCCCAGAAAATGCGTTAAAAGCCTAATTCGCCCATCCAAAAGTGCCCCCAGAGGAAGGCTTTGGGTACAACTGAACTCCCCAGGGGAGCCTTAACGCCGCCCCACATGCAACTGGACCCTCCGTATTCGCTCTTTCACAGCAACCCTAAATATAGCCCTGGCCCGCCTGGCAGTCGACTGAAAACTCAGGCCCCAGAAAATGCATTAAAAGCCTAATTCGCCCATCCAAAAGTGCCCCCAGAGGAAGGCTTTGGGTACAAGTGAACTCCCCAGGGGAGCCTTAATGCAGCCCCACATGCAACTGGACCCTCCATGTTCACTGTTTTCGAGCAACCCTAAATATACCCCTAGCCACCATGGCAGAAGACTGAAAACTCGGGCTCCAGAAAATGCTTTTCAAGCCCCATTCACCCATCCAGAAGTGCCCCCAAAGGAAGGCTTTGGGTACAAGTGAACTCCCCAGGGGAGCCTTAAGGCAGCCCCACATGCAACTGGACCCTCCTTGTTCACTGTTTACGAGCAACCCTAAATATACCACTAGCCACCATGGCAGAAGACTGAAAACTCGGGCCACAGAAAATCCGCTTCAAGCCCCATTCACCCATCCAGAAGTGCCCCCAAAGGAAGGCTTTGGGTACAAGTGAACTCCCCAGGGGAGCCTTTATGCAGCCCCACATGCAACTGGACCCTCCGGGTTCACTCTTTCACAGCAACCCTAAAAATAGCCCTAGCACGCCTGGCATTCGATTGAAAGCTCGGGCCACAGAAAATGTGTTACGAGCCCCATTCGCCCATCCAAAAGTGCCCCCAAAGGAAGGCTTTGGGTACATCTGAACTCCCCAGGGGAGCCTATATGCAGCCCCACATGCAACTGGACCCTCTGTGTTCGCTCTTTACAGCAACCCTAAATATATCACTAGCCAGCATGGCAGAAGACTGAAAACTCGGGCCACAGAAAAAGCGTTTCAAGCCCCATTCGCGCATCCAGAAGTGCCCCCAAAGGAAGGCTTTGGGTACAAGTGAACTCCCCAGGGGAGCCTTTATGCAGCCCCACATGCAACTGGACCCTCCTTGTTCACTGTTTACGAGCAACCCTAAATATACCCCTAGCCACCATGGCAGAAGACTGAAAACTCGGGCCACAGAAAAAGCGTTTCAAGCACCATTCACCCATCCAGAAGTGCCCCGAAAGGAAGTCTTTGGGTACAAGTGAACTCCCCAGGGGAGCCTTTATGCAGCCCCACATGCAACTGGACCCTCCGGGTTCGCTCTTTTACTGCAAGCCTAAATATAACCCTCGGCGCAATGGGAGAAGACTGAAAAAGCGGGCCTCAGAAAACGCATTGCGATTCCCCTTGGACCATCCAGAAGTGCCCCCAAAGGAAGGCTTTGGGTACAACTGAACTCCCCAGGGGAGCCTTAACGCAGCCCCACATGCAACTGGACCCTCCGTATTCGCTCTTTCACAGCAACCCTAAATATAGCCCTGGCCTGCCTGGCAGTCGATTGAAAACTCGGGCCCCAGAAAATGCATAAAAGCCTAATTCGCCCATCCAAAAGTGCCCCCCGAGGAAGGCTTTGGGTACAACTGAACTCCCCAGGGGAGCCTTTACGCAGCCCCACATGCAACTGGACCCTCCTTGTTCACTGTTTACGAGCAACCCTAAGTATAACCCTAGCCAGCATGGCAGAAGACTGAAAACTCGGGCCCCAGAAAATGCGTTTCAAGCCCCATTCACCCATCCAGAAGTGCCCCCAAAGGAAGGCTGTGGGTACAAGTGAACTCCCCAGGGGAGCCTTTATGCAGTCCCACATGCAACTGGATCCTCCGGGTTCACTCTTTCACAGCAACCCTAAATATAGCCCTGGCCCGCCTGGCAGTCGACTGAAAACTCGGGCCACAGAAAATGCGTTAAAAGCCTAATTCGCCCATCCAAAAGTGCTCCCAGAGGAAGGCTTTGGGTACAACTGAACTCCCCAGGGGAGCCTTTACGCAGACCCACATGCAACTGGACCCTCCGGGTTCACTCTTTCACCGCAAGCCTAAATATAGCCCTAGCACGCCTGGCAGTCGACTGAAAGCTCGGGCCACAGAAAATGTGTTACGAGCCCCATTCGCCCATCCAAAAGTGCCCCTAAAGGAAGGCTTTGGGTACATCTGAACTCCCCAGGGGAGCCTTTACGCAGCCCCACATGCAACTGGACCCTCCGTGTTCGCTCTTTACAGCAACCCTAAATATAACCCTAGCCAGCATGGCAGAAGACTGAAAACTCGGGCCACAGAAAAAGCGTTTCAAGCCCCTTTCGCCCATTCAGAAGTGCCCCCAGAGGAAGGCTTTGGGTACAAGTGAACTCCCCAGGGGAGCCTTTATGCAGCCCCACATGCAACTGGACCCTACTTTTTCACTGTTTACGAGCAACCCTAAATATACCCCTAGCCACCATGGCAGAAGACTGAAAACTGGGGCTCTAGAAAATGCGTTTCAAGCCCCATTCACCCATCCAGAAGTGCCCCGAAAGGAAGGCTTTGGGTACAAGTGATCTCCCCAGGGGAGCCTTTATGCAGCCCCACATGCAACTGGACCCTCCGGGTTCACTCTTTCACCGCAAGCCTAAATATAGCCCTAGCACGCCTGGCAGTCGACTGAAAGCTCGGGCCACAGAAAATGTGTTACGAGCCCCATTCGCCCATCCAGAAGTGCCCCCAAAGGAAGGCTTTGGGTACAAGTGAACTCCCCAGGGGAGCATTTATGCAGCCCCACATGCAACTGGACCCTCCGGGTTCACTCTTTCACCGCAAGCCTAAATATAGCCCTCGGCGCATTGGGAGAAGACTGAAAAAGCGGGCCTCAGAAAACGCATTGCGATTCCCCTTGGACTATCCAAAAGTGCCCCCAAAGGAAGGCTTTGGGTACAACTGGACTCCCTAGGGGAGCCTTAACGCAGCCCCACATGCAACTGGACCCTCCGTATTCGATCTTTCACAGCAACCCTAAATATAGCCCTGGCCCGTCTGGCAGTCGACTTGAAACTCGGGCCCCAGAAAATGCATTAAAACCTAATTCGCCCATCCAAAAGTGCCCCCAAAGGAAGGCTTTGGGTACAACTGAACTCCCCAGGCGAACCTTTACGCAGCCCCACATGCAACTGGACCCTCCTTGTTCACTGTTTACGAGCAACCCTAAATATACCCCTAGCCACCATGGCAGAAGACTGAAAACTCGGGCTCCAGAAAATGCGTTTCAAGCCCCATTCACACATCCAGAAGTGCCCCGAAAGGAAGGCTTTGGGTACAACTGAAATCCCCAGGGGAGCCTTTATGCAGCCCCACATGCAACTGGACCCTCCGGGTTCACTCTTTCACCGCAAGCCTAAATATAGCCCTCGGTGCAATGGGAGAAGACTGAAAAAGCGGGCCTCAGAAAACGCATTGCGATTCCCCTTGGACTATCCAAAAGTGCCCCCAAAGGAAGGCTTTGAGTACAACTGGACTCCCCAGTGGAGCCTTAACGCAGCCCCACATGCAACTGGACCCTCCGTATTCGCTCTTTCACAGCAACCCTAAATATAGCCCTGGCCCGCCTGGCAGTCGACTGAAAACTCGGGCCCCAGAAAATGCGTTAAAAGCCTAATTCGCCCATCCAAAAGTGCCCCCAGAGGAAGGCTTTGGGTACAACTGAACTCCCAAGGGGAGCTTAACGCAGCCCCACATGCAACTGGACCCTCCGTATTTGCTCTTTCACAGCAACCCTAAATATAGCCATGGCCCGCCTGGCAGTCGACTGAAAACTCGGGCCCCAGAAAAACAGTTAAAAGCCTAATTCGCCCATCCAAAAGTGCCCCCAGAGGAAGGCTTTGGGTACAACTGAACTCCCCAGGGGAGCCTTTACGCAGCCCCACATGCAACTGGACCCTCCTTGTTCACTGTTTACGAGCAACCCTAAATATACCCCTAGCCACCATTGCAGAAGACTGAAAACTCGGGCTCCAGAAAATGCGTTTCAAGCCCCATTCACCCATCCAGAAGTGCCCCCAAAGGAAGGCTTTGGGTACAAGTGAACTCCCCAGGGGAGTCTTTATGCAGCCCCACATGCAACTGGACCCTCCGGGTTCACTCTTTCACCGCAAGCCTAAATATAGCCCTAGCACGCCTGGCAGTCGACTGAAAGCTCGGGCCACAGAAAATGTGTTACGAGCCCCATTCGCCCATCCAAAAGTGCCCCCAAAGGAAGGCTTTGGGTACATCTGAACTCCCCAGGGGAGCATTTACGCAGCCCCACATGCAACTGGACCCTCCGTGTTCGCTCTTTACAGCAACCCTAAATATAACCCTAGCCAGCATGGAAGAAGACTGAAAACTCGGGCCACAGAAAAAGCGTTTCAAGCCCCATTCGCCCATCCAAAAGTGCCCCCAGAGGAAGGCTTTGGGTACAACTGAACTCCCCAGGGGAGCCTTTACGCAGCCCCACATGCAACTGGACCCTCCGTATTCGCTCTTTCACAGCAACCCTAAATATAGCCCTGGCCCGTCTGGCCGTCGACTTGTAACTCGGGCCCCAGAAAATGCATTAAAACCTAATTCGCCCATCCAAAAGTGCCCCCAAAGGAAGGCTTTGGGTACAACTGAACTCCCCAGGCGAAACTTTACGCAGCCCCACATGCAACTGGACCCTCCTTGTTCACTGTTTACGAGCAACCCTAAATATACCCCTAGCCACCATGGCAGAAGACTGAAAACTCGGGCTCCAGAAAATGCGTTTCAAGCCCCATTCACCCATCCAGAAGTGCCCCCAAAGGAAGGCTTTGGGTAGAACTGAACTCCCCAGGGGAGCCTTTATGCAGCCCCACATGCAACTGGACCCTCCGGGTTCACACTTTCACCGCAAGCCTAAATATAGCCCTAGCATGCCTAGAAGTAGACTGAAAGCTCGGGCCACAGAAAATGTGTTACGAGCCCCATTCGCCCATCCAGAAGTGCCCCCAAAGGAAGGCTTTGGGTAAAAGTGAACTCCCCAGGGGAGCCTTTATGCAGCCCCACATGCAACTGGACCCTCCGGGTTCACTCTTTCACCGCAAGCCTAAATATAGCCCTCGGCGCAATGGGAGAAGACTGAAAAAGCGGGCCTCAGAAAACGCATTGCGATTCCCCTTGGACCATCCAGAAGTGCCCCAAAGGAAGGCTTTGGGTACAACTGGACTCCCCAGGGGAGCCTTAACGCAGCCCCACATGCAACTGGACCCTCCGTATTCGCTCTTTCACAGCAACCCTAAATATAGCCCTGGCCCGCCTGGCAGTCGATTGAAAACTCGGGCCCCAGGAAATGCATAAAAGCCTAATTCGCCCATCCAAAAGTGCCCCCAGAGGAAGGCTTTGGGTACAACTGAACTCCCCAGGGGAGCCTTTATGCAGCCCCACATGCAACTGGACCCTCCGGGTTCACTCTTTCACCGCAAGCCTAAATATAGCCCTAGCACGCCTGGCAGTCGATTGAAAGCTCGGGCCCCAGAAAATGCATAAAAGCCTAATTCGCCCATCCAAAAGTGCCCCCAGAGGAAGGCTTTGGGTACAACTGAACTCCCCAGGGGAGCCTTTACGCAGCCCCACATGCAACTGGACCCTCCTTGTTCACTGTTTACGAGCAACCCAAATATACCCCTAGCCACCACGGCAGAAGACTGAAAACTCGGGCTCCAGAAAATGCGTTTCAAGCCCCATTCACCCATCCAGAAGTGCCCCCAAAGGAAGGCTTTGGGTACAAGTGAACTCCCCAGGGGAGCCTTTATGCAGCCCCACATGCAACTGGACCCTCCGGGTTCACTCTTTCACCGCAAGCCTTAATATAGCCCTAGCACGCCTGGCAGTCGACTGAAAGCTCGGGTCACAGAAAATGTGTTACGAGCCCCATTCGCCCATCCAAAAGAGCCCCCAAAGGAAGGCTTTGGGTACATCTGAACTCCCCAGGGGAGCCTTAACGCAGCCCCACATGCAACTGGACCCTCCGGTTTCGCTCTTTACAGCAACCCTAAATATAACCCCTAGCCAGCATGGCAGAAGACTGAACTCGGGCCACAGAAAAAGCGTTTCAAGCCCCAGTCGCCCATCCAGAAGTGCCCCCAAAGGAAGGCTTTGTGTACAAGTGAACTCCCCAGGGGAGCCTTTATGCAGCCCCACATGCAACTGGACCTTCCGGGTTCACTCTTTCACCGCAAGCCTAAATATAGCCCTCGGCGCAATGGGAGAAGACTGAAAAAGCGGGCCTCAGAAAACGCATTTCGATTCCCCTTGGACCATCCAAAAGTGCCCGCAAAGGAAGGCTTTGGGTACAAGTGAACTCCCCAGGGGAGCCTTTATGCAGGCGCATAAGCAACTGAACCCCACGTGTTCGCTGTTTACAAGCAACCCTAAATATAACACTAGCCAGCATGGCAGAAAACTGAAAACTCGGGCCACAGAAAAAGCGTTTCAAGCCCCATTGACCCATCCAGAAGTGCCCCCAAAAAAAGGCTTTGGGTACAAGTGAACTCCCCAGGGGAGCCTTTATGCAGCCCCACATGCAACTGGACCCTCCTTGTTCACTGTTTACGAGCAACCCTAAATATACCCCTAGCCACCATGGCAGAAGACTGAAAACTCGGGCTCCAGAAAATGCGTTTCAAGCCCCATTCACCCATCCAGAAGTGCCCCCAAAGGAAGGCTTTGGGTACAAGTGAACTCCCCAGGGGAGCCTTTATGCAGCCCCACATGCAACTGGACCCTCCGCGTTCACTCTTTCACAGCAACCCTAAATATAGCCCTGGCCCGCCTGGCAGTCGACTGAAAACTCGGGCCCCAGAAAATGTGTTAAAAGCCTAATTCGCCCATCCAAAAGTGCCCCCAGAGGAAGGCTTTGGGTACAACTGAACTCCCCTGGGGAGCCTTTATGCAGCCCCACATGCAACTGGACCCTCCGTATTCGCTCTTTCACAGCAACCCTAAATATAGCCCTGGCCCGCCTGGCAGTCGACTGAAGACTCGGGCCCCAGAAAAACTGTTAAAAGCCTAATTAGTCCATCCAAAAGTGCCCCCAGAGGAAGGCTTTGGGTACATCTGAACTCCCCAGGGGAGCCTTTACGCAGCCCCACATGCAACTGGACCCTCCGTGTTCGCCCTTTACAGCAACCCTAAATATAAACCTAGCCAGCATGGCAGACATGAAAATTCGGGCCACAGAAAACGTGCTACAAGCCCCATTCGACCATCCAAAAGTGCCCCCAGAGGAAGGCTTTGGGTACAAGTGAACTCCCCAGGGGAGCCTTTATGGAGCCCCACATGCAACTGGACCCTCCGTGTTCGCTCTTTACAGCAACCCTAAATATAACCCTAGCCAGCATGGCAGAAGACTGAAAACTCGGGCCACAGAAAAAGCGTTTCAAGCCCCTTTCGCCCATCCAGAAGTGCCCCCAAAGGAAGGCTTTGGGTACAAGTGAACTCCTCAGGGGAGCCTTTATGCAGCCCCACATGCAACTGGACCCTCCGTATTCGCTCTTTCACAGCAACACTAAATATAGCCCTGGCCCGCCTGGCAGTCGACTGAAAACTCGGGCCCCAGAAAATGTGTTCAAAGCCTAATTCGCCCATCCAAAAGTGCCCCCAGAGGAAAGCTTTGGATACAACTGAACTCCCCAGGGGAGCCTTTACGCAGCCCCACATGCAACTGGACCCTCCGTATTCGCTCTTTTACAGCAACCCTAAATATAACACTGGCCCGCATGGCACACGACTGAAAAATAGGGCCCCAGAAAACATGCTACAAGCCCCATTCTCCCATCCAAATGTGCCCCCAAAGGAAGGCTTTGGGTACAACTGAACTCCCCAGGGGAGCCTTTATGCAGGCGCATAAGCAACTGAACCCCACGTGTTCGCTGTTTACAAGCAACCCTAAATATAACACTAGCCAGCATGGCAGAAAACTGAAAACTCGGGCCACAGAAAAAGCGTTTCAAGCCCCATTCACCCATCCAGAAGTGCCCCCAAAGGAAGGCTTTGGGTACAAGTGAACTCCCCAGGGGAGCCTTTATGCAGCCCCACATGCAACTGGACCGTCTGTATTCGCTCTTTTACAGCAACCCTAAATATTACCCTGGCCCGCATGGCAGACGACTGAAAGCTCGGGCCCCAGAAAACGTGCTACAAGCCCCATTCTCCCATCCAGAAGTGCCCCCAAAGGAAGGCTTTGGGTACAAGTGAACTCCCCAGGGGAGCCTTTATGCAGCACCACATGCAACTGGACCCTCCTTGTTCACTGTTTCACAGCAACCCTAAATATAGCCCTGGCCCGCCTGGCAGTCGACTGAAAACTCGGGCCCCAGAAAATGCGTTCAAAGCCTAATTCGCCCATCCAAAAGTGCCCCCAGAGGAAAGCTTTGGGTACAAGTGAACTCCCCAGGGGAGCCTTTACGCAGCCCCACATGCAACTGGACCCTCCGTATTCGATCTTTCACAGCAACCCTAAATATAACCCTGGCCCGCCTGGCAGTCGACTGAAAACTCGGGCCCCAGAAAAACTGTTAAAAGCCTAATTCGCCCATCCAAAAGTGCCCCCAGAGGAAGGCTTTGGGTACAACTGAACTCCCCAGGGGAGCCTTTACGCAGCCCCACATGCAACTGGACCCTCCGTGTTCGCTCTTTACAGCAACCCTAAATATAACCCTAGCCAGCATGGCAGAAGACTGAAAACTCGGGCTCCAGAAAATGAGTTTCAAGCCCCATTCACCCATCCAGAAGTGCCCCCAAAAAAAGGCTTTGGGTACAAATGAACTCCCCAGGTGAGCCTTTATGCAGCCCCACATGCAACTGGACCGTCCAGGTTCACTCTTTCACCGCAAGCCTAAATATAGCCCTCGGCGCAATGGGAGAAGACTGAAAAAGCGGGCCTCAGAAAACGCATTGCGATTCCCCTTGGACCATCCCAAAGTGCCCCCAAAGGAAGGCTTTGGGTACAACTGGACTCCCCAGGGGAGCCTTTACGCAGCCCCACATGCAACTGGACCCTCCGTATTCGCTCTTTCACAGCAACCCTAAATATAGCCCTGGCCCGCCTGGCAGTCGACTGAAAACTCGGGCCCCAGAAAAACTGTTAAAAGCCTAATTCGCCCATCCAAAAGTGCCCCCAGAGGAAGGCTTTGGGTTCAACTGAACTCCCCAGGGGAGCCTTTATGGAGCCCCACATGCAACTGGACCCTCCGTGTTCGCTCTTTACAGCAACCCTAAATATAACCCTAGCCAGCATGGCAGAAGACTGAAAACTCGGGCCACAGAAAAAGCGTTTCAAGCCCCTTTCGCCCATCCAGAAGTGCCCCCAAAGGAAGGCTTTGGGTACAAGTGAACTCCCCACGGGAGTCTTTATGCAGCCCCACATGCAACTGGACCCTCCGGGTTCACTCTTTCACAGCAACCCTAAATATAGCCCTGGCCCGCCTGGCAGTCGACTGAAAACTCGGGCCCCAGAAAATGCGTTAAAAGCCTAATTCGCCCATCCAAAAGTGCCCCCAGAGGAAGGCTTTGGGTACAACTGGACTCCCCAGGGGAGCCTTAACGCAGCCCCACATGCAACTGGACCCTCCGTATTCGCTCTTTCACAGCAACCCTAAATATAGCCCTGGCCCGCCTGGCAGTCGACTGAAAACTCGGGCCCCAGAAAAACTGTTAAAAGCCTAATTCGTCCATCCAAAAGTGCCCCCAGAGGAAGGCTTTGGGTACAAGTGAACTCCCCAGGGGAGCCTTTATGCAGCGCCATATGCAACTGGACCCTCCGTGTTCGCTCTTTACAGCAACCCTAAATAAAACCCTAGCAAGCATGGCAGAAGACTGAAAACTCGGGCCACAGAAAAAGCGTTTCAAGCCCCTTTCGCCCATCCAGAAGTGCCCCCTAAGTAAGGCTTTGGGTACAAGTGAACTCCCCAGGGGAGCCTTTATGCAGCGCCACATGCAACTGGACCCTCCGGGTTCACTCTTTCACCGCAAGCCTAAATATAGCCCTCTGCGCAATGGGAGAAGACTGAAAAATCAGGCCTCAGAAAACGCATTGCGATTCCCCTTGGACCATCCCAAAGTGCCCCCATAGGAAGGCTTTGGGTACATCTGAACTCCCCAGGGGAGCCTTTACGCAGGCGCATACGCAACTGAACCCCCCGTGTTCGCTGTTTACAAGCAACCCTAAATATAACACTAGCCAGTATGGCAGAAAACTGAAAACTCGGGCCACAGAAAAAGAGTTTCAAGCCCCATTCACCCATCCAGAAGTGCCCCCAGAGGAAGGCTTTGGGTACAAGTGAACTCCCCAGGGGAGCCTTTATGCAGCCCCACATGCAACTGGACCCTCCTTGTTCACTCTTTACAAGCAAAACTTAATATACCCCTAGCCACCATGGCAGAAGACTGAAAACTCGGGCCACAGAAAAAGCGTTTCAAGCCCCATTCACCCATCCAGACGTGCCCCCAAAGGAAGTCTTTGGGTACAAGTGAACTCCCCAGGGGAGCCTTTATGCAGCCCCATATGCAACTGGACCCTCCGTGTTCGCTCTTTACAGCAACCCTAAATATAACCCTCGGCGCAATGGGAGAAGACTGAAAAAGCGGGCCTCAGAAAACGCATTGCGATTCCCCTTGGACCATCCCAAAGTGCCCCCAAAGGAAGGCTTTGGGTACAACTGGACTCCCCAGGGGAGCCTTAACGCAGCCCCACATGCAACTGGACCCTCCGTATTCGCTCTTTCACAGCAACCCTAAATATAGCCCTGGCCCGCCTGGCAGTCGACTGAAAACTCGGGACCCAGAAAATGCATTAAAAGCCTAATTCGCCCATCCAAAAGTGCCCCCAGAGGAAGGCTTTGGGTACAACTGAACTCCCCAGGGGAGCATTTACGCAGCCCCACCTGCAACTGGACCCTCCGTATTCACTCTTTCACAGCAACCCTAAATATAGCCCTGGTCGGCCTGGCAGTCGACTGAAAACTCGGGCCCCAGAAAATGCGTTAAAAGCCTAATTCGCCCATCCAAAAGTGCCCCCAGAGGAAGGCTTTGGGTACAACTGAACTCCACAGGGGAGCCTTTACGCAGCCTCACATGCAACTGGACCCTCCTTGCTCACTGTTTACGAGCAACCCTAAATATTCCCCTAGCCACCATGGCAGAAGACTGAAAACTCGGGCTCCAGAAAATGCGTTTCAAGCCCCATTCACCCATCCAGAAGTGCCCCGAAAGGAAGGCTTTGGGTACAACTGAACTCCCCAGGGGAGCCTTTATGCAGGCGCATACGCAACTGAACCCCCCGTGTTCGCTGTTTACAAGCAACCCTAAATATAACACTAGCCAGCATGGCAGAAAACTGAAAACTCGGGCCCCAGAAAAAGCCTTTCAAGCCCCATTCACCCATCCAGAAGTGCCCCCAAAGGAAGGCTTTGGGTACAAGTGAACTCCCCAGGGGAGCCTTAACGCAGCCCCACATGTAACTGGACCCTCCGTATTCGCTCTTTCACAGCAACCCTAAATATAGCCCTGGCCCGCCTGGCAGTCGACTGAAAGCTCGGGCCACAGAAAATGTGTTACGAGTCCCATTCGCCCATCCAAAAGTGCCCCCAAAGGAAGGCTTTGCGTACAAGTGAACTCCCCAGGGGAACCTTTACGCAGCCCCACATGCAACTGGACCCTCCTTGTTCACTGTTTACGAGCAACCATAAATATACCCCTAGCCACCACGGCAGAAGACTGAAAACTCGGGCTCCAGAAAATGCGTTTCACGCCCCATTCACCCATCCAGAAGTGCCCCGAAAGGAAGGCTTTGGGTACAAGTGAACTCCCCAGGGGAGCCTTTATGCAGCCCCACATGCAACTGGACCCTCCGGGTTCACTCTTTCACAGCAACCCTAAATGTAGCTCTGGCCCGCCTGGCAGTCGACTGAAAACTCGGGCCCCAGAAAATGCGTTAAAAGCCTAATTCGCCCATCCAAAAGTGCCCCCAGAGGAAGGCTTTGGGTACAACTGAACTCCCCAGGGGAGCCTTTGTGCAGCCCCACATGCAACTGGACCCTCCGTATTTGCTCTTTCACAGCAACCCTATATATAGCCCTGGCCCGCCTGGCAGTCGACTGAAAGCTCGGGCCCCAGAAAAGGTGTTACGAGCCCCATTCGCCCATCCAAAAGTGCCCCCAGAGGAAGGCTTTGTGTACAAGTGAACTCCCCAGGGGAACCTTTACGCAGCCCCACATGCAACTGGACCCTCCTTGTTCACTGTTTACGAGCAACCCTAAATATACCCATAGCCACCATGGCAGAAGACTGAAAACTCGGGCTCCAGAAAATGCGTTTCAAGCCTCATTCACCCATCCAGAAGTGCCCCCAAAGGAAGGCTTTGGGTACAACTGAACTCCCCAGGGGAGCCTTTATGCAGCCCCACATGCAACTGGACCCTCCGGGTTCACTCTTTCACAGCAACCCTAAATGTAGCCCTGGCCCGCCTGGCAGTCGACTGAAAACTCGGGCCCCAGAAAATGCGTTAAAAGCCTAATTCGCCCATCCAAAAGTGCCCCCAGAGGAAGGCTTTGGGTACAAGTGAACTCCCCAGGGGAGCGTTTATGCAGCTCCACATGCAACTGGACCCTCCGTGTTCGCTGTTTACAGCAACCCTAAATATACCCCTAGCCAGCATGGCAGAAGACTGAAAACTCGGGCCACAGAAAAAGCGTTTCAAGGCCCTTTCGCCCATCCAGAAGTGCCCCCAAAGGAAGGCTTTGGGTACAACTGAACTCCCCAGGGGAGCCTTTATGCAGCCCCACATGCAACTGGACCCTCCGTATTCTCTCTTTCACAGCAACCGTAAATATAGCCCTGGCCGGCCTGGCAGTCGACTGAAAACTCGGGCCACAGAAAACTGTTAAAAGCGTAATTCATCCATTAAAAAGAGCCCCCAAAGGAAGGCTTTGGGTACAAGTGAACTCCCCAGGGGAGCCTTTACGCAGCCCCACATGCAACTGGACCCTCCGTGTTCGCTCTTTACAGCAACCCTAAATATAACCCTAGCTAGCATGGCAGAAGACTGAAAACTCGGGCCACAGAAAAAGCGTTTCAAGCCCCTTTCGCCCATCCAGAAGTGCCCCCAAAGGAAGGCTTTGGGTAAAAGTGAACTCCCCAGGGGAGCCTTTATGCAGCCCCACATGCAACTGGACCCTCCTTGTTCACTGTTTACAAGCAAAACTTAATATACCCCTAGCCACCATGGCAGAAGACTGAAAACTCGGGCTCCAGAAAATGAGTTTCAAGCCACATTCACCCATCCAGAAGTGCCCCCCAAAAAAGGCTTTGGGTAAAAATGAACTCCCCAGGGGAGCCTTTATGCAGACCCATATGCAACTGGACACTCCGGGTTCACTCTTTCACCGCAAGCCTAAATATAGCCCTCGGCGCAATGGGAGAAGACTGAAAAAGCGGGCCTCAGAAAACGCATTGCGATTCCCCTTGGACCATCCCAAAGTGCCCCCAAAGGAAGGCTTTGGGTACAAGTGAACTCCCCAGGGGAGCCTTAACGCAGCCCCACATGCAACTGGACCCTCCTTGTTCACTGTTTACGAGCAACCCTAAACATACCCCTAGCCACCATGGCAGAAGACTGAAAACTCGGGCTCCAGAAAATGCGTTTCAAGCCCCATTCACCCATCCAGAAGTGCCCCCAGAGGAAGGCTTTGGGTACAAGTGAACTCCCCAGGGGAGCCTTTATGCAGCCCCACATGCAACTGGACCCTCCGGGTTCACTCTTTCACAGCAACCCTAAATGTAGCCCTGGCCCGCCTGGCAGTCGACTGAAAACTCGTGCCCCAGAAAATGCGTTAAAAGCCTAATTCGCCCATCCAGAAGTGCCCCCAAAGGAAGGCTTTGCGTATAAGTGAACTCCCCAGGGGAGCCTATATGCAGCCCCACATGCAACTGGACCCTCCTTGTTCACTGTTTACGAGCAACCCTAAATATACCCCTAGCCACCATGGCAGAAGACTGAAAACTCGGGCTCCAGAAAATGCGTTACAAGCCCCATTCGCCCATCCAAAAGTGCCGCCAGAGGAAGACTTTGGGTACAAGTGAACTCCCCAGGGGAGCCTTTACGCAGCCCCACATGCAAATGGACCCTCCGTGTTCACTGTTTATGGGTAACCCTAAATATAACCCTGGCCCTCATGGGAGACAACTGAAAACTTGGGCTCCAGAAAATGCGTTACAAGCCCCATTCGTTCATCCCGAAGTGCCCCCAAAAAAGACTTTCGGTACAAGTGAACTCCCCATGGGAGCCTTTATGCAGCCCCACATGCAACTGGACCCTCCGGGTTCGCTCTTTCGAAGCAATACTAAAGATATCCCTAGCAGGCATGGGAGGCGACTGAAAACTCGGGCCTCAGAAAACTCATTGCGATTCCCCTTTCGCCCATTCAAAGTGCCCCCAGAGGAAGGCTTTGGGTACAACTGAACTCCCCAGGGGATCCTTAATGCAGCCCCACATGCAACTGGACCCTCCGGGTTCGCTGTTTCTGAGCAACACTAAATATAGCCCTAGCCGGCATGGGAGACGACTGAAAACCCAGGCCCCAGAAAACGCTTTCCGAGCCCCTTTAGCCCATCCAAAAGTGCCCCCAGAGGAAGGCTTTGGGTACAACTGAACTCCCCAGGGGAGCCTTTATTCAGCCCCACATGCAACTGGACCCTCCGGGTTCGCTCTTTCGAAGCAATACTAAAGATATCCCTAGCAGGCATGGGAGGCGACTGAAAACTCGGGCCTCAGAAAACTCATTGCGATTCCCCTTTCGCCCATTCAAAGTGCCCCCAGAGGAAGGCTTTGGGTACAACTGAACTCCCCAGGGGATCCTTAATGCAGCCCCACATGCAACTGGACCCTCCGGGTTCGCTGTTTCTGAGCAACACTAAATATAGCCCTAGCCGGCATGGGAGACGACTGAAAACCCAGGCCCCAGAAAACGCTTTCCGAGCCCCTTTAGCCCATCCAAAAGTGCCCCCAGAGGAAGGCTTTGGGTACAACTGAACTCCCCAGGGGAGCCTTTATTCAGCCCCACATGCAACTGGACCCTCCGTATTTGCAATTTCACTGCAACCCTAAATATATCACTGGCCCGCCTGGAAGTCGAGTGAAAACTCGGGCCCCAGAAAATGCGATACAAGCCCCATTCGCCCATCCAAAAGTGCCCTCAAAGGAAGGCTTTGGGTATGAGTGAACTCTCCAGGGGAGCCTTTAAGCAGCCCCACATGCAACTGGACCCTCCGTGTTCACTCTTTCTACGCAAGCCAAAATACATCCCTAGCCGCAAAGGGAGAAGACTGAAAAAGCGGGCCTCAGAAAACGCATTGCGAGTCTCTTTCGCCCATCTAAAAGTGCCCCCAAAGGAAGGCTCTGGGTACAAGTGAATTCCCCAGGGGAGCCTTTACGCAGCCCCACATGCAACTGGACCCTCCGTGTTTGCTCTTTACAAACAACCCTAAAATAACTCTAGCCAGCATGGAGAAGACTGAAAACTTGGGCCACAGAAAACGCATTCCGAGCCACTTTCGCCCATCCAGAAGTGCCCCCAAAGGAAGGCTTTGGGTACAAGTGAACTCCCCAGGGGATCCTTTATGCAGCCCCACATGGAACTGAACCATACGGGTTCGCTCTTTTAGAGCAAAACTATACATAGCCCTAGCCGGCATGGGAGACGACTGAAAATTCTGGTGCCAGAAAAAGATTTCCGAGCCCCATTCACCCATCCAAAAGTGCCCCCAGAGGAAGGCTTTGGGTACAAGTGAACTCCCCAGGGGAGCCTTTACGCAGCCCCACATGCAACTGGACCCTCCGTGTTCGCTGTTTACGAGCAACCCTAAATATATCTCTAGCCAGCATGGCAGAAGACTGAAAACTCGGGCCCTAGAAAACGTGCTACAAGCCCCATTCGCCCATCCAGAAGTGCCCCCAAAGAAAGGCTTTGGGTACAACTGAACTCCCCAGGGGAGCCTTTATGCAGCCCCACATGCAACTGGACCCTCCGGGTTTACTCTTTCACCGCAAGCCTAAATATAGCTCTCCGCGCAATGGGAGAAGATAGAAAAAGCGGGCCTCAGAAAAAGCATTGCGATTCCCCTTGGACCATCCAAAAGTGCCCCCATAGGAAGGCTTTGGGAACAAGTGAACTCCCCAGGGGAGCCTTTATGCAGCCCCACATGCAACTGGACCCTCCCTGTTCGCTGTTTTTTAAGCAACACTAAATATAGCCCTTGCCGGCATTGGAGACGACTGAAAAATCGGGCCCCATAAAACACCATTCAAGCCCCATTCGTCCATCCAGAAGCGCCCCCAAAAGAAGGCTTTGGGTACAACTGAACTTTCCAGGAGAGGCTTTATGCAGACCCACATGCAACTCGACCCTCTGGGTTCACTCTTTCCGAGCAACACTAATGAGAGCCCTATCCGGCATGGGAGACGATTGAAAATTCGGGCCCCAGAAAACACATTCCGAGCCCCTTTTGCCCATCCAAAAGTGCCCCCAGAGGAAGGCTTTGGGTACAACTGAACTCCCCGGGGGAGCCTTTACGCAGCCCCACATGCAACTCGACCCTCCGTGTTCGCTCTTTACAAGCAACCCTAAATATAACCCTAGCCAGCATGGAGAGGAATGAAAACTCGGGCCTCAGAAAACGCGTTGCAAGCCCCATTCGCCCATCCAGAAGTGCCCCCAGAGAAAGGCTTTGGGTACAAGTGAACTCCCCAGGGGAGCCTTTATGCAGCCCCACATGCAACTGGACCCTCCGGGTTCACTCTTTCACCACAAGACTAAATATAGCCCTAGCCTCAAAGGGAGAAGACTGAAAAAGCGGGCCTCAGAAAACGCATTGCGATTCCCCTTGCACCATCCAAAAGTGCCCCTCAAAGGAAGGCTTTGTGTAGAAGTAAACTCCCCAGGGGAGCATTTATTCAGCCCCACATGCAACTCGACCCTCCGGGTTCGCTCTTTTCGAGCAACACTAAGTATATCCCTAGCCGGCATGGGAGACGACTTAAAATTCGGGTCCCAGAAAATGCATTGCGAGTGTCTTTCGACCATCCAAAAGTGCCTCCAAAGGAACGCTTTGGGTACAACTGAACTCCCCATGGGAGCCTTTATGCACCCCACATGGAACTGGACCCTCCGGGTTCGCTGTTTCCAAGCAACACTAAATATAGCCCTAGCCGGCATGGGAGACGACTGAAAAATCGGGCCAAATAAAACGCATTAGAAGACCATTTCGCCCATCCAAAAGTGCCCCCAGAGGAAGTCTTTGGGTAGAAGTGAACTCCCCAGGGGAGCCTTTATGCAGCCCCACATGCAACTGGACCCTCCGCATTCACTCTTTCTACGCAAGCCTAAATATAGCCCTAGCCGCAAAGGGAGAAGACGGAAAAAGCGGGCCTCAGAAAATGCATTGCGAGACACTTTCGCTCATCCAGAAGTGCCCCCAAAGGAAGGCTTTGGGTACAAGTGAACTCCCCAGGGGAGCCTTTATGCAGCCCCACATGCAACTGGACCTTCCGGGTTCACTGTTTCCGAGCAACACTATATATATCCCTAGCAGGCATTGGAGATGACTGAAAACTCGGGCCCCAGAAAATGCCTTACAAGACCTTTTCGCCATCAAAAAGTGTCCCCAGAGGAAGCCTTTGGGTACAAGTGAACTCCCCAGGGGAGCCTTTTTGCAGCCCCACATGCAACTGGACCCTCCTTATTCGCTCTTTCACAGCAACCCTAAATGTAACCCTGGCCCGCATGGTAGACAACTGAAAAATCGGGCCCCAGAAAACGCGTTACAAGCCCCATTCGCCCATCCAGAAGTGCCCCCAAAGGAAGGGTTTGGGTAAAAGTGAACTCCCCAGGGGAGCCTTTTTGCAACCCCACATGAAACTGGACCCTCCGTGTTCACTCTTTCACAGCAAGACTAAATATAGCCCTAGCCGCAAAAGGAGAAGACTGAAAAAGCGGTCCTCAGAAAAGGCGTTACAAGACCCTTTCGCCTGTCCAAAACAGCCCCCAAAGAAAGGCTTTGGGTACAACTGAACCCCCCAGGGGAGCCTTTATGCAGCCCCACATGCAACTGGACCCTCCGGGTTCGCTGTTTCCGAGCAACACTAAATATAGCCCTAGACGGCATGGAAGACGATTGAAAAATCGGGCCAAATAAAATGCATAACAAGACGATTTCGCCCATCCAAAAGTGCCCCCAAAGGAAGGCTTTGGGTACAAGTGAACTCCCCAGGGGAGCCTTTATGCAGCCCCACATACAACTGGACCCTCCGTATTTGCTCTTTCAAAGCAAAACTAAATACAGCCCTGGCCCGCATGGCATACCACTGAAAAATCGGGCCCCATAAAACACCATTCAGGCCCCATTGGCCCATCCAGAAGTGCCCCCAAAAGAAGGCTTTGGGTACAACTGAACTCTCCAGGGGAGCCTTTATGCAGCCCCACATGCAACTCGACCCTCCGGGTTCACTCATTCCGAGTAACACTAAAGAGACCCCTATCCGGCATGGGAGAAGACTGAAAATTCGGGCCCCAGAAAACACATTCCGAGCCCCTTTAGCCCATCCAAAAGTGCCCCCAGAGGAAGGCTTTGGGTACAACTGAACTCCCCAGGGGAGCCTTTACGCAGCCCCACATGCAACTCGACCCTCCGGGTTCGCTCTTTCCGAGAAACACTATAGAGAACCCTAGCCGGCATGGGAGACGACTGAAAACTCGGGCCCCAGAAAACGCATACCGAGCCCCTTTCGCCCATCCAAAAGTGCCCCCAGAGGAAGGCTTTGGGAACAACTGAACTCCCCAGGGGAGCCTTTATGCAGCCCCACATGCAACTGGACCCTCCAGGTTCGTCGTTTCCAAGCAACACTAAATATATCCCTATCCGGCATGGGAGACGACTGAAAAATCCGGCCAAATAAAAACACTTACAAGACCATTTCGCCCATCCAAAAGTGCCCCAGAGGAAGGCTTTGGGTACAAGTGAACTCCCCAGGGGAGCCTTTATGCAGCCCCACATGCAACTGTACCCTCCTTATTCGCTCTTTCACTGCAAGCCTAAATATTACCCTAGCCTGCATTGGAGATGACTGAAAAATCGGGCCAATGAAAACGCCTTACAAGACTATTTCGCCCATCCAGAAGTGCCCCCAAAGGAAGGCTTTGGGTACAAGTGAACTCCCCAGGGGAGCCTTTATGCAGCCCCACATGCAACTGGATCCTCCGGGTTCACTCTTTCACCGCAAGCCTATATATAGCCCTCGGCGCAATGGGAGAAGACTGAAAAATTGGGCCTCAGAAAACGCATTGCGATTCCCCTTGGACCATCCAAAAGTGCCCCCAAAGGAAGGCTTTGGGTACAAGTGAACTCCCCAGGGGAGCCTTTATGCAGCCCCACAAGCAACTGGACCTTCCGGGTTCGCTCTTTCACAGCAAGCCTAAATATAGCCCCAGCTGGCATCGGAGATGACTGAAAAAGCGGGCCAAAGAAAACGCATTCCGAGCCCCTTTCGCCCATCCAAAAGTGCCCCCAGAGGAAGGCTTTGAGTAGAAGTGAACTCCCCAGGGGAGCCTTTATGCAGCCCCACATGCAACTGGACCTTCCTTATTCGCTCATTCACAGCAAGCCTAAATATAGCCCTAGCCGGCATCGGAGATGACTGAAAAATCGGGCCATTGAATACACCTTACAAGACCATTTCACCCATCCAAAAGTGCCCCCAAAGGAAGGCTTTGGGTACAACTGAACGCCCCAGGGGAGCCTTCACACAGCCCCACATGCAACTGGACCCTCTGTCTTCGCTCTTTCTGAGCAACCTGAAATATAGCCCTAACCAGCATGGGAGAGGAATTCAAAAGAGTGCCCCAGAAAACGCAAACAAAGTCCAATTTGCCCATCCAAAAGTGCCAGCAAAGGTAGGCTTTGGGCACAACTGAACTCCCCAGGGGAGCCTTCACGCAGCCCCACATGCAACTGGACTCTC
Organism: Anas platyrhynchos; assembly: GCF_047663525.1. Lineage (NCBI taxonomy): Eukaryota > Metazoa > Chordata > Aves > Anseriformes > Anatidae > Anas > Anas platyrhynchos. The sequence goes on from NC_092595.1 coordinate 27,539,912, forward strand.
TGTCTTCACACTTTCTCAGCAATCCGATTCATAACCCTACCTGGAATCGGAGAGGCATTCAAAATAGGGCCCCAGAAAATGCGTTCAAAGCCCCTTTTGCTCAACCAAAATTGCCCCCAAAGAAAGGCATTGGGTACAACTAAACTCCCCAGGGGAGCCTTCACGCAGCCCCACATGCAACTGGACCCTCTGTGTTTGCTTTTTCTGAGCAACCTGAAATATATCTCTCCCCGGAATCTGAGACTAATGACAAAGAGGGCCCCAGAAAACAACTTCAAAGCCCCTTTTGCCCATCAAAAAGTGCCCCCTTAGAAAGGCTCTGGGTACAACTAAACTCCCCAGGGGAGCCTTCACACAGCCCCACATGCAACTGGACCCTTTGACTTCGCATTTTCTGAGCAACCCCAAAAATATCATTCCCCGGATTCGGAGAGGAATTCAAAATATGGCCGGAGAAAATGCGTTCAAAGCCCCTTTTGCCCATCCAAAAGTGCCCCCAAAGAAAGGCTTTGGGTACAACCGAATTCCCCAGGGGAGCCTCCACGCAACCTTACATGCCACTGGACCCTCTGTCTTTGCTCTTTCTGAGCAACCCGAAACATAGCCCTACGCGGCATGGGAGAGGAATTCAAAAGAGGGCCCCAGAAAACGCCTTCAAATTTTATTTTGCCCTTCAAAAATTGCACCCTTAGAAAGACTTTGGGTAAAACTGATCTCCCCAAGGGAGCCTTCACACATCCCCACATGCAAGTGGACCCTCTGTCTTCGCTCTTTCTGAGCAACCCCAAAAATATCATTCCCCAGATTTGGAGAAGAATTCAAAATATGTCCCAAGAAAATGCGTTCAAAGCCCGTTTTGCCCATAAAAAGTGCCCCCAGTGGAAGGCTTTGGGTGAAGCTGAAGTCCCCAGGGGAGCCTTCACACAGCCGCACATGCAACTGGACTCTCTGTCTTCACTCTTTCTCAGCAATCCGAATCATAACCCTACCTGGAATCGGAGAGGCATTCAAAATAGTGCCCCAGAAAAAGCGTTCAAAGCCCCTTTCGCGCATCCAAAAGTGCCCCCTTAAAAGGCTCTGGGTACAACTAAACTCCCCAGGGGAGCCTTCACACAGCCCCATATGCAACTGGACACTCTGTGTTTGATCTTTCTGAGCAACCCGAAATATAACCCTACCCGGCTTGGGAGAGGAATTCAAAAGAGGGCCCCAGAAAACGCAAACAAAGTCCCATTTGCCCATCCAAAAGTGCCCGCAAAGGAAGGCTTTGGGTACAACTGATCTCCTCAGGGGAGCCTTCACGCAGCACCACATGCAACTGGACCCTCTGAATTCGCTCTTCCTAAGCAACCCGAAACACAGCCCTACCCAGAATTTGAGACAAATGAAAAATCGGGCCCCAGGAAACGCATTAAAAGACCATTTCGACTATGCATAAGTTCCCCCAAAGGAAGACTTTGAGTACAACTGAAATCCCAAGGGGAGCCTTCAAGCAATCACACATGCCACTGGACCCTCTGTCTTCGCTCTTTCTGAGCAACCCAAAACATAGCCCTACCCGGAATCTGAGACGAATGACAAAGAGGGCAACAGAAAACACCTTCAAAAAACCTTTCACCCATCCATAAGTGCCCCCAAAGGAAGGCTATGGGTACAACTGAACTCCACAGGGGAGCATTTACGCAGCCCCACATGCAACTGGACCCTCTGTCTTCGCTATTTCTGAGCAACGCGAAAAATAGCCCTACCCGGCATGGGAGAGGAATTCAAAAGATGGCCCCAGAAAACGTCTTCAAATTTTATTTCGCCCATCCAAAATTGCCCCCTTAGAAAGGCTTTGGGTACAACTGAACTCCCCAGGGGAGCCTTCACGCAGCCCCACATGTAACTGGACCCTCTGTGTTTGATCTTTCTGAGCAACCCGAAACATAGTCCTACTTGGAATCTGAGACAAATGAAAAATAGGGCCCCAGAAAATGCATTCAAATCCCCTTTCAACCATCCAAAAACGGCCCCATAGGAAGGCTTTGGGTACAACTAAATTCCCCAGGGGAGCCTTCACACAGCCCCACATGCAACTGGAGCCTCTGTGTTCCCTATTTCTGAGCAACCCAAATCATAACCCTACCCGGCATGGGAGAGGAATTCAAACGAGGGCCCCAGAAAATGCGTTCAAAGCCCCTTTCCCCATCCAAAATTGCCCCCTTAGAAAGGCTTTGGGTACAACTAAACTCCCCAGGGGAGCCTTCACGCAGCCCCACATGCAACTGGACCCTCTGTGTTTGCTTTTTCTGAGCAACCTGAAATATATCTCTCCCCGGAATCTGAGACTAATGACAAAGAGGGCCCCAGAAAACAACTTCAAAGCCCCTTTCGCCCATCAAAAAGTGCCCCCTTAGAAAGGCTCTGGGTACAACTAAACTCCCCAGGGGAGCCTTCACACAGCCCCACATGCAACTGGACCCTTTGACTTCGCATTTTCTGAGCAACCCCAAAAATATCATTCCCCGGATTCGGAGAGGAATTCAAAATATGGCCGGAGAAAATGCGTTCAAAGCCCCTTTTGCCCATCCAAAAGTGCCCCCAAAGAAAGGCTTTGGGTACAACCGAATTCCCCAGGGGAGCCTCCACGCAACCTTACATGCCACTGGACCCTCTGTCTTCGCTCTTTCTGAGCAACCCGAAACATAGCCCTACGCGGCATGGGAGAGGAATTCAAAAGAGGGCCCCAGAAAACGCCTTCAAATTTTATTTTGCCCTTCAAAAATTGCACCCTTAGAAAGACTTTGGGTAAAACTGATCTCCCCAAGGGAGCCTTCACACATCCCCACATGCAAGTGGACCCTCTGTCTTCGCTCTTTCTGAGCAACCCCAAAAATATCATTCCCCAGATTTGGAGAAGAATTCAAAATATGTCCCAAGAAAATGCGTTCAAAGCCCGTTTTGCCCATAAAAAGTGCCCCCAGTGGAAGGCTTTGGGTGAAGCTGAAGTCCCCAGGGGAGCCTTCACACAGCCGCACATGCAACTGGACTCTCTGTCTTCACTCTTTCTCAGCAATCCGAATCATAACCCTACCTGGAATCGGAGAGGCATTCAAAATAGTGCCCCAGAAAAAGCGTTCAAAGCCCCTTTCGCGCATCCAAAAGTGCCCCCTTAAAAGGCTCTGGGTACAACTAAACTCCCCAGGGGAGCCTTCACACAGCCCCATATGCAACTGGACACTCTGTGTTTGATCTTTCTGAGCAACCCGAAATATAACCCTACCCGGCTTGGGAGAGGAATTCAAAAGAGGGCCCCAGAAAACGCAAACAAAGTCCCATTTGCCCATCCAAAAGTGCCCGCAAAGGAAGGCTTTGGGTACAACTGATCTCCTCAGGGGAGCCTTCACGCAGCACCACATGCAACTGGACCCTCTGAATTCGCTCTTCCTAAGCAACCCGAAACACAGCCCTACCCAGAATTTGAGACAAATGAAAAATCGGGCCCCAGGAAACGCATTAAAAGACCATTTCGACTATGCATAAGTTCCCCCAAAGGAAGACTTTGAGTACAACTGAAATCCCAAGGGGAGCCTTCAAGCAATCACACATGCCACTGGACCCTCTGTCTTCGCTCTTTCTGAGCAACCCAAAACATAGCCCTACCCGGAATCTGAGACGAATGACAAAGAGGGCAACAGAAAACACCTTCAAAAAACCTTTCACCCATCCATAAGTGCCCCCAAAGGAAGGCTATGGGTACAACTGAACTCCACAGGGGAGCATTTACGCAGCCCCACATGCAACTGGACCCTCTGTCTTCGCTATTTCTGAGCAACGCGAAAAATAGCCCTACCCGGCATGGGAGAGGAATTCAAAAGATGGCCCCAGAAAACGTCTACAAATTTTATTTCGCCCATCCAAAATTGCCCCCTTAGAAAGGCTTTGGGTACAACTGAACTCCCCAGGGGAGCCTTCACACAGCCCCACATGCAACTGGACCCTCTGTCTTCCCTCTTTCTGAGGAACCCGAAACATAGCCCTATCCGGCATGGGAGAGGAATTCAAATGAGGGCCCCAGAAAATGCGTTCAAAGCCCCTTTTAAACCATCCAAAATTGCCCCCTTAGAAAGGGTTTGGGTACAACTGAACTCCCCAGGGGAGCCTTCACGCAGCCCCACATGTAACTGGACCCTCTGTGTTTGATCTTTCTGAGCAACCCGAAACATAGTCCTACTTGGAATCTGAGACAAATGAAAAATAGGGCCCCAGAAAATGCATTCAAATCCCCTTTCAACCATCCAAAAATGGCCCCATAGGAAGGCTTTGGGTACAACTAAATTCCCCAGGGGAGCCTTCACACAGCCCCACATGCAACTGGAGCCTCTGTGTTCCCTATTTCTGAGCAACCCAAATCATAACCCTACCCGGCATGGGAGAGGAATTCAAACGAGGGCCCCAGAAAATGCGTTCAAAGCCCCTTTCCCCATCCAAAATTGCCCCCTTAGAAAGGCTTTGGGTACAACTAAACTCCCCAGGGGAGCCTTCACGCAGCCCCACATGCAACTGGACCCTCTGTGTTTGCTTTTTCTGAGCAACCTGAAATATATCTCTCCCCGGAATCTGAGACTAATGACAAAGAGGGCCCCAGAAAACAACTTCAAAGCCCCTTTCACCCATCAAAAAGTGCCCCCTTAGAAAGGCTCTGGGTACAACTAAACTCCCCAGGGGAGCCTTCACACAGCCCCACATGCAACTGGACCCTCTGTCTTCGCTCTTTCTGAGCCACCCCAAAAATATCCTTCCCTGGATTCGGAGAGGAATTCAAACTATGGCCAGAGAAAATGCGTTCAAAGCCCCTTTTGCCCATCCAAAAGTGCCCCCAAAGGAAAGCTTTGGGTACAAGTGAACTCCCCAGGGGAGTCTCCACGCAACCTTACATGCCACTGGACCCTCTGTCTTCGCTCCTTCTGAGCAACCCGAAACATAGCCCTACGCGGCATGGGAGAGGAATTCAAAAGAGGGCCCCAGAAAACGCCTTCAAATTTTATTTCGCCCATCAAAAATTGCCCCCTTAGAAAGGCTTTGGGTACAACTGAACTCCCCAGGGGAGCCTTTTTGCAGCCCCACATGCAACTGGACCCTCTGGGTTCAGTCTTTCACCGTAAGACTAAATATAGCCCTCGGCACAATGGGAGAAGACTGAAAAAGCGGGCCATAGAAAACGCATTTCGATTCCTTTTGGACCATCAAAAAGTGCCCCCAAAGGAAGGCTTTGGGTACAACTGAACTCCCTAGGGGAGCCTTTACGCAGCCCCACATGCAACTGGACCCTCCGGCTTCGATTTTTCCGAGCAACCCTAAATATATTACTAGCTGGCATGGGAGAAGACTGAAAACCCGGGCCCCAGAAAACGCGTTGCAAGCCCCTTTGGACCATCCAAAAGTGTCACCAAAGGAAGGCTTTGGGTACAGGTGAACTCCCCAGGGGAGCCTTTACGCAGCCCCACATGCAACTGGACCCTCCGGGTTCGCTGTTTCCGAGCATCCCTAAACATAGCCCTAGCCGGCATCGAAGACGACTGAAAAATCAGGCCCCAGGAAATGCGTTGCGAGCCCTTTTCGCCCATTCAAAGTGCCCCCAAAGGAAAGCTTTGGGTACAAGAGAACTCCACAGGGGAGCCTTTACGCAGCCCCACATGCAACTGGACCCTCCGGGTTCGCTGTTTCCGAGCATCCCTAAACATAGCCCTACCGGCATCGATGACGACTGAAAAATCAGGCCCCAGGAAATGTTATACGAGCCCTTTTCACCCATCCAAAAGTGCCCCCAAAGGAAGGCTTTGGGTACAAGTGAACTCCCCAGGGGAGCCTTTACGCAGCCCCACATGCAACCGGACCCTCCGGGTTCGATTTTTTCGAGCAACACTAAATATATCACTAGCCGGCATGGGAGAAGACTGAAAACCCGGGTCCCAGAAAAGGCGTTGCAAGCCCCTTTGGACCATCCAAAAGTGTCACCAAAGGAAGGCTTTGGGTACAAGTGAACCCCCAGGGGAGCCTTTACGCAGCCCCACATGCAACTGGACCCTCCGGGTTCACTGTTTCCGAGCATCCCTAAATATAGCCTTAGCCGGCATCGAAGACGACTGAAAAATCAGGCCCCAGGAAATGCGTTGCGAGCCCCTTTCGCCCATCCAAAAGTGCCCGGAAAGGAAGGCTTTGGGTACACGTGAACTCCCCAGGGGAGCCTTTATGCAGCCCCACATGCAACTGGACCCTCCGGGGTCACTCATTTTGAGCAACCCGAAACATATCCCTGGCCGGCATGAGAGACTACTGAAAAGTCGGAACCCAGAAAAAGAGTAGCGAAACCCTTTTTGCCCATCCAAAAGTGCCCGCAAAGAAAGGCTTTGGTTACAAGTGAACTCCCCAGGGGAGCCTTCACGCACCCCTACATGCAACTGGACCCTCCTTATTCGTTCTTTCACAGCAAGCCTATATATAGCCCTAGCCGGCGTGGGAGAAGACTGAAAAATCGCGCCCCAGTAAATTCGTTGCAAGCCCCATTTACCCATCGAAAAGTGCCCGCAAAGGAAGGCTTTGGGTACAAGTGAACTCCCCAGGGGAGCCTTTACGCAGCCCCACATGCAACTGGACCCTCCGGGTTCGCTCTTTCCGAGCAACCCTAAATATATCCCTAGCCGGCATAAAAGACGTCTGAAAAATTGGTCCCCAGAAAACGCGTTGCGAGCCCCTTTCTCCCATCCAAAAGTGCCCGCAAAGGAAGGCTTTGGGTACAAGTGAACTCCCCAGGGGAGCCTTTACGCAGCCCCACATGCAACTGGACCCTCCGGATTCGCTGTTCCTGAGCAAACCTAAACGTAGCCCTAGCCGGCATGGGAGAAGACTGAAAAACCGGGCTCCGGAAAACGCATTGCAAGCCCCTTTGGACCATCCAAAAGTGTCACCAAAGGAAGGCTTTGGGTACAAGTGAACTCCCCAGGGGAGCCTTTACGCAGCCCCACATGCAACTGGACCCTCCGGGTTCGCTGTTTCCGAGCATCCCTAAACATAGCCGATACCGTAATCGAAGACGACTGAAAAATCAGGCCCCAGGAAATGTGTTGCGAGCCCCTTTTCGCCATTCCAAAAGTGCCCCTAAAGGAAGGCTTTGGGTACAAGTGAACTCCCCAGGGGAGCCTTTACGCAGCCCCACATGCAACTGGACCCTTCGGGTTCGATTCTTCCGAGCAACCCTAAATATATCCCTAACCGGCATGGGAGAAGACTGAAAAACCGGGCCCCAGAAAACGCATTGCAAGCCCCTTTGGACCATCCAAAAGTGTTACCAAAGGAAGACTTTGGGTACAAGTGAACTCCCCAGGGGAGCCTTTACGCAGCCCCACATGCAACTGGACCCTCCGGATTCGCTGTTCCTGAGCAAACCTAAACGTATACCTAGCCGGCATGGGAGAAGACTGAAAAACCGGGCCCCGGAAAACGCATTGCAAGCCCCTTTGGTCATCCAAAACTGTCACCAAAGGAAGGCTTTGGGTACAAGTGAACTCCCCAGGGGAGCCTTTACGCAGCCCCACATGCAACTGCACCCTCCGGGTTCGCTGTTTCCGAGCATCCCTAAACATAGCCCTAGCCGGCATCGAAGACGACTGAAAAATCAGGCCCCAGGAAATGCGTTTCGAGCCTTTTTCGCCCATCCAAAAGTGCCCGCAAAGGAAGACTTTGGGTACAAGAGAACTCCCCAGGGGAGCCTTTACGCAGCCCCACATGCAACTGGACCCTCCAGGTTCGCTGTTTCCGAGCATCCCTAAACATAACCCTAGCCGGCATCGAAGACGACTGAAAAATCAGGCCCCAGGAAATGCTTTCCGAGCACTTTTCGCCCATACAAAAGTGCCCCCAAAGGAATGCTTTGGGTATATCTGAAGTTCCCAAAGGGTCCATTACGCAGCACCATATGCAACTGGACCCTCCGGGTTCGCTGTTTCCGAGCATTCCTAAACGTAGCCCTAGCCGTCATCGGAGACAAGTGAAAAATCAGGCCCCAGGAAATGTGTGGCGAGCCCCTTTGGACCATCCAAAAGTGCCCCCAAAGGAAGGCTTTGGATACAAGTGAAATCCCCAGGGGAGCCTTTACGCAGCCCCACATGCAACTGGACCCTCCGGGTTCGCTGTTTCTGAGCAACCCTAAATATATCCGTAGCCGGCATGGGAGAAGACTGAAAAACCGGGCCCCAGAAAACGCTTTGCAAGCCCCTTTGGACCATCCAAAAGTGTTACCAAAGGAAGGCTTTGGGTACAAGTGAACTCCCCAGGGGAGCCTTTACGCAGCCCCACATGCAACTGGACCCTCAGGATTCGCTGTTCCTGAGCAAACCTAAACGTAGCCCTAGCCGGCATGGGAGAAGACTGAAAAACGGGGCCCCCGAAAACGCATTGCAAGCCCCGTTGGACCATCCAAAAGTGCCCACAAAGGAAGGCTTTGGGTACAAGTGAACTCCCCAGAGGAGGCTTTACGCAGCTCCACATTTAACTGGACCCTCCGGGTTCACTCACTCCGAGCAAGCCTTAATATAGCCGTAGTTGGCATAGAAGACGTCTGAAAAATTGGGCCCCGGGAAATGCGTTGCGAGCCCCTTCCACCCATCCAAAAGTGCCCGCAAAGGAAGGCTTTGGGTACAAGAGAACTCCCCAGGGGAGCCTTTACGCAGCCCCACATGCAACTGGACCCTCCGGGTTCGCTCTTTCCGAGCAACCCTAAATATATCCCTAGCCGGCATAAAAGACGTCTGAAAAATTGGTCCCCAGAAAACGCGTTGCGAGCCCCTTTCTCCCATCCAAAAGTGCCCGCAAAAGAAGGCTTTGGGTACAAGTGAACTCCCCAGGGGAGCCTTTACGCAGCCCCACATGCAACTGGACCCTCCGGATTCGCTGTTCCTGAGCAAACCTAAACGTAGCCCTAGCCGGCATGGGAGAAGACTGAAAAACCGGGCTCCGGAAAACGCATTGCAAGCCCCTTTGGACCATCCAAAAGTGTCACCAAAGGAAGGCTTTGGGTACAAGTGAACTCCCCAGGGGAGCCTTTACGCAGCCCCACATGCAACTGGACCCTCCGGGTTCGCTGTTTCCGAGCATCCCTAAACATAGCCGTTACCGTAATCGAAGACGACTGAAAAATCAGGCCCCAGGAAATGTGTTGCGAGCCCCTTTTCGCCATTCCAAAAGTGCCCCTAAAGGAAGGCTTTGGGTACAAGTGAACTCCCCAGGGGAGCCTTTACGCAGCCCCACATGCAACTGGACCCTTCGGGTTCGATTCTTCCGAGCAACCCTAAATATATCCCTAACCGGCATGGGAGAAGACTGAAAAACCGGGCCCCAGAAAACGCATTGCAAGCCCCTTTGGACCATCCAAAAGTGTTACCAAAGGAAGACTTTGGGTACAAGTGAACTCCCCAGGGGAGCCTTTACGCAGCCCCACATGCAACTGGACCCTCCGGATTCGCTGTTCCTGAGCAAACCTAAACGTATACCTAGCCGGCATGGGAGAAGACTGAAAAACCGGGCCCCGGAAAACGCATTGCAAGCCCCTTTGGTCATCCAAAACTGTCACCAAAGGAAGGCTTTGGGTACAAGTGAACTCCCCAGGGGAGCCTTTACGCAGCCCCACATGCAACTGCACCCTCCGGGTTCGCTGTTTCCGAGCATCCCTAAACATAGCCCTAGCCGGCATCGAAGACGACTGAAAAATCAGGCCCCAGGAAATGCGTTTCGAGCCTTTTTCGCCCATCCAAAAGTGCCCGCAAAGGAAGACTTTGGGTACAAGAGAACTCCCCAGGGGAGCCTTTACGCAGCCCCACATGCAACTGGACCCTCCAGGTTCGCTGTTTCCGAGCATCCCTAAACATAACCCTAGCCGGCATCGAAGACGACTGAAAAATCAGGCCCCAGGAAATGCTTTCCGAGCACTTTTCGCCCATACAAAAGTGCCCCCAAAGGAATGCTTTGGGTATATCTGAAGTTCCCAAAGGGTCCATTACGCAGCACCATATGCAACTGGACCCTCCGGGTTCGCTGTTTCCGAGCATTCCTAAACGTAGCCCTAGCCGTCATCGGAGACAAGTGAAAAATCAGGCCCCAGGAAATGTGTGGCGAGCCCCTTTGGACCATCCAAAAGTGCCCCCAAAGGAAGGCTTTGGATACAAGTGAAATCCCCAGGGGAGCCTTTACGCAGCCCCACATGCAACTGGACCCTCCGGGTTCGCTGTTTCTGAGCAACCCTAAATATATCCGTAGCCGGCATGGGAGAAGACTGAAAAACCGGGCCCCAGAAAACGCTTTGCAAGCCCCTTTGGACCATCCAAAAGTGTTACCAAAGGAAGGCTTTGGGTACAAGTGAACTCCCCAGGGGAGCCTTTACGCAGCCCCACATGCAACTGGACCCTCAGGATTCGCTGTTCCTGAGCAAACCTAAACGTAGCCCTAGCCGGCATGGGAGAAGACTGAAAAACGGGGCCCCCGAAAACGCATTGCAAGCCCCGTTGGACCATCCAAAAGTGCCCACAAAGGAAGGCTTTGGGTACAAGTGAACTCCCCAGAGGAGGCTTTACGCAGCTCCACATTTAACTGGACCCTCCGGGTTCACTCACTCCGAGCAAGCCTTAATATAGCCGTAGTTGGCATAGAAGACGTCTGAAAAATTGGGCCCCGGGAAATGCGTTGCGAGCCCCTTCCACCCATCCAAAAGTGCCCGCAAAGGAAGGCTTTGGGTACAAGAGAACTCCCCAGGGGAGCCTTTACGCAGCCCCACATGCAACTGGACCCTCCGGGTTCGCTCTTTCCGAGCAACCCTAAATATATCCCTAGCCGGCATAAAAGACGTCTGAAAAATTGGTCCCCAGAAAACGCGTTGCGAGCCCCTTTCTCCCATCCAAAAGTGCCCGCAAAAGAAGGCTTTGGGTACAAGTGAACTCCCCAGGGGAGCCTTTACGCAGCCCCACATGCAACTGGACCCTCCGGATTCGCTGTTCCTGAGCAAACCTAAACGTAGCCCTAGCCGGCATGGGAGAAGACTGAAAAACCGGGCTCCGGAAAACGCATTGCAAGCCCCTTTGGACCATCCAAAAGTGTCACCAAAGGAAGGCTTTGGGTACAAGTGAACTCCCCAGGGGAGCCTTTACGCAGCCCCACATGCAACTGGACCCTCCGGGTTCGCTGTTTCCGAGCATCCCTAAACATAGCCGTTACCGTAATCGAAGACGACTGAAAAATCAGGCCCCAGGAAATGTGTTGCGAGCCCCTTTTCGCCATTCCAAAAGTGCCCCTAAAGGAAGGCTTTGGGTACAAGTGAACTCCCCAGGGGAGCCTTTACGCAGCCCCACATGCAACTGGACCCTTCGGGTTCGATTCTTCCGAGCAACCCTAAATATATCCCTAACCGGCATGGGAGAAGACTGAAAAACCGGGCCCCAGAAAACGCATTGCAAGCCCCTTTGGACCATCCAAAAGTGTTACCAAAGGAAGACTTTGGGTACAAGTGAACTCCCCAGGGGAGCCTTTACGCAGCCCCACATGCAACTGGACCCTCCGGATTCGCTGTTCCTGAGCAAACCTAAACGTATACCTAGCCGGCATGGGAGAAGACTGAAAAACCGGGCCCCGGAAAACGCATTGCAAGCCCCTTTGGTCATCCAAAACTGTCACCAAAGGAAGGCTTTGGGTACAAGTGAACTCCCCAGGGGAGCCTTTACGCAGCCCCACATGCAACTGCACCCTCCGGGTTCGCTGTTTCCGAGCATCCCTAAACATAGCCCTAGCCGGCATCGAAGACGACTGAAAAATCAGGCCCCAGGAAATGCTTTCCGAGCACTTTTCGCCCATACAAAAGTGCCCCCAAAGGAATGCTTTGGGTATATCTGAAGTTCCCAAAGGGTCCATTACGCAGCACCATATGCAACTGGACCCTCCGGGTTCGCTGTTTCCGAGCATTCCTAAACGTAGCCCTAGCCGTCATCGGAGACAAGTGAAAAATCAGGCCCCAGGAAATGTGTGGCGAGCCCCTTTGGACCATCCAAAAGTGCCCCCAAAGGAAGGCTTTGGATACAAGTGAAATCCCCAGGGGAGCCTTTACGCAGCCCCACATGCAACTGGACCCTCCGGGTTCGCTGTTTCTGAGCAACCCTAAATATATCCGTAGCCGGCATGGGAGAAGACTGAAAAACCGGGCCCCAGAAAACGCTTTGCAAGCCCCTTTGGACCATCCAAAAGTGTTACCAAAGGAAGGCTTTGGGTACAAGTGAACTCCCCAGGGGAGCCTTTACGCAGCCCCACATGCAACTGGACCCTCAGGATTCGCTGTTCCTGAGCAAACCTAAACGTAGCCCTAGCCGGCATGGGAGAAGACTGAAAAACGGGGCCCCCGAAAACGCATTGCAAGCCCCGTTGGACCATCCAAAAGTGCCCACAAAGGAAGGCTTTGGGTACAAGTGAACTCCCCAGAGGAGGCTTTACGCAGCTCCACATTTAACTGGACCCTCCGGGTTCACTCACTCCGAGCAAGCCTTAATATAGCCGTAGTTGGCATAGAAGACGTCTGAAAAATTGGGCCCCGGGAAATGCGTTGCGAGCCCCTTCCACCCATCCAAAAGTGCCCGCAAAGGAAGGCTTTGGGTACAAGAGAACTCCCCAGGGGAGCCTTTACGCAGCCCCACATGCAACTGGACCCTCCGGGTTCGCTCTTTCCGAGCAACCCTAAATATATCCCTAGCCGGCATAAAAGACGTCTGAAAAATTGGTCCCCAGAAAACGCGTTGCGAGCCCCTTTCTCCCATCCAAAAGTGCCCGCAAAGGAAGGCTTTGGGTACAAGTGAACTCCCCAGGGGAGCCTTTACGCAGCCCCACATGCAACTGGACCCTCCGGATTCGCTGTTCCTGAGCAAACCTAAACGTAGCCCTAGCCGGCATGGGAGAAGACTGAAAAACCGGGCTCCGGAAAACGCATTGCAAGCCCCTTTGGACCATCCAAAAGTGTCACCAAAGGAAGGCTTTGGGTACAAGTGAACTCCCCAGGGGAGCCTTTACGCAGCCCCACATGCAACTGGACCCTCCGGGTTCGCTGTTTCCGAGCATCCCTAAACATAGCCGTTACCGTAATCGAAGACGACTGAAAAATCAGGCCCCAGGAAATGTGTTGCGAGCCCCTTTTCGCCATTCCAAAAGTGCCCCTAAAGGAAGGCTTTGGGTACAAGTGAACTCCCCAGGGGAGCCTTTACGCAGCCCCACATGCAACTGGACCCTTCGGGTTCGATTCTTCCGAGCAACCCTAAATATATCCCTAACCGGCATGGGAGAAGACTGAAAAACCGGGCCCCAGAAAACGCATTGCAAGCCCCTTTGGACCATCCAAAAGTGTTACCAAAGGAAGACTTTGGGTACAAGTGAACTCCCCAGGGGAGCCTTTACGCAGCCCCACATGCAACTGGACCCTCCGGATTCGCTGTTCCTGAGCAAACCTAAACGTATACCTAGCCGGCATGGGAGAAGACTGAAAAACCGGGCCCCGGAAAACGCATTGCAAGCCCCTTTGGTCATCCAAAACTGTCACCAAAGGAAGGCTTTGGGTACAAGTGAACTCCCCAGGGGAGCCTTTACGCAGCCCCACATGCAACTGCACCCTCCGGGTTCGCTGTTTCCGAGCATCCCTAAACATAGCCCTAGCCGGCATCGAAGACGACTGAAAAATCAGGCCCCAGGAAATGCTTTCCGAGCACTTTTCGCCCATACAAAAGTGCCCCCAAAGGAATGCTTTGGGTATATCTGAAGTTCCCAAAGGGTCCATTACGCAGCACCATATGCAACTGGACCCTCCGGGTTCGCTGTTTCCGAGCATTCCTAAACGTAGCCCTAGCCGTCATCGGAGACAAGTGAAAAATCAGGCCCCAGGAAATGTGTGGCGAGCCCCTTTGGACCATCCAAAAGTGCCCCCAAAGGAAGGCTTTGGATACAAGTGAAATCCCCAGGGGAGCCTTTACGCAGCCCCACATGCAACTGGACCCTCCGGGTTCGCTGTTTCTGAGCAACCCTAAATATATCCGTAGCCGGCATGGGAGAAGACTGAAAAACCGGGCCCCAGAAAACGCTTTGCAAGCCCCTTTGGACCATCCAAAAGTGTTACCAAAGGAAGGCTTTGGGTACAAGTGAACTCCCCAGGGGAGCCTTTACGCAGCCCCACATGCAACTGGACCCTCAGGATTCGCTGTTCCTGAGCAAACCTAAACGTAGCCCTAGCCGGCATGGGAGAAGACTGAAAAACGGGGCCCCCGAAAACGCATTGCAAGCCCCGTTGGACCATCCAAAAGTGCCCACAAAGGAAGGCTTTGGGTACAAGTGAACTCCCCAGAGGAGGCTTTACGCAGCTCCACATTTAACTGGACCCTCCGGGTTCACTCACTCCGAGCAAGCCTTAATATAGCCGTAGTTGGCATAGAAGACGTCTGAAAAATTGGGCCCCGGGAAATGCGTTGCGAGCCCCTTCCACCCATCCAAAAGTGCCCGCAAAGGAAGGCTTTGGGTACAAGAGAACTCCCCAGGGGAGCCTTTACGCAGCCCCACATGCAACTGGACCCTCCGGGTTCGCTCTTTCCGAGCAACCCTAAATATATCCCTAGCCGGCATAAAAGACGTCTGAAAAATTGGTCCCCAGAAAACGCGTTGCGAGCCCCTTTCTCCCATCCAAAAGTGCCCGCAAAGGAAGGCTTTGGGTACAAGTGAACTCCCCAGGGGAGCCTTTACGCAGCCCCACATGCAACTGGACCCTCCGGATTCGCTGTTCCTGAGCAAACCTAAACGTAGCCCTAGCCGGCATGGGAGAAGACTGAAAAACCGGGCTCCGGAAAACGCATTGCAAGCCCCTTTGGACCATCCAAAAGTGTCACCAAAGGAAGGCTTTGGGTACAAGTGAACTCCCCAGGGGAGCCTTTACGCAGCCCCACATGCAACTGGACCCTCCGGGTTCGCTGTTTCCGAGCATCCCTAAACATAGCCGTTACCGTAATCGAAGACGACTGAAAAATCAGGCCCCAGGAAATGTGTTGCGAGCCCCTTTTCGCCATTCCAAAAGTGCCCCTAAAGGAAGGCTTTGGGTACAAGTGAACTCCCCAGGGGAGCCTTTACGCAGCCCCACATGCAACTGGACCCTTCGGGTTCGATTCTTCCGAGCAACCCTAAATATATCCCTAACCGGCATGGGAGAAGACTGAAAAACCGGGCCCCAGAAAACGCATTGCAAGCCCCTTTGGACCATCCAAAAGTGTTACCAAAGGAAGACTTTGGGTACAAGTGAACTCCCCAGGGGAGCCTTTACGCAGCCCCACATGCAACTGGACCCTCCGGATTCGCTGTTCCTGAGCAAACCTAAACGTATACCTAGCCGGCATGGGAGAAGACTGAAAAACCGGGCCCCGGAAAACGCATTGCAAGCCCCTTTGGTCATCCAAAACTGTCACCAAAGGAAGGCTTTGGGTACAAGTGAACTCCCCAGGGGAGCCTTTACGCAGCCCCACATGCAACTGCACCCTCCGGGTTCGCTGTTTCCGAGCATCCCTAAACATAGCCCTAGCCGGCATCGAAGACGACTGAAAAATCAGGCCCCAGGAAATGCGTTTCGAGCCTTTTTCGCCCATCCAAAAGTGCCCGCAAAGGAAGACTTTGGGTACAAGAGAACTCCCCAGGGGAGCCTTTACGCAGCCCCACATGCAACTGGACCCTCCAGGTTCGCTGTTTCCGAGCATCCCTAAACATAGCCCTAGCCGGCATCGAAGACGACTGAAAAATCAGGCCCCAGGAAATGCATTCCAAGCCCCTTTGGACCATCCAAAAGTGACCCCAAAGGAAGGCTTTGGATACAAGTGAACTCCCCAGGGGAGCCTTTACGCAGCCCCACATGCAACTGGACCCTCCGTGTTCGATTTTTCCGAGCAACCCTAAATATAACCCTAGCTGTCATCGGAGATCAGTGAAAAATCAGGCTCCATTAAATGCGTTGCGAGCCCCTTTGGACCATCCAAAAGTGCCCCCAAAGGAAGGCTTTGGGTACAAGTGAACTCCCCAGGGGAGCCTTTACGCAGCCCCACATGCAACTGGACCCTCCGGATTCGCTGTTCCTGAGCAAACCTAAACGTAGCCCTAGCCGGCATGGGAGAAGACTGAAAAACCGGGCCCCGGAAAACGCATTGTAAGCCCCTTTGGACATCCAAATCTGTCACCAAAGGAAGGCTTTGGGTACAAGTGAACTCCCCAGGGGAGCCTTTACGCAGCCCCACATGCAACTGCACCCTCCGGGTTCGCTGTTTCCGAGCATCCCTAACCATAGCCCTAGCCGGCATCGAAGACGACTGAAAAATCAGGCCCCAGGAAATGCGTTTCGAGCACTTTTCGCCCATCCAAATATGCCCGCAAAGGAAGACTTTGGGTACAAGAGAACTCCCCAGGGGAGACTTTACGCAGCCCCACATGCAACTGGACCCTACAGGTTCGCTGTTTCCGAGCATCCCTAAACATAGCCCTAGCCATCATCGAAGACGACTGAAAAATCAGGCCCCAGGAAATGTATTCCGAGCCCTTTTCGCCCATACAAAAGTGCCCCCAAAGGAAGGCTTTGGGTACATCTGAAGTTCCCAAAGGGTCCATTACGAAGCACCATATGCAACTGGACCCTCCGGGTTCGCTGTTTCTGAGCAACCCTAAATATATCCGTAGCCGGCATGGGAGAAGACTGAAAAACCGGGCCCCAGAAAACGCTTTGCAAGCCCCTTTGGACCATCCAAAAGTGCCCCCAAAGGACGGCTTTGGGTACAAGTGAACTCCCCAGGGGAGCCTTTACGCAGCCCCACATGCAACTGGACCCTCCGGATTCGCTGTTCCTGAGCAAACCTAAACGTAGCCCTAGCCGGCATGGGAGAAGACTGAAAAACCGGGCCCCGGAAAACGCATTGCAAGCCCCTTTGGACCATCCAAAAGTGTCACCATAGGAAGGCTTTGGGTACAAGTGAACTCCCCAGGGGAGCCTTTACGCAGCCCCACATGCAACTGGACCCTCCGGGTTCGCTGTTTCCGAGCATCCCTAAACATAGCCGTAGCCGGCATCGAAGACGACTGAAAAATCAGGCCCCAGGAAATGTGTTGCGAGCCCCTTTTCGCCATTCCAAAAGTGCCCCCGAAGGAAGGCTTTGGGTACAAGTGAACTCCCCAGGGGAGCCTTTACGCAGCCCCACATGCAACTGGACCCTTCGGGTTCGATTCTTCCGAGCAACCCTAAATATATCCCTAACCGGCATGGGAGAAGACTGAAAAACCGGGCCCCAGAAAACGCATTGCAAGCCCCTTTGGACCATCCAAAAGTGTTACCAAAGGAAGGATTTGGGTACAAGTGAACTCCCCAGGGGAGCCTTTACGCAGCCCCACATGCAACTGGACCCTCCGGGTTCGCTGTTTCCGAGCATCCCTAAACATAGCCGTAGCCGGCATAGAAGACGACTGAAAAATCGGGACTCAGAAAACGCATTCCGAGCCCCTTTCGCGCATCCAAAAGTGCCCCAAAAGGAAGGCTTTGGGTACAAGTGAACTCCCCAGGGGAGCCTTTACGCAGCCCTACAAGCAACGGGACCCTCCGGCTTCACTCTTTCATAGCAAGCCTAAATATATCCCTTACCTGCACGTAAAACTGAATATCCGGGCCTGAGGAAAAGCACTCCGAGCCCCTTTCACCCATCCAAAAGTGCCTGCAAAGGAAGGCTTTGGGTACAAGTGAACTCCCCAGGGAAGCCCTCACGCAGCCCCACATGCAAGTGGATACTCCGGGTTCGCTCTTTCCGAGCAAACCAAATACAGCCCTAGCCGGAATTGGAGAAAACTGAAATACCGGGCCCCAGAAAACGCGTTGCGAGCCCCTTTCGCCCATCCAAAAGTGCCCCCAAAGGAAGGCTTTGGGTACAATTGAACTCCCCAGGGGAGCCTTTACGCAGCCCCACATGCAACTGGACCCTCCGGATTCACTATTCCTGAGCAAACCTAAACGTAGCCCTAGCCGGCATAGAAGACGTCTGAAAAATTGGGACCCAGGAAATGCGTTGCGAGCCCCTTTCGCCCATCCAAAAGTGCCCGCAAAGGAAGGCTTTGGGTACAAGTGAACTCCCCAGGGGAGCCTTTACGCAGCCCCACATGCAACTGGACCCTCCGTGTTCGATTTTTCCGAGCAACCCTAAATATAACCCTAGCTGTCATCGGAGATCAGTGAAAAATCAGGCTCCATTAAATGCGTTGCGAGCCCCTTTGGACCATCCAAAAGTGCCCCCAAAGGAAGGCTTTGGGTACAAGTGAACTCCCCAGGGGAGCCTTTACGCAGCCCCACATGCAACTGGACCCTCCGGATTCGCTGTTCCTGAGCAAACCTAAACGTAGCCCTAGCCGGCATGGGAGAAGACTGAAAAACCGGGCCCCGGAAAACGCATTGTAAGCCCCTTTGGACATCCAAATCTGTCACCAAAGGAAGGCTTTGGGTACAAGTGAACTCCCCAGGGGAGCCTTTACGCAGCCCCACATGCAACTGGACCCTCCGGGTTCGCTGTTTCCGAGCATCCCTAAACATAGCCCTAGCCGGCATCGAAGACGACTGAAAAATCAGGCCCCAGGAAATGCGTTTCGAGCCCTTTTCGCCCATCCAAATATGCCCGCAAAGGAAGACTTTGGGTACAAGAGAACTCCCCAGGGGAGACTTTACGCAGCCCCACATGCAACTGGACCCTACAGGTTCGCTGTTTCCGAGCATCCCTAAACATAGCCCTAGCCATCATCGAAGACGACTGAAAAATCAGGCCCCAGGAAATGTATTCCGAGCCCTTTTCGCCCATACAAAAGTGCCCCCAAAGGAAGGCTTTGGGTACATCTGAAGTTCCCAAAGGGTCCATTACGAAGCACCATATGCAACTGGACCCTCCGGGTTCGCTGTTTCTGAGCAACCCTAAATATATCCGTAGCCGGCATGGGAGAAGACTGAAAAACCGGGCCCCAGAAAACGCTTTGCAAGCCCCTTTGGACCATCCAAAAGTGCCCCCAAAGGACGGCTTTGGGTACAAGTGAACTCCCCAGGGGAGCCTTTACGCAGCCCCACATGCAACTGGACCCTCCGGATTCGCTGTTCCTGAGCAAACCTAAACGTAGCCCTAGCCGGCATGGGAGAAGACTGAAAAACCGGGCCCCGGAAAACGCATTGCAAGCCCCTTTGGACCATCCAAAAGTGTCACCATAGGAAGGCTTTGGGTACAAGTGAACTCCCCAGGGGAGCCTTTACGCAGCCCCACATGCAACTGGACCCTCCGGGTTCGCTGTTTCCGAGCATCCCTAAACATAGCCGTAGCCGGCATCGAAGACGACTGAAAAATCAGGCCCCAGGAAATGTGTTGCGAGCCCCTTTTCGCCATTCCAAAAGTGCCCCCGAAGGAAGGCTTTGGGTACAAGTGAACTCCCCAGGGGAGCCTTTACGCAGCCCCACATGCAACTGGACCCTTCGGGTTCGATTCTTCCGAGCAACCCTAAATATATCCCTAACCGGCATGGGAGAAGACTGAAAAACCGGGCCCCAGAAAACGCATTGCAAGCCCCTTTGGACCATCCAAAAGTGTTACCAAAGGAAGGATTTGGGTACAAGTGAACTCCCCAGGGGAGCCTTTACGCAGCCCCACATGCAACTGGACCCTCCGGGTTCGCTGTTTCCGAGCATCCCTAAACATAGCCGTAGCCGGCATAGAAGACGACTGAAAAATCGGGACTCAGAAAACGCATTCCGAGCCCCTTTCGCGCATCCAAAAGTGCCCCAAAAGGAAGGCTTTGGGTACAAGTGAACTCCCCAGGGGAGCCTTTACGCAGCCCCACATGCAACTGGACCCTCCGGGTTCACTCTTTCACAGCAAGACTGAATACATTCCTTACCGGCATGGGAGAAGACTGAAAATCCGGGCCCCAGGAAACGCATTTCGAGCCCCTTTTACCCATCCAAAAGTGCCCGCAAAGGAAGGCTTTGGGTACAAGTGAACTCCCCAGGGGAGCCTTTACGCAGCCCTACAAGCAACGGGACCCTCCGGCTTCACTCTTTCATAGCAAGCCTAAATATATTCCTTACCTGCACGTAAAACTGAATATCCGGGCCTGAGGAAAAGCACTCCGAGCCCCTTTCACCCATCCAAAAGTGCCTGCAAAGGAAGGCTTTGGGTACAAGTGAACTCCCCAGGGAAGCCCTCACGCAGCCCCACATGCAAGTGGATACTCCGGGTTCGCTCTTTCCGAGCAAACCAAATACAGCCCTAGCCGGAATTGGAGAAAACTGAAATACCGGGCCCCAGAAAACGCGTTGCGAGCCCCTTTCGCCCATCCAAAAGTGCCCACAAAGGAAGGCTTTGGGTACAATTGAACTCCCCAGGGGAGCCTTTACGCAGCCCCACATGCAACTGGACCCTCCGGGTTCACTCTTTCACAACAAGCCTAAATATAGCCCTAGCCGGCGTAGGAGAAGACCGAAAAATCGAGCCCCAGAAAACGCGTTCTGAGCCCCTTTTGCCTATCCAAAAATGCGCGGAAAGGAAGGCTTTGGGTACAAGTGAACTCCCCAGGGGAGCCTTCACGCAGCCCCACATGCAACGGGAAACTCCGGGTTCGCTCTTTCCGATCAAACCTATATATATTCCCAGGCGGCGTAGGTCAAGACTGAAAACCCAGGCTCCAGAAAACGCGTTTCGAGCCACTTTCGACCATCCAAAAGTGCCTCCAAAGGATGGCTTTGGGTACAAGTCAACTCCCCAGGGGAGCCTTTACGCAGCCCCACATGCAACTGGACCCTCCGGGTTCGCTGTTTCCAAGCATCCCTAAACATAGCCCTAGCCGGCATCGAAGACGACTGAAAAATCAGGCCCCAGGAAATGCGTTCCGAACCCTTTTCGCCCATCCAAAAGTGTCACCAAAGGAAGGCTTTGGGTACAAGTGAACTCCCCAGGGGAGCCTTTACGCAGCCCCACATGCAACTGGACCCTCCGGGTTCGCTGTTCCTGAGCAAACCTAAACGTAGCCCTAGCCGTCATCGGAGATGTGTGAAAACTCAGGCCCCAGGAAATGCGTTGCGAGCCCTTTTCGCCCATCGAAAAGTGCCTCCAAATGAAGGCTTTGGGTACAAGTGAACTCCCCAGGGGAGCCTTTACGCAGCCCCACATGCAACTGGACCCTCCGGGTTCGCTGTTTCCGAGCATCCCTAAACATACCCCTAGCCGGCATGGGAGAAGACTGAAAAACCGGGCTCCAGAAAACGCGTTGCGAGTCCCTTTGGACCATCCAAAAGTGCCCCAAAAGGAAGGCTTTGGGTACAAGAGAACTCCCCAGGGGAGCCTTTATGCAGCCCCACATGCAAATGCACCCTCCGGGTTCGCTGTTTCCGAGCATTCCTAAACGTAACCCTAGCCGTCATTGGAGACGAGTGAAAAATCAGGCCCCAGGAAATGCGTTGCGAGCCCCTTTGGACCATCCAAAAGTGCCCCCGAAGGAAGGCTTTGGGTACAAGAGAACTCCCCAGGGGAGCCTTTACGCAGCCCCACATGCAACTGGACCCTCCGGATTCGCTGTTCCTGAGCAAACCTAAACGTAGCCCTAGCAGGCATGGGAGAAGACTGAAAAACCGGGCCCCGGAAAACGAATTGCAAGCCCCTTTGGACATCCAAAACTGTCACCAAAGGAAGGCTTTGGGTACAAGTGAACTCCCCAGGGGAGCCTTTACGCAGCCCCACATGCAACTGGACCCTCTGGGTTCGCTGTTTCCGAGCATCCCTAAACATAGCCCTAGCCGGCATCGAAGACGACTGAAAAATCAGGCCCCAGGAAATGCGTTTCGAGCCCTTTTCGCCCATCCAAATATGCCCGCAAAGGAAGACTTTGGGTACAAGAGAACTTCCCAGGGGAGACTTTACACAGCCCCACATGCAACTGGACCCTCCAGGTTCGCTGTTTCCGAGCATCCCTAAACATAGCCCTAGCCGGCATCGAAGACGACTGAAAAATCAGGCCCCAGGAAATGCTTCCGAGCACTTTTCGCCCATACAAAAGTGCCCCCAAAGGAAGGCTTTGGGTACATCTGAAGTTCCCAAAGGGTCCATTACGCAGCACCATATGCAACTGGACATTCCGGGTTCGCTGTTTCCGAGCATTCCTAAACGTAGCCCTAGCCGTCATCGGAGAGAAGTGAAAAATCAGGCCCCAGGAAATGTGTTGCGAGCCCCTTTTCGCCATTCCAAAAGTGCCCCTAAAGGAAGGCTTTGGGTACAAGTGAACTCCCCAGGGGAGCCTTTACGCAGCCCCACATGCAACTGGACCCTTCCGGTTCAATTCTTCCGAGCAACCCTAAATATATCCCTAACCGGCATGGGAGAAGCGTGAAAAACCGGGCCATAGAAAACGCATTGCAAGCCCCTTTGGACCATCCAAAAGTGCCCCCAAAGGAAGGCTTTGGGTACAAGTGAACTCCCCAGGGGAGCCTTTACGCAGCCCCACATGCAACTGGACCCTCCGGGTTCGCTGTTTCCGAGCATCCCTAAACATAGCCCTTGCCGGCATCGAAGACGACTGAAAAATCAGGCCCCAGGAAATGCGTTCCGAACCCTTTTCGCCCATCCAAAAATGCCCCCAAAGGAAGGCTTTGGGTAAAAGAGAACTCCCCAGGGGAGCCTTTACGCAGCCCCACATGCAACTGGACCCTCCGGGTTCACTCTTTCACAGCAAGACTTTATATATGCATAGCCGACATAGAAGACGACTGAAAAATCTGGACTCAGAAAACGCATTCCGAGCCCCTTTCGCGCATCCAAAAGTGCCCCAAAAGGAAGGCTTTGGGTACAAGTGAACTCCCCAGGGGAGCCTTTACGCAGCCCTACATGCAACGGGACCCTCCGGCTTCACTCTTTCATAGCAAGCCTAAATATATCCCTTACCTGCACGTAAAACTGAATATCCGGGCCTGAGGGAAAGCACTCCGAGCCCCTTTCACCCATCCAAAAGTGCCTGCAAAGGAAGGCTTTGGGTACAAGTGAACTCCCCAGGGAAGCCCTCACGCAGCCCCACATGCAAGTGGATACTCCGGGTTCGCTCTTTCCGAGCAAACCAAATACAGCCCTAGCCGGAATTGGAGAAAACTGAAATACCGGGCCCCAGAAAACGCGTTGCGAGCCCCTTTCGCCCATCCAAAAGTGCCCACAAAGGAAGGCTTTGGGTACAATTGAACTCCCCAGGGGAGCCTTTACGCAGCCCCACATGCAACTGGACATTTCGGGTTCACTCACTCCGAGCAAGCCTTAATATAGCCGTAGCTGGCATAGAAGACGTCTGAAAAATTGGGACCCAGGAAATGCGTTGCGAGCCCCTTTCGCCCATCCAAAAGTGCCCGCAAAGGAAGGCTTTGGGTACAAGTGAACTCCCCAGGGGAGCCTTTACGCAGCCCCACATGCAATGGGACCCTCCGGCTTCGCTCTTTCCGTACAACCCTAAATATAGCCCTAGCCGGTGTGGGAGAAGAATTAAAAAACCTGGCCCCAGAAAACGCGATGCGAGCCACTTTTGCCTATCCAAAAATGCGCGGAAAGGAAGGCTTTGGGTACAAGTGAACTCCCCAGGGGAGCCTTCACGCAGCCCCACATGCAACGGGAAACTCCGGGTTCGCTCTTTCCGATCAAACCTATATATATTCCCAGGCGGCGTGGGTCAAGACTGAAAACCCGGGCTCCAGAAAACGCGTTTCGAGCCACTTTCGACCATCCAAAAGTGCCCGCAAAGGAAGGCTTTGGGTACAAGTGAACTCCCTAGGGGAGCCTTTACGCAGCCCCACATGCAACTGGACCCTCCGGGTTCGCTGTTTCCAAGCATCCCTAAACATAGCCCTAGCCGTCATCGAAGACGACTGAAAAATCAGGCCCCAGGAAATGCGTACAGAGCCCTTTTCACCCATCCTAAAGTGCCTGCAAAGGAAGGCTTTGGGTACAAGTGAACTCCCCAGGGGAGCCTTTACGCAGCCCCACATGCAACTGGACCCTCCGGGTTCGCTGTTCCTGAGCAAACCTAAACGTAGCCCTAGACGTCATCGGAGATGTGTGAAAATTCAGGCCCCAGGAAATGCGTTGCGAGCCCTTTTCGCCCATCCAAAAGTGCCTCCAAATGAAGGCTTTGGGTACAAGTGAACTCCCCAGGGGAGCCTTTACGCAGCCCCACATGCAACTGGACCCTCCGGGTTCGCTGTTTCCGAGCATCCCTAAACATACCCCTAGCCGGCATGGGAGAAGACTGAAAAACCGGGCCCCGGAAAACGCATTGCAAGCCCCTTTGGACATCCAAAACTGTCACCAAAGGAAGGCTTTGGGTACAAGTGAACTCCCCAGGGGAGCCTTTACGCAGCCCCACATGCAACTGGACCCTCCGGGTTCGCTGTTTCCGAGCATTCCTAAACGTAACCCTAGCCGTCATTGGAGACGAGTGAAAAATCAGGCCCCAGGAAATGCGTTGCGAGCCCCTTTGGACCATCCAAAAGTGCCCCCAAAGGAAGGCTTTGGGTACAAGTGAACTCCCCAGGGGAGCCTTTACGCAGCCCCACATGCAAATGGACCCTTCGGGTTCGATTCTTCGGAGCAACCCTAAATATATCCCTAACCGGCATGGGAGAAGACTGAAAAACCGGGCGCCAGAAAACGCATTGCAAGCCCCTTTGGACCATCCAAAAGTGTTACCAAAGGAAGGCTTTGGGTACAAGTGAACTCCCCAGGGGAGCCTTTACGCAGCCCCACATGCAACTGGACCCTCCGGGTTCGCTGTTTCCGAGCATCCCTAAACATACCCCTAGCCGGCATGGGAGAAGACTGAAAAACCGGGCCCCGGAAAACGCATTGCAAGCCCCTTTGGACATCCAAAACTGTCACCAAAGGAAGGCTTTGGGTACAAGTGAACTCCCCAGGGGAGCCTTTACGCAGCCCCACATGCAACTGGACCCTCCGGGTTCGCTGTTTCCGAGCATTCCTAAACGTAACCCTAGCCGTCATTGGAGACGAGTGAAAAATCAGGCCCCAGGAAATGCGTTGCGAGCCCCTTTGGACCATCCAAAAGTGCCCCCAAAGGAAGGCTTTGGGTACAAGTGAACTCCCCAGGGGAGCCTTTACGCAGCCCCACATGCAAATGGACCCTTCGGGTTCGATTCTTCCGAGCAACCCTAAATATATCCCTAACCGGCATGGGAGAAGACTGAAAAACCGGGCGCCAGAAAACGCATTGCAAGCCCCTTTGGACCATCCAAAAGTGTTACCAAAGGAAGGCTTTGGGTACAAGTGAACTCCCCAGGGGAGCCTTTACGCAGCCCCACATGCAACTGGACCCTCCGGGTTCGCTGTTTCCGAGCATCCCTAAACATAGCCCTTGCCGGCATCGAAGACGACTGAAAAATCAGGCCCCAGGAAATGCGTTCCGAACCCTTTTCGCCCATCCAAAAGTGCCCCCAAAGGAAGGCTTTGGGTAAAAGAGAACTCCCCAAGGGAGCTTTTACGCAGCCCCACATGCAACTGGACCCTCCAGGTTCGCTGTTTCCTGGCATCCCTAAACATACCCCTAGCCGGCATGGGAGAAGACTGAAAAACCGGGCCACAGAAAAAGCGTTGCGAGTCCCTTTGGACCATCCAAAAGTGCCCCAAAAGGAAGGCTTTGGGTACAAGTGAACTCCCCAGGGGAGCCTTTACGCAGCCCCACATGCAACTGGACCCTCCGGGTTCGCTGTTCCTGAGCAAATCTGAACGTAGCACTAGCCAGCATGGGAGAAGACTGAAAAACCGGGCCCCAGAAAACGCGTTGCAAGCCCCTTTGGACCATCCAAAACTGTCACCAAAGGAAGGCTTTGGGTACAAGTCAACTCCCCAGGGGAGCCTTTACGTAGCCCCACATGCAACTGGACCCTCCGGGTTCGCTGTTCCTGACAAACCTAAATGTAGTCCTAGCCGTCATCGGAGACGTGTGAAAAATCAGGCCCCAGGAAATGCGTTGCGAGCCCCTTTGGACCATCCAAAAGTGCCCCCAAAGGAAGGCTTTGGGTACAAGTGAACTCCCCAGGGGAGCCTTTACGCAGCCCCACATACAACTGGACCCTCCGGATTCGCTGTTCCTGAGCAAACCTAATCGTAGCCCTAGGCGGCATGGGAGAAGACTGAAAAACCGGGCTCCGGAAAACGCATTGCAAGCCCCTTTGGACATCCAAAACTGTCACCAAAGGAAGGCTTTGGGTACAAGTGAACTCCCCAGGGGAGCCTTTACGCAGCCCCACATGCAACTGGACCCTCTGGGTTCGCTGTTTCCGAGCATCCCTAAACATACCCCTAGGCGTCATCGAAGACCACTGAAAAATCAGGCCCCAGGAAATGCGTTTCGACCGCTTTTCGCCCATCCAGATATGCCCGCAAAGGAAGGCTTTGGGTAC
Organism: Anas platyrhynchos; assembly: GCF_047663525.1. Taxonomy (NCBI): domain Eukaryota; kingdom Metazoa; phylum Chordata; class Aves; order Anseriformes; family Anatidae; genus Anas; species Anas platyrhynchos. The sequence goes on from NC_092595.1 coordinate 27,566,436, forward strand.
AAGAGAACTACCCAGGGGAGACTTTACACAGCCCCACATGCAACTGGACCCTCCGGGTTCGCTGTTTCCGAGCATCCCTAAAAATAGCCCTAGCCGGCATCGAAGACGACTGAAAAATCAGGCCCCACGAAATGCATTCCGAGCACTTTTTGCCCATACAAAAGTGCCCCCAAAGGAAGGCTTTGGGTACATCTGAAGTTCCCAAAGGGTCCATTACGCAGCAACATATGCAACTGGACCCTCCGGGTTCGCTGTTTCCGAGCATTCCTAAACGTAGCCCTAGCCGTCATCGGAGACAAGTGAATAATCAGGCCCCAGGAAATGCGTGGCGAGCCCCTTTGGACCATTTAAAAGTGCCCCCAAAGGAAGGCTTTGGATACAATGGAACTCCCCAGGGGAGCCTTTACGCAGCCCCACATGCAACTGGACCCTTCGGGTTCGATTCTTCCGAGCAACCCTAAATATATCCCTAACCGGCATGGGAGAAGCGTGAAAAACAGGGCCCCAGAAAACGCATTGCAAGCCCCTTTGGACCATCCAAAAGTGCCCCCAAAGGAAGGCTTTGGGTACAAGTGAACTCCCCAGGGGAGCCTTTACGCAGCCCCACATGCAACTGGACCCTCCGGGTTCGCTGTTTCCGAGCATCCCTAAACATAGCCCTAGGCGTCATCGAAGACGACTGAAAAATCAGGCCCCAGGAAATGCGTTCCGAACCCTTTTCGCCCATCCAAAAGTGCCCCCAAAGGAAGGCTTTGGGTAAAAGAGAACTCCCCAGGGGAGCCTTTACGCAGCCCCACATGCAACTGGACCCTCCGGGTTCACTCTTTCACAGCAAGACTGAATATATGCATAGCCGACATAGAAGACGACTGAAAAATCGGGACTCAGAAAACGCATTCCGAGCCCCTTTCGCGCATCCAAAAGTGCCCCAAAAGGAAGGCTTTGGGTACAAGTGAACTCCCCAGGGGAGCCTTTACGCAGCCCCACATGCAACTGGACCCTCCGGGTTCGCTCTTTCCGAGCAAAACTAAATACATCCCTTACCGGCATGGGAGAAGACTGAAAATCCGGGCCCCAGGAAATGCATTTCGAGCCCCTTTCGCCCATCCAAAAGTGCCCGCAAAGGAAGGCTTTGGGTACAAGTGAACTCCCCAGGGGAGCCTTTACGCAGCCCTACATGCAACGGGACCCTCCGGCTTCACTCTTTCATAGCAAGCCTAAATATATCCCTTACCTGCACGTAAAACTGAATATCCGGGCCTGAGGGAAAGCACTCCGAGCCCCTTTCACCCATCCAAAAGTGCCTGCAAAGGAAGGCTTTGGGTACAAGTGAACGCCCCAGGGAAGCCCTCACGCAGCCCCACATGCAAGTGGATACTCCGGGTTCGCTCTTTCCGAGCAAACCAAATACAGCCCTAGCCGGAATTGGAGAAAACTGAAATACCGGGCCCCAGAAAACGCGTTGCGAGCCCCTTTCGCCCATCCAAAAGTGCCCCCAAAGGAAGGCTTTGGGTACAATTGAACTCCCCAGGGGAGCCTTTACGCAGCCCCACATGCAACTGGACACTTCGGGTTCACTCACTCCGAGCAAGCCTTAATATAGCCGTAGCTGGCATAGAAGACGTCTGAAAAATTGGGACCAAGGAAATGCGTTGCGAGCCCCTTTCGCCCATCCAAAAGTGCCCGCAAAGGAAGGCTTTGGGTACAAGTGAACTCCCCAGGGGAGCCTTTACGCAGCCCCACATGCAATGGGACCCTCCGGCTTCGCTCTTTCCGTACAACCCTAAATATAGCCCTAGCCGGTGTGGGAGAAGACTTAAAAAACCTGGCCCCAGAAAACGCGATGCGAGCCACTTTTGCCCATCCAAAAGTGCCCGCAAAGGAAGGCTTTGGGTACAAGTGAACTCCCCAGGGGAGCCTTCACGCAGCCCCACATGCAACGGGAAACTCCGGGTTCGCTCTTTCCGATCAAACCTATATATATTCCCAGGCGGCGTGGGACAAGACTGAAAACCCGGGCTCCAGAAAACGCGTTTCGAGCCACTTTCGACCATCCAAAAGTGCCCGCAAAGGAAGGCTTTGGGTACAAGTGAACTCCCTAGGGGAGCCTTTACGCAGCCCCACATGCAACTGGACCCTCCGGGTTCGCTGTTTCCAAGCATCCCTAAACATAGCCCTAGCCGGCATCGAAGACGACTGAAAAATCAGGCCCCAGGAAATGCGTACAGAGCCCTTTTCACCCATCCTAAAGTGCCCCCAAAGGAAGGCTTTGGGTACAAGTGAACTCCCCAGGGGAGCCTTTACGCAGCCCCACATGCAACTGGACCCTGCGGGTTCGCTGTTACTGAGCAAACCTAAACGTAGCCCTAGCCGTCATCGGAGATGTGTGAAAATTCAGGCCCCAGGAAATGCGTTGCGAGCCCTTTTCGCCCATCCAAAAGTGCCTCCAAATGAAGGCTTTGGGTACAAGTGAACTCCCCAGGGGAGCCTTTACGCAGCCCCACATGCAACTGGACCCTCCGGGTTCGCTGTTTCCGAGCATCCCTAAACATACCCCTAGCCGGCATGGGAGAAGACTGAAAAACCGGGCTCCAGAAAACGCGTTGCGAGTCCCTTTGGACCATCCAAAAGTGCCCCCAAAGGAAGGCTTTGGGTACAAGAGAACTCCACAGGGGAGCCTTTACGCAGCCCCACATGCAAATGCACCCTCTGGGTTCGCTGTTTCCGAGCATTCCTAAACGTAACCCTAGCCGTCATTGGAGACGAGTGAAAAATCAGGCCCCAGGAAATGCGTTGCGAGCCCCTTTGGACCATCCAAAAGTGCCCCCAAAGGAAGGCTTTGGGTACAAGTGAACTCCCCAGGGGAGCCTTTACGCAGCCCCACATGCAACTGGACCCTCCGGGTTCGCTGTTCCTGAGCAAATCTAAACGTAGCACTAGCCAGCATGGGAGAAGACTGAAAAACCGGGTCCCAGAAAACGCGTTGCAAGCCCCTTTGGACCATCCAAAACTGTCACCAAAGGAAGGCTTTGGGTACAAGTCAACTTCCCAGGGGAGCCTTTACGTAGCCCCACATGCAACTGGACCCTCCGGGTTCGCTGTTCCTGACAAACCTAAATGTAGTCCTAGCCGTCATCGGAGACGTGTGAAAAATCAGGCCCCAGGAAATGCGTTGCGAACCCCTTTGGACCATCCAAAAGTGCCCCCAAAGGAAGGCTTTGGGTACAAGTGAACTCCCCAGGGGAGCCTTTACGCAGCCCCACATACAACTGGACCCTCCGGGTTCGCTGTTCCTGAGCAAACGTAATTGTAGCCCTAGCCGGCATGGGAGAAGACTGAAAAACCGGGCCCCGGAAAACGCATTGCAAGCCCCTTTGGACATCCAAAACTGTCACCAAAGGAAGGCTTTGGGTACAAGTGAACTCCCCAGGGGAGCCTTTACGCAGCCCCACATGCAACTGGACCCTCTGGGTTCGCTGTTTCCGAGCATCCCTAAACATAGCCCTAGCCGGCATCGAAGACGACTGAAAAATCAGGCCCCAGGAAATGCGTTTTGAGCGCTTTTCGCCCATCCAGATATGCCCGCAAAGGAAGACTTTGGGTACAAGAGAACTCCCCAGGGGAGACTTTACACAGCCCCACATGCAACTGGACCCTCCAGGTTCGCTGTTTCCGAGCATCCCTAAAAATAGCCCTAGCCGGCATCGAAGACGACTGAAAAATCAGGCCCCACGAAATGCATTCCGAGCACTTTTCGCCCATACAAAAGTGCCCCCAAAGGAAGGCTTTGGGTACATCTGAAGTTCCCAAAGGGTCCATTACGCAGCACCATATGCAACTGGACCCTCCGGGTTCGCTGTTTCCGAGCATTCCTAAACGTAGCCCTAGCCGTCATCGGAGACAAGTGAATAATCAGGCCCCAGGAAATGCGTGGCGAGCGCCTTTGGACCATCCAAAAGTGCCCCCAAAGGAAGGCTTTGGATACAAGTGAACTCCCCAGGGGAGCCTTTACGCAGCCCCACATGCAACTGGACCCTCCGGATTCGGTGTTCCTGAGCAAATCTAAACGTAGCACTAGCCAGCATGGGAGAAGACTGAAAAACCGGGCCCCAGAAAACGCGTTGCAAGCCCCTTTGGACCATCCAAAACTGTCACCAAAGGAAGGCTTTGGGTACAAGTCAACTCCCCAGGGGAGCCTTTACGCAGCCCCACATGCAACTGGAACCTCCGTGTTCGATTTTTCCGAGCAACCCTAAATAGAACCCTAGCCGTCATCGGAGACGAGTGAAAAATCAGGCCCCAGGAAATGCGTTGCGAGCCCCTTTGGACCATCCAAAAGTGCCCCCAAAGGAAGGCTTTGGGTACAAGTGAACTCCCCAGGGGAGCCTTTACGCAGCCCCACATGCAACTGGACCCTCCGTGTTCGATTTTTCCGAGCAACCCTAAATATAACCCTAGCTGTCATCGGAGATCAGTGAAAAATCAGGCCCCAGGAAATGCGTTGCGAGCCCCTTTGGACCATCCAAAAGTGCCCCCAAAGGAAGGCTTTGGGTACAAGTGAACACCCCAGGGGAGCTTTTACGCAGCCCCACATGCAACTGGACCCTCCGGATTCGCTGTTCCTGAGCAAACGTAAACGTAGCCCTAGGCGGCATGGGAGAAGACTGAAAAACCGGGCTCCGGAAAACGCAGTGCAAGCCCCTTTGGACCATCCAAAAGCGTCACCAAAGGAAGGCTTTGGGTACAAGTGAACTCCCCAGGGGAGCTTTTACGCAGCCGCACATGCAACTGTACCCTCCGGGTTCGCTGTTTCCAAGCATCCCTAAACATAGCCGTAGCCGGCATCGAAGACGACTGAAAAATCAAGCCCCAGGAAATGCGTTCCGAACCCTTTTTGCCCATCCAAAAGTGCCCCCGAAGGAAGGCTTTGGGTACAAGAGAACTCCCCAGGGGAGCCTTTACGCAGCTCCACATGCAACTGGACGCTCCAGGTTCGCTGTTTCCGAGCATCCCTAAACATAGCCCTAGCCGGCATCAAAGACGACTGAAAAATCAGGCCCCAGGAAACGCGTTCCGAGCTCTTTTCGCCCATCCAAAAGTGCCTCCAAATAAAGGCTTTGCATACAAGTGAACTCCCCAGGGGAGCCTTTACGCAGCCCCACATGCAACTGGACCCTCCGGGTTCGCTGTTTTTGAGCAAATCTAAACGTAGCACTAGCCAGCATGGGAGAAGACTGAAAAACCGGGACCCAGAAAACGCGTTGCAAGCCCCTTTGGACCATCCAAAGCTGTCACCAAAGGAAGGCTTTGGGTACAAGTCAACTCCCCAGGGGAGCCTTTACGTAGCCCCACATGCAACTGGACCCTCCGGGTTCGCTGTTTCCGAGCATCCCTAAACGTAACCCTAGCAGTCATCGGAGACGAGTGAAAAATCAGGCCCCAGGAAATGCGTTGCGAGCCCCTATGGAGCATCCAAAAGTGCCCCCAAAGGAAGGCTTTGGGTACAAGAGAACTCCCCAGGGGAGCCTTTACGCAGCCCCACATGCAACTGGACCCTCCGTGTTCGATTTTTCCGAGCAACCCTAAATAGAACCCTAGCCGTCATCGGAGACGAGTGAAAAATCAGGCCCCAGGAAATGCGTTGCGAGCCCCTTTGGACCATCCAAAAGTGCCCCCAAAGGAAGGCTTTGGGTACAAGTGAACTCCCCAGGGGAGCCTTTACGCAGCCCCACATGCAACTGGACCCTCCAGGTTCACTCTTTCCGTGGAACCCTAAATATAGCCCTAGCCGGCGTGGGAGCAGACTTAAAAACCTGGCCCCAGAAAACGCGTTGCGAGCCACTTTTGCCCGTCCAAAAGTGCCCCCAAAGGAAGGCTTTGGGTACAAGTGAACTCCCCAGGGGAGCCTTTACGCAGCCCCACATGCAACTGGACCCTCCGGGTTCACGCTTTCACAGCAAGACTGAATATATGCATAGCCGACATAGAAGACGACTGAAAAATCGGGACTCAGAAAACGCATTACGAGCCCTTTTCGCGCATCCAAAAGTGCCCCAAAAGGAAGGCTTTGGGTACAAGTGAACTCCCCAGGGGAGCCTTTACGCAGCCCTACATGCAACGGGACCCTCCGGCTTCACTCTTTCATAGCAAGCCTAAATATATCCCTTACCTGCACGTAAAACTGAATATCCGGGCCAGAGGAAACGCACTCCGAGCCCCTTTCACCCATCCAAAAGTGCCTGCAAAGGAAGGCTTTGGGTACAAGTGAACTCCCCAGGGAAGCCCTCACGCAGCCCCACATGCAAGTGGATACTCCGGGTTCGCTCTTTCCGAGCAAACCAAATACAGCCCTAGCCGGAATTGGAGAAAACTGAAATACCGGGCCCCAGAAAACGCGTTGCGAGCCCCTTTCGCCCATCCAAAAGTGCCCACAAAGGAAGGCTTTGGGTACAAGTGAACTCCCCAGGGGAGCCTTTACGCAGCCCCACATGCAACTGGACACTTCGGGTTCACTCACTCCGAGCAAGCCTTAATATAGCCGTAGCTGGCATAGAAGACGTCTGAAAAATTGGGACCCAGGAAATGCGTTGCGAGCCCCTTTCGCCCATCCAAAAGTGCCCCCAAAGGAAGGCTTTGGGTACAAGTGAACTCCCCAGGGGAGCCTTTACGCAGCCCCACATACAACTGGACCCTCCGGGTTCACTCTTTCACAACAAGGCTTAATATAGCCCTAGCCGGCGTAGGAGAAGACCGAAAAATCGAGCCCCAGAAAACGCGTTCTGAGCCCCTTTTGCCTATCCAAAAATGCTCGGAAAGGAAGGCTTTGGGTACAAGTGAACTCCCCAGGGGAGCCTTTACGCAGCCCCACATGCAATGGGACCCTCCGGCTTCGCTCGTTCCGTACAACCCTAAATATAGCCCTAGCCGGAGTGGGAGAAGACTTAAAAAACCTGGCCCTAGAAAACGCGATGCGAGCCACTTTTGCCCATCCAAAAGTGCCCGCAAAGGAAGGCTTTGGGTACAAGTGAACTCCCCAGGGGAGCCTTTACGCAGCCCCACATGCAACGGGAAACTCCGGGTTCGCTCTTTCCGATCAAACCTATATATATTCCCAGGCGGCGTGGGTCAAGACTGAAAACTAGGGCTCCAGAAAACGCGTTTCGAGCCACTTTCGACCATCCAAAAGTGCCCCCAAAGGAAGGCTTTGGGTACAAGTGAACTCCCCAGGGGAGCATTTACGCAGCCCCACATGCAACTGGACCCTTTGGGTTCACTGTTTCCGAGCATCTCTAAACATAGCCCTAGCCGGCATCGGAGACGAGTGAAAAGTCAGGCCCCAGGAAATGCACTCCGAGCCACTTTGGACCATACAAAAGTGCCCCCAAAGGAAGGCTTTGGGTACAAGTGAACTCCCCAGGGGAGCCTTTACGCAGCCCCACATGCAACTGGACCCTGCGGGTTCGCTGTTACTGAGCAAACCTAAACGTAGCCCTAGCCGTCATCGGAGATGTGTGAAAATTCAGGCCCCAGGAAATGCGTTGCGAGCCCTTTTCGCCCATCCAAAAGTGCCTCCAAATGAAGGCTTTGGGTACAAGTGAACTCCCCAGGGGAGCCTTTACGCAGCCCCACATGCAACTGGACCCTCCGGGTTCGCTGTTTCCGAGCATCCCTAAACATACCCCTAGCCGGCATGGGAGAAGACTGAAAAACCGGGCTCCAGAAAACGCGTTGCGAGTCCCTGTGGACCATCCAAAAGTGCCCCCAAAGGAAGGTTTTGGGTACAAGAGAACTCCACAGGGGAGCCTTTACGCAGCCCCACATGCAAATGCACCCTCTGGGTTCGCTGTTTCCGAGCATTCCTAAACGTAAACCTAGCCGTCATTGGAGACGAGTGAAAAATCAGGCCCCAGGAAATGCGTTGCGAGCCCCTTTGGACCATCCAAAAGTGCCCCCAAAGGAAGGCTTTGGGTACAAGTGAACTCCCCAGGGGAGCCTTTACGCAGCCCCACATGCAACTGGACCCTCCGGGTTCGCTGTTCCTGAGCAAATCTAAACGTAGCACTAGCCAGCATGGGAGAAGACTGAAAAACCGGGCCCCAGAAAACGCGTTGCAAGCCCCTTTAGACCATCCAAAACTGTCACCAAAGGAAGGCTTTGGGTACAAGTCAACTTCCCAGGGGAGCCTTTACGTAGCCCCACATGCAACTGGACCCTCCGGGTTCGCTGTTCCTGACAAACCTAAATGTAGTCCTAGCCGTCATCGGAGACGTGTGAAAAATCAGGCCCCAGGAAATGCGTTGCGAGCCCCTTTGGACCATCCAAAAGTGCCCCCAAAGGAAGGCTTTGGGTACAAGTGAACTCCCCAGGGGAGCCTTTACGCAGCCCCACATACAACTGGACCCTCCGGATTCGCTGTTCCTGAGCAAACCTAATCGTAGCCCTAGCCGGCATGGGAGAAGACTGAAAAACCGGGCCCCGGAAAACGCATTGCAAGCCCCTTTGGACATCCAAAACTGTCACCAAAGGAAGGCTTTGGGTACAAGTGAACTCCCCAGGGGAGCCTTTACGCAGCCCCACATGCAACTGGACCCTCTGGGTTCGCTGTTTCCGAGCATCCCTAAACATAGCCCTAGCCGGCATCGAAGACGACTGAAAAATCAGGCCCCAGGAAATGCGTTTCGAGCGCTTTTCGCCCATCCAGATATGCCCGCAAAGGAAGACTTTGGGTACAAGAGAACTCCCCAGGGGAGACTTTACACAGCCCCACATGCAACTGGACCCTCCAGGTTCGCTGTTTCCGAGCATCCCTAAAAATAGCCCTAGCCGGCATCGAAGACGACTGAAAAATCAGGCCTCACGAAATGCATTCCGAGCACTTTTCGCCCATACAAAAGTGCCCCCAAAGGAAGGATTTGGGTACATCTGAAGTTCCCAAAGGGTCCATTACGCAGCACCATATGCAACTGGACCCTCCGGGTTCGCTGTTTCCGAGCATTCCTAAACGTAGCCCTAGCCGTCATCGGAGACAAGTGAATAATCAGGCCCCAGGAAATGCGTGGCGAGCCCCTTTGGACCATCCAAAAGTGCCCCCAAAGGAAGGCTTTGGATACAAGTGAACTCCCCAGGGGAGCCTTTACGCAGCCCCACATGCAACTGGACCCTCCGGATTCGGTGTTCCTGAGCAAATCTAAACGTAGCACTAGCCAGCATGGGAGAAGACTGAAAAACCGGGCCCCAGAAAACGCGTTGCAAGCCCCTTTGGACCATCCAAAACTGTCACCAAAGGAAGGCTTTGGGTACAAGTGAACTCCCCAGGGGAGCCTTTACGCAGCCCCACATGCAACTGGAACCTCCGTGTTCGATTTTTCCGAGCAACCCTAAATAGAACCCTAGCCGTCATCGGAGACGAGTGAAAAATCAGGCCCCAGGAAATGCGTTGCGAGCCCCTTTGGACCATCCAAAAGTGCCCCCAAAGGAAGGCTTTGGGTACAAGTGAACTCCCCAGGGGAGCCTTTACGCAGCCCCACATGCAACTGGACCCTCCGTGTTCGATTTTTCCGAGCAACCCTAAATATAACCCTAGCTGTCATCGGAGATCAGTGAAAAATCAGGCCCCAGGAAATGCGTTGCGAGCCCCTTTGGACCATCCAAAAGTGCCCCCAAAGGAAGGCTTTGGGTACAAGTGAACACCCCAGGGGAGCTTTTACGCAGCCCCACATGCAACTGGACCCTCCGGATTCGCTGTTCCTGTGCAAACGTAAACGTAGCCCTAGGCGGCATGGGAGAAGACTGAAAAACCGGGCTCCGGAAAACGCATTGCAAGCCCCTTTGGACCATCCAAATCGTCACCAAAGGAAGGCTTTGGGTACAAGTGAACTCCCCAGGGGAGCTTTTACGCAGCCGCACATGCAACTGGACCCTCCGGGTTCGCTGTTTCCAAGCATCCCTAAACATAGCCGTAGCCGGCATCGAAGACGAGTGAAAAATCAAGCCCCAGGAAATGCGTTCCGAACCCTTTTTGCCCATCCAAAAGTGCCCCCGAAGGAAGGCTTTGGGTACAAGAGAACTCCCCAGGGGAGCCTTTACGCAGCTCCACATGCAACTGGACGCTCCAGGTTCGCTGTTTCCGAGCATCCCTAAACATAGCCCTAGCCGGCATCAAAGACGACTGAAAAATCAGGCCCCAGGAAACGCGTTCCGAGCTCTTTTCGCCCATCCAAAAGTGCCTCCAAAAAAAGGCTTTGCATACAAGTGAACTCCCCAGGGGAGCCTTTACGCAGCCCCACATGCAACTGGACCCTCCGGGTTCGCTGTTTTTGAGCAAATCTAAACGTAGCACTAGCCAGCATGGGAGAAGACTGAAAAACCGGGACCCAGAAAACGCGTTGCAAGCCCCTTTGGACCATCCAAAGCTGTCACCAAAGGAAGGCTTTGGGTACAAGTCAACTCCCCAGGGGAGCCTTTACGTAGCCCCACATGCAACTGGACCCTCCGGGTTCGCTGTTTCCGAGCATCCCTAAACGTAACCCTAGCAGTCATCGGAGACGAGTGAAAAATCAGGCCCCAGGAAATGCGTTGCGAGCCCCTATGGAGCATCCAAAAGTGCCCCCAAAGGAAGGCTTTGGGTACAAGAGAACTCCCCAGGTGAGCCTTTACGCAGCCCCACATGCAACTGGACCCTCCGTGTTCGATTTTTCCGAGCAACCCTAAATAGAACCCTAGCCGTCATCGGAGACGAGTGAAAAATCAGGCCCCAGGAAATGCGTTGCGAGCCCCTTTGGACCATCCAAAAGTGCCCCCAAAGGAAGGCTTTGGGTACAAGTGAACTCCCCAGGGGAGCCTTTACGCAGCCCCACATGCAACTACACCCTCCGGATTCGCTGTTCCTGAGCAAACCTAAACGTATCCCTAGCCGTCATCGGAGACGAGTGAAAAATCAAGCCCCAGGAAAAGCGTTCGGATCCCTTTTCGGCCATCCAAAAGTGCCCCCAAAGGAAGGCTTTGGGTACAAGAGAACTCCCCAGGGGAGCCTTTACGCAGCCCCACATGCAACTGGACCCTCCGGGTTCGCTGTTTCCGAGCATTCCTAAACGTAGCCCTAGCCGGCATCGAACACGACTGAAAAATCAGGCCCCAGGAAAGGTGTTGCGAGCCCCTTTTCGTCATTCCAAAAGTGCCCCTAAAGGAAGGCTTTGGGTGCAAGTGAACTCCCCAGGGGAGCCTTTACGCAGCCCCATATGCAACACGAACTTCCGGGTTCACTCACTCCGAGCAAGCCTTAATATAGCCGTAGTTGGCATAGAAGACGTCTGAAAATTTGGGCCCCAGGAAATGCGTTGCGAGCCCATTTCACCCATCCAAAAGTGCCCGCAAAAGAAGGCTTTGGGTACAAGTGAACTCCCCAGGGGAGCCTTTACGCAGCCCCACATGCAACTGGACCCTCCAGGTTCACTCTTTCCGTGAAACCCTAAATATAGCCCTAGCCGGCGTGGGAGCAGACTTAAAAACCTGGCCCCAGAAAACGCGTTGCGAGCCACTTTTGCCCGTCCAAAAGTGCCCCCAAAGGAAGGCTTTGGGTACAAGTGAACTCCCCAGGGGAGCCTTTACGCAGCCCCACATGCAACTGGACCCTCCGGGTTCACGCTTTCACAGCAAGACTGAATATATGCATAGCCGACATAGAAGACGACTGAAAAATCGGGACTCAGAAAACGCATTACGAGCCCTTTTCGCGCATCCAAAAGTGCCCCAAAAGGAAGGCTTTGGGTACAAGTGAACTCCCCAGGGGAGCCTTTACGCAGCCCCACATGCAACTGGACCCTCCGGGTTCGCTCTTTCCGAGCAAACCTAAATACATCCCTTACCGGCATGGGAGAAGACTGAAAATCCGGGCCCCAGGAAACGCATTTCGAGCCCCTTTCGCCCATCCAAAAGTGCCCGCAAAGGAAGGCTTTGGGTACAAGTGAACTCCCCAGGGGAGCCTTTACGCAGCCCTACATGCAACGGGACCCTCCGGCTTCACTCTTTCATAGCAAGCCTAAATATATCCCTTACCTGCACGTAAAACTGAATATCCGGGCCAGAGGAAATGCACTCCGAGCCCCTTTCACCCATCCAAAAATGCCTGCAAAGGAAGGCTTTGGGTACAAGTGAACTCCCCAGGGAAGCCCTCACGCAGCCCCACATGCAAGTGGATACTCCGGGTTCGCTCTTTCCGAGCAAACCAAATACAGCCCTAGCCGGAATTGGAGAAAACTGAAATACCGGGCCCCAGAAAACGCATTGCGAGCCCCTTTCGCCCATCCAAAAGTGCCCACAAAGGAAGGCTTTGGGTACAAGTGAACTCCCCAGGGGAGCCTTTACGCAGCCCCACATGCAACTGGACACTTCGGGTTCACTCACTCCGAGCAAGCCTTAATATAGCCGTAGCTGGCATAGAAGACGTCTGAAAAATTGGGACCCAGGAAATGCGTTGCGAGCCCCTTTCGCCCATCCAAAAGTGCCCCCAAAGGAAGGCTTTGGGTACAAGAGAACTCCCCAGGGGAGCCTTTACGCAGCCCCACATGCAACTGGACCCTCCGGGTTCACTCTTTCACAACAAGGCTTAATATAGCCCTAGCCGGCGTAGGAGAAGACCGAAAAATCGAGCCCCAGAAAACGCGTTCTGAGCCCCTTTTGCCTATTCAAAAATGCTCGGAAAGGAAGGCTTTGGGTACAAGTGAACTCCCCAGGGGAGCCTTTACGCAGCCCCACATGCAACCGCACCCTCCGAGTTCGCTGTTCCTGAGCAAATCTAAACGTAGCACTAGCCAGCATGGGAGAAGACTGAAAAACCGGGCCCCAGAAAACGCGTTGCGAGCCCCTTTGGACCATCCAAAAGTGCCCCCAAAGGAAGGCTTTGGGTACAAGTGAACTCCCCAGGGGAGCCTTTACGCAGCCCCACATGCAACTGGACCCTCCGGGTTCGCTGTTTCCGAGCATCTCTAAATGTAGCCCTAGCCGTCATCGGAGACGACTGAAAAATCAGGCCCCAAGAAATGCGTTGCGATCCCTTTTCGCCCATCCAAAAGTGCCCCCAAAGGAAGGCTTTGGGTAAAAGAGAACTCCCCAGGGGAGCCTTTACGCAGCCCCACATGCAACTTTACCCTCCGGGTTCACTATTCCTGAGCAAACCTAAATGTAATCCTACCCGTCATCGGAGACGAGTGAAAAGTCAGGCCCCAGGAAATGCACTCCGAGCCCCTTTGGACCATCCAAAAGTGCCCCCAAAGGAATGCTTTGGGTACAAGTGAACTCCCCAGCGGAGCCTTTACGCAGCCCCACATGCAACTGGACCCTCCGTGTTCGATTTTTCCGAGCAACCCTAAATAGAACCCTATCCGTCATCGGAGACGAGTGAAAAATCAGGCCCCAGGAAATGCGTTGCGAGCCCCTTTGGACCATCCAAAAGTGCCCCCAAAGGAAGGCTTTGGGTACAAGAGAACTCCCCAGGGGAGCCTTTACGCAGCCCCACATACAACTGGACCCTCCGGATTCGCTGTTCCTGAGCAAACCTAAACGTAGCCCTAGGCGGCATGGGAGAAGACTGAAAAACCGGGCCCCGGAAAACGCATTGTAAGTCCCTTTGGACCATCCAAATGCGTCACCAAAGGAAGTCTTTGGGTACATGTGAACTCCCCAGGGGAGCTTTTACGCAGCCCCACATGCAACTGGACCCTCCGGGTTCGCTGTTTCCGAGCATCCCTATACATAGCCGTAGCCGGCATCGAAGAAGACTGAAAAATCAGGCCCCAGGAAATGTGTTGCGAGCCCCTTTTCCCCATTCCAAAAGTGCCCCTAAAGGAAGGCTTTGGGTACAAGTGAACTCCCCAGGGGAGCCTTTACGCAGCCCCACATGCAACTGGACCATTCGGGTTCGATTTTTCCGAGCAACACTAAATATATCCCTAGCCGGCATGGGAGAAGACTGAAAAACCGGGGCCCAGAAAACGCATTGCAAGCCCCTTTGGACCATCCAAAAGTGTCACCAAAGGAAGGCTTTGGGTACAAGTGAACTCCCCAGGGGAGCCTTTACGCAGCCCCACATGCAACTGGACCCTCCGGGTTCGCTGTTTCCGAGCATCCCTAAACATAGCCCTTGCCGGCATCTAAGACGACTGAAAAATCAGGCCCCAGGAAATGCGTTCCGAACCCATTCTGCCCATCCAAAAGGGCCCCAAAGGAAGGCTTTGGGTACAAGAGAACTCCCCAGGGGAGCCTTTACGCAGCCCCACATGCAACTGGACCCTCCAGGTTCGCTGTTTCCTAGCATCCCTAAACATAGCCCTAGCCGGCATCGAAGACGACTGAAAAATCAGGCCCCAGAAAACGCTTTACAAGCGCCTTTGGACCATCCAAAAGCGTCACAAAAGGAAGGCTTTGGGTACAAGTGAACTCCACAGGGGAGCCTTTACGCAGCCCCACATGCAACTGGACCCTCCGGGTTCGCTGTTTCTGATCATCACTAAACATAGCCCTAGCCGGCATGGGAGAAGACTGAAAAACCGGGCCCCAGAAAACGCGTTGCGCGTCCCTTTGGACCATCCAAAAGTGCCCCCAGAGGAAGGCTTTGGGTACAAGAGAACTCCCCAGGGGAGCCTTTACGCAGCCCCACATGCAACTGCACCCTCCGGGTTCGCTGTTCCTGAGCAAACCTAAACGTAGCTCTAGCCGTCATCGGAGACGAGTGAAAAATCAGGCCCCAGGAAATGCGTTACAAGCCCTTTTCGCCCATCCAAAAGTGCCCCCAAAGGAAGGCTTTGGGTACAAGTGAACTCCCCAGGGGAGCCTTTATGCAGCCCCACATGCAACTGGACCCTCTGGGTTCGCTGTTTCCGATCATCGCTAAACATATCCCTAGCCGGCATCGAAGACGACTGAAAAATCAGGCCCCAGGAAATGCGTTACAAGCCCTTTTCGCCCATCCAAAAGTGCCCCCAAAGGAAGGCTTTGGGTACAAGTGAACTCCCCAGGGGAGCCTTTACGCAGCCCCACATGCAACTGGACCCTCCGGATTCGCTGCTCCTGAGCAAACCTAAACGTAGCCCTAGCCGTCATCAAAGATGAGTGAAAAATCAGGCCCCAGGAAATGCGTTGCGAGCCCTTTCTGCCCATCCAAAAGTGCCCCCAAAGGAAGGCTTTGGGTACAAGTGAACTCCCCAGGGGAGCCTTTACGCAGCCCCACATGCAACTGCACCCTCCTGGTTCGCTGTTTCCGAGCATCCCTAAACATAGCCCTAGCAGTCATCGGAGACGAGTGAAAAGTCAGGCCCCAGGAAATGCACTCCGAGCCACTTTGGACCATCCAAAAGTGCCCCCAAAGGAAGGCTTTGGGTACAAGTGAACTCCCCAGGGGAGCCTTTACGCAGCCCCACCTGCAACTAGACGCTCCGTGTTCGATTTTTTAGAACATCCCTAAATATAACCCTAGCTATCATCGGAGATGAGTGAAAAATCAGGCCACAGGAAATGCGTTGCAAACCCTTTTCGCCCATCCAAAAGTGCCCAGAAAGGAAGGCTCTGCATACATCTGATGTTCCCTGAGGGGCCTTTACGCAGCACCATATGCAACTGGACCCTCCGGGTTCGCTGTTTCCGAGCATTCCTAATCGTAACCCTAGCCGTCATCGGAGACGAGTGAAAAATCAGGCCCCAGGAAATGCGTTGCGAGCCCGTTTGGACCATCCAAAAGTGCCCCCAAAGTTAGGCTTTGGATACAAGTGAACTCCCCAGGGGAGCCTTTACGCAGCCCCACATGCAACTGGACCCTCCGGGTTCGCTGTTTCCGAGCAAACCTAAATATATCCCTAGCCGGCATGGGAGAAGACTAAAAAACCGGGCCCCAGAAAACGCATTGCAAGCTCCTTAGGACCATCCAAAAGCGTCACCAAAGGAAGGCTTTGGGTACAAGTGAACTCGCCAGGGGAGACTTTATGCAGCCCCACATGCAACTGGACCCTCCGGGTTCGCTGTTTCCGAGCATCCCTAAAGATAGCCCCAGACGGCATGGGAGAAGACTGAAAAACCGGGCCCCAGAAAATGCGTTGCAAGCCCCTTTTCGCCCATCCAAAAGTGTCACCAAAGGAAGGATTTGGGTACAAGTGAACTCCCCAGGGGAGACTTTACGCAGCCCCACATGCAACTGGACCCTCCGGGTTCGCTGTTTCCGAGCATCCCTAAACATAGCCCTAGCCGTCATCGAAGACGACTGAAAAATCAGGCCCCAGGAAATGTGTTGCGAGCCCTTTTCGCCCATCAAAAAGTGCCCCCAAACGAAGGCTTTGGATACAAGAGAACTCCCCAGGGGAGCTTTTACGCAGCCCTACATGCAACTGGACCCTCCTGCTTCGCTGTTTCAGAGCATCCCTAAACATAGCCCTAGCCGGCATGGGAGAAGACTGAATAACCGGGCCCCAACAAATGCGTTGCGAGTCCCTTTGGACCATACAAAAGTGTCACCAAAGGAAGGCTTTGGGTACAAGTGAACTCCCCAGGGGAGCCTTTACGCAGCCCCACATGCAACTGGACCCTCCGGGTTCGCTGTTTCCGAGCAAACCTAAATATATCCCTAGCCGGCATGGGAGAAGACTAAAAAACCGGGCCCCAGAAAACGCATTGCAAGCTCCTTAGGACCATCCAAAAGCGTCACCAAAGGAAGGCTTTGGGTACAAGTGAACTCGCCAGGGGAGACTTTATGCAGCCCCACATGCAACTGGACCCTCCGGGTTCGCTGTTTCCGAGCATCCCTAAAAATAGCCCCAGACGGCATGGGAGAAGACTGAAAAACCGGGCCCCAGAAAACGCGTTGCAAGCCCCTTTGGAGCATCCAAAACTGTCACCAAAGGAAGGCTTTGGGTACAAGTCAACTCCCTAGGGGAGCCTTTACGTAGCCCCACATGCAACTGGACCCTCCGGGTTCGTTGTTCCTGACAAACCTAAATGTAGTCCTAGCCGTCATCAAAGACGTGTGAAAAATCAGGCCCCAGGAAATGCATTCCAAGCCCCTTTGGACCATCCAAAAGTGCCCCCAAAGGAAGGCTTTGGGTACAAGTGAACTCCCCAGGGGAGCCTTTACGCAGCCCCACATGCAACTGTACCCTCCGTGTTCGATTTTTCCGAGCAACCCTAAATAAATCCCTAGCTGTCATCGGAGATCAGTGAAAAATCAGGCCCCAGGAAATGCGTTGCGAGCCCCTTTGGACCATCCAAAAGTGCCCCCAAAGGAAGGCTTTGGGTACAAGTGAACTCCCCAGGGGAGCTTTAACGCAGCCCCACATGCAACTGGACCCTCCGGATTCGCTGTTCCTGAGCAAACCTAAACGTAGCCCCAGCCGGCATGGGAGAAGACTGAAAAACCGGGCCCCGGAAAACGCATTGCAAGCCCCTTTGGACCATCCAAAAGCGTCACCAAATGAAGGCTTTGGGTACAAGTGAACTCCCCAGGGGAGCTTTTACGCAGCCGCACATGCAACTGGACCCATCCGGGTTCGCTGTTTCCAAGCATCCCTAAACATAGCCGTAGCCGGCATCGAGGACGAGTGAAAAATCAGTCCCCAGGAAATGCGTTCTGAACCCTTTTTGCCCATCCAAAAGTGCCCCCAAAGGAAGGCTTTGGGTACAAGAGAACTCCTCAGGGGAGAATTTACGCAGCCCCACATGCAACTGGACGCTCCGGGTTCGCTGTTTCCGAGCATCCCTAAACATAGCCCTAGCCGGCATCGAAGACGACTGAAAAATCAGGCCCCAGGAAACGCGTTCCGAGCTCTTTTAGCCCATCCAAATGTGCCTCCAAAAAAAGTCTTTGGGTACAAGTGAACTCCCAAGGGGAGCCTTTACGCAGCCCCACATGCAACTGGACCCTCCGGGTTCGCTGTTCCTGAGCAAATCTAAACGTAGCACTAGCCAGCATGGGAGAAGACTGAAAAACCGGGACCCAGAAAACGCGTTGCAAGCCCCTTTGGATCATCCAAAGCTGTCACCAAAGGAAGGCTTTGGGTACAAGTGAACTCCCCAGGGGAGCCGTTACGCAGCCCCACATGCAACTGGACCCTCCGGGTTCGCTCTTTCCGAGCATCCCTAAACGTATCCCTAGGCGTCATCGAAGACGAGTGAAAAATCAGGCCCCAGGAAATGCGTTGCGAGCCCCTTTGGACCATCCAAAAGTGCCCCCAAAGGAAGGCTTTGGGTACAAGTGAACTCCCCAGGGGAGCCTTTACGCAGCCCCACATGCAACTGGACCCTCCGTGTTCGATTTTTCCGAGCAACCCTAAATAGAACCCTAGCCGTCATCGGAGACGAGTGAAAAATCAGGCCCCAGGAAATGCGTTGCGAGCCCCTTTGGACCATCCAAAAGTGCCCCCAAAGGAAGGCTTTGGGTACAAGAGAACTCCCCAGGGGAGCCTTTACGCAGCCCCACATGCAACTGGACCCTCCGGGTTCGATTTTTTCCGAGCAACCCTAAATAGAACCCTAGCCGTCATCGGAGACGAGTGAAAAATCAAGCCCCAGGAAAAGCGTTCGGATCCCTTTTCGGCCATCCAAAAGTGCCCCCAAAGGAAGGCTTTGGGTACAAGAGAACTCCCCAGGGGAGCCTTTACGCAGCCCCACATGCAACTGGACCCTCCGGGTTCGCTGTTTCCGGGTATTCCTAAACGTAGCCCTAGCCGGCATCGAACACGACTGAAAAATCAGGCCCCAGGAAAGGTGTTGCGAGCCCCTTTTCGCCATTCCAAAAGTGCCCCTAAAGGAAGGCTTTGGGTGCAAGTGAACTCCCCAGGGGAGCCTTTACGCAGCCCCATATGCAACACGAACTTCCGGGTTCACTCACTCCGAGCAAGCCTTAATATAGCCGTAGTTGGCATAGAAGACGTCTGAAAAATTGGGCCCCAGGAAATGCGTTGCGAGCCCCTTTCACCCATCCAAAGGTGCCCGCAAAAGAAGGCTTTTGGTACAAGTGAACTCCCCAGGGGAGCCTTTACGCAGCCCCACATGCAACTGGACCCTCCAGGTTCACTCTTTCCGTGGAACCCTAAATATAGCCCTAGCCGGCGTGGGAGCAGACTTAAAAACCTGGCCCCAGAAAACGCGTTGCGAGCCACTTTTGCCCGTCCAAAAGTGCCCCCAAAGGAAGGCTTTGGGTACAAGTGAACTCCCCAGGGGAGCCTTTACGCAGCCCCACATGCAACTGGACCCTCCGGGTTCACGCTTTCACAGCAAGACTGAATATATGCATAGCCGACATAGAAGACGACTGAAATATCGGGACTCAGAAAACGCATTACGAGCCCTTTTCGCGCATCCAAAAGTGCCCCAAAAGGAAGGCTTTGGGTACAAGTGAACTCCCCAGGGGAGCCTTTACACAGCCCCACATGCAACTGGACCCTCCGGGTTCGCTCTTTCCGAGCAAACCTAAATACATCCCTTACCGGCATGGGAGAAGACTGAAAATCCGGGCCCCAGGAAACGCATTTCGAGCCCCTTTTACCCATCCAAAAGTGCCCGCAAAGGAAGGCTTTGGGTACAAGCGAACTCCCCAGGGGAGCCTTTACGCAGCCCTACATGCAACGGGACCCTCCGGCTTCACTCTTTCATAGCAACCCTAAATATATCCCTTACCTGCACGTAAAACTGAATATCCGGGCCTGAGGAAACGCACTCCGAGCCCCTTTCAGCCATCCAAAAGTTCCTGCAAAGGAAGGCTTTGGGTACAAGTGAACTCCCCAGGGAGCCTTCACGCAGCCCCACATGCAAGTGGATACTCCGGGTTCGCTCTTTCCGAGCAAACCAAATACAGCCCTAGCCGGAATTGGAGAAAACTGAAATACCGGGCCCCAGAAAACGCGTTGCGAGCCCTTTTCGCCCATCAAAAAGTGCCCACAAAGGAAGGCTTTGGGTACAAGTGAACTCCCCAGGGGAGCCGTTACGCAGCCCCACATGCAACTGGACCCTCCGGGTTCGCTCTTTCCGAGCATCCCTAAACGTATCCCTAGGCGTCATCGAAGACGAGTGAAAAATCAGGCCCCAGGAAATGCGTTGCGAGCCCCTTTGGACCATCCAAAAGTGCCCCCAAAGGAAGGCTTTGGGTACAAGTGAACTCCCCAGGGGAGCCTTTACGCAGCCCCACATGCAACTGGACCCTCCGTGTTCGATTTTTCCGAGCAACCCTAAATAGAACCCTAGCCGTCATCGGAGACGAGTGAAAAATCAGGCCCCAGGAAATGCGTTGCGAGCCCCTTTGGACCATCCAAAAGTGCCCCCAAAGGAAGGCTTTGGGTACAAGAGAACTCCCCAGGGGAGCCTTTACGCAGCCCCACATGCAACTGGACCCTCCGGGTTCGATTTTTTCCGAGCAACCCTAAATAGAACCCTAGCCGTCATCGGAGACGAGTGAAAAATCAAGCCCCAGGAAAAGCGTTCGGATCCCTTTTCGGCCATCCAAAAGTGCCCCCAAAGGAAGGCTTTGGGTACAAGAGAACTCCCCAGGGGAGCCTTTACGCAGCCCCACATGCAACTGGACCCTCCGGGTTCGCTGTTTCCGAGTATTCCTAAACGTAGCCCTAGCCGGCATCGAACACGACTGAAAAATCAGGCCCCAGGAAAGGTGTTGCGAGCCCCTTTTCGCCATTCCAAAAGTGCCCCTAAAGGAAGGCTTTGGGTGCAAGTGAACTCCCCAGGGGAGCCTTTACGCAGCCCCATATGCAACACGAACTTCCGGGTTCACTCACTCCGAGCAAGCCTTAATATAGCCGTAGTTGGCATAGAAGACGTCTGAAAAATTGGGCCCCAGGAAATGCGTTGCGAGCCCCTTTCACCCATCCAAAGGTGCCCGCAAAAGAAGGCTTTTGGTACAAGTGAACTCCCCAGGGGAGCCTTTACGCAGCCCCACATGCAACTGGACCCTCCAGGTTCACTCTTTCCGTGGAACCCTAAATATAGCCCTAGCCGGCGTGGGAGCAGACTTAAAAACCTGGCCCCAGAAAACGCGTTGCGAGCCACTTTTGCCCGTCCAAAAGTGCCCCCAAAGGAAGGCTTTGGGTACAAGTGAACTCCCCAGGGGAGCCTTTACGCAGCCCCACATGCAACTGGACCCTCCGGGTTCACGCTTTCACAGCAAGACTGAATATATGCATAGCCGACATAGAAGACGACTGAAATATCGGGACTCAGAAAACGCATTACGAGCCCTTTTCGCGCATCCAAAAGTGCCCCAAAAGGAAGGCTTTGGGTACAAGTGAACTCCCCAGGGGAGCCTTTACACAGCCCCACATGCAACTGGACCCTCCGGGTTCGCTCTTTCCGAGCAAACCTAAATACATCCCTTACCGGCATGGGAGAAGACTGAAAATCCGGGCCCCAGGAAACGCATTTCGAGCCCCTTTTACCCATCCAAAAGTGCCCGCAAAGGAAGGCTTTGGGTACAAGCGAACTCCCCAGGGGAGCCTTTACGCAGCCCTACATGCAACGGGACCCTCCGGCTTCACTCTTTCATAGCAACCCTAAATATATCCCTTACCTGCACGTAAAACTGAATATCCGGGCCTGAGGAAACGCACTCCGAGCCCCTTTCACCCATCCAAAAGTGCCTGCAAAGGAAGGCTTTGGGTACAAGTGAACTCCCCAGGGAGCCTTCACGCAGCCCCACATGCAAGTGGATACTCCGGGTTCGCTCTTTCCGAGCAAACCAAATACAGCCCTAGCCGGAATTGGAGAAAACTGAAATACCGGGCCCCAGAAAACGCGTTGCGAGCCCTTTTCGCCCATCAAAAAGTGCCCACAAAGGAAGGCTTTGGGTACAAGTGAACTCCCCAGGGGAGCCTTTACGCAGCCCCACATGCAACTGGACACTTCGGGTTCACTCACTCCGAGCAAGCCTTAATATAGCCGTAGCTGGCATAGAAGACGTCTGAAAAATTGGGACCCAGGAAATGCGTTGCGAGCCCCTTTCGCCCATCCAAAAGTGCCCCCAAAGGAAGGCTTTGGGTACAAGAGAACTCCCCAGGGGAGCCTTTACGCAGCCCCACATGCAACTGGACCCTCCGGGTTCACTCTTTCACAACAAGGCTTAATATAGCCCTAGCCGGCGTAGGAGAAGACCGAAAAATCGAGCCCCAGAAAACGCGTTCTGAGCCCCTTTTGCCTATCCAAAAATTCTCGGAAAGGAAGGCTTTGGGTACAAGTGAACTCCCCAGGGGAGCCTTTACGCAGCCCCACATGCAATGGGACCCTCCGGCTTCGCTCGTTCCGTACAACCCTAAATATAGCCCTAGCCGGAGTGGGAGAAGACTTAAAAAACCTGGCCCTAGAAAACGCGATGCGAGCCACTTTTGCCCATCCAAAAGTGCCCGCAAAGGAAGGCTTTGGGTACAAGTGAACTCCCCAGGGGAGCCTTCACGCAGCCCCACATGCAACGGGAATCTCCGGGTTCGCTCTTTCCGATCAAACCTATATATATTCCCAGGCAGCGTGGTTCAAGACTGAAAACTAGGGCTCCAGAAAACGCATTTCGAGACACTTTCGACAATCCAAAAGTGCCCGCAAAGGAAGGCTTTGGGTACAAGTGAACTCCCCAGGGGAGCCTTTACGCAGCCCCACATGCAACTGGACCCTCCGGGTTCCCTGTTCATGAGCATCCCTAAACATAGCCCTAGCCGGCATCGGAGACGAGTGAAAAGTCAGGCCCCAGGAAATGCACTCCGAGCCACTTTGGACCATACAAAAGTGCCCCCAAAGGAAGGCTTTGGGTACAAGTCAACTCCCCAGGGGAGCCTTTACGTAGCCCCACATGCAACTGGACCCTCCGGGTTCGCTGTTTCCGAGCATCCCTAAACGTAGCCCTAGCCGTCATCGGAGACGAGTGAAAAATCAGGCCCCAGGAAATTCGTTGCGAGCCCCTATGGAGCATCCAAAAGTGCCCCCAAACGAAGGCTTTGGGTACAAGTGAACTCCCCAGGGGAGCCTTTACGCAGCCCCACATGCAACTACACCCTCCGGATTCGCTGTTCCTGAGCAAACCTAAACGTAGCCCTAGCCGTCATCGGAGACGAGTGAAAAATCAAGCCCCAGGAAAAGCGTTCGGATCCCTTTTCGGCCATCCAAAAGTGCCCCCAAAGGAAGGCTTTGGGTACAAGAGAACTCCCCAGGGGAGCCTTTACGCAGCCCCACATGCAACTGGACCCTCCGGGTTCGCTGTTTCCGAGCATTCCTAAACGTAACCCTAGCCGGCATCGAACACGACTGAAAAATCAGGCCCCAGGAAAGGTGTTGCGAGCCCCTTTTCGCCATTCCAAAAGTGCCCCTAAAGGAAGGCTTTGGGTGCAAGAGAACTCCCCAGGGGAGCCTTTACACAGCCCCACATGCAACTGGACCTTCCAGGTTCGCTGTTTCCGAGCATCCCTAAACATAGCCCTAGCCTTCATCGGAGACGACTGAAAAATCAGGCCCCAGGAAATGCTTTCCGAGCACTTTTCGCCCATCCAAAAGTGCCCCCAAAGGAAGGCTTTGGGTACATCTGAAGATCCCAAAGGGGCCTTTACGCAGCACCATATGCAACTGGACCCTCCCGGTTCGCTGTTTCCGAGCATTCCTAAACGTAGCCCTAGCCGTCATCGGAGACAAGTGAAAAATCAGGCCCCAGGAAATGCATTGCGAGCCCCTTTTCGCCCATCCAAAAGTGCCCCCAAAGGAAGGCTTTGGATACAAGTGAACTCCCCAGGGGAGCCTTTACGCAGCCCCACATGCAACTGGACCCTCCGAGTTCGCTGTTCCTGAGCAAATCTAAACGTAGCACTAGCCAGCATGGGAGAAGACTGAAAAACCGGGCCCCAGAAAACGCGTTGCGAGCCCCTTTGGACCATCCAAAAGTGCCCCCAAAGGAAGGCTTTGGGTACAAGTGAACTCCCCAGGGGAGCCTTTATGCAGCCCCACATGCAACTGGACCCTCCGTGTTCGATTTTTCCGAGCAACCCTAAATAGAAACCTAGCCGTCATCGGAGACGAGTGAAAAATCAGGCCCCAGGAAATGCGTTGCGAGCCCCTTTGGACCATCCAAAAGTGTCACCAAAGGAAGGCTTTGGGTATAAGTGAACTCCCCAGGGGAGCCTTTACGCAGCCCCACATGCAACTGGACCCTCCGGGTTCGCTGTTTCCGAGCATCCCTATACATAGCCGTAGCCGGCATCGAAGAAGACTGAAAAATCAGGCCCCAGGAAATGTGTTGCGAGCCCCTTTTCCCCATTCCAAAAGTGCCCCTAAAGGAAGGCTTTGGGTACAAGTGAACTCCCCAGGGGAGCCTTTACGCAGCCCCACATGCAACTGGACCATTCGGGTTCGATTTTCCGAGCAACACTAAATATATCCCTAGCCGGCATGGGAGAAGACTGAAAAACCGGGCCCCAGAAAACGCATTGCAAGCCCCTTTGGACCATCCAAAAGTGTCACCAAAGGAAGGCTTTGGGTATAAGTGAACTCCCCAGGGGAGCCTTTACGCAGCCCCACATGCAACTGGACCCTCCGGGTTCGCTGTTCCTGAGCAAACCTAAACGTATCCTTAGCCGGCATGGGAGAAGACTGAAAAATCAGGCCCCAGAAAACGCTTTACAAGCGCCTTTGGACCATCCAAAAGCGTCACAAAAGGAAGGCTTTGGGTACAAGTGAACTCCCCAGGGGAGCCTTTACGCAGCCCCACATGCAACTGGACCCTCCGGGTTCGCTGTTTCTGAGCATCACTAAACATAGCCCTAGCCGGCATGGGAGAAGACTGAAAAACCGGGCCCCAGAAAACGCGTTGCGCGTCCCTTTGGACCATCCAAAAGTGCCCCCAGAGGAAGGCTTTGGGTACAAGAGAACTCCCCAGGGGAGCCTTTATGCAGCCCCACATGCAACTGCACCCTCCGGGTTCGCTGTTCCTGAGCAAACCTAAACGTAACCCTAGCCGTCATTGGAGACGAGTGAAAAATCAGGCCCCAGGAAATACGTTCCGAGTCCTTGTCGCCCATCCAAAAGTGCCCCCAAAGGAAGGCTTTGGGTACAAGTGAACTCCCCAGGGGAGCCTTTACGCAGCCCCACATGCAACTGGACTCTCCGGTTTTGGTGTTCCTGAGCAAACCTAAACGTAGCCCTAGCCGTCATCGGAGACGAGTGAAAACTCAGGCCCCAGGAAATGCACTCCGAGCCACTTTGGACCATCCAAAAGTGCTCCCAAAGGAAGGCTTCGGGTACATCTGAACTCCCCAGGGGAGCCTTTACGCAGCCCCACATGCAACTGGACCCTCCGGGTTCGCTGTTTCCGAGCAAAACTAAATATATAACTAGCGGGCATAGGAGAAGACTGAAAAACCGGGCCACAGAAAACGCATTGCAAGCTCCTTAGGAACATCCAAAAGCGTCACCAAAGGAAGGCTTTGGGTACAAGTGAACTCCCCAGGGGAGCCTTTATGCAGCCCCACATGCAACTGGACCCTCCGGGTTCGCTGTTTCCGATCATCCCTAAACATATCCCTAGCCGGCATCGAAGACGACTGAAAAATCAGGCCCAAGGAAATGTGTTCCGAGCCCTTTTCGCCCATCCAAAAGTGCCCCCAAAAAAAGGCTTTGGGTACATCTTAACTCCCCAGGGGATCCTTTACGCAGCCCCACATGCAACTGGACCCTCCGGGTTCGATTTTTCCGAGCAACCCTAAATATAACCCTAGCTGTCAAAGGAGACGAGTGAAAAATCAGGCCCCAGGAAATGCGTTGCGAGCCCCTTTGGACCATCCAAAAGTGCCCCCAAAAGAAGGCTTTGGATACAAGTGAACTCCCCAGGGGAGCCTTTACGCAGCCCCACATGCAACTGGACCCTCCGGGTTCGCTGTTCCTGAGCAAACTTAAACGTAGCCCTAGCCATCATCAAAGATGAGTGAAAATCAGGCCCCAGGAAATGCGTTGCGAGCACTTTTCGCCCATCCAAAAGTGCCTCCAAAGGAAGGCTTTGGGTACAAGTGAACTCCCCAGGGGAGCCTTTACGCAGCCCCACATGCAACTGGACCCTCCAGGTTTGCTGTTTCCTAGCATCCCTAAACATAACCCTAGCCGGCATTGAAGACGACTGAAAAATCAGGCCCCAGGAAATGCGTTACAAGCCCTTTTCGCCCATCCAAAAGTGCCCCCAAAGGAAGGCTTTGGGTACAAGTGAACTCCCCAGGGGAGCCTTTACGCAGCCCCACATGCAACTGCACCCTCCGGGTTCGCTGCTCCTGAGCAAACCTAAACGTAGCCCTAGCCGTCATCAAAGATGAGTGAAAAATCAGGCCCCAGGAAATGCGTTGCGAGCCCTTTCTGCCCATCCAAATGTGCCCCCAAAGGAAGGCTTTGGGTACAAGAGAACTCCCCAGGGGAGCCTTTACGCAGCCCCACATGCAACTGCACCCTCCTGGTTCGCTGTTTCCGAGCATCCCTAAACATATCCCTAGCAGTCATCGGAGACGAGTGAAAAGTCAGGCCCCAGGAAATGCACTCCGAGCCACTTTGGACCATCCAAAAGTGCCCCCAAAGGAAGGCTTTGGGTACAAGTGAACTCCCCAGGGGAGCCTTTACGCAGCCCCACATGCAACTAGACGCTCCGTGTTCGATTTTTCCGAGCAACCCTAAATATAACCCTAGCTATCCTCGGAGATGAGTGAAAAATCAGGCCACAGGAAATGCGTTGCAAACCCTTTTCGCCCATCCAAAAGTGCCCAGAAAGGAAGGCTCTGCATACATCTGAAGTTCCCTGAGGGGCCTTTACGCAGCACCATATGCAACTGGACCCTCCGGGTTCGCTTTTTCCGAGCATCCCTAAACATAGCCCTAGCCGTCATCGAAGACGACTGAAAAATCAGGCCCCAGGAAATGCGTTGCGAGCCCTTTTCGCCCATCAAAAAGTGCCCCCAAACGAAGGCTTTGGATACAAGTGAACTCCCCAGGGGAGCCTTTACGCAGCCCCACATGCAACTGGACCCTCCGGGTTCACTGTTTCCGAGCAAACCTAAATATATCCCTAGCCGGCATGGGAGAAGACTAAAAAACCGGGCCCCAGAAAACGCATTGCAAGCTCCTTAGGACCATCCAAAAGCGTCACCAAAGGAAGGCTTTGGGTACAAGTGAACTCCCCAGGGGAGCCTTTATGCAGCCCCACATGCAACTGGACCCTCCGGGTTCGCTGTTTCCGAGCATCCCTAAAGATATCCCCAGACGGCATGGGAGAAGACTGAAAAACCGGGCCCCAGAAAATGCGTTGCAAGCCCCTTTTCGCCCATCCAAAAGTGTCACCAAAGGAAGGATTTGGGTACAAGTGAACTCCCCAGGGGAGCCTTTACGCAGCCCCACATGCAACTGGACCCTCCGGGTTCGCTGTTTCCGAGCATCCCTAAACATAGCCCTAGCCGTCATCGAAGACGACTGAAAAATCAGGCCCCAGGAAATGCGTTGCGAGCCCTTTTCGCCCATCAAAAAGTGCCCCCAAACGAAGGCTTTGGATACAAGTGAACTCCCCAGGGGAGCCTTTACGCAGCCCTACATGCAACTGGACCCTCCGGGTTCGCTGTTTCCGAGCATCCCTAAACTTATCCCTAGCCGTCATCGGAGACGACTGAAAAATCAGGCCTCCTGAACTGCGTTACGAGCCCATTTCGCCCATCCAAAAGTGCCCCCAAAGGAAGGCTTTGGGTACAAGTGAACTCCCCAGGGGAGCCTTTACGCAGCCCCACATGCAACTGGACCCTCCGGGTACGCTGTTTCTGAGCATCCCTAAACATAACCCTAGCCGGCATCTAAGGCGACTGAAAAATCAGGCCCCAGGAAATGCGTTGCGAGCCCTTTTCGCCCATCCAAAAGTGCCCCCAAAGGAAGGCTTTGGATACAAGTGAACTCCCCAGGGGAGCCTTTACGCAGCCCTACATGCAACTGGACCCTCCGGGTTCGCTGTTTCCGAGCATCCCTAAACATAGCCCTAGCCGGCATCGAAGACGACTGAAAACTCATGCCCCAGGAAATGCGTTCCGAGCCCTTTTCGCCCATCCAAATGTTCCCCCAAAGGAAGACTTTGGGTACAAGAGAACTCCCCAGGGGAGCCTTTACGCAGCCCCACATGCAACTGGACCCTCCGGGTTCGCTGTTTCCGAGCATCCCTAAACATAACCCTAGCCGTCATCGGAGACGACTGAAAAATCAGGCCCCAGGAACTGCGTTACGAGCCCATTTCGCCCATCCAAAAGTGCCCCCAAAGGAAGGCTTTGGGTACAAGTGAACTCCCCAGGGGAGCCTTTACGCAGCCCCACATGCAACTGGACCCTCCGGGTTCGCTGTTTCTGAGCATCCCTAAACATATCCCTAGCCGGCATCGAAGACGACTGAAAAATCAGGCCCCAGGAAATGCGTTGCGAGCCCTTTTCGCCCATCCAAAAGTGCCCCCAAAGGAAGGCTTTGGGTACAAGTGAACTCCCCAGGGGAGCCTTTACGCAGCCCCATATGCAACTGGACCCTCCGGGTTCGCTGTTTCCGAGCATCCCTAAACATATCCCTAGCCGTCATCGATGACGACTGAAAAATCAGGCCCCAGGAAATGCGTTGCGAGCCCTTTTCGCCCATCCAAATGTGTCACCAAAGGAAGGCTTTGGGTACAAGTGAACTCCCCAGGGGAGCCTTTACACAGCCCCACATGCAACTAGACCCTCCGGGTTCGCTCTTCCTGAGCAAACCTAAACGTAGCCCTAGCCGTCATCGGAGATGAGTGAAAATTCAGGCCCCAGAAAATGCGTTCCGAGCCCTTTTCAGCCATCCAAAAGTGCCCCCAAAGGAAGGCTTTGGATACAAGTGAACTCCCCAGGGGAGCCTTTACGCAGCCCCACATGCAACTGGACCCTCCGGATTCGCTGTTCCTGAGCAAACCTAAACGTATCCTTAGCCGGCATGGGAGAAGACTGAAAAATCAGGCCCCAGAAAACGCTTTACAAGCGCCTTTGGACCATCCAAAAGCGTCACAAAAGGAAGGCTTTGGGTACAAGTGAACTCCCCAGGGGAGCCTTTACGCAGCCCCACATGCAACTGGACCCTCCGGGTTCGCTGTTTCTGAGCATCACTAAACATAGCCCTAGCCGGCATGGGAGAAGACTGAAAAACCGGGCCCCAGAAAACGCGTTGCGCGTCCCTTTGGACCATCCAAAAGTGCCCCCAGAGGAAGGCTTTGGGTACAAGAGAACTCCCCAGGGGAGCCTTTATGCAGCCCCACATGGAACTGCACCCTCCGGGTTCGCTGTTCCTGAGCAAACCTAAACGTAACCCTAGCCGTCATTGGAGACGAGTGAAAAATCAGGCCCCAGGAAATACGTTCCGAGTCCTTGTCGCCCATCCAAAAGTGCCCCCAAAGGAAGGCTTTGGGTACAAGTGAACTCCCCAGGGGAGCCTTTACGCAGCCCCACATGCAACTGGACTCTCCGGTTTTGGTGTTCCTGAGCAAACCTAAACGTAGCCCTAGCCGTCATCGGAGACGAGTGAAAACTCAGGCCCCAGGAAATGCACTCCGAGCCACTTTGGACCATCCAAAAGTGCTCCCAAAGGAAGGCTTTGGGTACATCTGAACTCCCCAGGGGAGCCTTTACGCAGCCCCACATGCAACTGGACACTCCGGGTTCGCTGTTTCCGAGCAAAACTAAATATATATCTAGCGGGCATAGGAGAAGACTGAAAAACCGGGCCCCAGAAAACGCATTGCAAGCTCCTTAGGAACATCCAAAAGCGTCACCAAAGGAAGGCTTTGGGTACAAGTGAACTCCCCAGGGGAGCCTTTATGCAGCCCCACATGCAACTGGACCCTCCCGGTTCGCTGTTTCCGATCATCCCTAAACATATCCCTAGCCGGCATCGAAGACGACTGAAAAATCAGGCCCAAGGAAATGTGTTCCGAGCCCTTTTCGCCCATCCAAAAGTGCCCCCAAAAAAAGGCTTTGGGTACATCTTAACTCCCCAGGGGATCCTTTACGCAGCCCCACATGCAACTGGACCCTCCGGGTTCGATTATTCCGAGCAACCCTAAATATAACCCTAGCTGTCAAAGGAGACGAGTGAAAAATCAGGCCCCAGGAAATGCGTTGCGAGCCCCTTTGGACCATCCAAAAGTGCCCCCAAAGGAAGGCTTTGGATACAAGTGAACTCCCCAGGGGAGCCTTTACGCAGCCCCACATGCAACTGGACCCTCCGGGTTCGCTGTTCCTGAGCAAACCTAAACGTAGCCCTAGCCATCATCAAAGATGAGTGAAAATCAGGCCCCAGGAAATGCGTTGCGAGCACTTTTCGCCCATCCAAAAGTGCCTCCAAAGGAAGGCTTTGGGTACAAGTGAACTCCCCAGGGGAGCCTTTACGCAGCCCCACATGCAACTGGACCCTCCAGGTTTGCTGTTTCCTAGCATCCCTAAACATAACCCTAGCCGGCATCGAAGACGACTGAAAAATCAGGCCCCAGGAAATGCGTTGCGAGCCCCTTTGGACCATCCAAAAGTGCCCCCAAAGGAAGGCTTTGGGTACATCTGAACAACCCAGGGGAGCCTTTACGCAGCCCCACATGCAACTAGACGCTCTGTGTTCGAATTTTCCGAGCAACCCTAAATATAACCCTAGCTATCATCGGAGATGAGTGAAAAATCAGGCCACAGGAAATGCGTTGCAAACCCTTTTCGCCCATCCAAAAGTGCCCACAAAGGAAGGCTTTGCATACATGTGAAGTTCCCAGAGGGGCCTTTACGCAGCACCATATGCAACTGGACCCTCCGGGTTCGCTGTTTCCGAGCATTCATAAACATAGCCCTAGCCGTCATCGGAGACGACTGAAAAATCAGGCCCCAGGAAATGCGTTGCGAGCCCGTTTGGACCATCCAAAAGTGCCCCCAAAGGAAGGCTTTGGATACAAGTGAACTCCCCAGGGGAGCCTTTACGCAGCCCCACATGAAACTGGACCCTCCGGGTTCGCTGTTTCCGAGCAAACCTAAATATATCCCTAGCAGGCATCGAAGACGACTGAAAACTCATGCCCCAGGAAATGCGTTCCGAGCCCTTTTCGCCCATCCAAATGTTCCCCCAAAGGAAGACTTTGGGTACAAGAGAACTCCCCAGGGGAGCCTTTACGCAGCCCCACATGCAACTGGACCCTCCGGGTTCGCTGTTTCCGAGCATCCCTAAACATAACCCTAGCCGTCATCGGAGACGACTGAAAAATCAGGCCCCAGGAACTGCGTTACGAGCCCATTTCGCCCATCCAAAAGTGCCCCCAAAGGAAGGCTTTGGGTACAAGTGAACTCCCCAGGGGAGCCTTTACGCAGCCCCACATGCAACTGGACCCTCCGGGTTCGCTGTTTCTGAGCATCCCTAAACATATCCCTAGCCGGCATCGAAGACGACTGAAAAATCAGGCCCCAGGAAATGCGTTGCGAGCCCTTTTCGCCCATCCAAAAGTGCCCCCAAAGGAAGGCTTTGGGTACAAGTGAACTCCCCAGGGGAGCCTTTACGCAGCCCCATATGCAACTGGACCCTCCGGGTTCGCTGTTTCCGAGCATCCCTAAACATATCCCTAGCCGTCATCGATGACGACTGAAAAATCAGGCCCCAGGAAATGCGTTGCGAGCCCTTTTCGCCCATCCAAATGTGTCACCAAAGGAAGGCTTTGGGTACAAGTGAACTCCCCAGGGGAGCCTTTACACAGCCCCACATGCAACTAGACCCTCCGGGTTCGCTCTTCCTGAGCAAACCTAAACGTAGCCCTAGCCGTCATCGGAGATGAGTGAAAATTCAGGCCCCAGAAAATGCGTTCCGAGCCCTTTTCAGCCATCCAAAAGTGCCCCCAAAGGAAGGCTTTGGATACAAGTGAACTCCCCAGGGGAGCCTTTACGCAGCCCCACATGCAACTGGACCCTCCGGATTCGCTGTTCCTGAGCAAACCTAAACGTATCCTTAGCCGGCATGGGAGAAGACTGAAAAATCAGGCCCCAGAAAACGCTTTACAAGCGCCTTTGGACCATCCAAAAGCGTCACAAAAGGAAGGCTTTGGGTACAAGTGAACTCCCCAGGGGAGCCTTTACGCAGCCCCACATGCAACTGGACCCTCCGGGTTCGCTGTTTCTGAGCATCACTAAACATAGCCCTAGCCGGCATGGGAGAAGACTGAAAAACCGGGCCCCAGAAAACGCGTTGCGCGTCCCTTTGGACCATCCAAAAGTGCCCCCAGAGGAAGGCTTTGGGTACAAGAGAACTCCCCAGGGGAGCCTTTATGCAGCCCCACATGGAACTGCACCCTCCGGGTTCGCTGTTCCTGAGCAAACCTAAACGTAACCCTAGCCGTCATTGGAGACGAGTGAAAAATCAGGCCCCAGGAAATACGTTCCGAGTCCTTGTCGCCCATCCAAAAGTGCCCCCAAAGGAAGGCTTTGGGTACAAGTGAACTCCCCAGGGGAGCCTTTACGCAGCCCCACATGCAACTGGACTCTCCGGTTTTGGTGTTCCTGAGCAAACCTAAACGTAGCCCTAGCCGTCATCGGAGACGAGTGAAAACTCAGGCCCCAGGAAATGCACTCCGAGCCACTTTGGACCATCCAAAAGTGCTCCCAAAGGAAGGCTTTGGGTACATCTGAACTCCCCAGGGGAGCCTTTACGCAGCCCCACATGCAACTGGACACTCCGGGTTCGCTGTTTCCGAGCAAAACTAAATATATATCTAGCGGGCATAGGAGAAGACTGAAAAACCGGGCCCCAGAAAACGCATTGCAAGCTCCTTAGGAACATCCAAAAGCGTCACCAAAGGAAGGCTTTGGGTACAAGTGAACTCCCCAGGGGAGCCTTTATGCAGCCCCACATGCAACTGGACCCTCCCGGTTCGCTGTTTCCGATCATCCCTAAACATATCCCTAGCCGGCATCGAAGACGACTGAAAAATCAGGCCCAAGGAAATGTGTTCCGAGCCCTTTTCGCCCATCCAAAAGTGCCCCCAAAAAAAGGCTTTGGGTACATCTTAACTCCCCAGGGGATCCTTTACGCAGCCCCACATGCAACTGGACCCTCCGGGTTCGATTATTCCGAGCAACCCTAAATATAACCCTAGCTGTCAAAGGAGACGAGTGAAAAATCAGGCCCCAGGAAATGCGTTGCGAGCCCCTTTGGACCATCCAAAAGTGCCCCCAAAGGAAGGCTTTGGATACAAGTGAACTCCCCAGGGGAGCCTTTACGCAGCCCCACATGCAACTGGACCCTCCGGGTTCGCTGTTCCTGAGCAAACCTAAACGTAGCCCTAGCCATCATCAAAGATGAGTGAAAATCAGGCCCCAGGAAATGCGTTGCGAGCACTTTTCGCCCATCCAAAAGTGCCTCCAAAGGAAGGCTTTGGGTACAAGTGAACTCCCCAGGGGAGCCTTTACGCAGCCCCACATGCAACTGGACCCTCCAGGTTTGCTGTTTCCTAGCATCCCTAAACATAACCCTAGCCGGCATCGAAGACGACTGAAAAATCAGGCCCCAGGAAATGCGTTGCGAGCCCCTTTGGACCATCCAAAAGTGCCCCCAAAGGAAGGCTTTGGATACAAGTGAACTCCCCAGGGGAGCCTGTACGCAGCCCCACATGCAACTGCACCCTCCTGGTTCGCTGTTTCCGAGCATCCCTAAACATAGCCCTAGCAGTCATCGGAGACGAGTGAAAAGTCAGGCCCCAGGAAATGCACTCCGAGCCACTTTGGACCATCCAAAAGTGCCCCCAAAGGAAGGCTTTGGGTACAAGTGAACTCCCCAGGGGAGCCTTTACGCAGCCCCACATGCAACTAGACGCTCCGTGTTCGAATTTTCCGAGCAACCCTAAATATAACCCTAGCTATCCTCGGAGATGAGTGAAAAATCAGGCCACAGGAAATGCGTTGCAAACCCTTTTCGCCCATCCAAAAGTGCCCAGAAAGGAAGGCTCTGCATACATCTGAAGTTCCCTGAGGGGCCTTTACGCAGCACCATATGCAACTGGACCCTCCGGGTTCGCTGTTTCCGAGCATCCCTAAACATAGCCCTAGCCGTCATCGAAGACGACTGAAAAATCAGGCCCCAGGAAATGCGTTGCGAGCCCTTTTCGCCCATCAAAAAGTGCCCCCAAACGAAGGCTTTGGATACAAGTGAACTCCCCAGGGGAGCCTTTACGCAGCCCCACATGCAACTGGACCCTCCGGGTTCGCTGTTTCCGAGCAAACCTAAATATATCCCTAGCCGGCATGGGAGAAGACTAAAAAACCGGGCCCCAGAAAACGCATTGCAAGCGCCTTTGGACCATCCAAAAGCGTCACCAAAGGAAGGCTTTGGGTACAAGTGAACTCCCCAGGGGAGCCTTTACGCAGCCCCACATGCAACTGGACCCTCCGGGTTCGCTGTTTCCGAGCATCCCTAAAGATATCCCCAGACGGCATGGGAGAAGACTGAAAAACCGGGCCCCAGAAAATGCGTTGCAAGCCCCTTTTCGCTCATCCAAAAGTGTCACCAAAGGAAGGATTTGGGTACAAGTGAACTCCCCAGGGGAGCCTTTACGCAGCCCCACATGCAACTGGACCCTCCGGGTTCGCTGTTTCCGAGCATCCCTAAACATAGCCCTAGCCGTCATCGAAGACGACTGAAAAATCAGGCCCCAGGAACTGCGTTACGAGCCCATTTCGCCCATCCAAAAGTGCCCCCAAATGAAGGCTTTGGGTACAAGTGAACTCCCCAGGGGAGCCTTTACGCAGCCCCACATGCAACTGGACCCTCCTGGTACGCTGTTTCTGAGCATCCCTACACATATCCCTAGCCGGCATCGAAGGCGACTGAAAAATCAGGCCCCAGGAAATGCGTTGCGAGCCCTTTTCGCCCATCCAAAAGTGCCCCCAAAGGAAGGCTTTGGGTACAAGTGAACTCCCCAGGGGAGCCTTTACGCAGCCCCATATGCAACTGGACCCTCCGGGTTCGCTGTTTCCGAGCATCCCTAAACATAGCCCTAGCCGGTATAGATGACGACTGAAAAATCAGGCCCCAGGAAATGCGTTGCGAGCCCTTTTCGCCCATCCAAAAGTGTCACCAAAGGAAGGCTTTGGGTACAAGTGAACTCCCCAGGGGAGCCTTTACGCAGCCCCACATGCAACTGGACCCTGCGGGTTCGCTGTTTCCGAGCATCCCTGAACATATCCCTATCCGGCATGGGAGAAGGCTGAAAAACTGGGCCCCAGAAAACGCGTTGCGAGTCCCTTTGGACCATCCAAAAGTGTCACCAAAGGAAGGCTTTGGGTACAAGTGAACTCCCCAGGGGAGCCTTTACGCAGCCCCACATGCAACTGCACCCTCCTGGTTCGCTGTTTCTGAGCATCCCTAAACATAGCCCTAGCCGGCATGGGAGAAGACTGAAAAACCGGGCCCCAACAAATGCGTTGCGAGTCCCTTTGGACCATCCAAAAGTGCCCCCAAAGGAAGGCTTTGGGTACATCTGAACTCCCCAGGGGAGCCTTTACGCAGCCCCACATGCAACTAGACGCTCTGTGTTCGAATTTTCCGAGCAACCCTAAATATAACCCTAGCTATCATCGGAGATGAGTGAAAAATCAGGCCACAGGAAATGCGTTGCAAACCCTTTTCGCCCATCCAAAAGTGCCCAGAAAGGAAGTCTTTGCATACATCTGAAGTTCCCAGAGGGGCCTTTACGCAGCACCATATGCAACTGGACCCTCCGGGTTCGCTGTTTCCGAGCATTCCTAAACGTAGCCCTAGCCGTCATCGGAGACGACTGAAAAATCAGGCCCCAGGAAATGCGTTGCGAGCCCGTTTGGACCATCCAAAAGTGCCCCCAAAGGAAGGCTTTGGATACAAGTGAACTCCCCAGGGGAGCCTTTACGCAGCCCCACATGAAACTGCACCCTCCGGGTTCGCTGTTTCCGAGCAAACCTAAATATATCCCTAGCCGGCATGGGAGAAGACTAAAAAACCGGGCCCCAGAAAATGCATTGCAAGCTCCTTAGGAACATCCAAAAGCGTCACCAAAGGAAGGCTTTGGGTACAAGTGAACTCCCCAGGGGAGCCTTTACACAGCCCCATATGCAACTGTACCCTCCGGGTTCGCTGTTTCCGAGCATCCCTAAAGATAACCCCAGCCGGCATGGGAGAAGACTGAAAAACCGGGCCCCAGAAAACGCGTTGCGAGTCCCTTTGTACCATCAAAAAGTGCCCCCAAAGGAAGGCTTTGGGTACAAGTGAACTCCCCAGGGGAGCCTTTATGCAGCCCCACATGCAACTGGACCCTCCGGGTTTGCTGTTCCGAGCAACCCTATATATAGCCCTACCGGCATCGAAGACGACTGAAAAATCAGGCCCCAGGAACTGCGTTACGAGCCCATTTCGCCCATCCAAAAGTGCCCCCAAAGGAAGGCTTTGGGTACAAGTGAACTCCCCAGGGGAGCCTTTACGCAGCCCCACATGCAACTGGACCCTCCTGGTTCGCTGTTTCTGAGCATCCCTAAACATATCCCTAGCCGTCATCGATGACGACTGAAAAATCAGGCCCCAGGAAATGCGTTGCGAGCCCTTTTCGCCCATCCAAATGTGTCACCAAAGGAAGGCTTTGGGTACAAGTGAACTCCCCAGGGGAGCCTTTACACAGCCCCACATGCAACTAGACCCTCCGGGTTCGCTCTTCCTGAGCAAACCTAAACGTAGCCCTAGCCGTCATCGGAGATGAGTGAAAACTCAGGCCCCAGAAAATGCGTTCCGAGCCCTTTTCAGCCATCCAAAAGTGCCCCCAAAGGAAGGCTTTGGGTACAAGTGAACTCCCCAGGGGAGCCTTTACGCAGCCCCACATGAAACTGGACCCTCCGGGTTCGCTGTTTCCGAGCATCCCTAAACATAGCCTTAGCAGGCATGGGAGAAGACTGAAAAACCGGGCCCCAGAAAACGCGTAGAAGGCCCCTTTGTACCATCGAAAAGTGCCCCCAAAGGAAGGCTTTGGGTACAAGTGAACTCCCCAGGGGAGCCTTTACGCAGCCCCACATGCAACTGGACCCTCCGTGTTCGATTTTTCCGAGCAACCCTAAATAGAACCCTAGCCGTCATCGGAGACGAGTGAAAAATCAGGCCCCAGGAAATGCGTTTCGAGCCCCTTTGGACCATCCAAAAGTGCCCCCAAAGGAAGGCTTTGGGTACAAGTGAACTCCCCAGGGGAGCCTTTACGCAGCCCCACATGCAACTGGACCCTCCTGGTTCGCTGTTTCTGAGCATCCCTAAACATATCCCTAGCCGGTATCGAAGACGACTGAAAAATCAGGCCCCAGGAAATGCGTTCCGAGCCCTTTTTGCCCATCCAAAAGTGCCTCCAAAGGAAGGCTTTGGGTACAAGTGAACTCCCCAGGGGAGCCTTTACGCAGCCCCATATGCAACTGGACCCTCCGGGTTCGCTGTTTCCGAGCATCCCTAAACATAGCCCTAGCCGTCATCGATGACGACTGAAAAATCAGGCCCCAGGAAATGCGTTGCTAGCCCTTTTCGCCCATCCAAATGTGTCACCAAAGGAAGGCTTTGGGTACAACTGAACTCCCCAGGGGAGCCTTTACACAGCCCCACATGCAACTAGACCCTCCGGGTTCGCTCTTCCTGAGCAAACCTAAACGTAGCCCTAGCCGTCATCGGAGATGAGTGAAAACTCAGGCCCCAGAAAATGCGTTCCGAGCCCTTTTCAGCCATCCAAAAGTGCCCCCAAAGGAAGGCTTTGGGTACAAGTGAACTCCCCAGGGGAGCCTTTACGCAGCCCCACATGCAACTGGACCCTCCGGGTTCGCTGTTTCCGAGCATCCCTAAACATAGCCTTAGCAGGCATGGGAGAAGACTGAAAAACCGGGCCCCAGAAAACGCGTAGAAGGCCCCTTTGTACCATCGAAAAGTGCCCCCAAAGGAAGGCTTTGGGTACAAGTGAACTCCCCAGGGGAGCCTTTACGCAGCCCCACATGCAACTGGACCCTCCGTGTTCGATTTTTCCGAGCAACCCTAAATAGATCCCTAGCCGTCATCGGAGACGAGTGAAAAATCAGGCCCCAGGAAATGCGTTGCGAGCCCCTTTGGACCATCCAAAAGTGCCCCCAAAGGAAGGCTTTGGGTACAAGTGAACTCCCCAGGGGAGCCTTTACGCAGCCCCACATGCAACTACACCCTCCGGATTCGCTGTTCCTGAGCAAACCTAAACGTAGTCCTAGCCGTCATCGGAGACGAGTGAAAAATCAAGCCCCTGTAAAAGCGTTCGGATCCCTTTTCGCCCATCCAAAAGTGCCCCCAAAGGAAGGCTTTGGGTACAAGAGAACACCCCAGGGGAGCCTTTACGCAGCCCCACATGCAACTGGACCCTCCGGGTTCGCTGTTTCCGAGCATTCCTAAACGTAACCCTAGCCGGCATCGAACACGACTGAAAAATCAGGCCCCAGGAAAGGTGTTGCGAGCCCTTTTTCGCCATTCCAAAAGTGCCCCTAAAGGAAGGCTTTGGGTGCAAGTGAACTCCCCAGGGGAGCCTTTACGCAGCCCCACATGCAACTGGACCTCCCAGGTTCGCTGTTTCCGAGCATCCCTAAACATAGCCCTAGCCTTCATCGGAGACGACTGAAAAATCAGGCCCCAGGAAATGCTTTCCGAGCACTTTTCGCCCATCCAAAAGTGCCCCCAAAGGAAGGCTTTGGGTACATCTGAAGAT
The DNA here is from genome assembly GCF_047663525.1 of Anas platyrhynchos. Lineage (NCBI taxonomy): Eukaryota > Metazoa > Chordata > Aves > Anseriformes > Anatidae > Anas > Anas platyrhynchos. The sequence goes on from NC_092595.1 coordinate 27,605,188, forward strand.
CCCAAAGGGGCCTTTACGCAGCACCATATGCAACTGGACCCTCCCGGTTCGCTGTTTCCGAGCATTCCTAAACGTAGCCCTAGCCGTCATCGGAGACAAATGAAAAATCAGGCCCCAGGAAATGCGTTGCGAGCCCCTTTGTACCATCCAAAAGTGCCCCCAAAGGAAGGCTTTGGATACAAGTGAACTCCCCAGGGGAGCCTTTACGCAGCCCCACATGCAACTGGACCCTCCGAGTTCGCTGTTCCTGAGCAAATCTAAACGTAGCACTAGCCAGCATGGGAGAAGACTGAAAAACCGGGCCCCAGAAAACGCGTTGCGAGCCCCTTTGGACCATCCAAAACTGTCACTAAAGGAAGGCTTTGGGTACAAGTGAACTCCCCAGGGGAGCCTTTACGTAGCCCCACATGCAACTGGAACCTCCGGGTTCGCTGTTTCCGAGCATCTCTAAATGTAGCCCTAGCCGTCATCGGAGACGACTGAAAAATCAGGCCCCAGGAAATGCGTTGCGATCCCTTTTCGCCCATCCAAAAGTGCCCCCAAAGGAAGGCTTTGGGTAAAAGAGAACTCCCCAGGGGAGCCTTTACGCAGCCCCACATGCAACTTTACCCTCCGGGTTCGCTGTTCCTGAGCAAACCTAAATGTAGTATTAGCCGTCATCGGAGACGAGTGAAAAATCAGGCCCCAGGAAATGCGTTGCGAGCCCCTTTGGACCATCCAAAAGTGCCCCCAAAGGAATGCTTTGGGTACAAGTGAACTCCCCAGGGGAGCCTTTACGCAGCCCCACATACAACTGGACCCTCCGGGTACGCTGTTCCTGAGCAAACCTAAACGTAGCCCTAGGCGGCATGGGAGAAGACTGAAAAACCGGGCCCCGGAAAACGCATTGTAAGTCCCTTTGGACCATCCAAAAGTGTCACCAAAGGAAGGCTTTGGGTACAAGTGAACTCCCCAGGGGAGCCTTTACGCAGCCCTACATGCAACTGGACCCTCCGGGTTCGCTGTTTCCGAGCATCCCTATACATATCCGTAGCCGGCATCGATGACGACTGAAAAATCAGGCCCCAGGAAATGTGTTGCGAGCCCCTTTGCCCCATTCCAAAAGTGCCCCTAAAGGAAGGCTTTGGGTACAAGTGAACTCCCCAGGGGAGCCTTTACGCAGCCCCACATGCAACTGGACCATTCGGGTTCGATTTTTCCGAGCAACACTAAATATATCCCTAGCCGGCATGGGAGAAGACTGAAAAACCGGGCCCCAGAAAATGCATTGCAAGCCCCTTTGGACCATCCAAAAGTGTCACCAAAGGAAGGCTTTGGGTATAAGTGAACTCCCCAGGGGAGCCTTTACGCAGACCCACATGCAACTGGACCCTCTGGGTTCGCTGTTTCCGAGCATCCCTAAACATATCCCATTCCGGCATCGAAGACGACTGAAAAATCAGGCCCCAGGAAATGCGTTCCGAACCCATTCTGCCCATCCAAAAGGGCCCCAAAGGAAGGCTTTGGGTACAAGAGAACTCCCCAGGGGAGCCTTTTCGCAGCCCCACATGCAACTGGACCCTCCAGGTTCGCTGTTTCCTAGCATCCCTAAACATAGCCCTAGCCGGCATCGAAGACGACTGAAAAATCAGGCCCCAGGAACTGCGTTACAAGCCCTTTTCGCCCATCCAAAAGTGCCCCCAAAGGAAGGCTTTGGATACAAGTGAACTCCCCAGGGGAGCCTTTACGCAGCCCCACATGCAACTGGACCCTCCGGATTCGCTGTTCCTGAGCAAACCTAAACGTATCCTTAGCCGGCATGGGAGAAGACTGAAAAATCAGGCCCCAGAAAACGCTTTACAAGCGCCTTTGGACCATCCAAAAGCGTCACAAAAGGAAGGCTTTGGGTACAAGTGAACTCCCCAGGGGAGCCTTTACGCAGCCCCACATGCAACTGGACCCTCCAGGTTTGCTGTTTCCTAGCATCCCTAAACATAGCCCTAGCCGGCATCGAAGACGACTGAAAGTCAGGCCCCAGGAAATGCGTTACAAGCCCTTTTCGCCCATCCAAAAGTGCCCCCAAAGGAAGGCTTTGGGTACAAGTGAACTCCCCAGGGGAGCCTTTACGCAGCCCCACATGCAACTGGACCCTCCGGATTCGCTGCTCCTGAGCAAACCTAAACGTAGCCCTAGCCGTCATCAAAGATGAGTGAAAAATCAGGCCCCAGGAAATGCGTTGCGAGCCCTTTCTGCCCATCCAAAAGTGCCCCCAAAGGAAGGCTTTGGGTACAAGAGAACTCCCCAGGGGAGCCTTTACGCAGCCCCACATGCAACTGCACCCTCCTGGTTCGCTGTTTCCGAGCATCCCTAAACATAGCCCTAGCAGTCATCGGAGACGAGTGAAAAGTCAGGCCCCAGGAAATGCACTCCGAGCCACTTTGGACCATCCAAAAGTGCCCCCAAAGGAAGGCTTTGGGTACAAGTGAACTCCCCAGGGGAGCCTTTACGCAGCCCCACATGCAACTAGACTCTCCGTGTTCGATTTTTCCGAGCAACCCTAAATATAACCCTAGCTATCATCGGAGATGAGTGAAAAATCAGGCCACAGGAAATGCGTTGCAAACCCTTTTCGCCCATCCAAAAGTGCCCAGAAAGGAAGGCTCTGCATACATCTGAAGTTCCCTGAGGGGCCTTTACTCAGCACCATATGCAACTGGACCCTCCGGGTTCGCTGTTTCTGAGCATTCCTAATCGTAACCCTAGCCGTCATCGGAGACGAGTGAAAAATCAGGCCCCAGGAAATGCGTTGCGAGCCCGTTTAGAACATCCAAAAGTGCCCCCAAAGTTAGGCTTTGGATACAAGTGAACTCCCCAGGGGAGCCTTTACGCAGCCCCACATGCAACTGGACCCTCCGGGTTCGCTGTTTCCGAGCAAACCTAAATATATCCCTAGCCGGCATGGGAGAAGACTGAAAAAACGGGCCCCAGAAAATGCGTTGCAAGCCCCTTTTCGCCCATCCAAAAGTGTCACCAAAGGAAGGCTTTGGGTACAAGTGAACTCCCCAGGGGAGCCTTTACGCAGCCCCACATGCAACTGGACCCTCCGGGTTCGCTGTTTCCGAGCATCCCTAAACATAGCCCTAGCCGTCATCGGAGACGACTGAAAAAATCAGGCCCCAGGAACTGCGTTACGAGCCCATTTCGCCCATCCAAAAGTGCCCCCAAAGGAAGGCTTTGGGTACAAGTGAACTCCCCAGGGGAGCCTTTACGCAGCCCCACATGCAACTGGACCCTCCTGGTACGCTGTTTCTGAGCATCCCTACACATATCCCTAGCCGGCATCGAAGGCGACTGAAAAATCAGGCCCCAGGAAATGCGTTGCGAGCCCTTTTCGCCCATCCAAAAGTGCCCCCAAAGGAAGGCTTTGGGTACAAGTGAACTCCCCAGGGGAGCCTTTACGCAGCCCCATATGCAACTGGACCCTCCGGGTTCGCTGTTTCCGAGCATCCCTAAACATAGCCCTAGCAGGTATCGATGACGACTGAAAAATCAGGCACCAGGAAATGCGTTGCGAGCCCTTTTCGCCCATCCAAAAGTGTCACCAAAGGAAGGCTTTGGGTACAAGTGAACTCCCCAGGGGAGCCTTTACGCAGCCCCACATGCAACTGCACCCTCCTGGTTCGCTGTTTCTGAGCATCCCTAAACATAGCCCTAGCCGGCATGGGAGAAGACTGAAAAACCGGGCCCCAAAAAATGCGTTGCGAGTCCCTTTGGACCATCCAAAAGTGCCCCCAAAGGAAGGCTTTGGGTACAAGAGAACTCCCCAGGGGAGCCTTTATGCAGCCCCACATGCAAGTGCACCCTTTGGGTTCGCTGTTCCTGAGCAAACCTAAACGTATCCCTAGCCGTCATCGGAGACGAGTGAAAAATCAGGCCCCAGGTAATGCGTTCCGAGTCCTTTTCGCCAATCCAAAAGTGCCCCCAAAGGTAGGCTTTGGGTACAAGAGAACTCCCCAGTGGAGCCTTTACGCAGCCCCACATGCAACTGGACCCTCCGAGTTCGCTGTTCCTGAGCAAATCTAAACGTAGCCCTAGCCGTCATTGGAGACGAGTGAAAAGTCAAGCCCCAGGAAATGCACTCCGAGCCACTTTGGACCATCCAGAAGTGTCCCCAAAGGAAGGCTTTGGGTACAAGTGAACTCCCCAGGGGAGCCTTTACGCAGCCCCACATGCAACTGGACCCTCCGGGTTCGCTGTTTCCGAGCATCCCTAAACATAGCCCTAGCCGTCATCGGAGACGTGTGAAAAGTAAGGCCCCAGGAAATGCAATCCGAGCCACTTTGGACCATCCAAAAGTGTCCCCAAAGGAAGGCTTTGGGTACATCTGAACTCCCCAGGGGAGCCTTTACGCAGCCCCACATGCAACTAGACGCTCCGTGTTCGAATTTTCCGAGCAACCCTAAATATAACCCTAGCTATCATCGGAGATGAGTGAAAAATCAGGCCACAGGAAATGCGTTGCAAACCCTTTTCGCCCATCCAAAAGTGCCCAGAAAGGAAGTCTTTGCATACATCTGAAGTTCCAGGAGGGGCCTTTACGCAGCACCATATGCAACTGGACCCTCCGGGTTCGCTGTTTCCGAGCATTCCTAAACGTAGCCCTAGCCGTCATCGGAGACGACTGAAAAATCAGGCCCCAGGAAATGCGTTGCGAGCCCGTTTGGACCATCCAAAAGTGCCCCCAAAGGAAGGCTTTGGATACAAGTGAACTCCCCAGGGGAGCCTTTACGCAGCCCCACATGCAACTGCACACTCCGGGTTCGCTGTTTCCGAGCAAACCTAAATATATCCCTAGCCGGCATGGGAGAAGACTAAAAAACCGGGCCCCAGAAAATGCATTGCAAGCTCCTTAGGACCATCTAAAAGCGTCACCAAAGGAAGGCTTTGGGTACAAGTGAACTCCCCAGGGGAGCCTTTACACAGCCCCACATGCAACTGGACCCTCCGGATTCGATTTTTCCGAGCAACCCTAAATATAACCCTAGCTGTCAACGGAGATGAGTGAAAAATCAGGCCCCAGGAAATGCGTTGCGAGCCCCATTGGACCATCCAAAAGTGCCCCCAAAGGAAGGCTTTGGATACAAGTGAACTCCCCAGTGGAGACTTTACGCAGCCCCACATGCAACTGGACCCTCCGGGTTCGCTGTTCCTGAGCAAACCTAAACGTATTCCTAGCCGTCATCGGAGATGAGTGAAAAATCAGGCCCCAGGAAATGCATTGCGAGCCCTTTTCGCCCATCCAAAAGTGCCCCCAAAGGAAGGCTTTGGGTACAAGTGATCTCCCCAGGGGAGCCTTTACGCAGCCCCACATGCAACTGTACCCTCCGGGTTCGCTGTTTCCGAGCATCCCTAAAGATAGCTCTAGCCGGCATGGGAGAAGACTGATAAACTGGGCCCCAGAAAACGCGTTCCGAGTCCCTTTGTACCATCGAAAAGTGCCCCCAAAGGAAGGCTTTGGGTACAACTGAACTCCCCAGGGGAGCCTTTACGCAGCCCCACATGCATCTGGACCCTCCGGGTTTGCTGTTTCCGAGCAACCCTAAACATAGCCCTACCGGCATCGAACACGTGTGAAAAATCAGGCCCCAGGAAATGCGTTACGAGCCCTTTTCGCCCATCCAAATGTTTCCCCAAAGGAAGACTTTGGGTACAAGAGAACTCCCCAGGGGTGCCTTTACGCAGCCCCACATGCAACTGGACCCTCCGGGTTCGTTGTTTCCGAGCATCCCTAAACATAGCCCTAGCCGGCATGGGAGAAGACTGAAAAATCAGGCCCCAGGAAATGCGTTTCGAGCCCTTTTCGCCCATCCAAAAGTGCCCCCAAAGGAAGGCTTTGGGTACAAGTGAACTCCCCAGGGGAGCCTTTACGCAGCCCCATATGCAACTGCACCCTCCGGGTTCGCTGTTCCTGAGCAAAGCTAAACGTAGCCCTAGCCGTCATCGGAGATGAGTGAAAACTCAGGCCCCAGAAAATGCGTTGCGAGCCCTTTTCACCCATCCAAAAGTGCCCCTAAAGTAAGGCTTTGGGTACAAGAGAACTCCCCAGGGGAGCATTTACGCAGCCCCACATGCAAGTGGACCCTCCGGGTTCGCTGTTTCCGAGCATCCCTGAACATATCCCTAGCCGGCATGGGAGAAGACTGAAAAACAGGGCCCCAGAAAACGCGTTGCGAATCCCTTTGGACCATACAAAAGTGTCACCAAAGGAAGGCTTTGGGTACAAGAGAACTCCCCAGGGGAGCCTTTACGCAGCCCCACATGCAACTGGACCCTCCGGGTTCGCTGTTTCTGAGCATCCCTAAACATATCCCTAGCCGGCATCGAAGACGACTGAAAAATCAGGCCCCAGGAAATGCGTTGCGAGCCCTTTTCGCCCATCGAAAAGTGCCCCCAAAGGAAGGCTTTGGGTACAAGAGAACTCCCCAGGGGAGCCTTTACGCAGCCCCACATGACACTGGACCATCCGGGTTCTCTGTTCCTTAGCAAACCTAAACGTAGCCCTAGCCGTCATCAAAGATGAGTGAAAAATCAGGCCCCAGGAAATGCGTTGCGAGCCCTTTTCGCCCATCCAAATGTGCCCCCAAAGGAAGGCTTTGGGTACAAGTGAACTCCCCAGGGGAGCCTTTACGCAGCCCCACATGCAACTGGACCTCCCAGGTTCGCTGTATTCGATCATCCCTAAACATAGCCCTAGCCGGCATGGGAGAAGACTGAAAAACCGGGCCCCAGAAAACGCGTTGCGAATCCCTTTGGACCATCCAAAAGTGTCACCAAAGGAAGGCTTTGGGTACAAGAGAACTCCCCAGGGGAGCCTTTACGCAGTCCCACATGCAACTGCACCCTCTGGGTTCGCTGTTCCTGAGCAAATCTAAACGTATCACTAGCCGTCATCGGAGACGACTGAAAAATCAGGCCCCAGGAAATGCGTTGCGAGCCCTTTTCGCCCATCCAAAAGTGCCCCCAAAGGAAGGCTTTGGGTACAAGTGAACTCCCCAGGGGAGCCTTTACGCAGCCCCACATGCAATTGGACCCTCCGGGTTCGCTGTTTCCGAGCATCCCTAAACATAGCCCTAGCCGGCACCGAAGACGACAGAAAAATCAGGCCCCAGGAAATGCGTTACGAGCCCTTTTCTCCCATCCAAAAGTGCCCCCAAAGGAAGGCTTTGGGTACAAGTGAACTCCCCAGGGGAGCCTTTACGCAGCCCCACATGCAACTGGACCCTCCGGGTTCGCTGTTTCTGAGCATCCCTAAACATATCCCTAGCCGGCATCGAAGACGACTGAAACATCAGGCCCCAGGAAATGCGTTACGAGCCCTTTTCGCCCATCCAAAAGTGCCCCCAAAGGAAGGCTTTGGGTACAAGAGAACTCCCCAGGGGAGCCTTTACGCAGCCCCACATGCAACTGGACCCTCCGGGTTCGCTCTTTCCGAGCATCCCTAAACGTATCCCTAGGCGTCATCGAAGACGAGTGAAAAATCAGGCCCCAGGAAATGCGTTGCGAGCCCCTTTGGACCATCCAAAAGTGCCCCCAAAGGAAGGCTTTGGGTACAAGTGAACTCCCCAGGGGAGCCTTTACGCAGCCCCACATGCAACTGGACCCTCCGTGTTCGATTTTTCCGAGCAACCCTAAATAGAACCCTAGCCGTCATCGGAGACGAGTGAAAAATCAGGCCCCAGGAAATGCGTTGCGAGCCCCTTTGGACCATCCAAAAGTGCCCCCAAAGGAAGGCTTTGGGTACAAGTGAACTCCCCAGGGGAGCCTTTACGCAGCCCCACATGCAACTGGACCCTCCGGGTTCGATTTTTTCCGAGCAACCCTAAATAGAACCCTAGCCGTCATCGGAGACGAGTGAAAAATCAAGCCCCAGGAAAAGCGTTCGGATCCCTTTTCGGCCATCCAAAAGTGCCCCCAAAGGAAGGCTTTGGGTACAAGAGAACTCCCCAGGGGAGCCTTTACGCAGCCCTACATGCAACTGGACCCTCCGGGTTCGCTGTTTCCGAGTATTCCTAAACGTAGCCCTAGCCGGCATCGAACACGACTGAAAAATCAGGCCCCAGGAAAGGTGTTGCGAGCCCCTTTTCGCCATTCCAAAAGTGCCCCTAAAGGAAGGCTTTGGGTTCAAGTGAACTCCCCAGGGGAGCCTTTACGCAGCCCCATATGCAACACGAACTTCCGGGTTCACTCACTCCGAGCAAGCCTTAATATAGCCGTAGTTGGCATAGAAGACGTCTGAAAAATTGGGCCCCAGGAAATGCGTTGCGAGCCCCTTTCACCCATCCAAAGGTGCCCGCAAAAGAAGGCTTTTGGTACAAGTGAACTCCCCAGGGGAGCCTTTACGCAGCCCCACATGCAACTGGACCCTCCAGGTTCACTCTTTCCGTGGAACCCTAAATATAGCCCTAGCCGGCGTGGGAGCAGACTTAAAAACCTGGCCCCAGAAAACGCGTTGCGAGCCACTTTTGCCCGTCCAAAAGTGCCCCCAAAGGAAGGCTTTGGGTACAAGTGAACTCCCCAGGGGAGCCTTTACGCAGCCCCACATGCAACTGGACCCTCCGGGTTCACGCTTTCACAGCAAGACTGAATATATGCATAGCCGACATAGAAGACGACTGAAATATCGGGACTCAGAAAACGCATTACGAGCCCTTTTCGCGCATCCAAAAGTGCCCCAAAAGGAAGGCTTTGGGTACAAGTGAACTCCCCAGGGGAGCCTTTACACAGCCCCACATGCAACTGGACCCTCCGGGTTCGCTCTTTCCGAGCAAACCTAAATACATCCCTTACCGGCATGGGAGAAGACTGAAAATCCGGGCCCCAGGAAACGCATTTCGAGCCCCTTTTACCCATCCAAAAGTGCCCGCAAAGGAAGGCTTTGGGTACAAGCGAACTCCCCAGGGGAGCCTTTACGCAGCCCTACATGCAACGGGACCCTCCGGCTTCACTCTTTCATAGCAACCCTAAATATATCCCTTACCTGCACGTAAAACTGAATATCCGGGCCTGAGGAAACGCACTCCGAGCCCCTTTCACCCATCCAAAAGTGCCTGCAAAGGAAGGCTTTGGGTACAAGTGAACTCCCCAGGGAGCCTTCACGCAGCCCCACATGCAAGTGGATACTCCGGGTTCGCTCTTTCCGAGCAAACCAAATACAGCCCTAGCCGGAATTGGAGAAAACTGAAATACCGGGCCCCAGAAAACGCGTTGCGAGCCCTTTTCGCCCATCAAAAAGTGCCCACAAAGGAAGGCTTTGGGTACAAGTGAACTCCCCAGGGGAGCCTTCACGCAGCCCCACATGCAACTGGACACTTCGGGTTCACTCACTCCGAGCAAGCCTTAATATAGCCGTAGCTGGCATAGAAGACGTCTGAAAAATTGGGACCCAGGAAATGCGTTGCGAGCCCCTTTCGCCCATCCAAAAGTGCCCCCAAAGGAAGGCTTTGGGTACAAGAGAACTCCCCAGGGGAGCCTTTACGCAGCCCCACATGCAACTGGACCCTCTGGGTTCGCTGTTTCCGAGTATTCCTAAACGTAGCCCTAGCCGGCATCGAACACGACTGAAAAATCAGGCCCCAGGAAAGGTGTTGCGAGCCCCTTTTCGCCATTCCAAAAGTGCCCCTAAAGGAAGGCTTTGGGTGCAAGTGAACTCCCCAGGGGAGCCTTTACGCAGCCCCATATGCAACACGAACTTCCGGGTTCACTCACTCCGAGCAAGCCTTAATATAGCCGTAGTTGGCATAGAAGACGTCTGAAAAATTGGGCCCCAGGAAATGCGTTGCGAGCCCCTTTCACCCATCCAAAGGTGCCCGCAAAAGAAGGCTTTTGCTACAAGTGAACTCCCCAGGGGAGCCTTTACGCAGCCCCACATGCAACTGGACCCTCCAGGTTCACTCTTTCCGTGGAACCCTAAATATAGCCCTAGCCGGCGTGGGAGCAGACTTAAAAACCTGGCCCCAGAAAACGCGTTGCGAGCCACTTTTGCCCGTCCAAAAGTGCCCCCAAAGGAAGGCTTTGGGTACAAGTGAACTCCCCAGGGGAGCCTTTACGCAGCCCCACATGCAACTGGACCCTCCGGGTTCACGCTTTCACAGCAAGACTGAATATATGCATAGCCGACATAGAAGACGACTGAAATATCGGGACTCAGAAAACGCATTACGAGCCCTTTTCGCGCATCCAAAAGTGCCCCAAAAGGAAGGCTTTGGGTACAAGTGAACTCCCCAGGGGAGCCTTTACACAGCCCCACATGCAACTGGACCCTCCGGGTTCGCTCTTTCCGAGCAAACCTAAATACATCCCTTACCGGCATGGGAGAAGACTGAAAATCCGGGCCCCAGGAAACGCATTTCGAGCCCCTTTTACCCATCCAAAAGTGCCCGCAAAGGAAGGCTTTGGGTACAAGCGAACTCCCCAGGGGAGCCTTTACGCAGCCCTACATGCAACGGGACCCTCCGGCTTCACTCTTTCATAGCAACCCTAAATATATCCCTTACCTGCACGTAAAACTGAATATCCGGGCCTGAGGAAACGCACTCCGAGCCCCTTTCACCCATCCAAAAGTGCCTGCAAAGGAAGGCTTTGGGTACAAGTGAACTCCCCAGGGAGCCTTCACGCAGCCCCACATGCAAGTGGATACTCCGGGTTCGCTCTTTCCGAGCAAACCAAATACAGCCCTAGCCGGAATTGGAGAAAACTGAAATACCGGGCCCCAGAAAACGCGTTGCGAGCCCTTTTCGCCCATCAAAAAGTGCCCACAAAGGAAGGCTTTGGGTACAAGTGAACTCCCCAGGGGAGCCTTTACGCAGCCCCACATGCAACTGGACACTTCGGGTTCACTCACTCCGAGCAAGCCTTAATATAGCCGTAGCTGGCATAGAAGACGTCTGAAAAATTGGGACCCAGGAAATGCGTTGCGAGCCCCTTTCGCCCATCCAAAAGTGCCCCCAAAGGAAGGCTTTGGGTACAAGAGAACTCCCCAGGGGAGCCTTTACGCAGCCCCACATGCAACTGGACCCTCCGGGTTCACTCTTTCACAACAAGGCTTAATATAGCCCTAGCCGGCGTAGGAGAAGACCGAAAAATCGAGCCCCAGAAAACGCGTTCTGAGCCCCTTTTGCCTATCCAAAAATTCTCGGAAAGGAAGGCTTTGGGTACAAGTGAACTCCCCAGGGGAGCCTTTACGCAGCCCCACATGCAATGGGACCCTCCGGCTTCGCTCGTTCCGTACAACCCTAAATATAGCCCTAGCCGGAGTGGGAGAAGACTTAAAAAACCTGGCCCTAGAAAACGCGATGCGAGCCACTTTTGCCCATCCAAAAGTGCCCGCAAAGGAAGGCTTTGGGTACAAGTGAACTCCCCAGGGGAGCCTTCACGCAGCCCCACATGCAACGGGAATCTCCGGGTTCGCTCTTTCCGATCAAACCTATATATATTCCCAGGCAGCGTGGTTCAAGACTGAAAACTAGGGCTCCAGAAAACGCATTTCGAGACACTTTCGACAATCCAAAAGTGCCCGCAAAGGAAGGCTTTGGGTACAAGTGAACTCCCCAGGGGAGCCTTTACGCAGCCCCACATGCAACTGGACCCTCCGGGTTCCCTGTTCATGAGCATCCCTAAACATAGCCCTAGCCGGCATCGGAGACGAGTGAAAAGTCAGGCCCCAGGAAATGCACTCCGAGCCACTTTGGACCATACAAAAGTGCCCCCAAAGGAAGGCTTTGGGTACAAGTCAACTCCCCAGGGGAGCCTTTACGTAGCCCCACATGCAACTGGACCCTCCGGGTTCGCTGTTTCCGAGCATCCCTAAACGTAGCCCTAGCCGTCATCGGAGACGAGTGAAAAATCAGGCCCCAGGAAATTCGTTGCGAGCCCCTATGGAGCATCCAAAAGTGCCCCCAAACGAAGGCTTTGGGTACAAGTGAACTCCCCAGGGGAGCCTTTACGCAGCCCCACATGCAACTACACCCTCCGGATTCGCTGTTCCTGAGCAAACCTAAACGTAGCCCTAGCCGTCATCGGAGACGAGTGAAAAATCAAGCCCCAGGAAAAGCGTTCGGATCCCTTTTCGGCCATCCAAAAGTGCCCCCAAAGGAAGGCTTTGGGTACAAGAGAACTCCCCAGGGGAGCCTTTACGCAGCCCCACATGCAACTGGACCCTCCGGGTTCGCTGTTTCCGAGCATTCCTAAACGTAACCCTAGCCGGCATCGAACACGACTGAAAAATCAGGCCCCAGGAAAGGTGTTGCGAGCCCCTTTTCGCCATTCCAAAAGTGCCCCTAAAGGAAGGCTTTGGGTGCAAGAGAACTCCCCAGGGGAGCCTTTACACAGCCCCACATGCAACTGGACCTTCCAGGTTCGCTGTTTCCGAGCATCCCTAAACATAGCCCTAGCCTTCATCGGAGACGACTGAAAAATCAGGCCCCAGGAAATGCTTTCCGAGCACTTTTCGCCCATCCAAAAGTGCCCCCAAAGGAAGGCTTTGGGTACATCTGAAGATCCCAAAGGGGCCTTTACGCAGCACCATATGCAACTGGACCCTCCCGGTTCGCTGTTTCCGAGCATTCCTAAACGTAGCCCTAGCCGTCATCGGAGACAAGTGAAAAATCAGGCCCCAGGAAATGCATTGCGAGCCCCTTTTCGCCCATCCAAAAGTGCCCCCAAAGGAAGGCTTTGGATACAAGTGAACTCCCCAGGGGAGCCTTTACGCAGCCCCACATGCAACTGGACCCTCCGAGTTCGCTGTTCCTTAGCAAATCTAAACGTAGCACTAGCCAGCATGGGAGAAGACTGAAAAACCGGGCCCCAGAAAACGCGTTGCGAGCCCCTTTGGACCATCCAAAAGTGCCCCCAAAGGAAGGCTTTGGGTACAAGTGAACTCCCCAGGGGAGCCTTTATGCAGCCCCACATGCAACTGGACCCTCCGTGTTCGATTTTTCCGAGCAACCCTAAATAGATACCTAGCCGTCATCGGAGACGAGTGAAAAATCAGGCCCCAGGAAATGCGTTGCGAGCCCCTTTGGACCATCCAAAAGTGCCCCCAAAGGAAGGCTTTGGGTACAAGAGAACTCCCCAGGGGAGCCTTTACGCAGCCCCACATACAACTGGACCCTCCGGATTCGCTGTTCCTGAGCAAACCTAAACGTAGCCCTAGGCGGCATGGGAGAAGACTGAAAAACCGGGCCCCGGAAAACGCATTGTAAGTCACTTTGGACCATCCAAATGCGTCACCAAAGGAAGTCTTTGGGTTCATGTGAACTCCCCAGGGGAGCTTTTACGCAGCCCCACATGCAACTGGACCCTCCGGGTTCGCTGTTTCCGAGCATCCCTATACATAGCCGTAGCCGGCATCGAAGAAGACTGAAAAATCAGGCCCCAGGAAATGTGTTACGAGCCCCTTTTCCCCATTCCAAAAGTGCCCCTAAAGGAAGGCTTTGGGTACAAGTGAACTCCCCAGGAGAGCCTTTACGCAGCCCCACATGCAACTGGACCATTCGGGTTCGATTTTTCCGAGCAACACTAAATATATCCCTAGCCGGCATGGGAGAAGACTGAAAAACCGGGCCCCAGAAAACGCATTGCAAGCCCCTTTGGACCATCCAAAAGTGTCACCAAAGGAAGGCTTTGGGTATAAGTGAACTCCCCAGGGGAGCCTTTACGCAGCCCCACATGCAACGGGACCCTCCGGGTTCGCTGTTTCCGAGCATCCCTAAACATAGCCCTTTCCGGCATCGAAGACGACTGAAAAATTAGGCCCCAGGAAATGCGTTCCGAACCCATTCTGCCCATCCAAAAGGGCCCCAAAGGAAGGCTTTGGGTACAAGAGAACTCCCCAGGGGAGCCTTTACGCAGCCCCACATGCAACTGGACCCTCCGGGTTCGCTGTTTCCGAGCATCCCTAAACATAGCCCTAGCCGGCATCGAAGACGTCTGAAAAATCAGGCCCCAGGAACTGCGTTACAAGCCCTTTTCGACCATCCAAAAGTGCCCCCAAAGGAAGGCTTTGGGTACAAGTGAACTCCCCAGGGGAGCCTTTACGCAGCCCCACATGCAACTGGACCCTCCGGATTCGCTGTTCCTGAGCAAACCTAAACGTATCCTTAGCCGGCATGGGAGAAGACTGAAAAATCAGGCCCCAGAAAACGCTTTACAAGCGCCTTTGGACCATCCAAAAGCGTCACAAAAGGAAGGCTTTGGGTACAAGTGAACTCCCCAGGGGAGCCTTTACGCAGCCCCACATGCAACTGGACCCTCCGGGTTCGCTGTTTCTGAGCATCACTAAACATAGCCCTAGCCGGCATGGGAGAAGACTGAAAAACCGGGCCCCAGAAAACGCGTTGCGCGTCCCTTTGGACCATCCAAAAGTGCCCCCAGAGGAAGGCTTTGGGTACAAGAGAACTCCCCAGGGGAGCCTTTATGCAGCCCCACATGCAACTGCACCCTCCGGGTTCGCTGTTCCTGAGCAAACCTAAACGTAACCCTAGCCGTCATTGGAGACGAGTGAAAAATCAGGCCCCAGGAAATACGTTCCGAGTCCTTGTCGCCCATCCAAAAGTGCCCCCAAAGGAAGGCTTTGGGTACAAGTGAACTCCCCAGGGGAGCCTTTACGCAGCCCCACATGCAACTGGACTCTCCGGTTTTGGTGTTCCTGAGCAAACCTAAACGTAGCCCTAGCCGTCATCGGAGACGAGTGAAAACTCAGGCCCCAGGAAATGCACTCCGAGCCACTTTGGACCATCCAAAAGTGCTCCCAAAGGAAGGCTTCGGGTACATCTGAACTCCCCAGGGGAGCCTTTACGCAGCCCCACATGCAACTGGACCCTCCGGGTTCGCTGTTTCCGAGCAAAACTAAATATATAACTAGCGGGCATAGGAGAAGACTGAAAAACCGGGCCCCAGAAAACGCATTGCAAGCTCCTTAGGAACATCCAAAAGCGTCACCAAAGGAAGGCTTTGGGTACAAGTGAACTCCCCAGGGGAGCCTTTATGCAGCCCCACATGCAACTGGACCCTCCGGGTTCGCTGTTTCCGATCATCCCTAAACATATCCCTAGCCGTCATCGAAGACGACTGAAAAATCAGGCCCAAGGAAATGTGTTCCGAGCCCTTTTCGCCCATCCAAAAGTGCCCCCAAAAAAAGGCTTTGGGTACATCTTAACTCCCCAGGGGATCCTTTACGCAGCCCCACATGCAACTGGACCCTCCGGGTTCGATTTTTCCGAGCAACCCTAAATATAACCCTAGCTGTCAAAGGAGACGAGTGAAAAATCAGGCCCCAGGAAATGCGTTGCGAGCCCCTTTGGACCATCCAAAAGTGCCCCCAAAAGAAGGCTTTGGATACAAGTGAACTCCCCAGGGGAGCCTTTACGCAGCCCCACATGCAACTGGACCCTCCGGGTTCGCTGTTCCTGAGCAAACTTAAACGTAGCCCTAGCCATCATCAAAGATGAGTGAAAATCAGGCCCCAGGAAATGCGTTGCGAGCACTTTTCGCCCATCCAAAAGTGCCTCCAAAGGAAGGCTTTGGGTACAAGTGAACTCCCCAGGGGAGCCTTTACGCAGCCCCACATGCAACTGGACCCTCCAGGTTTGCTGTTTCCTAGCATCCCTAAACATAACCCTAGCCGGCATCGAAGACGACTGAAAAATCAGGCCCCAGGAAATGCGTTACAAGCCCTTTTCGCCCATCCAAAAGTGCCCCCAAAGGAAGGCTTTGGGTACAAGTGAACTCCCCAGGGGAGCCTTTACGCAGCCCCACATGCAACTGGACCCTCCGGATTCGCTGTTCCTGAGCAAACCTAAACGTAGCCCTAGCCGTCATCAAAGATGAGTGAAAAATCAGGCCCCAGGAAATGCGTTGCGAGCCCTTTCTGCCCATCCAAATGTGCCCCCAAAGGAAGGCTTTGGGTACAAGAGAACTCCCCAGGGGAGCCTTTACGCAGCCCCACATGCAACTGCACCCTCCTGGTTCGCTGTTTCCGAGCATCCCTAAACATATCCCTAGCAGTCATCGGAGACGAGTGAAAAGTCAGGCCCCAGGAAATGCACTCCGAGCCACTTTGGACCATCCAGAAGTGTCCCCAAAGGAAGGCTTTGGGTACAAGTGAACTCCCCAGGGGAGCCTTTACGCAGCCCCACATGCAACTAGACGCTCCGTGTTCGATTTTTCCGAGCAACCCTAAATATAACCCTAGCTATCCTCGGAGATGAGTGAAAAATCAGGCCACAGGAAATGCGTTGCAAACCCTTTTCGCCCATCCAAAAGTGCCCAGAAAGGAAGGCTCTGCATATATCTGAAGTTCCCTGAGGGGCCTTTACGCAGCACCATATGCAACTGGACCCTCCGGGTTCGCTTTTTCCGAGCATCCCTAAACATAGCCCTAGCCGTCATCGAAGACGACTGAAAAATCAGGCCCCAGGAAATGCGTTGCGAGCCCTTTTCGCCCATCAAAAAGTGCCCCCAAACGAAGGCTTTGGATACAAGTGAACTCCCCAGGGGAGCCTTTACGCAGCCCCACATGCAACTGGACCCTCCGGGTTCACTGTTTCCGAGCAAACCTAAATATATCCCTAGCCGGCATGGGAGAAGACTAAAAAACCGGGCCCCAGAAAACGCATTGCAAGCTCCTTAGGACCATCCAAAAGCGTCACCAAAGGAAGGCTTTGGGTACAAGTGAACTCCACAGGGGAGCCTTTATGCAGCCCCACATGCAACTGGACCCTCCGGGTTCGCTGTTTCCGAGCATCCCTAAAGATATCCCCAGACGGCATGGGAGAAGACTGAAAAACCGGGCCCCAGAAAATGCGTTGCAAGCCCCTTTTCGCCCATCCAAAAGTGTCACCAAAGGAAGGATTTGGGTACAAGTGAACTCCCCAGGGGAGCCTTTACGCAGCCCCACATGCAACTGGACCCTCCGGGTTCGCTGTTTCCGAGCATCCCTAAACATAGCCCTAGCCGTCATCGAAGACGACTGAAAAATCAGGCCCCAGGAAATGCGTTGCGAGCCCTTTTCGCCCATCAAAAAGTGCCCCCAAACGAAGGCTTTGGATACAAGTGAACTCCCCAGGGGAGCCTTTACGCAGCCCTACATGCAACTGGACCCTCCGGGTTCGCTGTTTCCGAGCATCCCTAAACTTATCCCTAGCCGTCATCGTAGACGACTGAAAAATCAGTTCTCCTGAACTGCGTTACGAGCCCATTTCGCCCATCCAAAAGTGCCCCCAAAGGAAGGCTTTGGGTACAAGTGAACTCCCCAGGGGAGCCTTTACGCAGCCCCACATGCAACTGGACCCTCCGGGTACGCTGTTTCTGAGCATCCCTAAACATAGCCCTAGCCGGCATCTAAGGCGACTGAAAAATCAGGCCCCAGGAAATGCGTTGCGAGCCCTTTTCGCCCATCCAAAAGTGCCCCCAAAGGAAGGCTTTGGGTACAAGTGAACTCCCCAGGGGAGCCTTTACGCAGCCCCATATGCAACTGGACCCTCCGGGTTCGCTGTTTCCGAGCATCCCTAAACATAGCCCTAGCCGGTATCGATGACGACTGAAAAATCAGGCTCCAGGAAATGCGTTGCGAGCCCTTTTCGCCCATCCAAAAGTGTCACCAAAGGAAGGCTTTGGGTACAAGTGAACTCCCCAGGGGAGCCTTTACGCAGCCCCACATGCAACTGGACCCTGCGGGTTCGCTGTTGCCGAGCATCCCTGAACATATCCCTAGCCGGAATGGGAGAAGGCTGAAAAACAGGGCCCCAGAAAACGCGTTGCGAGTCCCTTTGGACCATCCAAAAGTGCCCCCAAAGGAAGGCTTTGGGTACAAGAGAACTCCCCAGGGGAGCCTTTATGCAGCCCCACATGCAAGTGCACCCTTTGGGTTCGCTGTTCCTGAGCAAACCTAAACGTATCCCTAGCCGTCATCGGAGACGAGTGAAAAATCAGGCCCCAGGTAATGCGTTCCGAGTCCTTTTCGCTAATCCAAAAGTGCCCCCAAAGGAAGGCTTTGGGTACAAGAGAACTCCCCAGTGGAGCCTTTACGCAGCCCCACATGCAACTGGACTCTCCGGGTTCGCTGTTCCTGAGCAAACCTAAACGTAGCCCTAGCCGTCATTGGAGACGAGTGAAAAGTCAAGCCCCAGGAAATGCACTCCGAGCCACTTTGGACCATCCAGAAGTGTCCCCAAAGGAAGGCTTTGGGTACAAGAGAACTCCCCAGGGGAGCCTTTACGCAGCCCCACATGCAACTGGACCCTCCGGGTTCGCTGTTTCCGAGCATCCCTAAACATAGCCCTAGCCGTCATCGGAGACGAGTGAAAAGTAAGGCCCCAGGAAATGCACTCCGAGCCCCTTTGGACCATCCAAAAGTGCCCCCAAAGGAAGGCTTTGGGTACATCTGAACAACCCAGGGGAGCCTTTACGCAGCCCCACATGCAACTAGACGCTCTGTGTTCGAATTTTCCGAGCAACCCTAAATATAACCCTAGCTATCATCGGAGATGAGTGAAAAATCAGGCCACAGGAAATGCGTTGCAAACCCTTTTCGCCCATCCAAAAGTGCCCCCAAAGGAAGGCTTTGCATACATGTGAAGTTCCCAGAGGGGCCTTTACGCAGCACCATATGCAACTGGACCCTCCGGGTTCGCTGTTTCCGAGCATTCATAAACATAGCCCTAGCCGTCATCGGAGACGACTGAAAAATCAGGCCCCAGGAAATGCGTTGCGAGCCCGTTTGGACCATCCAAAAGTGCCCCCAAAGGAAGGCTTTGGATACAAGTGAACTCCCCAGGGGAGCCTTTACGCAGCCCCACATGAAACTGCACCCTCCGGGTTCGCTGTTTCCGAGCAAACCTAAATATATCCCTAGCCGGCATCGAAGACGACTGAAAACTCATGCCCCAGGAAATGCGTTGCGAGCCCTTTTCGCCCATCCAAAAGTGCCCCCAAAGGAAGGCTTTGGGTACAAGTGAACTCCCCAGGGGAGCCTTTACGCAGCCCCATATGCAACTGGACCCTCCGGGTTCGCTGTTTCCGAGCATCCCTAAACATAGCCCTAGCCGTCATCGATGACGACTGAAAAATCAGGCCCCAGGAAATGCGTTGCGAGCCCTTTTCGCCCATCCAAATGTGTCACCAAAGGAAGGCTTTGGGTACAAGTGAACTCCCCAGGGGAGCCTTTACACAGCCCCACATGCAACTAGACCCTCCGGGTTCGCTCTTCCTGAGCAAACCTAAACGTAGCCCTAGCCGTCATCGGAGATGAGTGAAAATTCAGGCCCCAGAAAATGCGTTCCGAGCCCTTTTCAGCCATCCAAAAGTGCCCCCAAAGGAAGGCTTTGGATACAAGTGAACTCCCCAGGGGAGCCTTTACGCAGCCCCACATGCAACTGGACCCTCCGGATTCGCTGTTCCTGAGCAAACCTAAACGTATCCTTAGCCGGCATGGGAGAAGACTGAAAAATCAGGCCCCAGAAAACGCTTTACAAGCGCCTTTGGACCATCCAAAAGCGTCACAAAAGGAAGGCTTTGGGTACAAGTGAACTCCCCAGGGGAGCCTTTACGCAGCCCCACATGCAACTGGACCCTCCGGGTTCGCTGTTTCTGAGCATCACTAAACATAGCCCTAGCCGGCATGGGAGAAGACTGAAAAACCGGGCCCCAGAAAACGCGTTGCGCGTCCCTTTGGACCATCCAAAAGTGCCCCCAGAGGAAGGCTTTGGGTACAAGAGAACTCCCCAGGGGAGCCTTTATGCAGCCCCACATGGAACTGCACCCTCCGGGTTCGCTGTTCCTGAGCAAACCTAAACGTAACCCTAGCCGTCATTGGAGACGAGTGAAAAATCAGGCCCCAGGAAATACGTTCCGAGTCCTTGTCGCCCATCCAAAAGTGCCCCCAAAGGAAGGCTTTGGGTACAAGTGAACTCCCCAGGGGAGCCTTTACGCAGCCCCACATGCAACTGGACTCTCCGGTTTTGGTGTTCCTGAGCAAACCTAAACGTAGCCCTAGCCGTCATCGGAGACGAGTGAAAACTCAGGCCCCAGGAAATGCACTCCGAGCCACTTTGGACCATCCAAAAGTGCTCCCAAAGGAAGGCTTTGGGTACATCTGAACTCCCCAGGGGAGCCTTTACGCAGCCCCACATGCAACTGGACACTCCGGGTTCGCTGTTTCCGAGCAAAACTAAATATATAACTAGCGGGCATAGGAGAAGACTGAAAAACCGGGCCCCAGAAAACGCATTGCAAGCTCCTTAGGAACATCCAAAAGCGTCACCAAAGGAAGGCTTTGGGTACAAGTGAACTCCCCAGGGGAGCCTTTATGCAGCCCCACATGCAACTGGACCCTCCCGGTTCGCTGTTTCCGATCATCCCTAAACATATCACTAGCCGGCATCGAAGACGACTGAAAAATCAGGCCCAAGGAAATGTGTTCCGAGCCCTTTTCGCCCATCCAAAAGTGCCCCCAAAAAAAGGCTTTGGGTACATCTTAACTCCCCAGGGGATCCTTTACGCAGCCCCACATGCAACTGGACCCTCCGGGTTCGATTATTCCGAGCAACCCTAAATATAACCCTAGCTGTCAAAGGAGACGAGTGAAAAATCAGGCCCCAGGAAATGCGTTGCGAGCCCCTTTGGACCATCCAAAAGTGCCCCCAAAGGAAGGCTTTGGATACAAGTGAACTCCCCAGGGGAGCCTTTACGCAGCCCCACATGCAACTGGACCCTCCGGGTTCGCTGTTCCTGAGCAAACCTAAACGTAGCCCTAGCCGTCATCGGAGATGAGTGAAAATCAGGCCCCAGGAAATGCGTTGCGAGCACTTTTCGCCCATCCAAAAGTGCCTCCAAAGGAAGGCTTTGGGTACAAGTGAACTCCCCAGGGGAGCCTTTACGCAGCCCCACATGCAACTGGACCCTCCAGGTTTGCTGTTTCCTAGCATCCCTAAACATAACCCTAGCCGGCATCGAAGACGACTGAAAAATCAGGCCCCAGGAAATGCGTTGCGAGCCCCTTTGGACCATCCAAAAGTGCCCCCAAAGGAAGGCTTTGGATACAAGTGAACTCCCCAGGGGAGCCTGTACGCAGCCCCACATGCAACTGCACCCTCCTGGTTCGCTGTTTCCGAGCATCCCTAAACATAGCCCTAGCAGTCATCGGAGACGAGTGAAAAGTCAGGCCCCAGGAAATGCACTCCGAGCCACTTTGGACCATCCAAAAGTGCCCCCAAAGGAAGGCTTTGGGTACAAGTGAACTCCCCAGGGGAGCCTTTACGCAGCCCCACATGCAACTAGACGCTCCGTGTTCGAATTTTCCGAGCAACCCTAAATATAACCCTAGCTATCCTCGGAGATGAGTGAAAAATCAGGCCACAGGAAATGCGTTGCAAACCCTTTTCGCCCATCCAAAAGTGCCCAGAAAGGAAGGCTCTGCATACATCTGAAGTTCCCTGAGGGGCCTTTACGCAGCACCATATGCAACTGGACCCTCCGGGTTCGCTGTTTCCGAGCATCCCTAAACATAGCCCTAGCCGTCATCGAAGACGACTGAAAAATCAGGCCCCAGGAAATGCGTTGCGAGCCCTTTTCGCCCATCAAAAAGTGCCCCCAAACGAAGGCTTTGGATACAAGTGAACTCCCCAGGGGAGCCTTTACGCAGCCCCACATGCAACTGGACCCTCCGGGTTCGCTGTTTCCGAGCAAACCTAAATATATCCCTAGCCGGCATGGGAGAAGACTAAAAAACCGGGCCCCAGAAAACGCATTGCAAGCGCCTTTGGACCATCCAAAAGCGTCACCAAAGGAAGGCTTTGGGTACAAGTGAACTCCCCAGGGGAGCCTTTACGCAGCCCCACATGCAACTGGACCCTCCGGGTTCGCTGTTTCCGAGCATCCCTAAAGATAACCCCAGCCGGCATGGGAGAAGACTGAAAAACCGGGCCCCAGAAAACGCGTTGCGAGTCCCTTTGTACCATCAAAAAGTGCCCCCAAAGGAAGGCTTTGGGTACAAGTGAACTCCCCAGGGGAGACTTTATGCAGCCCCACATGCAACTGGACCCTCCGGGTTTGCTGTTCCGAGCAACCCTATATATAGCCCTACCGGCATCGAAGACGACTGAAAAATCAGGCCCCAGGAACTGCGTTACGAGCCCATTTCGCCCATCCAAAAGTGCCCCCAAAGGAAGGCTTTGGGTACAAGTGAACTCCCCAGGGGAGCCTTTACGCAGCCCCACATGCAACTGGACCCTCCTGTTCGCTGTTTCTGAGCATCCCTAAACATATCCCTAGCCGGTATCGAAGACGACTGAAAAATCAGGCCCCAGGAAATGCGTTCCGAGCCCTTTTCGCCCATGCAAAAGTGCCTCCAAAGGAAGGCTTTGGGTACAAGTGAACTCCCCAGGGGAGCCTTTACGCAGCCCCATATGCAACTGGACCCTCCGGGTTCGCTGTTTCCGAGCATCCCTAAACATAGCCCTAGCCGTCATCGATGACGACTGAAAAATCAGGCCCCAGGAAATGCGTTGCGAGCCCTTTTCGCCCATCCAAATGTGTCACCAAAGGAAGGCTTTGGGTACAAGTGAACTCCCCAGGGGAGCCTTTACACAGCCCCACATGCAACTAGACCCTCCGGGTTCGCTCTTCCTGAGCAAACCTAAACGTAGCCCTAGCCGTCATCGGAGATGAGTGAAAACTCAGGCCCCAGAAAATGCGTTCCGAGCCCTTTTCAGCCATCCAAAAGTGCCCCCAAAGGAAGGCTTTGGGTACAAGTGAACTCCCCAGGGGAGCCTTTACGCAGCCCCACATGCAACTGGACCCTCCGGGTTCGCTGTTTCCGAGCATCCCTAAACATAGCCTTAGCAGGCATGGGAGAAGACTGAAAAACCGGGCCCCAGAAAACGCGTAGAAGGCCCCTTTGTACCATCGAAAAGTGCCCCCAAAGGAAGGCTTTGGGTACAAGTGAACTCCCCAGGGGAGCCTTTACGCAGCCCCACATGCAACTGGACCCTCCGTGTTCGATTTTTCCGAGCAACCCTAAATAGAACCCTAGCCGTCATCGGAGACGAGTGAAAAATCAGGCCCCAGGAAATGCGTTGCGAGCCCCTTTGGACCATCCAAAAGTGCCCCCAAAGGAAGGCTTTGGGTACAAGTGAACTCCCCAGGGGAGCCTTTACGCAGCCCCACATGCAACTGGACCCTCCTGGTTCGCTGTTTCTGAGCATCCCTAAACATATCCCTAGCCGGTATCGAAGACGACTGAAAAATCAGGCCCCAGGAAATGCGTTCCGAGCCCTTTTCGCCCATCCAAAAGTGCCTCCAAAGGAAGGCTTTGGGTACAAGTGAACTCCCCAGGGGAGCCTTTACGCAGCCCCATATGCAACTGGACCCTCCGGGTTCGCTGTTTCCGAGCATCCCTAAACATAGCCCTAGCCGTCATCGATGACGACTGAAAAATCAGGCCCCAGGAAATGCGTTGCGAGCCCTTTTCGCCCATCCAAATGTGTCACCAAAGGAAGGCTTTGGGTACAAGTGAACTCCCCAGGGGAGCCTTTACACAGCCCCACATGCAACTAGACCCTCCGGGTTCGCTCTTCCTGAGCAAACCTAAACGTAGCCCTAGCCGTCATCGGAGATGAGTGAAAACTCAGGCCCCAGAAAATGCGTTCCGAGCCCTTTTCAGCCATCCAAAAGTGCCCCCAAAGGAAGGCTTTGGGTACAAGTGAACTCCCCAGGGGAGCCTTTACGCAGCCCCACATGCAACTGGACCCTCCGGGTTCGCTGTTTCCGAGCATCCCTAAACATAGCCTTAGCAGGCATGGGAGAAGACTGAAAAACCGGGCCCCAGAAAACGCGTAGAAGGCCCCTTTGTACCATCGAAAAGTGCCCCCAAAGGAAGGCTTTGGGTACAAGTGAACTCCCTAGGGGAGCCTTTACGCAGCCCCACATGCAACTGGACCCTCCGTGTTCGATTTTTCCGAGCAACCCTAAATAGAACCCTAGCCGTCATCGGAGACGAGTGAAAAATCAGGCCCCAGGAAATGCGTTGCGAGCCCCTTTGGACCATCCAAAAGTGCCCCCAAAGGAAGGCTTTGGGTACAAGTGAACTCCCCAGGGGAGCCTTTACGCAGCCCCACATGCAACTACACCCTCCGGATTCGCTGTTCCTGAGCAAACCTAAATGTAGCCCTAGCCGTCATCGGAGACGAGTGAAAAATCAAGCCCCAGTAAAAGCGTTCGGATCCCTTTTCGCCCATCCAAAAGTGCCCCCAAAGGAAGGCTTTGGGTACAAGAGAACACCCCAGGGGAGCCTTTACGCAGCCCCACATGCAACTGGACCCTCCGG
The DNA here is from genome assembly GCF_047663525.1 of Anas platyrhynchos. NCBI lineage: Eukaryota > Metazoa > Chordata > Aves > Anseriformes > Anatidae > Anas > Anas platyrhynchos. Next base: position 27,629,546 of record NC_092595.1, read on the forward strand.
GTTCGCTGTTTCCGAGCATTCCTAAACGTAACCCTAGCCGGCATCGAACACGACTGAAAAATCAGGCCCCAGGAAAGGTGTTGCGAGCCCTTTTTCGCCATTCCAAAAGTGCCCCTAAAGGAAGGCTTTGGGTGCAAGTGAACTCCCCAGGGGAGCCTTTACGCAGCCCCACATGCAACTGGACCTCCCAGGTTCGCTGTTTCCGAGCATCCCTAAACATAGCCCTAGCCTTCATCGGAGACGACTGAAAAATCAGGCCCCAGGAAATGCTTTCCGAGCACTTTTCGCCCATCTAAAAGTGCCCCCAAAGGAAGGCTTTGGGTACATCTGAAGATCCCAAAGGGGCCTTTACGCAGCACCATATGCAACTGGACCCTCCCGGTTCGCTGTTTCCGAGCATTCCTAAACGTAGCCCTAGCCGTCATCGGAGACAAATGAAAAATCAGGCCCCAGGAAATGCGTTGCGAGCCCCTTTGTACCATCCAAAAGTGCCCCCAAAGGAAGGCTTTGGATACAAGTGAACTCCCCAGGGGAGCCTTTACGCAGCCCCACATGCAACTGGACCCTCCGAGTTCGCTGTTCCTGAGCAAATCTAAACGTAGCACTAGCCAGCATGGGAGAAGACTGAAAAACCGGGCCCCAGAAAACGCGTTGCGAGCCCCTTTGGACCATCCAAAACTGTCACTAAAGGAAGGCTTTGGGTACAAGTGAACTCCCCAGGGGAGCCTTTACGTAGCCCCACATGCAACTGGAACCTCCGGGTTCGCTGTTTCCGAGCATCTCTAAATGTAGCCCTAGCCGTCATCGGAGACGACTGAAAAATCAGGCCCCAGGAAATGCATTGCGATCCCTTTTCGCCCATCCAAAAGTGCCCCCAAAGGAAGGCTTTGGGTAAAAGAGAACTCCCCAGGGGAGCCTTTACGCAGCCCCACATGCAACTTTACCCTCCGGGTTCGCTGTTCCTGAGCAAACCTAAATGTAGTCCTAGCCGTCATCGGAGACGAGTGAAAAATCAGGCCCCAGGAAATGCGTTGCGAGCCCCTTTGGACCATCCAAAAGTGCCCCCAAAGGAATGCTTTGGGTACAAGTGAACTCCCCAGGGGAGCCTTTACGCAGCCCCACATACAACTGGACCCTCCGGGTACGCTGTTCCTGAGCAAACCTAAACGTAGCCCTAGGCGGCATGGGAGAAGACTGAAAAACCGGGCCCCGGAAAACGCATTGTAAGTCCCTTTGGACCATCCAAAAGTGTCACCAAAGGAAGGCTTTGGGTACAAGTGAACTCCCCAGGGGAGCCTTTACGCAGCCCTACATGCAACTGGACCCTCCGGGTTCGCTGTTTCCGAGCATCCCTATACATATCCGTAGCCGGCATCGATGACGACTGAAAAATCAGGCCCCAGGAAATGTGTTGCGAGCCCCTTTGCCCCATTCCAAAAGTGCCCCTAAAGGAAGGCTTTGGGTACAAGTGAACTCCCCAGGGGAGCCTTTACGCAGCCCCACATGCAACTGGACCATTCGGGTTCGATTTTTCCGAGCAACACTAAATATATCCCTAGCCGGCATGGGAGAAGACTGAAAAACCGGGCCCCAGAAAATGCATTGCAAGCCCCTTTGGACCATCCAAAAGTGTCACCAAAGGAAGGCTTTGGGTATAAGTGAACTCCCCAGGGGAGCCTTTACGCAGACCCACATGCAACTGGACCCTCCGGGTTCGCTGTTTCCGAGCATCCCTAAACATATCCCATTCCGGCATCGAAGACGACTGAAAAATCAGGCCCCAGGAAATGCGTTCCGAACCCATTCTGCCCATCCAAAAGGGCCCCAAAGGAAGGCTTTGGGTACAAGAGAACTCCCCAGGGGAGCCTTTTCGCAGCCCCACATGCAACTGGACCCTCCAGGTTCGCTGTTTCCTAGCATCCCTAAACATAGCCCTAGCCGGCATCGAAGACGACTGAAAAATCAGGCCCCAGGAACTGCGTTACAAGCCCTTTTCGCCCATCCAAAAGTGCCCCCAAAGGAAGGCTTTGGATACAAGTGAACTCCCCAGGGGAGCCTTTACGCAGCCCCACATGCAACTGGACCCTCCGGATTCGCTGTTCCTGAGCAAACCTAAACGTATCCTTAGCCGGCATGGGAGAAGACTGAAAAATCAGGCCCCAGAAAACGCTTTACAAGCGCCTTTGGACCATCCAAAAGCGTCACAAAAGGAAGGCTTTGGGTACAAGTGAACTCCCCAGGGGAGCCTTTACGCAGCCCCACATGCAACTGGACCCTCCAGGTTTGCTGTTTCCTAGCATCCCTAAACATAGCCCTAGCCGGCATCGAAGACGACTGAAAGTCAGGCCCCAGGAAATGCGTTACAAGCCCTTTTCGCCCATCCAAAAGTGCCCCCAAAGGAAGGCTTTGGGTACAAGTGAACTCCCCAGGGGAGCCTTTACGCAGCCCCACATGCAACTGGACCCTCCGGATTCGCTGCTCCTGAGCAAACCTAAACGTAGCCCTAGCCGTCATCAAAGATGAGTGAAAAATCAGGCCCCAGGAAATGCGTTGCGAGCCCTTTCTGCCCATCCAAAAGTGCCCCCAAAGGAAGGCTTTGGGTACAAGAGAACTCCCCAGGGGAGCCTTTACGCAGCCCCACATGCAACTGCACCCTCCTGGTTCGCTGTTTCCGAGCATCCCTAAACATAGCCCTAGCAGTCATCGGAGACGAGTGAAAAGTCAGGCCCCAGGAAATGCACTCCGAGCCACTTTGGACCATCCAAAAGTGCCCCCAAAGGAAGGCTTTGGGTACAAGTGAACTCCCCAGGGGAGCCTTTACGCAGCCCCACATGCAACTAGACTCTCCGTGTTCGATTTTTCCGAGCAACCCTAAATATAACCCTAGCTATCATCGGAGATGAGTGAAAAATCAGGCCACAGGAAATGCGTTGCAAACCCTTTTCGCCCATCCAAAAGTGCCCAGAAAGGAAGGCTCTGCATACATCTGAAGTTCCCTGAGGGGCCTTTACGCAGCACCATATGCAACTGGACCCTCCGGGTTCGCTGTTTCTGAGCATTCCTAATCGTAACCCTAGCCGTCATCGGAGACGAGTGAAAAATCAGGCCCCAGGAAATGCGTTGCGAGCCCTTTTCGCCCATCCAAAAGTGTCACCAAAGGAAGGCTTTGGGTACAAGTGAACTCCCCAGGGGAGCCTTTACGCAGCCCCACATGCAACTGCACCCTCCTGGTTCGCTGTTTCTGAGCATCCCTAAACATAGCCCTAGCCGGCATGGGAGAAGACTGAAAAACCGGGCCCCAAAAAATGCGTTGCGAGTCCCTTTGGACCATCCAAAAGTGCCCCCAAAGGAAGGCTTTGGGTACAAGAGAACTCCCCAGGGGAGCCTTTATGCAGCCCCACATGCAAGTGCACCCTTTGGGTTCGCTGTTCCTGAGCAAACCTAAACGTATCCCTAGCCGTCATCGGAGACGAGTGAAAAATCAGGCCCCAGGTAATGCGTTCCGAGTCCTTTTCGCCAATCCAAAAGTGCCCCCAAAGGTAGGCTTTGGGTACAAGAGAACTCCCCAGTGGAGCCTTTACGCAGCCCCACATGCAACTGGACTCTCCGGGTTCGCTGTTCCTGAGCAAACCTAAACGTAGCCCTAGCCGTCATTGGAGACGAGTGAAAAGTCAAGCCCCAGGAAATGCACTCCGAGCCACTTTGGACCATCCAGAAGTGTCCCCAAAGGAAGGCTTTGGGTACAAGTGAACTCCCCAGGGGAGCCTTTACGCAGCCCCACATGCAACTGGACCCTCCGGGTTCGCTGTTTCCGAGCATCCCTAAACATAGCCCTAGCCGTCATCGGAGACGTGTGAAAAGTAAGGCCCCAGGAAATGCACTCCGAGCCACTTTGGACCATCCAAAAGTGTCCCCAAAGGAAGGCTTTGGGTACATCTGAACTCCCCAGGGGAGCCTTTACGCAGCCCCACATGCAACTAGATGCTCCGTGTTCGAATTTTCCGAGCAACCCTAAATATAACCCTAGCTATCATCGGAGATGAGTGAAAAATCAGGCCACAGGAAATGCGTTGCAAACCCTTTTCGCCCATCCAAAAGTGCCCAGAAAGGAAGTCTTTGCATACATCTGAAGTTCCAGGAGGGGCCTTTACGCAGCACCATATGCAACTGGACCCTCCGGGTTCGCTGTTTCCGAGCATTCCTAAACGTAGCCCTAGCCGTCATCGGAGACGACTGAAAAATCAGGCCCCAGGAAATGCGTTGCGAGCCCGTTTGGACCATCCAAAAGTGCCCCCAAAGGAAGGCTTTGGATACAAGTGAACTCCCCAGGGGAGCCATTACGCAGCCCCACATGCAACTGCACACTCCGGGTTCGCTGTTTCCGAGCAAACCTAAATATATCCCTAGCCGGCATGGGAGAAGACTAAAAAACCGGGCCCCAGAAAATGCATTGCAAGCTCCTTAGGACCATCCAAAAGCGTCACCAAATGAAGGCTTTGGGTACAAGTGAACTCCCCAGGGGAGCCTTTACACAGCCCCACATGCAACTGGACCCTCCGGATTCGATTTTTCCGAGCAACCCTAAATATAACCCTAGCTGTCAACGGAGATGAGTGAAAAATCAGGCCCCAGGAAATGCGTTGCGAGCCCCATTGGACCATCCAAAAGTGCCCCCAAAGGAAGGCTTTGGATACAAGTGAACTCCCCAGTGGAGACTTTACGCAGCCCCACATGCAACTGGACCCTCCGGGTTCGCTGTTCCTGAGCAAACCTAAACGTATTCCTAGCCGTCATCGGAGATGAGTGAAAAATCAGGCCCCAGGAAATGCATTGCGAGCCCTTTTCGCCCATCCAAAAGTGCCCCCAAAGGAAGGCTTTGGGTACAAGTGATCTCCCCAGGGGAGCCTTTACGCAGCCCCACATGCAACTGTACCCTCCGGGTTCGCTGTTTCCGAGCATCCCTAAAGATAGCTCTAGCCGGCATGGGAGAAGACTGATAAACTGGGCCCCAGAAAACGCGTTCCGAGTCCCTTTGTACCATCGAAAAGTGCCCCCAAAGGAAGGCTTTGGGTACAACTGAACTCCCCAGGGGAGCCTTTACGCAGCCCCACATGCATCTGGACCCTCCGGGTTTGCTGTTTCCGAGCAACCCTAAACATAGCCCTACCGGCATCGAACACGTGTGAAAAATCAGGCCCCAGGAAATGCGTTACGAGCCATTTTCGCCCATCCAAATGTTTCCCCAAAGGAAGACTTTGGGTACAAGAGAACTCCCCAGGGGTGCCTTTACGCAGCCCCACATGCAACTGGACCCTCCGGGTTCGTTGTTTCCGAGCATCCCTAAACATAGCCCTAGCCGGCATGGGAGAAGACTGAAAAATCAGGCCCCAGGAAATGCGTTTCGAGCCCTTTTCGCCCATCCAAAAGTGCCCCCAAAGGAAGGCTTTGGGTACAAGTGAACTCCCCAGGGGAGCCTTTACGCAGCCCCATATGCAACTGCACCCTCCGGGTTCGCTGTTCCTGAGCAAAGCTAAACGTAGCCCTAGCCGTCATCGGAGATGAGTGAAAACTCAGGCCCCAGAAAATGCGTTCCGAGCCCTTTTCACCCATCCAAAAGTGCCCCTAAAGTAAGGCTTTGGGTACAAGAGAACTCCCCAGGGGAGCATTTACGCAGCCCCACATGCAAGTGGACCCTCCGGGTTCGCTGTTTCCGAGCATCCCTGAACATATCCCTAGCCGGCATGGGAGAAGACTGAAAAACAGGGCCCCAGAAAACGCGTTGCGAATCCCTTTGGACCATACAAAAGTGTCACCAAAGGAAGGCTTTGGGTACAAGAGAACTCCCCAGGGGAGCCTTTACGCAGCCCCACATGCAACTGGACCCTCCGGGTTCGCTGTTTCTGAGCATCCCTAAACATATCCCTAGCCGGCATCGAAGACGACTGAAAAATCAGGCCCCAGGAAATGCGTTGCGAGCCCTTTTCGCCCATCGAAAAGTGCCCCCAAAGGAAGGCTTTGGGTACAAGAGAACTCCCCAGGGGAGCCTTTACGCAGCCCCACATGACACTGGACCATCCGGGTTCTCTGTTCCTTAGCAAACCTAAACGTAGCCCTAGCCGTCATCGGAGATGAGTGAAAAATCAGGCCCCAGGAAATGCGTTGCGAGCCCTTTTCGCCCATCCAAATGTGCCCCCAAATGAAGGCTTTGGGTACAAGTGAACTCCCCAGGGGAGCCTTTACGCAGCCCCACATGCAACTGGACCCTCCGGGTTCGCTGTATTCGATCATCCCTAAACATAGCCCTAGCCGGCATGGGAGAAGACTGAAAAACCGGGCCCCAGAAAACGCGTTGCGAATCCCTTTGGACCATCCAAAAGTGTCACCAAAGGAAGGCTTTGGGTACAAGAGAACTCCCCAGGGGAGCCTTTACGCAGTCCCACATGCAACTGCACCCTCTGGGTTCGCTGTTCCTGAGCAAATCTAAACGTATCACTAGCCGTCATCGGAGACGACTGAAAAATCAGGCCCCAGGAAATGCGTTGCGAGCCCTTTTCGCCCATCCAAAAGTGCCCCCAAAGGAAGGCTTTGGGTACAAGTGAACTCCCCAGGGGAGCCTTTACGCAGCCCCACATGCAATTGGACCCTCCGGGTTCGCTGTTTCCGAGCATCCCTAAACATAGCCCTAGCCGGCACCGAAGACGACAGAAAAATCAGGCCCCAGGAAATGCGTTACGAGCCCTTTTCTCCCATCCAAAAGTGCCCCCAAAGGAAGGCTTTGGGTACAAGTGAACTCCCCAGGGGAGCCTTTACGCAGCCCCACATGCAACTGGACCCTCCGGGTTCGCTGTTTCTGAGCATCCCTAAACATATCCCTAGCCGGCATCGAAGACGACTGAAACATCAGGCCCCAGGAAATGCGTTACGAGCCCTTTTCGCCCATCCAAAAGTGCCCCCAAAGGAAGGCTTTGGGTACAAGAGAACTCCCCAGGGGAGCCTTTACGCAGCCCCACATGCAACTAGACCCTCCGGGTTCGCTCTTCCTGAGCAAACCTAAACGTAGCCCTAGCCGTCATCGGAGATGAGTGAAAAATCAGGCCCTAGTAAATTCGTTGCGAGCCCTTTTCGCCCATCCAAAAGTGCCTCCAAATGAAGGCTTTGGGTACAAGAGATCTCCCCAGGGGAGCCTTTACGCAGTCCCACATGGAACTGGACAATCCGGGTTCGCTGTTTCCGAGCATCCCTAAACATAGCCCTAGCCGGCATGGAAGAAGACTGAAAAATCAGGCCCCAGAAAACAGGTCGCAAGACCCTTTGGACCATCCAAAAGTGGCCCAAAAGGAAGGCTTTGGGTACAAGTGAACTCCCCAGGGGAGCCTTTACGCAGCCCCATATGCAACTGGACCCTCCGGGTTCGCTGTTTCCGAGCATCCCTAAACATAGCCCTTGCCGGCATCGATGACGACTGAAAAATCAGGCCCCAGGAAATGCGTTGCGAGCCCTTTTCGCCCATCCAAAAGTGTCACCAAAGGAAGGCTTTGGGTACAAGTGAACTCCCCAGTGGAGCCTTTACGTAGCCCCACATGCAACTGGAACCTCCGGGTTCGCTGTTCCTGAGCAAACCTAAACGTAGCCCTAGCCGTCATCGGAGATGAGTGAAAACTCAGGCCCCAGAAAATGCGTTCCGAGCACTTTTCACCCATCCAAAAGTGCCCCTAAAGTAAGGCTTTGGGTACAAGTGAACTCCCCAGGGGAGCCTTTACGCAGCCCCACATGCAACTGGACCCTCCGGGTTCGCTGTTTCCGAGCATCCCTAAACATAGCCTTAGCAGGCATGGGAGAAGACTGAAAAACCGGGCCCCAGAAAACGCGTTGCAGGCCCCTTTGGACCATCCAAAAGTGTCACCAAAGGAAGGCTTTGGGTACAAGTGAACTCCCCAGGGGAGCCTTTACGCAGCCCCACATGCAACTGGACCCTCCGGGTTCGCTGTTGCCGAGCATCCCTGAACATATCCCTAGCCGGCATGGGAGAAGACTGAAAAACAGGGTGCCAGAAAACGCGTTGCGAGTCCCTTTGGACCATCCAAAAGTGTCAACAAAGGAAGGCTTTGGGTACAAGAGAACTCCCCAGGGGAGCCTTTACACAGCCCCACATACAACTGCACCCTCCGTGTTCGCTGTTCCTGAGCAAACCTAAACGTAGCCCTAGCCGTCATCGGAGATGAGTGAAAAATCAGGCCCCAGGAAATGTGTTCCTAGCCCTTTTCGCCCATCCAAAAGTGCCCCCAAAGGAAGGCTTTGGGTACAAGAGAACTCCCCAGGGGAGCCTTTACGCAGCCCCACATGACACTGGACCATCCGGGTTCTCTGTTCCTTAGCAAACCTAAACGTAGCCCTAGCCGTCATCGGAGATGAGTGAAAAATCAGGCCCCAGGAAATGCGTTGCGAGCCCTTTTCGCCCATCCAAATGTGCCCCCAAATGAAGGCTTTGGGTACAAGTGAACTCCCCAGGGGAGCCTTTACGCAGCCCCACATGCAACTGGACCCTCCGGGTTCGCTGTATTCGATCATCCCTAAACATAGCCCTAGCCGGCATGGGAGAAGACTGAAAAACCGGGCCCCAGAAAACGCGTTGCGAATCCCTTTGGACCATCCAAAAGTGTCACCAAAGGAAGGCTTTGGGTACAAGAGAACTCCCCAGGGGAGCCTTTACGCAGTCCCACATGCAACTGCACCCTCTGGGTTCGCTGTTCCTGAGCAAATCTAAACGTATCACTAGCCGTCATCGGAGACGACTGAAAAATCAGGCCCCAGGAAATGCGTTGCGAGCCCTTTTCGCCCATCCAAAAGTGCCCCCAAAGGAAGGCTTTGGGTACAAGTGAACTCCCCAGGGGAGCCTTTACGCAGCCCCACATGCAATTGGACCCTCCGGGTTCGCTGTTTCCGAGCATCCCTAAACATAGCCCTAGCCGGCACCGAAGACGACAGAAAAATCAGGCCCCAGGAAATGCGTTACGAGCCCTTTTCTCCCATCCAAAAGTGCCCCCAAAGGAAGGCTTTGGGTACAAGTGAACTCCCCAGGGGAGCCTTTACGCAGCCCCACATGCAACTGGACCCTCCGGGTTCGCTGTTTCTGAGCATCCCTAAACATATCCCTAGCCGGCATCGAAGACGACTGAAACATCAGGCCCCAGGAAATGCGTTACGAGCCCTTTTCGCCCATCCAAAAGTGCCCCCAAAGGAAGGCTTTGGGTACAAGAGAACTCCCCAGGGGAGCCTTTACGCAGCCCCACATGCAACTGGACCCTCCGGGTTCTCTGTTCCTGAGCAAACCTAAACGTAGCCCTAGCCGTCATCGGAGATGAGTGAAAAATCAGGCCCTAGTAAATTCGTTGCGAGCCCTTTTCGCCCATCCAAAAGTGCCTCCAAATGAAGGCTTTGGGTACAAGAGATCTCCCCAGGGGAGCCTTTACGCAGTCCCACATGGAACTGGACAATCCGGGTTCGCTGTTTCCGAGCATCCCTAAACATAGCCCTAGCCGGCATGGAAGAAGACTGAAAAATCAGGCCCCAGAAAACAGGTCGCAAGACCCTTTGGACCATCCAAAAGTGGCCCAAAAGGAAGGCTTTGGGTACAAGTGAACTCCCCAGGGGAGCCTTTACGCAGCCCCATATGCAACTGGACCCTCCGGGTTCGCTGTTTCCGAGCATCCCTAAACATAGCCCTTGCCGGCATCGATGACGACTGAAAAATCAGGCCCCAGGAAATGCGTTGCGAGCCCTTTTCGCCCATCCAAAAGTGTCACCAAAGGAAGGCTTTGGGTACAAGTGAACTCCCCAGGGGAGCCTTTACGCAGCCCCACATGCAACTGGACCCTCCGGGTTCGCTGTTGCCGAGCATCCCTGAACATATCCCTAGCCGGCATGGGAGAAGACTGAAAAACAGGGCGCCAGAAAACGCGTTGCGAGTCCCTTTGGACCATCCAAAAGTGTCAACAAAGGAAGGCTTTGGGTACAAGAGAACTCCCCAGGGGAGCCTTTACACAGCCCCACATACAACTGCACCCTCCGGGTTCGCTGTTCCTGAGCAAACCTAAACGTAGCCCTAGCCGTCATCGGAGATGAGTGAAAAATCAGGCCCTAGGAAATGTGTTCCTAGCCCTTTTCGCCCATCCAAAAGTGCCCCCAAAGGAAGGCTTTGGGTACAAGTGAACTCCCCAGGGGAGCCTTTACGCAGCCCCACATGCAACTGGACCCTCCGGGTTTGCTGTTCCTGAGCAAACCTAAACGTAGCCCTAGCCGTCATCGGAGACGAGTGAAATATCAGGCCCCAGGAAATGTGTTCCGAGCCCTTTTCGCCCATCCAAAAGTGCCCCCAAAGGAAGGCTTTGGGTACAAGTGAACACCCCAGGGGAGCCTTTACGCAGCCCCACATGCAACTGGACCCTCCGGGTTCGCTGTTTCCGAGCAACCCTAAATATATCCCTAGCCGGCATGGGAGTGGACAGAAAAACCAGGCTCCAGAAAATGCGTTACAAGCCCCTTTTCGCCCATCCAAAAGTGTCACCAAAGGAAGGCTTTGGGTACAAGTGAACTCCCCAGGGGAGCCTTTACGCAGCCCCACATGCAACTGCACCCTCCGGGTTTGCTGTTTCCGAGCATCCCTAAACATAGCCCCTGCCGGCATCGAAGACGACTGAAAAATCAGGCCCAAGGAAATGTGTTCCGAGCCCCTTTCGCCCATCCAAAAGTGCCCCCAAAGGAAGGCTTTGGGTACAAGAGAACTCCCCAGGGGAGCCTTTACGCAGCCCCACATGCAACTGCACCCTCCGGGTTCGCTGTTCCTGAGCAAATCTAAACGTATCACTAGCCGTCATCGGAGACGACTGAAAAATCAGGCCCCAGGAAATGCGTTGCGAGCCCTTTTCGCCCATCCAAAAGTGCCCCCAAAGGAAGGCTTTGGGTACAAGTGAACTCCCCAGGGGAGCCTTTACGCAGCCCCACATGCAATTGGACCCTCTGGGTTCGCTGTTTCCGAGCATCCCTAAACATAGCCCTAGCCGGCACCGAAGACGACAGAAAAATCAGGCCCCAGGAAATGCGTTACGAGCCCTTTTCTCCCATCCAAAAGTGCCCCCAAAGGAAGGCTTTGGGTACAAGTCAACTCCCCAGGGGAGCCTTTACGCAGCCCCACATGCAACTGGACCCTCCGGGTTCGCTGTTTCTGAGCATCCCTAAACATATCCCTAGCCGGCATCGAAGACGACTGAAACATCAGGCCCCAGGAAATGCGTTACGAGCCCTTTTCGCCCATCCAAAAGTGCCCCCAAAGGAAGGCTTTGGGTACAAGAGAACTCCCCAGGGGAGCCTTTACGCAGCCCCACATGCAACTGGACCCTCCGGGTTCTCTGTTCCTGAGCAAACCTAAACGTAGCCCTAGCCGTCATCGGAGATGAGTGAAAAATCAGGCCCTAGTAAATTCGTTGCGAGCCCTTTTCGCCCATCCAAAAGTGCCTCCAAATGAAGGCTTTGGGTACAAGAGATCTCCCCAGGGGAGCCTTTACGCAGTCCCACATGGAACTGGACAATCCGGGTTCGCTGTTTCCGAGCATCCCTAAACATAGCCCTAGCCGGCATGGAAGAAGACTGAAAAATCAGGCCCCAGAAAACAGGTCGCAAGACCCTTTGGACCATCCAAAAGTGCCCCCAAAGGAAGGCTTTGGGTACAAGTGAACTCCCCAGGGGAGCCTTTACGCAGCCCCATATGCAACTGGACCCTCCGGGTTCGCTGTTCCTGAGCAAACCTAAACGTAGTCCTAGCCGTCATCGGAGACGAGTGAAAAATCAGGCCCCAGGAAATGCGTTCCGAGCTCTTTTCGCCCATCCAAAAGTGCCCCCAAAGGAAGGCTTTGGGTACAAGTGAACTCCCCAGGGGAGCCTTTACGCAGCCTCACATGCAACTGGACCCTCCGGGTTCGCTGTTCCTGAGCAAACCTAAAAGTAGCCCTAGCCGTCATCGGAGATGTGTGAAAACTCAGGCCCCAGAAAATGCGTTCCGAGCCCTTTTCACCCATCCAAAAGTGCCCCCAAAGGAAGGCTTTGGGTACAAGTCAACTCCCCAGGGGAGCCTTTACGCAGCCCCACATGCAACTGGACCCTCCGGGTTCGCTGTTTCTGAGCATCCCTAAACATATCCCTAGCCGGCATCGGAGACGACTGAAAAATCAGGCCCCAGGAAATGCGTTGCGAGCCCTTTTCGCCAATCCAAAAGTGCCCCCAAAGGAAGGCTTTGGGTACAAGTGAACTCCCCAGGGGAGCCTTTACGCAGCCCCATATGCAACTGGACCCTTCGGGTTCGCTGTTTCCGAGCATCCCTAAACATAGCCCTTGCCGGCATCGATGACGACTGAAAAATCAGGCCCCAGGAAATGCGTTGCGAGCCCTTTTCGTCCATCCAAAAGTGTCACCAAAGGAAGGCTTTGGGTACAAGTGAACTCCCCAGGGGAGCCTTTACGCAGCCCCACATGCAACTGGACCCTCCGGGTTCGCTGTTCCTGAGCAAACCTAAACGTAGCCCTAGCCGTCATCGGAGATGAGTGAAAACTCAGGCCCCAGAAAATGCGTTCCGAGCCCTTTTCACCCATCCAAAAGTGCCCCTAAAGTAAGGCTTTGGGTACAAGTGAACTCCCCAGGGGAGCCTTTACGCAGCCCCACATGAAACTGGACCCTCCGGGTTCGCTGTTTCCGAGCATCCCTAAACATAGCCTTAGCAGGCATGGGAGAAGACTGAAAAACCGGGCCCCAGAAAACGCGTTGCAGGCCCCTTTGGACCATCCAAAAGTGTCACCAAAGGAAGGCTTTGGGTACAAGTGAACTCCCCAGGGGAGCCTTTACGCAGCCCCACATGCAACTGGACCCTCCGGGTTCGCTGTTGCCGAGCATCCCTGAACATATCCCTAGCCGGCATGGGAGAAGACTGAAAAACAGGGCGCCAGAAAACGCGTTGCGAGTCCCTTTGGACCATCCAAAAGTGTCAACAAAGGAAGGCTTTGGGTACAAGAGAACTCCCCAGGGGAGCCTTTACACAGCCCCACATACAACTGCACCCTCCGGGTTCGCTGTTCCTGAGCAAACCTAAACGTAGCCCTAGCCGTCATCGGAGACGAGTGAAATATCAGGCCCCAGGAAATGTGTTCCGAGCCCTTTTCGCCCATCCAAAAGTGCCCCCAAAGGAAGGCTTTGGGTACAAGTGAACACCCCAGGGGAGCCTTTACGCAGCCCCACATGCAACTGGACCATCCGGGTTCTCTGTTCCTTAGCAAACCTAAACGTAGCCCTAGCCGTCATCGGAGATGAGTGAAAAATCAGGCCCCAGGAAATGCGTTGCGAGCTCTTTTCGCCCATCCAAATGTGCCCCCAAATGAAGGCTTTGGGTACAAGTGAACTCCCCAGGGGAGCCTTTACGCAGCCCCACATGCAACTGCACCCTCCGGGTTCGCTGTATTCGATCATCCCTAAACATAGCCCTAGCCGGCATGGGAGAAAACTGAAAAACCGGGCCCCAGAAAACGCGTTGCGAGTCCCTTTGGACCATCCAAAAGTGTCACCAAAGGAAGGCTTTGGGTACAAGTGAACTCCCCAGGGGAGCCTTTACGCAGCCCCACATGCAATTGGACCCTCCGGGTTCGCTGTTTCCGAGCATCCCTAAACATAGCCCTAGCCGGCACCGAAGACGACAGAAAAATCAGGCCCCAGGAAATGCCTTACGAGCCCTTTTCTCCCATCCAAAAGTGCCCCCAAAGGAAGGCTTTGGGTACAAGTGAACTCCCCAGGGGAGCCTTTACGCAGCCCCACATGCAACTGGACCCTCCGGGTTCGCTGTTCCTGAGCAAACCTAAACGTAGCCCTAGCCGTCATCGGAGATGAGTGAAAACTCAGGCCACAGAAAATGCGTTCCGAGCCCTTTTCACCCATCCAAAAGTGCCCCTAAAGTAAGGCTTTGGGTACAAGTGAACTCCCCAGGGGAGCCTTTACGCAGCCCCACATGCAACTGGACCCTCCGGGTTCGCTGTTTCTGAGCATCCCTAAACATATCCCTAGCCGGCATCGAAGACGACTGAAACATCAGGCCCCAGGAAATGCGTTACGAGCCCTTTTCGCCCATCCATAAGTGCCCCCAAAGGAAGGCTTTGGGTACAAGAGAACTCCCCAGGGGAGCCTTTACGCAGCCCCACATGCAACTGGACCCTCCGGGTTCTCTGTTCCTGAGCAAACCTAAACGTAGCCCTAGCCGTCATCGGAGATGAGTGAAAAATCAGGCCCTAGTAAATTCGTTGCGAGCCCTTTTCGCCCATCCAAAAGTGCCTCCAAATGAAGGCTTTGGGTACAAGAGATCTCCCCAGGGGAGCCTTTACGCAGTCCCACATGGAACTGGACAATCCGGGTTCGCTGTTTCCGAGCATCCCTAAACATAGCCCTAGCCGGCATGGAAGAAGACTGAAAAATCAGGCCCCAGAAAACAGGTCGCAAGCCCCTTTGGACCATCCAAAAGTGCCCCCAAAGGAAGGCTTTGGGTACAAGTGAACTCCCCAGGGGAGCCTTTACGCAGCCCCATATGCAACTGGACCCTCCGGGTACGCTGTTCCTGAGCAAACCTAAACGTAGCCCTAGCCGTCATCGGAGACGAGTGAAAAATCAGGCCCCAGGAAATGCGTTCCGAGCTCTTTTCGCCCATCCAAAAGTGCCCCCAAAGGAAGGCTTTGGGTACAAGTGAACTCCCCAGTGGAGCCTTTACGCAGCCTCACATGCAACTGGACCCTCCGGGTTCGCTGTTCCTGAGCAAACCTAAACGTAGCCCTAGCCGTCATCGGAGATGTGTGAAAACTCAGGCCCCAGAAAATGCGTTCCGAGCCCTTTTCACCCATCCAAAAGTGCCCCCAAAGGAAGGCTTTGGGTACAAGTGAACTCCCCAGGGGAGCCTTTACGCAGCCCCACATGCAACTGGACCCTCCGGGTTCGCTGTTTCTGAGCATCCCTAAACATATCCCTAGCCGTCATTGGAGACGACTGAAAAATCAGGCCCCAGGAAATGCGTTGCGAGCCCTTTTCGCCAATCCAAAAGTGCCCCCAAAGGAAGGCTTTGGGTACAAGTGAACTCCCCAGGGGAGCCTTTACGCAGCCCCATATGCAACTGGACCCTTCGGGTTCGCTGTTTTCGAGCATCCCTAAACATAGCCCTAGCCGGCATGGAAGAAGACTGAAAAATCAGGCCCCAGAAAACAGGTCGCAAGACCCTTTGGACCATCCAAAAGTGGCCCAAAAGGAAGGCTTTGGGTACAAGTGAACTCCCCAGGGGAGCCTTTACGCAGCCCCATATGCAACTGGACCCTCCGGGTTCGCTGTTTCCGAGCATCCCTAAACATAGCCCTTGCCGGCATCGATGACGACTGAAAAATCAGGCCCCAGGAAATGCGTTGCGAGCCCTTTTCGCCCATCCAAAAGTGTCACCAAAGGAAGGCTTTGGGTACAAGTGAACTCCCCAGGGGAGCCTTTACGTAGCCCCACATGCAACTGGAACCTCCGGGTTCGCTGTTCCTGAGCAAACCTAAACGTAGCCCTAGCCGTCATCGGAGATGAGTGAAAACTCAGGCCCCAGAAAATGCGTTCCGAGCACTTTTCACCCATCCAAAAGTGCCCCTAAAGTAAGGCTTTGGGTACAAGTGAACTCCCCAGGGGAGCCTTTACGCAGCCCCACATGCAACTGGACCCTCCGGGTTCGCTGTTTCCGAGCATCCCTAAACATAGCCTTAGCAGGCATGGGAGAAGACTGAAAAACCGGGCCCCAGAAAACGCATTGCAGGCCCCTTTGGACCATCCAAAAGTGTCACCAAAGGAAGGCTTTGGGTACAAGTGAACTCCCCAGGGGAGCCTTTACGCAGCCCCACATGCAACTGGACCCTCCGGGTTCGCTGTTGCCGAGCATCCCTGAACATATCCCTAGCCGGCATGGGAGAAGACTGAAAAACAGGGCGCCAGAAAACGCGTTGCGAGTCCCTTTGGACCATCCAAAAGTGTCAACAAAGGAAGGCTTTGGGTACAAGAGAACTCCCCAGGGGAGCCTTTACACAGCCCCACATACAACTGCACCCTCCGGGTTCGCTGTTCCTGAGCAAACCTAAACGTAGCCCTAGCCGTCATCGGAGATGAGTGAAAAATCAGGCCCTAGGAAATGTGTTCCGAGCCCTTTTCGCCCATCCAAAAGTGCCCCCAAAGGAAGGCTTTGGGTACAAGTGAACACCCCAAGGGAGCCTTTACGCAGCCCCACATGCAACTGGACCCTCCGGGTTCGCTGTTTCCGAGCAACCCTAAATATATCCCTAGCCGGCATGGGAGTGGACAGAAAAACCAGGCTCCAGAAAATGCGTTACAAGCCCCTTTTCGCCCATCCAAAAGTGTCACCAAAGGAAGGCTTTGGGTACAAGTGAACTCCCCAGGGGAGCCTTTACGCAGCCCCACATGCAACTGCACCCTCCGGGTTTGCTGTTTCCGAGCATCCCTAAACATAGCCCCTGCCGGCATCGAAGACGACTGAAAAATCAGGCCCAAGGAAATGTGTTCCGAGCCCCTTTCGCCCATCCAAAAGTGCCCCCAAAGGAAGGCTTTGGGTACAAGAGAACTCCCCAGGGGAGCCTTTACGCAGCCCCACATGCAACTGCACCCTCCGGGTTCGCTGTTCCTGAGCAAATCTAAACGTATCACTAGCCGTCATCGGAGACGACTGAAAAATCAGGCCCCAGGAAATGCGTTGCGAGCCCTTTTCGCCCATCCAAAAGTGCCCCCAAAGGAAGGCTTTGGGTACAAGTGAACTCCCCAGGGGAGCCTTTACGCAGCCCCACATGCAATTGGACCCTCTGGGTTCGCTGTTTCCGAGCATCCCTAAACATAGCCCTAGCCGGCACCGAAGACGACAGAAAAATCAGGCCCCAGGAAATGCGTTACGAGCCCTTTTCTCCCATCCAAAAGTGCCCCCAAAGGAAGGCTTTGGGTACAAGTCAACTCCCCAGGGGAGCCTTTACGCAGCCCCACATGCAACTGGACCCTCCGGGTTCGCTGTTTCTGAGCATCCCTAAACATATCCCTAGCCGGCATCGAAGACGACTGAAACATCAGGCCCCAGGAAATGCGTTACGAGCCCTTTTCGCCCATCCAAAAGTGCCCCCAAAGGAAGGCTTTGGGTACAAGAGAACTCCCCAGGGGAGCCTTTACGCAGCCCCACATGCAACTGGACCCTCCGGGTTCTCTGTTCCTGAGCAAACCTAAACGTAGCCCTAGCCGTCATCGGAGATGAGTGAAAAATCAGGCCCTAGTAAATTCGTTGCGAGCCCTTTTCGCCCATCCAAAAGTGCCTCCAAATGAAGGCTTTGGGTACAAGAGATCTCCCCAGGGGAGCCTTTACGCAGTCCCACATGGAACTGGACAATCCGGGTTCGCTGTTTCCGAGCATCCCTAAACATAGCCCTAGCCGGCATGGAAGAAGACTGAAAAATCAGGCCCCAGAAAACAGGTCGCAAGACCCTTTGGACCATCCAAAAGTGCCCCCAAAGGAAGGCTTTGGGTACAAGTGAACTCCCCAGGGGAGCCTTTACGCAGCCCCATATGCAACTGGACCCTCCGGGTTCGCTGTTCCTGAGCAAACCTAAACGTAGTCCTAGCCGTCATCGGAGACGAGTGAAAAATCAGGCCCCAGGAAATGCGTTCCGAGCTCTTTTCGCCCATCCAAAAGTGCCCCCAAAGGAAGGCTTTGGGTACAAGTGAACTCCCCAGGGGAGCCTTTACGCAGCCTCACATGCAACTGGACCCTCCGGGTTCGCTGTTCCTGAGCAAACCTAAAAGTAGCCCTAGCCGTCATCGGAGATGTGTGAAAACTCAGGCCCCAGAAAATGCGTTCCGAGCCCTTTTCACCCATCCAAAAGTGCCCCCAAAGGAAGGCTTTGGGTACAAGTCAACTCCCCAGGGGAGCCTTTACGCAGCCCCACATGCAACTGGACCCTCCGGGTTCGCTGTTTCTGAGCATCCCTAAACATATCCCTAGCCGGCATCGGAGACGACTGAAAAATCAGGCCCCAGGAAATGCGTTGCGAGCCCTTTTCGCCAATCCAAAAGTGCCCCCAAAGGAAGGCTTTGGGTACAAGTGAACTCCCCAGGGGAGCCTTTACGCAGCCCCATATGCAACTGGACCCTTCGGGTTCGCTGTTTCCGAGCATCCCTAAACATAGCCCTTGCCGGCATCGATGACGACTGAAAAATCAGGCCCCAGGAAATGCGTTGCGAGCCCTTTTCGTCCATCCAAAAGTGTCACCAAAGGAAGGCTTTGGGTACAAGTGAACTCCCCAGGGGAGCCTTTACGCAGCCCCACATGCAACTGGACCCTCCGGGTTCGCTGTTCCTGAGCAAACCTAAACGTAGCCCTAGCCGTCATCGGAGATGAGTGAAAACTCAGGCCCCAGAAAATGCGTTCCGAGCCCTTTTCACCCATCCAAAAGTGCCCCTAAAGTAAGGCTTTGGGTACAAGTGAACTCCCCAGGGGAGCCTTTACGCAGCCCCACATGAAACTGGACCCTCCGGGTTCGCTGTTTCCGAGCATCCCTAAACATAGCCTTAGCAGGCATGGGAGAAGACTGAAAAACCGGGCCCCAGAAAACGCGTTGCAGGCCCCTTTGGACCATCCAAAAGTGTCACCAAAGGAAGGCTTTGGGTACAAGTGAACTCCCCAGGGGAGCCTTTACGCAGCCCCACATGCAACTGGACCCTCCGGGTTCGCTGTTGCCGAGCATCCCTGAACATATCCCTAGCCGGCATGGGAGAAGACTGAAAAACAGGGCGCCAGAAAACGCGTTGCGAGTCCCTTTGGACCATCCAAAAGTGTCAACAAAGGAAGGCTTTGGGTACAAGAGAACTCCCCAGGGGAGCCTTTACACAGCCCCACATACAACTGCACCCTCCGGGTTCGCTGTTCCTGAGCAAACCTAAACGTAGCCCTAGCCGTCATCGGAGACGAGTGAAATATCAGGCCCCAGGAAATGTGTTCCGAGCCCTTTTCGCCCATCCAAAAGTGCCCCCAAAGGAAGGCTTTGGGTACAAGTGAACACCCCAGGGGAGCCTTTACGCAGCCCCACATGCAACTGGACCATCCGGGTTCTCTGTTCCTTAGCAAACCTAAACGTAGCCCTAGCCGTCATCGGAGATGAGTGAAAAATCAGGCCCCAGGAAATGCGTTGCGAGCTCTTTTCGCCCATCCAAATGTGCCCCCAAATGAAGGCTTTGGGTACAAGTGAACTCCCCAGGGGAGCCTTTACGCAGCCCCACATGCAACTGCACCCTCCGGGTTCGCTGTATTCGATCATCCCTAAACATAGCCCTAGCCGGCATGGGAGAAGACTGAAAAACCGGGCCCCAGAAAACGCGTTGCGAGTCCCTTTGGACCATCCAAAAGTGTCACCAAAGGAAGGCTTTGGGTACAAGTGAACTCCCCAGGGGAGCCTTTACGCAGCCCCACATGCAATTGGACCCTCCGGGTTCGCTGTTTCCGAGCATACCTAAACATAGCCCTAGCCGGCACCGAAGACGACAGAAAAATCAGGCCCCAGGAAATGCCTTACGAGCCCTTTTCTCCCATCCAAAAGTGCCCCCAAAGGAAGGCTTTGGGTACAAGTGAACTCCCCAGGGGAGCCTTTACGCAGCCCCACATGCAACTGGACCCTCCGGGTTCGCTGTTCCTGAGCAAACCTAAACGTAGCCCTAGCCGTCATCGGAGATGAGTGAAAACTCAGGCCACAGAAAATGCGTTCCGAGCCCTTTTCACCCATCCAAAAGTGCCCCTAAAGTAAGGCTTTGGGTACAAGTGAACTCCCCAGGGGAGCCTTTACGCAGCCCCACATGCAACTGGACCCTCCGGGTTCGCTGTTTCTGAGCATCCCTAAACATATCCCTAGCCGGCATCGAAGACGACTGAAACATCAGGCCCCAGGAAATGCGTTACGAGCCCTTTTCGCCCATCCAAAAGTGCCCCCAAAGGAAGGCTTTGGGTACAAGAGAACTCCCCAGGGGAGCCTTTACGCAGCCCCACATGCAACTGGACCCTCCGGGTTCTCTGTTCCTGAGCAAACCTAAACGTAGCCCTAGCCGTCATCGGAGATGAGTGAAAAATCAGGCCCTAGTAAATTCGTTGCGAGCCCTTTTCGCCCATCCAAAAGTGCCTCCAAATGAAGGCTTTGGGTACAAGAGATCTCCCCAGGGGAGCCTTTACGCAGTCCCACATGGAACTGGACAATCCGGGTTCGCTGTTTCCGAGCATCCCTAAACATAGCCCTAGCCGGCATGGAAGAAGACTGAAAAATCAGGCCCCAGAAAACAGGTCGCAAGCCCCTTTGGACCATCCAAAAGTGCCCCCAAAGGAAGGCTTTGGGTACAAGTGAACTCCCCAGGGGAGCCTTTACGCAGCCCCATATGCAACTGGACCCTCCGGGTTCGCTGTTTCCGAGCAAACCTAAACGTAGTCCTAGCCGTCATCGGAGACGAGTGAAAAATCAGGCCCCAGGAAATGCGTTCCGAGCTCTTTTCGCCCATCCAAAAGTGCCCCCAAAGGAAGGCTTTGGGTACAAGTGAACTCCCCAGTGGAGCCTTTACGCAGCCTCACATGCAACTGGACCCTCCGGGTTCGCTGTTCCTGAGCAAACCTAAACGTAGCCCTAGCCGTCATCGGAGATGTGTGAAAACTCAGGCCCCAGAAAATGCGTTCCGAGCCCTTTTCACCCATCCAAAAGTGCCCCCAAAGGAAGGCTTTGGGTACAAGTGAACTCCCCAGGGGAGCCTTTACGCAGCCCCACATGCAACTGGACCCTCCGGGTTCGCTGTTTCTGAGCATCCCTAAACATATCCCTAGCCGTCATTGGAGACGACTGAAAAATCAGGCCCCAGGAAATGCGTTGCGAGCCCTTTTCGCCAATCCAAAAGTGCCCCCAAAGGAAGGCTTTGGGTACAAGTGAACTCCCCAGGGGAGCCTTTACGCAGCCCCATATGCAACTGGACCCTTCGGGTTCGCTGTTTTCGAGCATCCCTAAACATAGCCCTTGCCGGCATCGATGACGACTGAAAAATCAGGCCCCAGGAAATGCGTTGCGAGCCCTTTTCGTCCATCCAAAAGTGTCACCAAAGGAAGGCTTTGGGTACAAGTGAACTCCCCAGGGGAGCCTTTACGCAGCCCCACATGCAACTGGACCCTCCTGGTTCGCTGTTCCTGAGCAAACCTAAACGTAGCCCTAGCCGTCATCGGAGATGAGTGAAAACTCAGGCCACAGAAAATGCGTTCCGAGCCCTTTTCACCCATCCAAAAGTGCCCCTAAAGTAAGGCTTTGGGTACAAGTGAACTCCCCAGGGGAGCCTTTACGCAGCCCCACATGGAACTGGACCCTCCGGGTTCGCTGTTTCCGAGCATCCCTAAACATAGCCTTAGCAGGCATGGGAGAAGACTGAAAAACCGGGCCCCAAAAAACGCGTTGCAGGCCCCTTTGGAACATCCAAAAGTGTCACAAAAGGAAGGCTTTGGGTACAAGTGAACTCCCCAGGGGAGCCTTTACGCAGCCCCACATGCAACTGGACCCTCCGGGTTCGCTGTTGCCGAGCATCCCTGAACATATCCCTAGCCGGCATGGGAGAAGACTGAAAAACAGGGCGCCAGAAAACGCGTTGCGAGTCCCTTTGGACCATCCAAAAGTGTCAACAAAGGAAGGCTTTGGGTACAAGAGAACTCCCCAGGGGAGCCTTTACACAGCCCCACATACAACTGCACCCTCCGGGTTCGCTGTTCCTGAGCAAACCTAAACGTAGCCCTAGCCGTCATCGGAGATGAGTGAAAAATCAGGCCCCAGGAAATGTGTTCCTAGCCCTTTTCGCCCATCCAAAAGTGCCCCCAAAGGAAGGCTTTGGGTACAAGTGAACTCCCCAGGGGAGCCTTTACGCAGCCCCACATGCAACTGGACCCTCCGGGTTTGCTGTTCCTGAGCAAACCTAAACGTAGCCCTAGCCGTCATGGGAGACGAGTGAAATATCAGGCCCCAGGAAATGTGTTCCGAGCCCTTTTCGCCCATCCAAAAGTGCCCCCAAAGTAAGGCTTTGGGTACAAGTGAACTCCCCAGGGGAGCCTTTACGCAGCCCCACATGCAACTGGACCCTCCGGGTTCGCTGTTTCCGAGCAACCCTAAATATATCCCTAGCCGGCATGGGAGTGGACAGAAAAACCGGGCTCCAGAAAATGCGTTGCAAGCCCCTTTTCGCCCATCCAAAAGTGTCACCAAAGGAAGGCTTTGGGTACAAGTGAACTCCCCAGGGGAGCCTTTACGCAGCCCCACATGCAACTGCACCCTCCGGGTTTGCTGTTTCCGAGCATCCCTAAACATACCCCTGCCGGCATCAAAGACGACTGAAAAATCAGGCCCAAGGAAATGTGTTCCGAGCCCTTTTCGCCCATCCAAAAGTGTCAGCAAAGGAAGGCTTTGGGTACAAGAGAACTCCCCAGGGGAGCCTTTACGCAGCCCCACATGCAACTGCACCCTCCGGGTTCGCTGTTCCTGAGAAAACCTAAACGTAGCCCTAGCCGTCATCGGAGATGAGTGAAAAATCAGTCCCCAGGAAATGTGTTCCGAGCCGTTTTCGCCCATCCAAAAGTGCCCCCAAAGGAAGGCTTTGGGTACAAGAGAACTCCCCAGGGGAGCCTTTACGCAGCCCCACATGCAACTGGACCATCCGGGTTCTCTGTTCCTTAGCAAACCTAAACGTAGCCCTAGCCGTCATCGGAGATGAGTGAAAAATCAGGCCCCAGGAAATGCGTTGCGAGCCCTTTTCGCCCATCCAAAAGTGCCCCCAAATGAAGGCTTTCGGTACAAGTGAACTCCCCAGGGGAGCCTTTACGCAGCCCCACATGCAACTGCACCCTCCGGGTTCGCTGTATTCGATCATCCCTAAACATAGCCCTAGCCGCCATGGGAGAAGACTGAAAAACCGGGCCCCAGAAAACGCGTTGCGAGTCCCTTTGGACCATCCAAAAGTGTCACCAAAGGAAGGCTTTGAGTACAAGAGAACTCCCCAGGGGATCCTTTACGCAGCCCCACATGCAACTGGACTCTTTGCGTTCGCTGTTTCCGAGCATCCCTAAACATATCCCTAGCCGGCATAGATGACGACTGAAAAATTAGGCCCCAGGAAATTCGTTACGAGCCATTTTCGCCCATTCAAAAGTGCCCCCAAAGGAAGGCTTTGGGTACAAGTGAACTCCCCAGGGGAGCCTTTACGCAGTCCCACATACAGCTGCACCCTCCGGGTTCGCTGTTCCTGAGCAAACCTAAACGTAGCCCTAGCCGTCATCGGAGATGAGTGAAAAATCAGGCCCCAGGAAATGCGTTCCGAGCCCTTTTCGCCCATCCAAAAGTGTCAGCAAAGGAAGGCTTTGGGTACAAGAGAACTCCCCAGGGGAGCCTTTACGCAGCCCCACATGCAACTGGACCCTCCGGGTTTGCTGTACCTGAGCAAACCTAAACGTAGCCCTAGCCGTCATCGGAGACGAGTGAAAAATCAGGCCCCAGGAAATGCGTTCCGAGCCCTTTTCGCCCATCCAAATGTGCCCCCACAGGAAGACTTTGGATACAAGAGAACTCCCCAGGGGAGCCTTTACGCAGCCCCACATGCAACTGCACCCTCCGGGTTTGCTGTTTCAGAGTAACCCTAAATATATCCCTAGCCGGCATGGGATTGGACTGTAAAACCTGGCTGCAGAAAACGCGTTGCAAGCCCCTTTGGACCATCCAAAAGTGCCCCAAAGGAAGGCTTTGGGTACAAGTGAACTCCCCAGGGGAGCCTTTACGCAGCCCCACATGCAACTGGACCCTCCGGGTTCGCTGTTGCCGAGCATCCCTGAACATATCCCTAGCCGGCATGGGAGAAGACTGAAAAACAGGGCCCCAGAAAACGCGTTGCGAGTCCCTTTGGACCATCCAAAAGTGTCACCAAAGGAAGGCTTTGGGTACAAGTGAACTCCCCAGGGGAGCCTTTACGCAGTCCCACATACAACTGCACCCTCCGGGTTCGCTGTTCCTGAGCAAACCTAAACGTAGCCCTAGCCGTCATCGGAGATGAGTGAAAAATCAGGCCCCAGGAAACGTGTTCCGAGCCCTTTTTGCCCATCCAAATGTGCCCCCAAAGGAAGGCTTTGGGTACAAGAGAACTCCCCAGGGGAGCCTTTACGCAGCCCCACATGCAACTGGACCATCCGGGTTCTCTGTTCCTTAGCAAACCTAAACGTAGCCCTAGCCGTCATCGGAGATGAGTGAAAAATCAGGCCCCAGGAAAAGCGTTACGAGCCCTTTTCGCCCATCCAAAAGTGCCCCCAAATGAAGGCTTTGGGTACAAGTGAACTCCCCAGGGGAGCCTTTACGCAGCCCCATATGCAACTGGACCCTTCGGGTTCGCTGTTTCCGAGCATCCCTAAACATAGCCCTTGCCGGCATCGATGACGACTGAAAAATCAGGCCCCAGGAAATGCGTTGCGAGCCCTTTTCGTCCATCCAAAAGTGTCACCAAAGGAAGGCTTTGGGTACAAGTGAACTCCCCAGGGGAGCCTTTACGCAGCCCCACATGCAACTGGACCCTCCGGGTTCGCTGTTCCTGAGCAAACCTAAACGTAGCCCTAGCCGTCATCGGAGATGAGTGAAAACTCAGGCCCCAGAAAATGCGTTCCGAGCCCTTTTCACCCATCCAAAAGTGCCCCTAAAGTAAGGCTTTGGGTACAAGTGAACTCCCCAGGGGAGCCTTTACGCAGCCCCACATGAAACTGGACCCTCCGGGTTCGCTGTTTCCGAGCATCCCTAAACATAGCCTTAGCAGGCATGGGAGAAGACTGAAAAACCGGGCCCCAGAAAACGCGTTGCAGGCCCCTTTGGACCATCCAAAAGTGTCACCAAAGGAAGGCTTTGGGTACAAGTGAACTCCCCAGGGGAGCCTTTACGCAGCCCCACATGCAACTGGACCCTCCGGGTTCGCTGTTGCCGAGCATCCCTGAACATATCCCTAGCCGGCATGGGAGAAGACTGAAAAACAGGGCGCCAGAAAACGCGTTGCGAGTCCCTTTGGACCATCCAAAAGTGTCAACAAAGGAAGGCTTTGGGTACAAGAGAACTCCCCAGGGGAGCCTTTACACAGCCCCACATACAACTGCACCCTCCGGGTTCGCTGTTCCTGAGCAAACCTAAACGTAGCCCTAGCCGTCATCGGAGACGAGTGAAATATCAGGCCCCAGGAAATGTGTTCCGAGCCCTTTTCGCCCATCCAAAAGTGCCCCCAAAGGAAGGCTTTGGGTACAAGTGAACACCCCAGGGGAGCCTTTACGCAGCCCCACATGCAACTGGACCATCCGGGTTCTCTGTTCCTTAGCAAACCTAAACGTAGCCCTAGCCGTCATCGGAGATGAGTGAAAAATCAGGCCCCAGGAAATGCGTTGCGAGCTCTTTTCGCCCATCCAAATGTGCCCCCAAATGAAGGCTTTGGGTACAAGTGAACTCCCCAGGGGAGCCTTTACGCAGCCCCACATGCAACTGCACCCTCCGGGTTCGCTGTATTCGATCATCCCTAAACATAGCCCTAGCCGGCATGGGAGAAGACTGAAAAACCGGGCCCCAGAAAACGCGTTGCGAGTCCCTTTGGACCATCCAAAAGTGTCACCAAAGGAAGGCTTTGGGTACAAGTGAACTCCCCAGGGGAGCCTTTACGCAGCCCCACATGCAATTGGACCCTCCGGGTTCGCTGTTTCCGAGCATCCCTAAACATAGCCCTAGCCGGCACCGAAGACGACAGAAAAATCAGGCCCCAGGAAATGCCTTACGAGCCCTTTTCTCCCATCCAAAAGTGCCCCCAAAGGAAGGCTTTGGGTACAAGTGAACTCCCCAGGGGAGCCTTTACGCAGCCCCACATGCAACTGGACCCTCCGGGTTCGCTGTTCCTGAGCAAACCTAAACGTAGCCCTAGCCGTCATCGGAGATGAGTGAAAACTCAGGCCACAGAAAATGCGTTCCGAGCCCTTTTCACCCATCCAAAAGTGCCCCTAAAGTAAGGCTTTGGGTACAAGTGAACTCCCCAGGGGAGCCTTTACGCAGCCCCACATGCAACTGGACCCTCCGGGTTCGCTGTTTCTGAGCATCCCTAAACATATCCCTAGCCGGCATCGAAGACGACTGAAACATCAGGCCCCAGGAAATGCGTTACGAGCCCTTTTCGCCCATCCAAAAGTGCCCCCAAAGGAAGGCTTTGGGTACAAGAGAACTCCCCAGGGGAGCCTTTACGCAGCCCCACATGCAACTGGACCCTCCGGGTTCTCTGTTCCTGAGCAAACCTAAACGTAGCCCTAGCCGTCATCGGAGATGAGTGAAAAATCAGGCCCTAGTAAATTCGTTGCGAGCCCTTTTCGCCCATCCAAAAGTGCCTCCAAATGAAGGCTTTGGGTACAAGAGATCTCCCCAGGGGAGCCTTTACGCAGTCCCACATGGAACTGGACAATCCGGGTTCGCTGTTTCCGAGCATCCCTAAACATAGCCCTAGCCGGCATGGAAGAAGACTGAAAAATCAGGCCCCAGAAAACAGGTCGCAAGCCCCTTTGGACCATCCAAAAGTGCCCCCAAAGGAAGGCTTTGGGTACAAGTGAACTCCCCAGGGGAGCCTTTACGCAGCCCCATATGCAACTGGACCCTCCGGGTTCGCTGTTCCTGAGCAAACCTAAACGTAGCCCTAGCCGTCATCGGAGACGAGTGAAAAATCAGGCCCCAGGAAATGCGTTCCGAGCTCTTTTCGCCCATCCAAAAGTGCCCCCAAAGGAAGGCTTTGGGTACAAGTGAACTCCCCAGTGGAGCCTTTACGCAGCCTCACATGCAACTGGACCCTCCGGGTTCGCTGTTCCTGAGCAAACCTAAACGTAGCCCTAGCCGTCATCGGAGATGTGTGAAAACTCAGGCCCCAGAAAATGCGTTCCGAGCCCTTTTCACCCATCCAAAAGTGCCCCCAAAGGAAGGCTTTGGGTACAAGTGAACTCCCCAGGGGAGCCTTTACGCAGCCCCACATGCAACTGGACCCTCCGGGTTCGCTGTTTCTGAGCATCCCTAAACATATCCCTAGCCGTCATTGGAGACGACTGAAAAATCAGGCCCCAGGAAATGCGTTGCGAGCCCTTTTCGCCAATCCAAAAGTGCCCCCAAAGGAAGGCTTTGGGTACAAGTGAACTCCCCAGGGGAGCCTTTACGCAGCCCCATATGCAACTGGACCCTTCGGGTTCGCTGTTTTCGAGCATCCCTAAACATAGCCCTTGCCGGCATCGATGACGACTGAAAAATCAGGCCCCAGGAAATGCGTTGCGAGCCCTTTTCGTCCATCCAAAAGTGTCACCAAAGGAAGGCTTTGGGTACAAGTGAACTCCCCAGGGGAGCCTTTACGCAGCCCCACATGCAACTGGACCCTCCTGGTTCGCTGTTCCTGAGCAAACCTAAACGTAGCCCTAGCCGTCATCGGAGATGAGTGAAAACTCAGGCCACAGAAAATGCGTTCCGAGCCCTTTTCACCCATCCAAAAGTGCCCCTAAAGTAAGGCTTTGGGTACAAGTGAACTCCCCAGGGGAGCCTTTACGCAGCCCCACATGGAACTGGACCCTCCGGGTTCGCTGTTTCCGAGCATCCCTAAACATAGCCTTAGCAGGCATGGGAGAAGACTGAAAAACCGGGCCCCAAAAAACGCGTTGCAGGCCCCTTTGGAACATCCAAAAGTGTCACAAAAGGAAGGCTTTGGGTACAAGTGAACTCCCCAGGGGAGCCTTTACGCAGCCCCACATGCAACTGGACCCTCCGGGTTCGCTGTTGCCGAGCATCCCTGAACATATCCCTAGCCGGCATGGGAGAAGACTGAAAAACAGGGCGCCAGAAAACGCGTTGCGAGTCCCTTTGGACCATCCAAAAGTGTCAACAAAGGAAGGCTTTGGGTACAAGAGAACTCCCCAGGGGAGCCTTTACACAGCCCCACATACAACTGCACCCTCCGGGTTCGCTGTTCCTGAGCAAACCTAAACGTAGCCCTAGCCGTCATCGGAGATGAGTGAAAAATCAGGCCCCAGGAAATGTGTTCCTAGCCCTTTTCGCCCATCCAAAAGTGCCCCCAAAGGAAGGCTTTGGGTACAAGTGAACTCCCCAGGGGAGCCTTTACGCAGCCCCACATGCAACTGGACCCTCCGGGTTTGCTGTTCCTGAGCAAACCTAAACGTAGCCCTAGCCGTCATGGGAGACGAGTGAAATATCAGGCCCCAGGAAATGTGTTCCGAGCCCTTTTCGCCCATCCAAAAGTGCCCCCAAAGTAAGGCTTTGGGTACAAGTGAACTCCCCAGGGGAGCCTTTACGCAGCCCCACATGCAACTGGACCCTCCGGGTTCGCTGTTTCCGAGCAACCCTAAATATATCCCTAGCCGGCATGGGAGTGGACAGAAAAACCGGGCTCCAGAAAATGCGTTGCAAGCCCCTTTTCGCCCATCCAAAAGTGTCACCAAAGGAAGGCTTTGGGTACAAGTGAACTCCCCAGGGGAGCCTTTACGCAGCCCCACATGCAACTGCACCCTCCGGGTTTGCTGTTTCCGAGCATCCCTAAACATACCCCTGCCGGCATCAAAGACGACTGAAAAATCAGGCCCAAGGAAATGTGTTCCGAGCCCTTTTCGCCCATCCAAAAGTGTCAGCAAAGGAAGGCTTTGGGTACAAGAGAACTCCCCAGGGGAGCCTTTACGCAGCCCCACATGCAACTGCACCCTCCGGGTTCGCTGTTCCTGAGCAAACCTAAACGTAGCCCTAGCCGTCATCGGAGATGAGTGAAAAATCAGTCCCCAGGAAATGTGTTCCGAGCCGTTTTCGCCCATCCAAAAGTGCCCCCAAAGGAAGGCTTTGGGTACAAGAGAACTCCCCAGGGGAGCCTTTACGCAGCCCCACATGCAACTGGACCATCCGGGTTCTCTGTTCCTTAGCAAACCTAAACGTAGCCCTAGCCGTCATCGGAGATGAGTGAAAAATCAGGCCCCAGGAAATGCGTTGCGAGCCCTTTTCGCCCATCCAAAAGTGCCCCCAAATGAAGGCTTTCGGTACAAGTGAACTCCCCAGGGGAGCCTTTACGCAGCCCCACATGCAACTGCACCCTCCGGGTTCGCTGTATTCGATCATCCCTAAACATAGCCCTAGCCGCCATGGGAGAAGACTGAAAAACCGGGCCCCAGAAAACGCGTTGCGAGTCCCTTTGGACCATCCAAAAGTGTCACCAAAGGAAGGCTTTGAGTACAAGAGAACTCCCCAGGGGATCCTTTACGCAGCCCCACATGCAACTGGACTCTTTGCGTTCGCTGTTTCCGAGCATCCCTAAACATATCCCTAGCCGGCATAGATGACGACTGAAAAATTAGGCCCCAGGAAATTCGTTACGAGCCATTTTCGCCCATTCAAAAGTGCCCCCAAAGGAAGGCTTTGGGTACAAGTGAACTCCCCAGGGGAGCCTTTACGCAGTCCCACATACAGCTGCACCCTCCGGGTTCGCTGTTCCTGAGCAAACCTAAACGTAGCCCTAGCCGTCATCGGAGATGAGTGAAAAATCAGGCCCCAGGAAATGCGTTCCGAGCCCTTTTCGCCCATCCAAAAGTGTCAGCAAAGGAAGGCTTTGGGTACAAGAGAACTCCCCAGGGGAGCCTTTACGCAGCCCCACATGCAACTGGACCCTCCGGGTTTGCTGTACCTGAGCAAACCTAAACGTAGCCCTAGCCGTCATCGGAGACGAGTGAAAAATCAGGCCCCAGGAAATGCGTTCCGAGCCCTTTTCGCCCATCCAAATGTGCCCCCACAGGAAGACTTTGGATACAAGAGAACTCCCCAGGGGAGCCTTTACGCAGCCCCACATGCAACTGGACCATCCGGGTTCTCTGTTCCTTAGCAAACCTAAACGTAGCCCTAGCCGTCATCGGAGATGAGTGAAAAATCAGGCCCCAGGAAAAGCGTTACGAGCCCTTTTCGCCCATCCAAAAGTGCCCCCAAATGAAGGCTTTGGGTACAAGTGAACTCCCCAGGGGAGCCTTTACGCAGCCCCACATGCAACTGCACCCTCCTGGTTCGCTGCTTTTGATCATCCCTAAACATATCCCTAGCCGCCATTGGAGAAGACTGAAAAACCGGGCCCCAGAAAACGCGTTGCGAGTCCCTTTGGACCATCCAAAAATGTCACCAAAGGAAGGCTTTGGGTACAAGTGAACTCCCCAGGGGAGCCTTTACGCAGTCCCACATACAACTGCACCCTCCGGGTTCGCAGTTCCTGAGCAAACCTAAACGTAGCCGTAGCCGTCATCGGAGATGATTGAAAAATCAGGCCCCAGGAAATGCGTTCCGAGCCCTTTTCGCCCATCCAAAAGTGTCAGCAAAGGAAGGCTTTGGGTACAAGAGAACTCCCCAGGGGAGCCTTTACGCAGCCCCACATGCATCTGGACCCTCCGGGTTTGCTGTTCCTGAGCAAACCTAAACGTAGTCCTAGCCGGCATTGAAGACGAGTGAAAAATCAGGCCACAGGAAATGCGTTCCGAGCCCTTTTCGCCCATCCAAATGTGCCCCCAAAGGAAGACTTTGGGTACAAGAGAACTCCCCAGGGGAGCCTTTACGCAGCCCCACATGCAACTGCACCCTCCGGGTTCGCTGTTTCAGAGTAACCCTATATATATCCCTAGCCAGCATGGGATTGGACTGAAAAACCTGGCTCCAGAATACGCGTTGCAAGCCCCTTTGGACCATCCAAAAGTGCCCCAAAGGAAGGCTTTGGGTACAAGTGAACTCCCCAGGGGAGCCTTTACGCAGCCCCACATGCAACTGG
Source organism: Anas platyrhynchos (assembly GCF_047663525.1). NCBI lineage: Eukaryota > Metazoa > Chordata > Aves > Anseriformes > Anatidae > Anas > Anas platyrhynchos. Next base: position 27,660,506 of record NC_092595.1, read on the forward strand.
ACCCTCCGGGTTCGCTGTTGCCGAGCATCCCTGAACATATCCCTAGCCGGCATGGGAGAAGACTGAAAAACAGGGCCCCAGAAAACGCGTTGCGAGTCCCTTTGGACCATCCAAAAGTGCCCCCAAAGGAAGGCTTTGGGTACAAGAGAACTCCCCAGGGGAGCCTTTACACAGCCCCATATACAACTGCACCCTCCGGGTTCGCTGTTCCTGAGCAAACCTAAACGTAGCCCTAGCCGTCATCGGAGATGAGTGAAAAATCAGTCCCCAGGAAATGTGTTCCGAGCCCTTTTCGCCCATCCAAATGTGCCCCCAAAGGAAGGCTTTGGGTACAAGAGAACTCCCCAGGGGAGCCTTTACGCAGCCCCACATGCAACTGGACCATCCGGGTTCTCTGTTCCTTAGCAAACCTAAACGTAGCTCTAGCCGTCTTCGGAGATGAGTGAAATATCAGGCCCCAGGAAAAGAGTTGCGAGCCCTTTTCGCCCATCCAAAAGTGCCCCCATCGGAAGGCTTTGGGTACAAGTGAACTCCCCAGGGGAGCCTTTACGCAGCCCCACATGCAACTGCACCCTCCGGGTTCGCTGCTTTTGATCATCCCTAAACATAGCCCTAGCCGCCAGGGGAGAAGACTGAAAAACCGGGCCCCAGAAAACGCGTTGCGAGTCCCTTTGGACCATCCAAAAGTGTCACCAAAGGAAGGCTTTGGGTACAAGAGAACTCCCCAGGGGAGCCTTTACGCAGCCCCACATGCAACTGCAACCTCTGGGTTCGCTGTTCCTGAGCAAATCTAAACGTATCCCTAGCCGTCATCGGAGACGAGTGAAAAATCAGGCCCCAGGAAATGCGTTGTGAGCCCTTTTCACCCATCCAAAAGTGTCACCAAAGGAAGGATTTGGGTACAAGTGAACTCCCCAGGGGAGCCTTTACGCAGCCCCACATGCAACTGGACCCTCCGGGTTCGCTGTTTCCGAGCATCCCTAAACATAGCCCTAGCCGGCACCGAAGACGACTGAAAAATCAGTCCCCAGGAAATGCGTTACGAGCCCTTTTCTCCCATCCAAAAGTGCCCCCAAATGAAGGCTTTGGGTACAAGTGAACTCCCCAGGGGAGCCTTTACGCAGCCCAACATGCAACTGGACCCTCCGGGTTCGCTGTTTCCGAGCATCCCTAAACATAGCCCTAGCCGGCATCGAAGACGTCTGAAAAATCAGGCCCCAGGAAATGCGTTGCGAGCCCTTTTCGCCAATCCAAAAGTGCCTCCAAAGGATGGCTTTGGGTACAAGTCAACTCCCCAGGGGAGCCTTTACGCAGACCCACATGCAACTGGACTCTTTGCGTTCGCTGTTTCCGAGCATCCCTAAACATATCCCTAGCCGGCATAGATGACGACTGAAAAATTAGGCCCCAGGAAATTCGTTACGAGCCATTTTCGCCCATTCAAAAGTGCCCCCAAAGGAAGGCTTTGGGTACAAGTGAACTCCCCAGGGGAGCCTTTACGCAGCCCCACATGCAGCTGGACCCCCCGGGATCGCTGTTCCTGAGCAAACTTAAACTTAGCCCTAGCCGTCATCGGAGACGAGTGAAAAATCAGGCCCCAGGAAATGCGTTCCAAGCCCATTTCGCCCATCCAAATGTGCCCCCAAAGGAAGACTTTGGGTACAAGAGAACTCCCGAGAGGAGCCTTTACGCAGCCCCACATGCAACTGGACCCTCCGGGTTCGCTGTTTCCGAGCATCCCTAAACATAGCCCTAGCCGGCATCGAAGACGACTGAAAAATCAGGCCCCAGGAAATGCGTTCCGAGCCCTTTTCGCCCATCCAAAAGTGTCACCAAAGGAAGGCTTTGGGTACAAGAGAACTCCCCAGGGGAGCCTTTACGCAGCCCCACATGCAACTGGACCCTCCGGGTTCGCTGTTCATGAGCAAACCTAAAGGTAGCCCTAGCCGTCATCAGAGACGACTGAAAAATCCGGCCCCAGGAAACTCTTTGCAATCCCCTTTGGACAATCCCGAAGTGCCCCCAAAGGAAGGCTTTGGGTACAAGTGAACTCCCCAGGGGAGCCTTTACGCAGCCCCACATGCAACTGGACCCATCGGGATCGCTGTTCCTGAGCAAACCTAAACGTAACCCTAGCCGTCATCGGAGACGAGTGAAAAATCAGGCCCCAGGAAATGCGTTGCGAGCCCTTTTCGCCCATCCAAATGTGCCCCCAAAGGAAGACTTTGGGTACAAGAGAACTCCCCAGGGGAGCCTTTACGCAGCCCCACATGCAACTGGACCCTCTAGGTTCGCTGTTTCCGAGCATCCCTGAACATAGCCCTAGCCGGCATGGGAGAAGACTGAAAAACCGGGACACAGAAACGCGTTGCGAGTCCCTTTGGACCATCCAAAAGTGTCACCAAAGGAAGGCTTTGGGTACAAGTGAACTCCCCAGGGGAGCCTTTACGCAGCCCCACATGCAACTGGACCCTCCGGGTTTGCTGTTCCTGAGCAACTCTAAACATATCCCTAGCCGTCATCGGAGACGACTGAAAAATCAGGCCCCAGGAAATGCATTGCGAGCCCCTTTGGACCATCCAAAAGTGCCCCCAAAGGAAGGCTTTGGGTACATTTGAAGTTCCCAGGGGAGCCTTTAAGCAGCCCCATATGCAACTGGACCCTCCGTGTTCTCTGTTTCCGAGCAAACCTAAACGTACCCATAGCAGTCTTCGAAGACGAGTGAAAAATCAGGCCCCAGGAAATGCATTCCGAGCCCTTTTCGCCCATCCAAAAGTGCCCCCAAAGGAAGGCTTTGGGTACAAGAGAACTCCCCAGGGGAGCCTTTACGCAGCCCCACATGCAACTGGACCCTTCGGGTTCGATTTTTCCGATCAACCCTAAATATATCCCTAGCCGGCATGGGAGAAGACTGAAAACCCGGGCCCCAGAAAACGCGTTGCAAGCCCCTTTGGATCATCCAAAAGTGTCACCAAAGGAAGGCTTTGGGTACAAGAGAACTCCCCAGGGGAGCCTTTACGCAGCCCCACATGCAACTGGACCCTCCGGGTTCGCTGTTTCCGAGCAACCCTAAATATATCCCTAGCCGGCATGGGAGTGGACAGAAAAACCGGGCTCCAGAAAATGCGTTGCAAGCCCCTTTTCGCCCATCCAAAAGTGTCACCAAAGGTAGGCTTTGGGTACAAGTGAACTCCCCAGGGGAGCCTTTACGCAGCCCCACATGCAACTGCACCCTCCGGGTTTGCTGTTTCCGAGCATCCCTAAACATACCCCTGCCGGCATCAAAGACGACTGAAAAATCAGGCCCAAGGAAATGTGTTCCGAGCCCTTTTCGCCCATCCAAAAGTGTCGGCAAAGGAAGGCTTTGGGTACAAGAGAACTCCCCAGGGGAGCCTTTACGCAGACCCACATGCAACTGCACCCTCCGGGTTCGCTGTTCCTGAGCAAACCTAAACGTAGCCCTAGCCGTCATCGGAGATGAGTGAAAAATCAGTCCCCAGGAAATGTGTTCCGAGCCCTTTTCGCCCATCCAAAAGTGCCCCCAAAGGAAGGCTTTGGGTACAAGAGAACTCCCCAGGGGAGCCTTTACGCAGCCCCACATGCAACTGGACCATCCGGGTTCTCTGTTCCTTAGCAAACCTAAACGTAGCCCTAGCCGTCATCGGAGATGAGTGAAAAATCAGGCCCCAGGAAATGCGTTGCGAGCCCTTTTCGCCCATCCAAAAGTGCCCCCAAATGAAGGCTTTCGGTACAAGTGAACTCCCCAGGGGAGCCTTTACGCAGCCCCACATGCAACTGCACCCTCCGGGTTCGCTGTATTCGATCATCCCTAAACATAGCCCTAGCCGCCATGGGAGAAGACTGAAAAACCGGGCCCCAGAAAACGCGTTGCGAGTCCCTTTGGACCATCCAAAAGTGTCACCAAAGGAAGGCTTTGAGTACAAGAGAACTCCCCAGGGGATCCTTTACGCAGTCCCACATGCAACTGCACCCTCTGGGTTCGCTGTTCCTGAGCAAATCTAAACATAGCCCTAGCCGTCATCGGAGACGACTGAAAAATCAGGCCCCAGGAAATGCGTTGCGAGCCCTTTTCGCCCATCCAAAAGTGCCCCCAAAGGTAGGCTTTGGGTACAAGTGAACTCCCCAGGGGAGCCTTTACGCAGCCCCACATGCAACTGGACTCTTTGCGTTCGCTGTTTCCGAGCATCCCTAAACATATCCCTAGCCGGCATAGATGACGACTGAAAAATTAGGCCCCAGGAAATTCGTTACGAGCCATTTTCGCCCATCCAAAAATGTCACCAAAGGAAGGCTTTGGGTACAAGTGAACTCCCCAGGGGAGCCTTTACGCAGCCCCACATACAACTGCACCCTCCGGGTTCGCAGTTCCTGAGCAAACCTAAACGTAGCCGTAGCCGTCATCGGAGATGATTGAAAAATCAGGCCCCAGGAAATGCGTTCCGAGCCCTTTTCGCCCATCCAAAAGTGTCAGCAAAGGAAGGCTTTGGGTACAAGAGAACTCCCCAGGGGAGCCTTTACGCAGCCCCACATGCATCTGGACCCTCCGGGTTTGCTGTTCCTGAGCAAACCTAAACGTAGTCCTAGCTGTCATCGGAGACGAGTGAAAAATCAGGCCCCAGGAAATGCGTTCCGAGCCTTTTTCGCCCATCCAAATGTGCCCCCAAAGGAAGACTTTGGGTACAAGTGAACTCCCCAGGGGAGCCTTTACGCAGCCCCACATGCAACTGCACCCTCCGGGTTCGCTGTTTCAGAGTAACCCTAAATATATCCCTAGCCGGCATGGGATTGGACTGAAAAACCTGGCTCCAGAATACGCGTTGCAAGCCCCTTTGGACCATCCAAAAGTGCCCCAAAGGAAGGCTTTGGGTACAAGTGAACTCCCCAGGGGAGCCTTTACGCAGCCCCACATGCAACTGGACCCTCCGGGTTCGCTGTTGCCGAGCATCCCTGAACATATCACTAGCCGGCATGGGAGAAGACTGAAAAACAGGGCCCCAGAAAACGCGTTGCGAGTCCCTTTGGACCATCCAAAAGTGTCACCAAAGGAAGGCTTTGAGTACAAGAGAACTCCCCAGGGGATCCTTTACGCAGTCCCACATGCAACTGCACCCTCTGGGTTCCCTGTTCCTGAGCAAATCTAAACATAGCCCTAGCCGTCATCGGAGACGACTGAAAAATCAGGCCCCAGGAAATGCGTTGCGAGCCCTTTTCGCCCATCCAAAAGTGCCCCCAAAGGTAGGCTTTGGGTACAAGTGAACTCCCCAGGGGAGCCTTTACGCAGCCCCACATGCAACTGGACTCTTTGCGTTCGCTGTTTCCGAGCATCCCTAAACATATCCCTAGCCGGCATAGATGACGACTGAAAAATTAGGCCCCAGGAAATTCGTTACGAGCCATTTTCACCCATTCAAAAGTGCCCCCAAAGGAAGGCTTTGGGTACAAGTGAACTCCCCAGGGGAGCCTTTACGCAGTCCCACATACAGCTGCACCCTCCGGGTTCGCAGTTCCTGAGCAAACCTAAACGTAGCCGTAGCCGTCATCGGAGATGATTGAAAAATCAGGCCCCAGGAAATGTGTTCCGAGCCCTTTTTGCCCATCCAAATGTGCCCCCAAAGGAAGGCTTTGGGTACAAGAGAACTCCCCAGGGGAGCCTTTACGCAGCCCCACATGCAACTGGACCATCCGGGTTCTCTGTTCCTTAGCAAACCTAAACGTAGCCCTAGCCGTCATCGGAGATGAGTGAAAAATCAGGCCCCAGGAAAAGCGTTACGAGCCCTTTTCGCCCATCCAAATGTGCCCCCAAATGAAGGCTTTGGGTACAAGTGAACTCCCCAGGGGAGCCTTTACGCAGCCCCACATGCAACTGCACCCTCCTGGTTCGCTGCTTTTGATCATCCCTAAACATATCCCTAGCCGCCATTGGAGAAGACTGAAAAACCGGGCCCCAGAAAACGCGTTGCGAGTCCCTTTGGACCATCCAAAAATGTCACCAAAGGAAGGCTTTGGGTACAAGTGAACTCCCCAGGGGAGCCTTTACGCAGTCCCACATACAACTGCACCCTCCGGGTTCGCAGTTCCTGAGCAAACCTAAACGTAGCCGTAGCCGTCATCGGAGATGATTGAAAAATCAGGCCCCAGGAAATGCGTTCCGAGCCCTTTTCGCCCATCCAAAAGTGTCAGCAAAGGAAGGCTTTGGGTACAAGAGAACTCCCCAGGGGAGCCTTTACGCAGCCCCACATGCATCTGGAACCTCCGGGTTTGCTGTTCCTGAGCAAACCTAAACGTAGTCCTAGCCATCATCGGAGACGAGTGAAAAATCAGGCCCCAGGAAATGCGTTCCGAGCCCTTTTCGCCCATCCAAATGTGCCCCCAAAGGAAGACTTTGGGTACAAGTGAACTCCCCAGGGGAGCCTTTACGCAGCCCCACATGCAACTGCACCCTCCGGGTTCGCTGTTTCAGAGTAACCCTAAATATATCCCTAGCCGGCATGGGATTGGACTGAAAAACCTGGCTCCAGAATACGCGTTGCAAGCCCCTTTGGACCATCCAAAAGTGCCCCAAAGAAAGGCTTTGGGTACAAGTGAACTCCCCAGGGGAGCCTTTACGCAGCCCCACATGCAACTGGACCCTCCGGGTTCGCTGTTGCCGAGCATCCCTGAACATATCACTAGCCGGCATGGGAGAAGACTGAAAAACAGGGCCCCAGAAAACGCGTTGCGAGTCCCTTTGGACCATCCAAAAGTGCCCCCAAAGGAAGGCTTTGGGTACAAGAGAACTCCCCAGGGGAGCCTTTACACAGCCCCACATACAACTGCACCCTCCGGGTTCGCTGTTCCTGAGCAAACCTAAACGTAGCCCTAGCCGTCATCGGAGATGAGTGAAAAATCAGTCCCCAGGAAATGTGTTCCGAGCCCTTTTCGCCCATCCAAATGTGCCCCCAAAGGAAGGCTTTGGGTACAAGAGAACTCCCCAGGGGAGCCTTTACGCAGCCCCACATGCAACTGGACCCTCCGGGTTCGCTGTATTCGATCATCCCTAAACATAGCCCTAGCCGCCATGGGAGAAGACTGAAAAACCGGGCCCCAGAAAACGCGTTGCGAGTCCCTTTGGACCATCCAAAAGTGTCACCAAAGGAAGGCTTTGAGTACAAGAGAACTCCCCAGGGGATCCTTTACGCAGTCCCACATGCAACTGCACCCTCTGGGTTCGCTGTTCCTGAGCAAATCTAAACATAGCCCTAGCCGTCATCGGAGACGACTGAAAAATCAGGCCCCAGGAAATGCGTTGCGAGCCCTTTTCGCCCATCCAAAAGTGCCCCCAAAGGTAGGCTTTGGGTACAAGTGAACTCCCCAGGGGAGCCTTTACGCAGCCCCACATGCAACTGGACTCTTTGCGTTCGCTGTTTCCGAGCATCCCTAAACATATCCCTAGCCGGCATAGATGACGACTGAAAAATTAGGCCCCAGGAAATTCGTTACGAGCCATTTTCGCCCATTCAAAAGTGCCCCCAAAGGAAGGCTTTGGGTACAAGTGAACTCCCCAGGGGAGCCTTTACGCAGTCCCACATACAGCTGCACCCTCCGGGTTCGCAGTTCCTGAGCAAACCTAAAAGTAGCCGTAGCCGTCATCGGAGATGATTGAAAAATCAGGCCCCAGGAAATGCGTTCCGAGCCCTTTTCGCCCATCCAAAAGTGTCAGCAAAGGAAGGCTTTGGGTACAAGAGAACTCCCCAGGGGAGCCTTTACGCAGCCCCACATGCATCTGGACCCTCCGGGTTTGCTGTTCCTGAGCAAACCTAAACGTAGTCCTAGCCGGCATTGAAGACGAGTGAAAAATCAGGCCCCAGGAAATGCGTTCCGAGCCCGTTTCGCCCATCCAAATGTGCCCCCAAAGGAAGACTTTGGGTACAAGAGAACTCCCCAGGGGAGCCTTTACGCAGCCCCACATGCAACTGCACCCTCCGGGTTCGCTGTTTCAGAGTAACCCTATATATATCCCTAGCCGGCATGGGATTGGACTGAAAAACCTGGCTCCAGAATACGCGTTGCAAGCCCCTTTGGACCATCCAAAAGTGCCCCAAAGGAAGGCTTTGGGTACAAGTGAACTCCCCAGGGGAGCCTTTACGCAGCCCCACATGCAACTGGACCCTCCGGGTTCGCTGTTGCCGAGCATCCCTGAACATATCCCTAGCCGGCATGGGAGAAGACTGAAAAACAGGGCCCCAGAAAACGCGTTGCGAGTCCCTTTGGACCATCCAAAAGTGCCCCCAAAGGAAGGCTTTGGGTACAAGAGAACTCCCCAGGGGAGCCTTTACACAGCCCCATATACAACTGGACCCTCCGGGTTCGCTGTTCCTGAGCAAACCTAAAAGTAGCCCTAGCCATCATCGGAGATGAGTGAAAAATCAGTCCCCAGGAAATGTGTTCCGAGCCCTTTTCGCCCATCCAAATGTGCCCCCAAAGGAAGGCTTTGGGTACAAGAGAACTCCCCAGGGGAGCCTTTACGCAGCCCCACATGCAACTGGACCATCCGGGTTCTCTGTTCCTTAGCAAACCTAAACGTAGCTCTAGCCGTCTTCGGAGATGAGTGAAATATCAGGCCCCAGGAAATGCGTTGCGAGCCCTTTTCGCCCATCCAAAAGTGCCCCCATCGGAAGGCTTTGGGTACAAGTGAACTCCCCAGGGGAGCCTTTACGCAGCCCCACATGCAACTGCACCCTCCGGGTTCGCTGCTTTTGATCATCCCTAAACATAGCCCTAGCCGCCAGGGGAGAAGACTGAAAAACCGGGCCCCAGAAAACGCGTTGCGAGTCCCTTTGGACCATCCAAAAGTGTCACCAAAGGAAGGCTTTGGGTACAAGAGAACTCCCCAGGGGAGCCTTTACGCAGCCCCACATGCAACTGCACCCTCTGGGTTCGCTGTTCCTGAGCAAATCTAAACGTATCCCTAGCCGTCATCGGAGACGAGTGAAAAATCAGGCCCCAGGAAATGCGTTGCGAGCCCTTTTCGCCCATCCAAATGTGCCCCCAAAGGAAGACTTTGGGTACAAGAGAACTCCCCAGGGGAGCCTTTACGCAGCCCCACATGCAACTGGACCCTCTGGGTTCGCTGTTTCCGAGCATCCCTGAACATAGCCCTAGCCGGCATGGGAGAAGACTGAAAAACCGGGACACAGAAACGCGTTGCGAGTCCCTTTGGACCATCCAAAAGTGTCACCAAAGGAAGGCTTTGGGTACAAGTGAACTCCCCAGGGGAGCCTTTACGCAGCCCCACATGCAACTGGACCCTCCGGGTTTGCTGTTCCTGAGCAACTCTAAACATATCCCTAGCCGTCATCGGAGACGACTGAAAAATCAGGCCCCAGGAAATGCATTGCGAGCCCCTTTGGACCATCCAAAAGTGCCCCCAAAGGAAGGCTTTGGGTACATTTGAAGTTCCCAGGGGAGCCTTTAAGCAGCCCCATATGCAACTGGACCCTCCGTGTTCTCTGTTTCCGAGCAAACCTAAACGTACCCATAGCAGTCTTCGAAGACGAGTGAAAAATCAGGCCCCAGGAAATGCATTCCGAGCCCTTTTCGCCCATCCAAAAGTGCCCCCAAAGGAAGGCTTTGGGTACAAGAGAACTCCCCAGGGGAGCCTTTACGCAGCCCCACATGCAACTGGACCCTTCGGGTTCGATTTTTCCGATCAACCCTAAATATATCCCTAGCCGGCATGGGAGAAGACTGAAAACCCGGGCCCCAGAAAACGCGTTGCAAGCCCCTTTGGATCATCCAAAAGTGTCACCAAAGGAAGGCTTTGGGTACAAGAGAACTCCCCAGGGGAGCCTTTACGCAGCCCCACATGCAACTGGACCCTCCGGGTTCGCTGTTCATGAGCAAACCTAAAGGTAGCCCTAGCCGTCATCAGAGACGACTGAAAAATCCGGCCCCAGGAAATGCGTTGCGAGCCCCTTTGGACCATCCCAAAGTGCCCCCAAAGGAAGGCTTTGGGTACAAGTGAACTCCCCAGGGGAGCCTTTACGCAGCTCCACATGCCACTGGAACCTCCGGGTTCTCTGTTTCCGAGCTTCCCTAAACATAGCCCTAGCGGGCATCGAAGACGACCGAAAAATCAGGCCCCAGGAAATGCGTTGCGAGCCCTTTTCGCCCATCCAAAAGTGCCCCCAAAGGAAGGCTTTGGGTACAAGAGAACTCCCCAGGGGAGCCTTTACGCAGCCCCACATGCAACTGGACCCTTCGGGTTTGCTATTCCTGAGCAAACCTAAACGTAACCCTAGCCTTCATCGTAGACGATTGAAAAATCAGGCCCAAGGAAATGCGTTGCGAGCCCCTTTGGACCATCCAAAAGTGCCCCCAAAGGAAGGCTTTGGGTACATTTGAAGTTCCCAGGGGAGCCTTTACGCAGCCCCATATGCAACTGGACCCTCCGTGTTTTCTATTTCCGAGCAATCCTAAACCTAGCCCTAGCAGTCATCGGAGACGAGTGAAAAATCAGGCCCCAGGAAATGCATTCCGAGCCCTTTTCGCCCATCCACAAGTGACCCCAAAGGAAGGCTTTGGGTACAAGAGAACTCCCCAGGAGAGCCTTTACGCAGCTCCACATGCAACTGGACCCTTCGGGTTCGATTTTTCCAATCAACCCTAAATATATCCCTAGCCGGCATGGGAGAAGACTGAAAACCCGGGCCCCAGAAAACGCGTTGCAAGCCCCTTTGGATCATCCAAAAGTGTCACCAAAGGAAGGCTTTGGTTACAAGAGAACTCCCCAGGGGAGCTTTTACGCAGCCCCACATGCAACTCGACCCTCCGGGTTCGCTGTTTCCGAGCATCCCTAAACATAGCCCTAGCCGCCATTGAAGACGACTGAAAAATCAGGCCCCAGGAAATGCGTTGCGAGCCCTTTTCGCCCATCCAAAAGTGCCCCCAAAGGAAGGCTTTGGGTACAAGTGAACTCCCCAGGGGAGTCTTTACGCAGTCCCACATGCAACTGGACCCTCCGGGTTCGCTGTTTCCGAGCATCCCTAAACATATCCCAAGCCGGCATGGGAGAAGACTGAAAAACCGGGCCCCAGAAAACGCGTTGCGAGTCCCTTTGGACCATCCAAAAGTGCCCCCAAAGGAAGGCCTTTGGGTACAAGAGAACTCCCCAGGGGAGCCTTTACGCAGCCTAACATGCAACTGAACCCTCTGGGTTCCCTGTTCCTGAGCAAACCTAAACCTAGCCCTAGCCGTCATTGGAGACGAGTGAAAAATAGGCCCCAGGAAATGCGATGCGAGCCCCTTTGGACCATCCAAAAGTGCCCCCAAAGGAAGGCTTTGGGTACAAGTGAACTCCCCAGGGGAGCCTTTACGCAGCCCCACATGCAACTAGACCCTCCGGGTTCGCTGTTTCTGAGCAAACCTAAACGTGGACCGAGCCGTCATCGGAGATGAGTGAAAACTCAGGCCCCAGGAAATGCGTTCCGAACCCTTTTCACCCATCCAAAAGTGCCTCCAAAGGAAGGCTTTGGGTACAAGAGAACTCCCCAGGGGAGCATTTACGCAGCCCCACATGCAACTGGACCCTCCGGGATCGCTGTTTCCGAGCATCCCTAAACATAGCTCTAGCCGGCATGGGAGAAGACTGAAAATCCGGGCCCCAGAAAACAAGATGCAAGCCCCTTTGGACCATCCAAAAGTGCCCCCAAAGGAAGGCTTTGGGTACAAGTGAACTCCCCAGGGGAGCCTTTACGCAGCCCCACATGCAACTGCACCCTCCGGGTTCGCTGTTTCAGAGTAACCCTATATATATCCCTAGCCGGCATGGGATTGGACTGAAAAACCTGGCTCCAGAATACGCGTTGCAAGCCCCTTTGGACCATCCAAAAGTGCCCCAAAGGAAGGCTTTGGGTACAAGTGAACTCCCCAGGGGAGCCTTTACGCAGCCCCACATGCAACTGGACCCTCCGGGTTCGCTGTTGCCGAGCATCCCTGAACATATCCCTAGCCGGCATGGGAGAAGACTGAAAAACAGGGCCCCAGAAAACGCGTTGCGAGTCCCTTTGGACCATCCAAAAGTGCCCCCAAAGGAAGGCTTTGGGTACAAGAGAACTCCCCAGGGGAGCCTTTACACAGCCCCATATACAACTGGACCCTCCGGGTTCGCTGTTCCTGAGCAAACCTAAAAGTAGCCCTAGCCATCATCGGAGATGAGTGAAAAATCAGTCCCCAGGAAATGTGTTCCGAGCCCTTTTCGCCCATCCAAATGTGCCCCCAAAGGAAGGCTTTGGGTACAAGAGAACTCCCCAGGGGAGCCTTTACGCAGCCCCACATGCAACTGGACCATCCGGGTTCTCTGTTCCTTAGCAAACCTAAACGTAGCTCTAGCCGTCTTCGGAGATGAGTGAAATATCAGGCCCCAGGAAATGCGTTGCGAGCCCTTTTCGCCCATCCAAAAGTGCCCCCATCGGAAGGCTTTGGGTACAAGTGAACTCCCCAGGGGAGCCTTTACGCAGCCCCACATGCAACTGCACCCTCCGGGTTCGCTGCTTTTGATCATCCCTAAACATAGCCCTAGCCGCCAGGGGAGAAGACTGAAAAACCGGGCCCCAGAAAACGCGTTGCGAGTCCCTTTGGACCATCCAAAAGTGTCACCAAAGGAAGGCTTTGGGTACAAGAGAACTCCCCAGGGGAGCCTTTACGCAGCCCCACATGCAACTGCACCCTCTGGGTTCGCTGTTCCTGAGCAAATCTAAACGTATCCCTAGCCGTCATCGGAGACGAGTGAAAAATCAGGCCCCAGGAAATGCGTTGTGAGCCCTTTTCACCCATCCAAAAGTGTCACCAAAGGAAGGATTTGGGTACAAGTGAACTCCCCAGGGGAGCCTTTACGCAGCCCCACATGCAACTGGACCCTCCGGGTTCGCTGTTTCCGAGCATCCCTAAACATAGCCCTAGCCGGTACCGAAGACGACTGAAAAATCAGTCCCCAGGAACTGCGTTACGAGCCCTTTTCTCCCATCCAAAAGTGCCCCCAAATGAAGGCTTTGGGTACAAGTGAACTCCCCAGGGGAGCCTTTACGCAGCCCAACATGCAACTGGACCCTCCGGGTTCGCTGTTTCTGAGCATCCCTAAACATAGCCCTAGCCGGCATCGAAGACGTCTGAAAAATCAGGCCCCAGGAAATGCGTTGCGAGCCCTTTTCGCCAATCCAAAAGTGCCTCCAAAGGATGGCTTTGGGTACAAGTCAACTCCCCAGGGGAGCCTTTACGCAGACCCACATGCAACTGGACTCTTTGCGTTCGCTGTTTCCGAGCATCCCTAAACATATCCCTAGCCGGCATAGATGACGACTGAAAAATTAGGCCCCAGGAAATTCGTTACGAGCCATTTTCGCCCATTCAAAAGTGCCCCCAAAGGAAGGCTTTGGGTACAAGTGAACTCCCCAGGGGAGCCTTTACGCAGCCCCACATGCAGCTGGACCCCCCGGGTTCGCTGTTCCAGAGCAAACTTAAACTTAGCCCTAGCCGTCATCGGAGACGAGTGAAAAATCAGGCCCCAGGAAATGCGTTCCGAGCCCATTTCGCCAATCCAAATGTGCCCCCAAAGGAAGACTTTGGGTACAAGAGAACTCCCGAGAGGAGCCTTTACGCAGCCCCACATGCAACTGGACCCTCCGGGTTCGCTGTTTCCGAGCATCCCTAAACATAGCCCTAGCCGGCATCGAAGACGACTGAAAAATCAGGCCCCAGGAAATGCGTTCCGAGCCCTTTTCGCCCATCCAAAAGTGTCACCAAAGGAAGGCTTTGGGTACAAGAGAACTCCCCAGGGGAGCCTTTACGCAGCCCCACATGCAACTGGACCCTCCGGGTTCGCTGTTCATGAGCAAACCTAAAGGTAGCCCTAGCCGTCATCAGAGACGACTGAAAAATCCGGCCCCAGGAAACTCTTTGCAATCCCCTTTGGACAATCCCGAAGTGCCCCCAAAGGAAGGCTTTGGGTACAAGTGAACTCCCCAGGGGAGCCTTTACGCAGCCCCACATGCAACTGGACCCATCGGGATCGCTGTTCCTGAGCAAACCTAAACGTAACCCTAGCCGTCATCGGAGACGAGTGAAAAATCAGGCCCCAGGAAATGCGTTGCGAGCCCTTTTCGCCCATCCAAATGTGCCCCCAAAGGAAGACTTTGGGTACAAGAGAACTCCCCAGGGGAGCCTTTACGCAGCCCCACATGCAACTGGACCCTCTGGGTTCGCTGTTTCCGAGCATCCCTGAACATAGCCCTAGCCGGCATGGGAGAAGACTGAAAAACCGGGACACAGAAACGCGTTGCGAGTCCCTTTGGACCATCCAAAAGTGTCACCAAAGGAAGGCTTTGGGTACAAGTGAACTCCCCAGGGGAGCCTTTACGCAGCCCCACATGCAACTGGACCCTCCGGGTTTGCTGTTCCTGAGCAACTCTAAACATATCCCTAGCCGTCATCGGAGACGACTGAAAAATCAGGCCCCAGGAAATGCATTGCGAGCCCCTTTGGACCATCCAAAAGTGCCCCCAAAGGAAGGCTTTGGGTACATTTGAAGTTCCCAGGGGAGCCTTTAAGCAGCCCCATATGCAACTGGACCCTCCGTGTTCTCTGTTTCCGAGCAAACCTAAACGTACCCATAGCAGTCTTCGAAGACGAGTGAAAAATCAGGCCCCAGGAAATGCATTCCGAGCCCTTTTCGCCCATCCAAAAGTGCCCCCAAAGGAAGGCTTTGGGTACAAGAGAACTCCCCAGGGGAGCCTTTACGCAGCCCCACATGCAACTGGACCCTTCGGGTTCGATTTTTCCGATCAACCCTAAATATATCCCTAGCCGGCATGGGAGAAGACTGAAAACCCGGGCCCCAGAAAACGCGTTGCAAGCCCCTTTGGATCATCCAAAAGTGTCACCAAAGGAAGGCTTTGGGTACAAGAGAACTCCCCAGGGGAGCCTTTACGCAGCCCCACATGCAACTGGACCCTCCGGGTTCGCTGTTCATGAGCAAACCTAAAGGTAGCCCTAGCCGTCATCAGAGACGACTGAAAAATCCGGCCCCAGGAAATGCGTTGCGAGCCCCTTTGGACCATCCCAAAGTGCCCCCAAAGGAAGGCTTTGGGTACAAGTGAACTCCCCAGGGGAGCCTTTACGCAGCTCCACATGCCACTGGAACCTCCGGGTTCTCTGTTTCCGAGCTTCCCTAAACATAGCCCTAGCGGGCATCGAAGACGACCGAAAAATCAGGCCCCAGGAAATGCGTTGCGAGCCCTTTTCGCCCATCCAAAAGTGCCCCCAAAGGAAGACTTTGGGTACAAGAGAACTCCCCAGGGGAGCCTTTACGCAGCCCCACATGCAACTGGACCCTTCGGGTTTGCTATTCCTGAGCAAACCTAAACGTAACCCTAGCCTTCATCGTAGACGATTGAAAAATCAGGCCCAAGGAAATGCGTTGCGAGCCCCTTTGGACCATCCAAAAGTGCCCCCAAAGGAAGGCTTTGGGTACATTTGAAGTTCCCAGGGGAGCCTTTACGCAGCCCCATATGCAACTGGACCCTCCGTGTTTTCTATTTCCGAGCAATCCTAAACCTAGCCCTAGCAGTCATCGGAGACGAGTGAAAAATCAGGCCCCAGGAAATGCATTCCGAGCCCTTTTCGCCCATCCACAAGTGACCCCAAAGGAAGGCTTTGGGTACAAGAGAACTCCCCAGGAGAGCCTTTACGCAGCTCCACATGCAACTGGACCCTTCGGGTTCGATTTTTCCAATCAACCCTAAATATATCCCTAGCCGGCATGGGAGAAGACTGAAAACCCGGGCCCCAGAAAACGCGTTGCAAGCCCCTTTGGATCATCCAAAAGTGTCACCAAAGGAAGGCTTTGGTTACAAGAGAACTCCCCAGGGGAGCTTTTACGCAGCCCCACATGCAACTCGACCCTCCGGGTTCGCTGTTTCCGAGCATCCCTAAACATAGCCCTAGCCGCCATTGAAGACGACTGAAAAATCAGGCCCCAGGAAATGCGTTGCGAGCCCTTTTCGCCCATCCAAAAGTGCCCCCAAAGGAAGGCTTTGGGTACAAGTGAACTCCCCAGGGGAGTCTTTACGCAGTCCCACATGCAACTGGACCCTCCGGGTTCGCTGTTTCCGAGCATCCCTAAACATATCCCAAGCCGGCATGGGAGAAGACTGAAAAACCGGGCCCCAGAAAACGCGTTGCGAGTCCCTTTGGACCATCCAAAAGTGCCCCCAAAGGAAGGCCTTTGGGTACAAGAGAACTCCCCAGGGGAGCCTTTACGCAGCCTCACATGCAACTGAACCCTCTGGGTTCCCTGTTCCTGAGCAAACCTAAACCTAGCCCTAGCCGTCATTGGAGACGAGTGAAAAATAGGCCCCAGGAAATGCGATGCGAGCCCCTTTGGACCATCCAAAAGTGCCCCCAAAGGAAGGCTTTGGGTACAAGTGAACTCCCCAGGGGAGCCTTTACGCAGCCCCACATGCAACTAGACCCTCCGGGTTCGCTGTTTCTGAGCAAACCTAAACGTGGACCGAGCCGTCATCGGAGATGAGTGAAAACTCAGGCCCCAGGAAATGCGTTCCGAACCCTTTTCACCCATCCAAAAGTGCCTCCAAAGGAAGGCTTTGGGTACAAGAGAACTCCCCAGGGGAGCATTTACGCAGCCCCACATGCAACTGGACCCTCCGGGATCGCTGTTTCCGAGCATCCCTAAACATAGCTCTAGCCGGCATGGGAGAAGACTGAAAATCCGGGCCCCAGAAAACAAGATGCAAGCCCCTTTGGACCATCCAAAAGTGCCCCCAAAGGAAGGCTTTGGGTACAAGTGAACTCCCCAGGGGAGCCTTTACGCAGCCCCACATGCAACTGGACCCTCCGGGTTCGCTCTTCATGAGCAAATATAAACGTAGCACTAGCCGTCATCGGAGACGACTGAAAAATCAGGCCCCAGGAAATGCGTTGCGAGCCCTTTTCGCCCATCCAAAAGTGCCCCCAAAGGTAGGCTTTGGGTACAAGTGAACTCCCCAGGGGAGCCTTTACGCAGCCCCACATGCAACTGGACTCTTTGCGTTCGCTGTTTCCGAGCATCCCTAAACATATCCCTAGCCGGCATAGATGACGACTGAAAAATTAGGCCC
This sequence comes from Anas platyrhynchos, assembly GCF_047663525.1. Lineage (NCBI taxonomy): Eukaryota > Metazoa > Chordata > Aves > Anseriformes > Anatidae > Anas > Anas platyrhynchos. The sequence continues at coordinate 27,677,677 of NC_092595.1, forward strand.
CAGGAAATTCGTTACGAGCCATTTTCGCCCATTCAAAAGTGCCCCCAAAGGAAGGCTTTGGGTACAAGTGAACTCCCCAGGGGAGCCTTTACGCAGTCCCACATAGAGCTGCACCCTCCGGGTTCGCAGTTCCTGAGCAAACCTAAAAGTAGCCGTAGCCGTCATCGGAGATGATTGAAAAATCAGGCCCCAGGAAATGCGTTCCGAGCCCTTTTCGCCCATCCAAAAGTGTCAGCAAAGGAAGGCTTTGGGTACAAGAGAACTCCCCAGGGGAGCCTTTACGCAGCCCCACATGCATCTGGACCCTCCGGGTTTGCTGTTCCTGAGCAAACCTAAACGTAGTCCTAGCCGGCATTGAAGACGAGTGAAAAATCAGGCCCCAGGAAATGCGTTCCGAGCCCTTTTCGCCCATCCAAATGTGCCCCCAAAGGAAGACTTTGGGTACAAGAGAACTCCCCAGGGGAGCCTTTACGCAGCCCCACATGCAACTGCACCCTCCGGGTTCGCTGTTTCAGAGTAACCCTATATATATCCCTAGCCGGCATGGGATTGGACTGAAAAACCTGGCTCCAGAATACGCGTTGCAAGCCCCTTTGGACCATCCAAAAGTGCCCCAAAGGAAGGCTTTGGGTACAAGTGAACTCCCCAGGGGAGCCTTTACGCAGCCCCACATGCAACTGGACCCTCCGGGTTCGCTGTTGCCGAGCATCCCTGAACATATCCCTAGCCGGCATGGGAGAAGACTGAAAAATCAGTCCCCAGGAACTGCGTTACGAGCCCTTTTCGCCCATCCAAATGTGCCCCCAAAGGAAGGCTTTGGGTACAAGAGAACTCCCCAGGGGAGCCTTTACGCAGCCCCACATGCAACTGGACCCTCCGGGTTCGCTGTTGCCGAGCATCCCTGAACATATCCCTAGCCGGCATGGGAGAAGACTGAAAAATCAGTCCCCAGGAAATGTGTTCCGAGCCCTTTTCGCCCATCCAAATGTGCCCCCAAAGGAAGGCTTTGGGTACAAGAGAACTCCCCAGGGGAGCCTTTACGCAGCCCCTCATGCAACTGGACCATCCGGGTTCTCTGTTCCTTAGCAAACCTAAACGTAGCTCTAGCCGTCTTCGGAGATGAGTGAAATATCAGGCCCCAGGAAAAGCGTTGCGAGCCCTTTTCGCCCATCCAAAAGTACCCCCATCGGAAGGCTTTGGGTACAAGTGAACTCCCCAGGGGAGCCTTTACGCAGCCCCACATGCAACTGCACCCTCCGGGTTCGCTGCTTTTGATCATCCCTAAACATAGCCCTAGCCGCCAGGGGAGAAGACTGAAAAACCGGGCCCCAGAAAACGCGTTGCGAGTCCCTTTGGACCATCCAAAAGTGTCACCAAAGGAAGGCTTTGGGTACAAGAGAACTCCCCAGGGGAGCCTTTACGCAGCCCCACATGCAACTGCACCCTCTGGGTTCGCTGTTCCTGAGCAAATCTAAACGTATCCCTAGCCGTCATCGGAGACGAGTGAAAAATCAGGCCCCAGGAAATGCGTTGTGAGCCCTTTTCACCCATCCAAAAGTGTCACCAAAGGAAGGATTTGGGTACAAGTGAACTCCCCAGGGGAGCCTTTACGCAGCCCCACATGCAACTGGACCCTCCGGGTTCGCTGTTTCCGAGCATCCCTAAACATAGCCCTAGCCGGCACCGAAGACGACTGAAAAATCAGTCCCCAGGAACTGCGTTACGAGCCCTTTTCTCCCATCCAAAAGTGCCCCCAAATGAAGGCTTTGGGTACAAGTGAACTCCCCAGGGGAGCCTTTACGCAGCCCAACATGCAACTGGACCCTCCGGGTTCGCTGTTTCTGAGCATCCCTAAACATAGCCCTAGCCGGCATCGAAGACGTCTGAAAAATCAGGCCCCAGGAAATGCGTTGCGAGCCCTTTTCGCCAATCCAAAAGTGCCTCCAAAGGATGGCTTTGGGTACAAGTCAACTCCCCAGGGGAGCCTTTACGCAGACCCACATGCAACTGGACTCTTTGCGTTCGCTGTTTCCGAGCATCCCTAAACATATCCCTAGCCGGCATAGATGACGACTGAAAAATTAGGCCCCAGGAAATTCGTTACGAGCCATTTTCGCCCATTCAAAAGTGCCCCCAAAGGAAGGCTTTGGGTACAAGTGAACTCCCCAGGGGAGCCTTTATGCAGCCCCACATGCAGCTGGACCCCCCGGGTTCGCTGTTCCTGAGCAAACTTAAAGTTAGCCCTAGCCGTCATCGGAGACGAGTGAAAAATCAGGCCCCAGGAAATGCGTTCCGAGCCCATTTCGCCAATCCAAATGTGCCCCCAAAGGAAGACTTTGGGTACAAGAGAACTCCCGAGAGGAGCCTTTACGCAGCCCCACATGCAACTGGACCCTCCGGGTTCGCTGTTTCCGAGCATCCCTAAACATAGCCCTAGCCGGCATCGAAGACGACTGAAAAATCAGGCCCCAGGAAATGCGTTCCGAGCCCTTTTCGCCCATCCAAAAGTGTCACCAAAGGAAGGCTTTGGGTACAAGAGAACTCCCCAGGGGAGCCTTTACGCAGCCCCACATGCAACTGGACCCTCCGGGTTCGCTGTTCATGAGCAAACCTAAAGGTAGCCCTAGCCGTCATCAGAGACGACTGAAAAATCCGGCCCCAGGAAACTCTTTGCAATCCCCTTTGGACAATCCCGAAGTGCCCCCAAAGGAAGGCTTTGGGTACAAGTGAACTCCCCAGGGGAGCCTTTACGCAGCCCCACATGCAACTGGACCCATCGGGATCGCTGTTCCTGAGCAAACCTAAACGTAACCCTAGCCGTCATCGGAGACGAGTGAAAAATCAGGCCCCAGGAAATGCGTTGCGAGCCCTTTTCGCCCATCCAAATGTGCCCCCAAAGGAAGACTTTGGGTACAAGAGAACTCCCCAGGGGAGCCTTTACGCAGCCCCACATGCAACTGGACCCTCTGGGTTCGCTGTTTCCGAGCATCCCTGAACATAGCCCTAGCCGGCATGGGAGAAGACTGAAAAACCGGGACACAGAAACGCGTTGCGAGTCCCTTTGGACCATCCAAAAGTGTCACCAAAGGAAGGCTTTGGGTACAAGTGAACTCCCCAGGGGAGCCTTTACGCAGCCCCACATGCAACTGGACCCTCCGGGTTTGCTGTTCCTGAGCAACTCTAAACATATCCCTAGCCGTCATCGGAGACGACTGAAAAATCAGGCCCCAGGAAATGCGTTGCGAGCCCCTTTGGACCATCCCAAAGTGCCCCCAAAGGAAGGCTTTGGGTACAAGTGAACTCCCCAGGGGAGCCTTTACGCAGCTCCACATGCCACTGGAACCTCCGGGTTCTCTGTTTCCGAGCTTCCCTAAACATAGCCCTAGCGGGCATCGAAGACGACCGAAAAATCAGGCCCCAGGAAATGCGTTGCGAGCCCTTTTCGCCCATCCAAAAGTGCCCCCAAAGGAAGGCTTTGGGTACAAGAGAACTCCCCAGGGGAGCCTTTACGCAGCCCCACATGCAACTGGACCCTTCGGGTTTGCTATTCCTGAGCAAACCTAAACGTAACCCTAGCCTTCATCGTAGACGATTGAAAAATCAGGCCCCAGGAAATGCGTTGCGAGCCCCTTTGGACCATCCAAAAGTGCCCCCAAAGGAAGGCTTTGGGTACATTTGAAGTTCCCAGGGGAGCCTTTACGCAGCCCCATATGCAACTGGACCCTCCGTGTTTTCTATTTCCGAGCAATCCTAAACCTAGCCGTAGCAGTCATCGGAGACGAGTGAAAAATCAGGCCCCAGGAAATGCATTCCGAGCCCTTTTCGCCCATCCACAAGTGACCCCAAAGGAAGGCTTTGGGTACAAGAGAACTCCCCAGGAGAGCCTTTACGCAGCTCCACATGCAACTGGACCCTTCGGGTTCGATTTTTCCAATCAACCCTAAATATATCCCTAGCCGGCATGGGAGAAGACTGAAAACCCGGGCCCCAGAAAACGCGTTGCAAGCCCCTTTGGATCATCCAAAAGTGTCACCAAAGGAAGGCTTTGGTTACAAGAGAACTCCCCAGGGGAGCTTTTACGCAGCCCCACATGCAACTGGACCCTCCGGGTTCGCTGTTTCCGAGCATCCCTAAACATAGCCCTAGCCGCCATTGAAGACGACTGAAAAATCAGGCCCCAGGAAATGCGTTGCGAGCCCTTTTCGCCCATCCAAAAGTGCCCCCAAAGGAAGGCTTTGGGTACAAGTGAACTCCCCAGGGGAGTCTTTACGCAGTCCCACATGCAACTGGACCCTCCGGGTTCGCTGTTTCCGAGCATCCCTAAACATATCCCAAGCCGGCATGGGAGAAGACTGAAAAACCGGGCCCCAGAAAACGCGTTGCGAGTCCCTTTGGACCATCCAAAAGTGCCCCCAAAGGAAGGCCTTTGGGTACAAGAGAACTCCCCAGGGGAGCCTTTACGCAGCCTCACATGCAACTGAACCCTCTGGGTTCCCTGTTCCTGAGCAAACCTAAACCTAGCCCTAGCCGTCATTGGAGACGAGTGAAAAATAGGCCCCAGGAAATGCGATGCGAGCCCCTTTGGACCATCCAAAAGTGCCCCCAAAGGAAGGCTTTGGGTACAAGTGAACTCCCCAGGGGAGCCTTTACGCAGCCCCACATGCAACTAGACCCTCCGGGTTCGCTGTTTCTGAGCAAACCTAAACGTGGACCGAGCCGTCATCGGAGATGAGTGAAAACTCAGGCCCCAGGAAATGCGTTCCGAACCCTTTTCACCCATCCAAAAGTGCCTCCAAAGGAAGGCTTTGGGTACAAGAGAACTCCCCAGGGGAGCATTTACGCAGCCCCACATGCAACTGCACCCTCCTGGATCGCTGTTTCCGAGCATCCCTAAACATAGCTCTAGCCGGCATGGGAGAAGACTGAAAATCCGGGCCCCAGAAAACCAGATGCAAGCCCCTTTGGACCATCCAAAAGTGCCCCCAAAGGAAGGCTTTGGGTACAAGTGAACTCCCCAGGGGAGCCTTTACGCAGCCCCACATGCAACTGGACCCTCCGGGTTCGCTCTTCATGAGCAAATATAAACGTAGCACTAGCCGTCATCGGAGACGACTGAAAAATCAGGCCCCAGGAAATGCGTTCCGATCCCTTTTCGCAAATCCAAATGTGCCCCCAAAGGAAGACTTTGGGTACAAGAGAACTCCCCAGGGGAGCCTTTACGCAGCCCCACATGCAACTGGACCCTCCGGGTTCGCTGTTTCCGAGCATCCCTAAACAAAGCCCTAGCCGGCATCGAAGACGACTGAAAAATCAGGCCCCAGGAAATGCGTTACGAGCCCTTTTCGCCCATCCAAAAGTGCCCCCAAAGGAAGGCTTTGGGTACAAGACAACTCCCCAGGGGAGCCTTTACGCAGCCCCACATGCAACTACACCCTCTGGGTTCCCTGTTCCTGAGCAAACCTAAAGGTAGCCCTAGCCGTCATCAGAGACGACTGAAAAATCAGGCCCCAGGAAATGCGTTGCGAGCCCTTTTCACCCATCCAAAAGTGCCCCCAAAGGAAGGCTTTGGGTACAAGAGAACTACCCAGGGGAGCCTTTACGCAGCCCCACATGCAACTGGACCCTCCGGGTTCGCTGTTCCTGAGCAAACCTAAATGTAGCCCTAGCCGTCATCGGAGACGAGTGAAAAATCAGGTACCAGGAAATGCGATGCGAGCCCCTTTGGACCATCCAAAAGTGCCCCTAAAGGAAGGCTTTGGGTACAAGTGAACTCCCCAGGGGAGCCTTTACGCAGCCCCACATGCAACTGGACCCTCCGGGTTCGCTGTTCCTGAGCAAACCTAAACGTAGACCTAGCCGTCATCGGAGATGAGTGAAAACTCAGGCCCCAGGAAATGCGTTGCGAACCATTTTCACCCATCCAAAAGTGCCCCCAAAGGAAGGCTTTGGGTACAAGAGAACTCCCCAGGGGAGCATTTACGCAGCCCCACATGCAACTGGACCCTCCGGGTTCGCTGTTTCCAAGCATCCCTAAACATATCTCTAGCCGGCATGGGAGATGACTGAAAATCCGGGCCCCAGAAAACGCTTCGCAAGCCCCTTTGGACCATCCAAAAGTGCCCCTAAAGGAAGGCTTTGGGTACAAGTGAACTCCCCAGGGGAGCCTTTACGCAGCCCCACATGCAACTGGACCCTCCGGGTTCGCTGTTTCCGAGCATCCCTGAACATAGTCCTAGCCGGCATGGGAGAAGACTGAAAAACCGGGCCCCAGAAAACACATTCCGAATCCCTTTGGACCATCCAAAAGTGCCCCAAAAGGAAGGCTTTGGGTACAAGTGATCTCCCCAGGGGAGCCTTTATGCAGCCCCACATGCAACTGGACCCTTCGGGTTCGCTGTTCCTGAGCAAACCTAAACGTAGCACTAGCCGTCATCGGAGACGAGTGAAAAATCAGGCCCCAGGAAATGCGTTCCGATCCCTTTTCGCAAATCCAAATGTGCCCCCAAAGGAAGAATTTGGGTACAAGAGAACTCCCCAGGGGAGCCTTTACGCAGCCCCACATGCAACTGGACCCTCCGGGTTCGCTGTTTCCGAGCATCTCTAAACATAGCCCTAGCCGGCATCGAAGACGACTGAAAAATCAGGCCCCAGGAAATGCGTTGCGAGCCCTTTTCGCCCATCCAAATGTGCCCCCAAAGGAAGGCTTTGGGTACAAGTGAACTCCCCAGGGGAGCCTTTACGCAGCCCCACATGCAACTGGACCCTCCGGGTTCGCTGTTCCTGAGCAAATCTAAACGTAGCCCTAGACGTCATTGGAGACGAGTGAAAAATCAGGCCCCAGGAAATGCGTTACGAGCCCTTTTCGCCCATCCAAAAGTGCCCCCAAAGGAAGGCTTTGGGTAGAAGAGAACTCCCCAGGGGAGCCTTTTCGCAGCCCCACATGCAACTGGACCCTCCGGGTTCGCTGTTCCTGAGCAAACCTAAATGTATCCCTAGCCGTCATCGAAGACGACTGAAAAACCGGCCCCCAGGAAACGTGTTGCAAGTCCCTTTGGTCCATCCAAATGTGTCACCAAAGGAAGGCTTTGGGTACAAGTGAACTCCCCAGGGGAGCCTTTACGCAGCCCCACATGCAACTGGACCCTCTGGGTTCGCTGTTTCCGAGCATCCCTGAACATAGCCCTAGCCGGCATGGGAGAAGACTGAAAAACCGGGACCCAGAAAACGCGTTGCGAGTCCCTTTGGACCATCCAAAAGTGTCACCAAAGGAAGGCTTTGGGTACAAGTGAACTCCCCAGGGGAGCCTTTACGCAGCCCCACATGCAACCGGACCCTCCGGGTTCGCTGTTTCTGAGCATCCCTAAACATAGCCCTAGCCGTCATCGGAGACGACTGAAAAATCAGGCCCCAAGAAATTCATTGCGAGCCCCTTTGGACCATCCAAAAGTGCCCCCAAAGGAAGGCTTTGGGTACATTTGAAGTTGCCAGGGGAGCCTTTACGCAGCCCCATATGCAATTGGACCCTCCGTGTCCTCTGTTTCCGAGCAACCCTAAACGTAGCCATAGCAGTCTTCGAAGACGACTGAAAAATCAGTCCCCAGGAAATGCATTCCGAGCCCTTTTCGCCCATCCAAATGTGCCCCCAAAGGAAGGCTTTGGGTACAAGAGAACTCCCCAGGGGAGCCTTTACGCAGCCCCACATGCAGCTGGACCCCCCGGGTTCGCTGTTCCTGAGCAAACCTAAACGTAGCCCTAGCCGTCATCGGAGACGAGTGAAAAATCAGGCCCCAGGAAATGCGTTGCGAACCATTTTCGCCCATCCAAATGTGCCCCCAAAGGAAGACTTTGGGTACAAGAGAACTCCCCAGGGGAGCCTTTACGCAGCCCCACATGCAACTGGACCCTCCGGGTTCGCTGTTTCCGAGCATCTCTAAACATATCCTTAGCCGGCATCGAAGACGACTGAAAAATCAGGCCCCAGGAAATGCGTTGCGAGCCCTTTTCGCCCATCCAAATGTGCCCCCAAAGGAAGGCTTTGGGTACAAGTGAACTCCCCAGGGGAGCCGTTACGCAGCCCCACATGCAACTGGACCCTCCGGGTTCGCTGTTCCTGAGCAAATCTAAACGTAGCCCTAGCCGTCATTGGAGACGACTGAAAAATCAGGCCCCAGGAAATGCGTTACGAGCCCTTTTCGCCCATCCAAAACTGCCCCCAAAGGAAGGCTTTGGGTACAAGTGAACTCCCCAGGGGAGCCTTTACGCAGCCCCACATGCAACTGGACTCTCCTGGTTCGCTGTTTCCGAGCATCCCTAAACATAGCCCTAGCCGGCATCGAAGAGGACCGAAAAATCAGGCTCCAGGAAATGCGTTGCGAGCCCTTTTCACCCATCCAAAAGTGCCCCCAAAGGAAGGCTTTGGGTACAAGAGAACTCCCCAGGGGAGCCTTTACGCAGCCCTACATGCAACTGGACCCTCCGGGTTCGCTGTTTCCGAGCAACCCTAAACGTAGCCATAGCAGTCTTCGAAGACGACTGAAAAATCAGTCCCCAGGAAATGCATTCCGAGCCCTTTTCGCCCATCCAAATGTGCCCCCAAAGGAAGGCTTTCGGTACAAGAGAACTCCCCAGGGGAGCCTTTACGCAGCCCCATATGCAATTGGACACCCCGGGTTCGCTGTTCATGAGCAAACCTAAAGGTAGCCCTAGCCGTCATCAGAGACGACTGAAAAATCAGGCCCCAGGAAATGCGTTGCGAGCCCTTTTCGCCCATCCAAAAGTGCCCCCAAAGGAAGGCTTTGGGTACAAGTGAACTCCCCAGGGGAGCCTTTACGCAGCCCCACATGCAGCTGGACCCCCCGGGTTCGCTGTTCCTGAGCAAACCTAAACGTAGCCCTAGCCGTCATCGGAGACGAGTGAAAAATCAGGCCCCAGGAAATGCGTTGCGAACCATTTTCGCCCATCCAAATGTGCCCCCAAAGGAAGACTTTGGGTACAAGAGAACTCCCCAGGGGAGCCTTTACGCAGCCCCACATGCAACTGGACCCTCCGGGTTCGCTGTTTCCGAGCATCTCTAAACATAACCTTAGCCGGCATCGAAGACGACTGAAAAATCAGGCCCCAGGAAATGCGTTGCGAGCCCTTTTCGCCCATCCAAATGTGCCCCCAAAGGAAGGCTTTGGGTACAAGTGAACTCCCCAGGGGAGCCTTTACGCAGCCCCACATGCAACTGGACCCTGAGGGTTCGCTGTTCCTGAGCAAATCTAAACGTAGCCCTAGCCGTCATTGGAGACGACTGAAAAATCAGGCCCCAGGAAATGCGTTACGAGCCCTTTTCGCCCATCCAAAACTGCCCCCAAAGGAAGGCTTTGGGTACAAGTGAACTCCCCAGGGGAGCCTTTACGCAGCCCCACATGCAACTGGACTCTCCTGGTTCGCTGTTTCCGAGCATCCCTAAACATAGCCCTAGCCGGCATCGAAGAGGACCGAAAAATCAGGCTCCAGGAAATGCGTTGCGAGCCCTTTTCACCCATCCAAAAGTGCCCCCAAAGGAAGGCTTTGGGTACAAGAGAACTCCCCAGGGGAGCCTTTACGCAGCCCTACATGCAACTGGACCCTCCGGGTTCGCTGTTCCTGAGCAAACCTAAACATAAACCTAGCCGTCATCGAAGACGACTGAAAAACCGGCCCCCAGGAAACGTGTTGCAAGCCCCTTTGGTCCATCCAAATGTGTCACCAAAGGAAGGCTTTGGGTACAAGTGAACTCCCCAGGGGAGCCTTTACGCAGCCCCACATGCAACTGGACCCTCTGGGTTCGCTGTTTCCGAGCATCCCTGAACATAGCCCTAGCCGGCATGGGAGAAGACTGAAAAACCGGGACCCAGAAAACGCGTTGCGAGTCCCTTTGGACCATCCAAAAGTGTCACCAAAGGAAGGCTTTGGGTACAAGTGAACTCCCCAGGGGAGCCTTTACGCAGCCCCACATGCAACCGGACCCTCCGGGTTTGCTGTTCCTGAGCAACTCTAAACATAGCCCTAGCCGTCATCGGAGACGACTGAAAAATCAGGCCCCAAGAAATTCATTGCGAGCCCCTTTGGACCATCCAAAAGTGCCCCCAAAGGAAGGCTTTGGGTACATTTGAAGTTGCCAGGGGAGCCTTTACGCAGCCCCATATGCAACTGGACCCTCCGTGTCCTCTGTTTCCGAGCAACCCTAAACGTAGCCATAGCAGTCTTCGAAGACGACTGAAAAATCAGTCCCCAGGAAATGCATTCCGAGCCCTTTTCGCCCATCCAAATGTGCCCCCAAAGGAAGGCTTTGGGTACAAGAGAACTCCCCAGGGGAGCCTTTACGCAGCCCCATATGCAATTGGACACCCCGGGTTCGCTGTTCATGAGCAAACCTAAAGGTAGCCCTAGCCGTCATCAGAGACGACTGAAAAATCAGGCCCCAGGAAATGCGTTGCGAGCCCTTTTCGCCCATCCAAAAGTGCCCCCAAAGGAAGGCTTTGGGTACAAGTGAACTCCCCAGGGGAGCCTTTACGCAGCCCCACATGCAGCTGGACCCCCCGGGTTCGCTGTTCCTGAGCAAACCTAAACGTAGCCCTAGCCGTCATCGGAGACGAGTGAAAAATCAGGCCCCAGGAAATGCGTTGCGAACCATTTTCGCCCATCCAAATGTGCCCCCAAAGGAAGACTTTGGGTACAAGAGAACTCCCCAGGGGAGCCTTTACGCAGCCCCAATTGCAACTGGACCCTCCGGGTTCGCTGTTTCCGAGCATCTCTAAACATAACCTTAGCCGGCATCGAAGACGACTGAAAAATCAGGCCCCAGGAAATGCGTTGCGAGCCCTTTTCGCCCATCCAAATGTGCCCCCAAAGGAAGGCTTTGGGTACAAGTGAACTCCCCAGGGGAGCCTTTACGCAGCCCCACATGCAACTGGACCCTGAGGGTTCGCTGTTCCTGAGCAAATCTAAACGTATCCCTAGCCGTCATTGGAGACGACTGAAAAATCAGGCCCCAGGAAATGCGTTACGAGCCCTTTTCGCCCATCCAAAACTGCCCCCAAAGGAAGGCTTTGGGTACAAGAGAACTCCCCAGGGGAGCCTTTACGCAGCCCCACATGCAACTGGACTCTCCTGGTTCGCTGTTTCCGAGCATCCCTAAACATAGCCCTAGCCGGCATCGAAGAGGACCGAAAAATCAGGCTCCAGGAAATGCGTTGCGAGCCCTTTTCACCCATCCAAAAGTGCCCCCAAAGGAAGGCTTTGGGTACAAGAGAACTCCCCAGGGGAGCCTTTACGCAGCCCTACATGCAACTGGACCCTCTGGGTTCGCTGTTCCTGAGCAAACCTAAACATAAACCTAGCCGTCATCGAAGACGACTGAAAAACCGGCCCCCAGGAAACGTGTTGCAAGCCCCTTTGGTCCATCCAAATGTGTCACCAAAGGAAGGCTTTGGGTACAAGTGAACTCCCCAGGGGAGCCTTTACGCAGCCCCACATGCAACTGGACCCTCTGGGTTCGCTGTTTCCGAGCATCCCTGAACATAGCCCTAGCCGGCATGGGAGAAGACTGAAAAACCGGGACCCAGAAAACGCGTTGCGAGTCCCTTTGGACCATCCAAAAGTGTCACCAAAGGAAGGCTTTGGGTACAAGTGAACTCCCCAGGGGAGCCTTTACGCAGCCCCACATGCAACCGGACCCTCCGGGTTTGCTGTTCCTGAGCAACTCTAAACATAGCCCTAGCCGTCATCGGAGACGACTGAAAAATCAGGCCCCAAGAAATTCATTGCGAGCCCCTTTGGACCATCCAAAAGTGCCCCCAAAGGAAGGCTTTGGGTACAAGAGAACTCCCCAGGGGAGCCTTTACGCAGCCCCACATGCAACTGGACCCTCCGGGTTCGCTGTTCATGAGCAAACCTAAAGGTAGCCCTAGCCGTCATCAGAGACGACTGAAAAATCCGGCCCCAGTAAATGCGTTGCGAGCCCTTTTCGCCCATCCAAAAGTGCCCCCAAAGGAAGAGTATGGGTACAAGTGAACTCCCGAGGGGAGCCTTTACGCAGCCCCATATGCAACTGGACCCTCCGGGTTCGCTGTTCATGAGCAAACCTAAATGTAACCCTAGCCGTCATCGGAGACGAGTGAAAAATCAGGCCCCAGGAAATGCGTTGCGAGCCCCTTTGGACCATCCAAAAGTGCCCCCAAAGGAAGGCTTTGGGTACATTTGAAGTTCCCAGGGGAGCCTTTACGCAGCCCCACATGCATCTGGACACTCCGGGTTCGCTGTTTCCATGCATCCCTAAACATATCACTAGCGGGCATCGAAGACGACTAAAAAATCCGGCCCCAGGAAATGCGTTACGAGCCCTTTTCGCCCATCCAAAAGTGCCCCCAAAGGAAGGCTTTGGGTACAAGTGAACTCCACAGGGGAGCCTTTACGCAGCCCCATATGCAACTGGACCCTCCGGGTTCGCTGTTCATGAGCAAACCTAAACGTAACCCTAGCCGTCATTGGAGACGACTGAAAAATCAGGCCCCAAGAAATTCATTTCGAGCCCCTTTGGACCATCCAAAAGTGCCCCCAAAGGAAGGCTTTGGGTACATTTGAAGTTCCCAGGGGAGCCTTTACGCAGCCCCATATGCAACTAGACCCTCCTTGTTCTCTGTTTCCGAGCAACCCTAAACGTAGCCCTAGCCGTCATCGGAGACGAGTGAAAAATCAGGCGACAGGAAATGCGTTGCGAGCCCCTTTGAACCATCCAAAAGTGTCACCAAAGGAAGGCTTTGGGTACAAGTGAACTCCCCAGGGGAGCCTTTACGCAGCCCCACATGCAACTGGACCCTCCGGGTTCGCTGTTCCTGAGCAAATCTAAACGTAACCCTAGCCGTCATCGGAGACGAGTGAAAAATCAGGCCCCAGGAAATGCGTTGCGAGCCCCTTTGGACCATCCAAAAGTGCCCCCAAAGGAAGGCTTTGGGTACATTTGAAGTTCCCAGGGGAGCCTTTACGCAGCCCCACATGCAACTGGACCCTCCGGGTTCGCTGTTCCTGAGCAAACCTAAACATAAACCTAGCCGTCATTGGAGACGACTGAAAAATCAGGCCCCAGGAAATGCGTTCCGAGCCCTTTTCGCCCATCCAAAAGTGCCCCCAAAGGAAGGCTTTGGGTACAAGAGAACTCCCCAGGGGAGCCTTTACGCAGCCCCACATGCAACTGGACTCTCCGGGTTCTCTGTTTCCAAGCATCCCTTAACATAGCCCTAGCCGGCATCGAAGACGACCGAAAAATCCGGCCCCAGGAAATGCGTTGCGAGCCCTTTTCGCCCATCCAAAAGTGCCCCCAAAGGAAGGCTTTGGGTACAAGAGAACTCCCCAGGGGAGCCTTTACGCAGCCCCACATGCAACTGGACCCTTCGGGTTCGCTGTTCCTGAGCAAACCTAAATGTATCCCTAGCCGTCATCGGAGACGAGTGAAAAAACAGGACCCAGGAAATGCGTTGCGAGCCCCTTTGGACCATGCAAAAGAGCCCCCAAAGGAAGGCTTTGGGTACATTTGAAGTTCCCAGGGGAGCCTTTACGCAGTCCCATATGCAACTGGACCCTCCGTGTTCTGTATTTCCGAGCAACCCTAAACGTAGCCCTAGCAGTCATCGGAGACGAGTGAAAAATCAGGCCCCAGGAAATGCATTCCGATCCCTTTTCGCAAATCCAAATGTGGCCCCTAAGGAAGACTTTGGGTACAAGAGAACTCCCCCGGGGAGCCTTTACGCAGCCCCACATGCAACTGGACCCTCCGCGTTCGCTGTTTCCGAGCATCCCTAAACATAGCCCTAGCCGGCATCGAAGACGACTGAAAAATCAGGCCCCAGGAAACTCTTTGCAATCCCCTTTGGACCATCGAAAAATGTGTCAGAAAAGAAGGCTTTGGGTACAAGTGAACACCCCAGGGGAGCCTTTACGCAGCCCCACATGCAACTGGACCCTCCGGGTTCGATTTTTCAGAGCAACCCTAAATATATCATTAGCCGGCATGGGAGAAGACTGAAAACCCGGGCCCCAGAAAAAGCGTTGCAAGCCCGTTTGAACCATCCAAAAGTGTCACCAAAGGAAGGCTTTGGGTACAAGTGAACTCCCCAGGGGAGCCTTTACGCAGCCCCACATGCATCTGGGCCCTCCGGGTTCGCTGTTTCCGAGCATCCCTAAACATATCCCTAGCGGGCATCGAAGACGACTGAAAAATCAGGCCCCAGGAAATGCGTTACGAGCCCTTTTCGCTCATTCAAAAGTGCCCCCAAAGGAAGGCTTTGGGTACAATAGAACTCCCCAGGGGAGCCTTTACGCAGCCCCACATGCAACTGCACCCTCTGGGTTCTTTGTTCCTGATCAAACCTAAACGTAGCCCTAGTCGTCATCGGAGACGAGTGAAAAATCAGGCCCCAGGAAATGCGATGCGAGCCCCTTTGGACCATCCAAAAGTGCCCCCAAAGGAAGGCTTTGGGTACAAGTGAACTCCCCAGGGGAGCCTTTACGCAGCCCCATATGCAACTGGAACCTCCGGGTTCGCTGTTCCTGAGCAAACCTAAACGTAGACCTAGCCGTCGTCGGAGATGAGTGAAAAATCAGGCCCCAGGAAATGCGTTGCGAGCCCTTTTCACCCATCCAAAAGTGTCACCAAAGGAAGGCTTTGGGTACAAGAGAACTCCCCAGGGGAGCATTTACGCAGCCCCACATGCAACTGGACCCTCCGGGTTCGCTGTTTCCGAGCATCCCTAAACATATCTCTAGCTGGCATGGGAGAAGACTGAAAATCCGGGCCCCAGAAAACGCGTTGCAAGCCCCTTTGGACCATCCAAAAGTGCCCCCAAAGGAAGGCTTTGGGTACAAGAGAACTCCCCAGGGGAGCCTTTACACAGCCCCACATGGAACTGGACCCTCCGGGTTCGCTGTTCATGAGCAAACATAAACGTAGCTCTAGCCGTCATCGGAGACGACTGAAAAATCAGGCCCCAGGAAATGCGTTTCAAGCCCCTTTGGACCATCAAAAAGTGCCCCCAAAGGAAGGCTTTGGGTACAAGTGATCTCCCCAGGGGAGCCTTTACGCAGCCCCACATGCAACTGGACCCTCAGGGTTCGCTGTTCCTGAGCAAACCTAAACGTAGCCCTAGCCGTCATCGGAGACGAGTGAAAAATCAGGCCCCAGGAAACGCTTTGAAATCCCCTTTGGACCATCGAAAAATGTGTCAGAAAAGGAAGGCTTTGGGTACAAGTGAACTCCCCAGGGGAGCCTTTACGCAGCCCCACATGCAACTGGACCCTCCAGGTTCGATTTTTCAGAGCAACCCTAAATTTATCACTAGCCGTCTTGGGAGAAGACTGAAAACCCGGGCCCCAGAAAAAGCGTTGCAAGCCCGTTTGGACCATCCAAAAGTGTCACTAAAGGAAGGCTTTGGGTTAAGGTGAACTCCCCAGGGGAGCCTTTACGCAGCCCCACATGCAACTGGACCCTCTGGGTTCACTGTTTCCTAGCAACTCTAAACATAGCCCTAGAAGTCATCGTAGACGAGTGAAAAATCCGGCCCCAGGAAAAGGGTTGCGAGCCCCTTTGGTCCATCCAAAAGTGTCACCAAAGGAAGGATTTGGGTACAAGTGAACTCCTCAGGGGAGCCTTTACGCAGCCCCACATGCAACTGGACCCTCCGGGTTCGCTGTTTCCGAGCATCCCTAAACATAGCTCTAGCGGGCATCGAAGACGACTGAAAAATCAGGCCCAAAGAAATGCGTTGCAAGCCCCTTTGGACCATCCAAAAGTGTCAGCAAAGGAAGGCTTTGGGTACAAGAGAACTCCCCAGGGGAGCCTTTACGCAGCCCCACATGCAACTGGACCCTCCGGGTTCACTGTTTCCGAGCATCCCTAAACATAGCCCTAGCCGTCATCGGAGACGACTAAAAAATCAGGCCCCAAGAAATTCATTGCGAGCCCCTTTGGACCATCCAAAAGTGCCCCCAAAGGAAGGCTTAGGGTACATTTGAAGTTCCCAGGGGAGCATTTACGCAGCCCCATATGCAACAAGA